>NC_143528.1:17147024-17853935 GCF_031878675.1 Megascapheus bottae | reverse complement strand
TGCAAGGACAATAAACACACCAGACTTTAGTACTGTTAAGGTAATTATGTGGGCAGAAATAAAAATGCAATTAGGCTGTTCTAGCTTCCATTTAGTGCAATATCCTGAACACTAACCTGGATAAAATAGGTTCATTACTTAAATTTCACCATGTTTCCTAAGTGTGTGCCTTTTCTTTTTAATCTAGTGGTAGGGGAGAACATTCTAAGATACTTCTTAAACAATAATCTCAAATATTCTTTCTTTCTAAAGAAACATGTTGCTAAAAACTTGTTTAAAATAAAAAAAAATGAAGATACAATTCCTAAGTATTCTTTCTCCATCTTTTCTAAACAATATAAAAATGGGAGAAGAATGTTTTTGGTACCATTTGCTGAATTGGAAGAATATTAAGGATATAAAAAGAAGATAAATTATAATGTAATTGCAATTTTAAAATTCAAATATGATAATTGCTTAAAACATATTGGTCATAACCAAGTTAAATATCGGTAACATTCTTTGTTACAAAAAACCCATTCACTTATTAAAATGCTGCGCAGATAATCACAGGGTCTCCAGTGTGTGTGTGTGTGTGTGTGTGTGCCTCCTGGATAGCTAGGATTACAGGTGTGAGCCATCAGTACCCAGCATAAAATACTTATTTTGATCTTTTAAACTCCTACAATGAAAGAATAAGTTTATATTAATGGAAAGTCCTGGACTTTGGCCATGACTAGAAAACACAAACTTTCCTAGCTTATCAAAATGGACAAGAAAATTTGAATTTTCTTAAAATGTGATGATTGCAATATTTTTATGGAAGAGGAACCATGTACAGAAGAGGACATAATTCTTTATCCCAGTTCTGCAAGGATCAATTTTTAACTTTACTCAATTCATTATGAACATGCTATCTGAACCCTACCCATTTAAAACGTGCAATATCAGAAACAGTTTTAATGAAAATTTTAAACTAACAATTTCTAGGATAATTCCTAAAAGAATCTGTAGGGGTGTCTCAATAACCACAAAGATTAATTCCAGTAATCCTCACAGATAATAAAATTCTTGGATGCATAATTCTCTTATATAAAATGATGCAGCATTTGCATATATCCTATAACCATCCTTCAGTATACTGTAAACCATCTCCATTAGCAGTTCAGAGATGGTTTGGTGATCTTTTGGTTCGTATGATCATCATCCCCTTTCCATCCCTACCTTCATCTTTATATGACATTTTCTGTGTATATATATCTATAATTCTTCTTTTTTCATAAGTATTCCAGTTATATTAACTCAGAAACCTATCCTCACTATACCAGAATAAATGTATTTAATTATATCTGAGATGACCTCAATGCAATCACATTCAATGTTTATGGGGACTAAGTTTTCAGCTAAGGTATTTTGGGTGGACACAATTCAACCTACAGTAGCAATTATCAGCAGTAGATGAGCTGAGTGAATATAAGTCAAGGAAAAAGTTAACACAATTGGGTTAATTATGGTGTTACGTTGAAGTAACAATTACTTTCAGAAAGAAGTGATTGAATATGTTGGACAAGAATATAATGAGTAAAGTTAACCAAATGAAGAAATGCTGATGAATTAGTGTAATTATTAAAAACGTATCAGAGCAGATAGAGTTTGTATTATAGGAATTATAGATGAGATTGAGAGAGAATAATAACTACCATCAAAGCACTTTCCAGAAGAGATGAAAATATAGCTACACATAAGGAATATGTTAATGATCTTTACTGTTAAAGAGCAGAGCAGGCACTGAATCCTTCCTCAACGGCAGGCTTAGAAGCAAAGGTGGAAAGCCATCTGCTGCCAGATAGAAAATTTGGAAAAATTTACTCATACAGCTCACACACCTGCCCCTTTGTTAATAGGGATTAAATAGCACCTGGAAGTCTGCATTTCTCTAGGGCTCCCCCAGCTTTTATCACATGTCTGTGAACCTGTTTATCTTTTCTTCCCACTTTTAAGTGCAGTAGGTAAAACACATTCTGATCCACTCACCTAACTCCTAAATCAGACATACCCAGTATGTGTGACATCCAGGGTCACCGTGTAGGTCTCTGAGTGGATTGTCCCACACTTTGTGTTTGAGAAATTTCTGAATGTGCCTGCTTCCATAGCTGATGTGCAAAATTGCCTGTGTTTTTCAAAGTGTGTGTGTGTGTGTGTGTGTGTGTGTGTGTGTGTGTGTGTGTGTGTGTGTTGGTTTTGTTAATTATCTGTCCATGGTGCCTGCAAGGCTCAGCTTTCTTGGCTGGACTTCAGTCTTGATTCCTTCAGGTGAGAAGAGGGCATCTGTCCAAGCAAGGTTACATATTTAGCCCCTATTGAGCTGAGGGAGACATTTAATCTAGCAATTATAAATTCTGGCATTTGAATTACACCTAGTTTTGAGACGCAGTGTTAAAGAGCTCCTGCTCAGGAAGTCATTGAAAATATTTCTTCAAAATTTAAATACAAATAATGACCACTCTATAGCTCTAAGAATTAAATGAGAACATTTTGTGCATTGTCTCGCAGATAGAAAGAATCAGTAAGACAGTTATGTTTTAAAAACAAATGAACAAAGAGATGAGATTGAAACAATGCAGAAGAAGAGAGGCAGGAAATGGGAAGGGGTGATGGCTATCCAGAAGCCAAAGCTATGATCTTATTCCAACACGTAAAACCATTCCACCCAGAAGCAAATATGACTAGCTGGATTTAAAACAAGTAATATCAGAAGACCCATCCATGTTCAGTTATTTGCAATGTGCTGCTTTCCAGCTGTGGAGTACAGATTCGTCTAAGTGGGTCAGAGGCATCCTGTCTGAGAATTTAGATATGGAAAAAGAAGACTGAACCAGAGTAAGAAGAGGTGCAAAGAGGTCAACTCATTAAATATTAAGCTAGATTTCATTTGGTACAAACACAAGGTTTATCATAAAAAGTATTAGAAAAATAGTTTGCTGAAGGAAATTCGTTATATATATAGAATGTGTATTCTATGTATATTATATACTAAATATATATAATATATATGAAAATACATATTTACTAATATATATACATGAATATCTGTGTATATATTAATTTTTACCACTCATATAGCTTTTATTTCTCTGCTAACAAAAATAGAACTACCTTAGATTCTGAAGTGCAACTACATTTATGGAAAGATACTATTTATTATGGAGGTAAGAACTCTAAGACAAAGAGACAGGAAGTCAGTTCAGAGCTTTAAAGGGTATAGAAGCATTATTAAACCTTTAACCCAGGAAATAATATGTACCTCTGATGGCATGCATGATAGATACAGTGACACACGGTTACAGAAATCCTATTTCCAGTGTAGACATTCTATACTTACATAATTATGATGGTGATTTTCCAGCAGATGTTGATAAAATGGTTTGTTCTACCAAAGTATCTTCTGACAGGTTTTTTTTTTGACAGTTGGAAGAAAATCGTTTTGAAGAAAGGGTCATTTAAAAATTCATACAAAGAAATGCATTCTGGCTAGCAAAAGACTTCATCTGTCTGAGGAACATTTAGAGAATTAATTGGGTAAAGGAGGGAGGAAGTTTGAGGTTGTCATGTGAGAAATGGTAATTTGGAGGAGAATGGTGTCCTGATGCGAAAGGGAAAGTTTCAAAGATATTTACTGAATGGAATCGATTAGAAGAATTTGGGGACTCTTAGATTGTACTCAATTCATAAATTCAACTTTTGATTTTAATAAAAAATAGTCACAGTGCTGGAGCTTGAACTCAGGGCCTGAACACAATTCTTGTGTTTTGTTACTCAAGGCTAACACATGACCACTTGAGCCTTAGCTAGACTTCTTACTTTTTCACTTGCTAGAGATAAGAGACTCAAGGACTAGACTTTCTTATCTGCGCTGGCTTTGAACTATAATCCTCAGACTCAGCTTCTTGAGATGCTAGGATTACAGGTGTGAGTCACTGGAACCCAGCTGCTTCTTTCCTAATTTCTGAAACTTTTCTAGTTCCGTGTCAGGAATCTTTAAAATAAACAGAAAAGGAGACGACTTGACTTGATTACGCAAGGTTTAAACATATCTCTTACTATTCTGCCATTAGTTTTGGTCTTTTTTTTTTTTGCTAGTTCTGGGGGTGATTATCCTTGAGCTTTCTCAAGGCTAGTGCTCTACCACGTAAGCCACAAAAGTACTTTCAAGATTTTTTGTCTCTAGTATTTAGGAATCGATCCCAGGGCTCCCTGCATGCTAGCCAAGCACTCTTATCACTAGACCATCCTCCTGGCCCCTGGTCTATTTTTTTTTGTCTGTTGCACACAGTTTATTTAACAATATGATATAAGAATGAGTTGGTACTTTACCATTCTATACAGTGATTGAATCTTCAGTTTTCTTATTTATAGTAATTATAGCGCTTGCATGATTTACATTAGAATTGCTTTTCTTCATTTCAAGTTTCACATAGAAGAAAGAAATGAATGCTTTTTTTCTGCCAAAACAAGTGAATGCTACCATCCAGTTTGAGTCTGTTATGACCCCCAGTTCACATTTGACCATCCTATTTTTCATATTTTTTCTAGCTGTTTGAATAGCTGGTCTTTGATCATTGAATCTTCCTTTTCGCTCATGCTCCCTGGAAATTTCACGACTGAATTTTCCATGGAAACTCATTAGGTTATTTTCCTTGAATTATTATAAACTCTTCCTTCTGGCTATTTCTTCTGTTCTCTAACTAGAATTTCATTGCCTTATAACTTGGGAATGGTAAAATATCATTAACCTATTTCTGTTTTCTGTTTCTCTCTCTCTCTCTCTCTCTCTCTCTCTCTCTCTCTCTCTCTCTCTCTCTCTCACACACACACACACACACACACACACACACACACACACACACACACACCCAAGATTTGCAATTCAAATCAGTACTTTTCTTTTGGTCATTGTTTTAATTATTACAGTCTTGGAACATGGTAGCAGCTCTTGGGATTTGTGTGGATTTCTTGCCAGCAGAGCCGGTCAATACGTAATCATTTCTAAGTGGCTTTCAGCTGGCATTGGCCTTGGCACCACTTGCTTTTAAGAAGGTATTTTCTAGGATGAAAAAGTAAAGCTAATTATCAATGATCAGGGAACATAATCATGCCTTGTTCTGTTGCCTACCCTGGCAGAAATATTGAATTGTGATGCCACCAAGATTCAAGTTGTGAACACTACCACCAAACACAGTGTTTGAAGTGAAAAGTCTGACTAGACATACATTTGATGACACTTCTGTCCAGTTAGATATGAAACCTTGCTTACAGCCCATGGCCCAAGGAGAAATGCAAAGGCAACACTGAAAGTTTCAATTCAGAATTCTTATCCTCTGTAGTTCTAACAAAGATGAAGCAAATTACAAAAAACTACTTTGACAAGACTCTTATCAATGCCGCCATAATGCCAAACTGCTTTAACAGCTCTCACCAATAGGGAAACAAACATAATGAAACTCTTGCTAATCTCAACATGTTTTGAATGATCAACAAGCCAATTGCCAAGTGTTTTTGCCCTTATGTCTCTGACAAAAGCTAAGAGCCATAAGCAGAGGGAAGGACAGGGAGAGGTAACTAGAAAAATGCCCAAGTGAACAGCTAGAGCTTTGGGGGATTCAAACACCAAAATATAACCCATGACCAGGAAATTGGAATGAGAAATACAGATATATATTTAAGGAATTGATTGCTTTTTTTAAGTTCAAGATTGGGATTCAAACTCAGTACCTGACACTTGCGTTCATTGGCTAGAGCTCTACCAACTTAGCCATGCCTTCAACTCCAACAAATTGATTTTTTTTTGCCAGTCCTGGGGCTTGAACTCAGGGCCTGGGCCCTGTCCTTGGACACTTTTTGCTCAAATCTAATGTTCTGCCACTTGAACCGCAGCACTGCTTCTGGCCTTTTCTGTGTATATGGTGCTGGGGAATCGAACCCAGGGCTTTTGGCATGCTAGGCGAGCACTCTACCACTAGGCTAAGCTCCCAGCCTAGCCCAACTAATTGCCTTTTAACTGTTTCTCACGATTTTTTTCTAAATGTGTCTGGTTGAAGGGTTCAACAATAAGATCCAAGAGTTTTTTGTGAGCATTCTGAACAGGCAGGGTGAGATGATGGTGATGATGATGATGATGATGATGATGATGATGATGATGATAAATGGCAGTGGTGGTGATGGTGGTGGTGGTGGTAGTGGTATGTAGTGCATGTGCATGTGTATTTATTTCTTTTCCTGGAATTTAAAAATATTTTCAAAGGAGATCCAAAGACTTCCCAGATTAAAGCTCTCAATATTATAAAAGATATAAATATTCCAATACTTATCTCCAGGATCTAAGTTTGCATATGGGCAGGTATTAAATTCTAATATCTGGAAGATAAATATGTATAAGAAAGCAATGCTTACAATCTTACATTGCCAAAAATATAAAACACATCAGCCTTGATTCAGGAAAATGTACCTGCCAAACAAATGGTTTTTCTGTATGGTAAAAAATATATTTTCTACTCACAGTTAATTTCTACTTCTGAACATGTCTGAGTTCTATAGTGAGTTATTAAATTGGAGAAAATTACTTGGAAATTGTAAGAGAGTGGCTACCATAAAAATTATTGTATGCTGAGCAAATATTTATACAAAGAAATAAAAGACACTCGAATCAGTTTTGTTAGAAATAAAGACACAGACAAAATACAAATACTATGTGCTAAGACTAGGTGATTAAATGTCTAAAACTTAATATTGTTAAATTCAGCATTTCTCCCTACAAAGAGACATATAAATCTCTATATTTATAACTTTGGCTCATATAATAGCACTACCAAATATTAATCACTATTAAAACTTCAGTTGCATTTTTCTCAAGAGTGATATATTCAAGTGGAGGTCTTAGTACAAAGGACATATTTGACAGATGAATTAATCTTCAAACTTAACTGTATTAGTTTACAATTATTTTTAGATTGGAAATGAAGCATACTATATGTGAAAGGCTTTGCCAAGACAAGTATACATTTTAGTCACAAAATATTACTCCAAGTTATAAGCCACCCATATAAGAAATTAACTGAATACATTATTTAATTAAATGCTTGCTGTGTTAAGTATTTATTACATGTTTACAGAAAAATAAGTATAGAAACACTTAAAGGTGTCTGGTCAGCTATTAGTCACCCAGATTTGTATATGCAAGCTGTGCATGTACACTGAATATATACTTGTATTCTGGCATGCTACTGTTTCAAAAGAGAATATTTAAAAAATATTTTTTAACTGACATTTAGTAAATAAAACTTTGTTTACATTCCAGTTTTTTTGACAAGTCATATTTATATTCATGTTTCCATACAATGATTTTTATTTTTTTAAAAAAACACTAAAACTGTAATAAAAACTTCAAAATAAGACATCAGTCATGTTTGCTGGGGAAAACCTTTGTACAACATATAATTTTTATTGAACTTAATGTCAAAACCTTTTTATGTATTTAAAGGAAGCTTTAGTTACCACATGAATTTACATATACAAATGCAAAATATACCCCCACCGAACATCATCCCTCTGACAATGTCAATCTTTAAAAAAAAAAAATCCTGGTAAAACTGGATTTGTCTCTTAAAAACAAATCAGTATCACAATTCGGGAAAGATGGGAGGTAGAGGGTTTTAGATCAATTGTCTAAAGAGACACGATAACCAAGTCAGATGCATGATCTCTGATTGACTCCTGTTTTAAAAATCAGCGAAGACATTCAGAAAGAGCATCAAATGTGGACAAGGCCTCACGGGTGGGATGAGCTCTCATAATTTTCAACACAGCAAAGATACTGTATTATCAAAGAAAATGATATCCCTATTTCAGGAGATGCTTGATGAACATCTTCATTTTAGGAATGAGGGTCACAATATCAGTAATTTCCAAAAGTTTAAAAAAAAATCAAACCCAACACAGCACAAAGTTAAACAATTACTAAATCCACACATTTGAAAATTTTCTGAGATAAAAATATGGGAGGGAAAAAATCATCTACAAGACATAATCCAAATCCGAATTCAGTGGAAGACACGGCTGGTCTTGCAGGAACGGCTTGTGCTGACCCACTTACAACAGCAGACTATCTACAAGATACACATAGGATTGCGTTTTACCTGCAAGTGGACAGAGCCCCGGAGGAGTCTGCTGTAGTACAAAAGACAGAAATTCATACCCTGCCTGCTGCAATGTGATTGTACTCTCCTTCACTGCCTTGGTAAGAGCAGACTGCAAGAGAGAATCCCCAGCCCCCACCAGAAACATATGAAGTCAGTTTTCAAAGGTATCCAGAAATGAAACTTCCCTTCTAACACGAGCAAATATCACCATTCTTTGGGTGTGTTTGTATTTTCTTTTAAGAGCTCAAGTTCCAATGGGAACTGCCATCTTTATACTGATAGTTTCTTAAAAGAATCCAAGACAAATAAGTTATGTTCCTGATTGGCTAATAGCCAATCTCCACACAGTCAAAAAGAGAACATTGCTCAAAGTCCAAGCAACCTCTGGGAAGAAACACACTTAACAGGAGCCCATTTCCCTTTCTCTGACAGTTGATTTCTACCTTTACCCAAAAGACTGACTCCAGTCATACTTGACAATCCACAATGCGTTCATTCGCCACAGATTGAATGCAGAAGAGAAAAATAGAGGACTTTCAAGGAGAGGATATTGAGAGGCCCCAGAGATGAAAAGTAAAGAGCAGTTTCCTAGGTTTGTCAAACAATCTTCCTCTAACCCATTTTTTTTTAATACCATCCAGCATGGAATAGGATTCAGATGTGGACGCAACAAGCTTGTTATTGATCCCCAAAGCAGCAATCTTGTGATCTGGTAATGTTACCTTCCCATGGTGCTCCTTACACCAATCAGATATGCTGCCCAGCAATTCATCTGGCTGTTTTATAATCAGGTTAGGACCTTCAGCCAGTATGTTAAGATCAGAGTCAGTGATCAGACAGGCCATCTCGATAATCTGGTCCTTCTCAATGTCCAATTCTGTCATCTCCAAGTCCACCCAGACAATCGGCTGAGCCATGCTCTCCCCCGCTGCCATGGCTGCGCCACCTTCGCGGACACTTCGCGCCCCGAACTGCCCGCGCAGTCCACCCACACTCAGCAACAGCCTGGTGCCCGGGGAGCCGCCTAGCATCGCCCCTATTTAAAAAATATTTATACTTAGGATACAAATGATTTTTTTTGCATTTTTTTATTGTAATTAGTAAAAGGGTTACATGATATTTGCCGGATAGAAGGTGCATTAATTCACATACATTGATACCCTTTCACATGTCTTGGTACCCATTTCCCTTCCCCCCACCCCCCACCGGTCTTGGTTTTCCCCCCTTCCCTATCAAATTTCAAATAACCAAATACAAATAAATTCAATAGGATATAAATGATTTTAATCATGTAGGGAAGCTGGTGAATGGGAGACAATTCAGATACATTTCTTAACTCTTCCAAATGGCTCTGTGGTTAAATAAGATGAGCATTTCCAAGTAGAACTTACAGATAATTTTGATTTATCTCTTACTTTTTCCCACTGTTCTCAACTAAGATACATTACTTTCCTACATTATATGGAAATGAAGAAAAAATATTCTAAATAAGGTTTTACGTAAAGACCAGCAAAATTCTTTTATTATTATTTTATTGTGAGGCTTTATCATACCAAGTTTTAAATGAGGGGAAAATTGGAAAAAGAAATAATGTTAATTGATATAGATAGTACACACACTAGAAAACAGGAAGACTGCTTTAAGCTACTAATTGAAGGAGACAAGATAATTTGCAGTGGGTGTGGATTCAAGAATAAAGTGGAAAGAATATCTTGAATTATTCTTGATGAAAATTAAGACTGCTTTTAGAAGTAATTCTTATGTTAGAATGTAAGTATGACTCTAATTAAAATAATATCCACAGTTGCCTAGTAGAAATATGCCTATGAAATTAGCATATTAACAATACTAGTATTTTTCCAAAATGTACTTGTTCCATTATTCCAAAAACATCCCAACACATTTAATAGTATTTGGATCCTATTAGAAACAGTGTACGTATTTCATCCAAAGCTATTTAAAGTCTTCCTCAAGAGTATATAATTTCCATAACACTAGGTAAAAATTTATTATTGCTAATGCTTGTGACCTCAATTTTAAACAAATGAAACACAGTATCCCATGTAAAGATGATGTTAGCTATTCTAATTTAAACCCTGGGATTACATAGTAGTTGGCTCAAATGAAGACTATGTTGGTGGTTTGTATTATCAGATGTCAAATGATATTGTCATTATTTTTCTTTCTCTTTTAGGAGGTACTAGGTTTCTCTGAATTAAAACATTCATATGAATGGGGCTTTCCACAGATTTTGTCAAATTGCTTTTTTATTTTATTTTATTTTATTTATTGTTGGGGTAATGTATACAGGGGTTATAGTTACATTTGCCAGATAGTAGGTGTGTTACTTCTCACACATTGATACCCCTTCTCATGTTTTGTCCCCATTTCCCTCCTTCACCCCCTTCCAATTGCTTTTTTAAAAGTTTAGCCAATCTTGGGTTTTGGTTCACACCTGTAATGCTAGCTATTTAGGAGGCTGAGATCTGAGGATCACAGTTCAAAGCCAGCCTGGGCAGAAAGCCAGAAATGAGCCTGTGGCTCAAGTGGTAGAACACTAGCCTGTATCAATGTTATAATTAAAAACAGCATTTCATTATATGAAAAAATAGCATTTCATGTGCATTTCATATTCATGTTTATTCCATAAAAATTATTTTCTTCGGATGTAATCTTTAGTTTGCTTTTTATTAATGTTACTTAAAAACATAGTTTGACTTGCAGAGCAGATACTTGAGGTTCTGCTTGCAAATGTCAGAGTTAACTAAGAATCTAGGTATGACCTCTTCTTTAGCAGAATGCCTCACCTTCATTTCTCCCTGATACAATATGCTTAGGGTTTTCAATGTGTCTTGTTAGGTGCTTGGTCTTATGTTACATGTGAAAGTTTAATGATAAATAAGTCTGAGCTGAGTCGCAGTAGACATATATCTTAAAGCCAAAGAAGGAGGCAGGTTTTTAAACCAGTAACTACTACAGTGGGAACACTGTTATAAATAACTACTCTGAAGGCAGGCATGTGGCAATTAATCAGGGACCCTTCACAGAAGTTCCTTCTCTTTTCCTTGTCCCCCCTTTCTGCCATTAATGCTAGCAGGAGAAAATATTAAAGCAATATGTGGGAAACAATAGAACTCAGGATTCCTGGCGATAGAGATTTCAATACACCAGTCAGTAGCAAAAACTAATACTGTATCTGCACCAACAAAAATGCAGCAAAGTTATACTTTCTGTACTTAATTGTGTAGTTAGCAGTGAAGGGGTAGAAATAGCTAGGGTTATTTTCATTATAATTAAATGCATCTTTTCCCTCTTAGAAGGCTGCACTTTTGCATAGGGTGAATGACAGAACCTGTGATAGATAATCCTTTAAGCAAGGATCTAGTGATTCTTCATCAGACACTTTTTTTTCATATATTTTTTATTGTAATTAATAGAAGGGTTACATGATATTTGCCAGATAGATGGTGCATTAATTCCCATACATTGATACCCTTTCACATGTCTTGGTTCCCATTTCCCTCCCCCCCACCCCACCCCTCATCTTTTTTTCCCCCGTTTCCTATCCAATTTCAAATAACCAAATAAAAATATATCCAATATATCAGGTAACAAAGTGAGATACTGTAACAATATGAGATAACCAAGGGACAGCAAAATAGATGAGAGATAACATACTACCTTAACAACAACAATCATTCATTATATGGCTTATGTTTCTATATCCTGGAGATCCTTTCATTTAGCGTCATCAGACACTTTTGTTTTGAGTCAGATCCTGAGTCTTGAACTGAGTCTGGATGTTGTTCCTGAGATTTTTGCTCAGTGCTAGCACTCTACCACTTGAGGCACAGTTCCGCCTTCACCTTTTGATGGTTGAACAGAGATAAGTCTCATGGATGACGCACTAGTGGCTCATGTCTATAATCCTAGCAAGTCACGAGGCTGAGGTTTGAGGATCACAGTTCAAAGCTAGACTATGCAGAAAAACCCTGAAGTGGCCTTGAGTAATAAAATAGTCTCTTGGATGTTCTTTCCGGGATCAGCTTTCAACTCTGATTCTCAGACAGCAGCCTTCTTAGCTGCTGGCATAATAGGTATGTGTCTCTGGTATCATCAGACACTTTATTAAAAATATGTTGTGTGCGTGTGTGTTCCAGATATCATCCATTTTGACTAGAGTGAGATGTTTTATTTGAAATTCCTTGATGCCCAGAGATGCTGTGCATTTTTTCAGACACTCTAGATTGGAAATCTGTATAGACAGGATAAAAATGAAGTCCAATGTCCAATAGAACTCTAGAAAAAATGCTATATGATATAGATATAGACTAGAATGCAGACAAATAGATGGCCATTATGCTTGCTATTATAATAGACAATAGCACTTAATATCAGAACAGAACAAAATTTTATGTAATTGCTAACTAATAACTCCTCTCTTTGAAAGAACATATTCATCAAATGCAAGTACTATTACTGAAAGATTCTTGAATAGCTGGAGACTGACATTTGCTATTATTAAGAATAATTCCTACATTAGACATATCAGAATCCCCAAATGATGCAAGAATAAGGAGCCATTTTTCTTTCACCTGAAAAAAATTCCTTTCTAAAAGCTCTGATCATGTGTATCATTTTATCCATTTATAGGAGTACAGTTTCTTGGCATTTCCTATAATTTCCTGAGTGTATTATACAATTTTATAAAAAGTACATATGAACTACTACAAAAATAGAAATGAAATGACAATTATTTCTGCTTAGGAATATCAAGTAAAGCTACTGAGGCAATGCAACTCCTGAATTGGACCTTTCAGAGTAAGTGGGAGTTTTCTAGATAAATACTTTAAAAGAAGATAAAATCCCAAGTGGAAGGAAACTTGTAGGCAGTGATATAATAATGAAAGTGCTGCCATACATTTTGAGAAGGTGGGCATAATTGTTCTAGGTAGAGTTTAGACTGTTATTGAATTTCTAAAGGAATAAATATCACTGTAACTTTTTGGGACACTATCTTCTGAAAGAAAAGCTGTGGGATCTTCTGTCTCATTTCATCTTCCTCACATCCCCTGCATGAAGTATCTCCCCATGCAAAGGGAGAACGATTGGCTTCCACCAGTGGTTATCAAATGTTTGGTTGTGCAGAGATAGGGAAATAATTTTTTCAGCATTGCCTCTACACAGTGATGGTCCTTGACATAACCTGCATACCAGTGAACACGAGTGGATTTTATCTCTGGGCCACACTTTGCCAATACCTAGACTCGAGACTCTCTAAGACCCCCCCTCCTACATTAATATGATCTAATTATAGCATCTGAGTTCTGATTTCCACATTTTATTATTTCAGACAGGTTTGATCACAAAGAAGTCATTTTAAATCAGAGATTGTTTAGAATCATACTGGGGATCTAACCAGGACTTGTAACATTAAGCCTTATCCCCAGTCCTACAGCAAAGATTTTTAAAAAATGTCATGTTTGATGTTGATGCAACTGGAGTATGAAAACCTGGAGATATTGCCCTTGCATCTTCACTGTAGTTTGTTTTTTTAAAATTATTTATTTATTTTTTATTGTCGAGGTAATGTATAGAAAGGTTACAATTACATTCACAAGGTAGTAGGTGCATCACTTCTCACACATTGATACCCCTTCTTACGTTTTTGTCCCCATTTCTCTCCCCCCACCCCCTCCTAATATCTTGTTTTCCACCCTTCCCTTTCCTATTTCACATAAACAAATAAACATATATACAATATACCAGGTAACAAAGTCAGATACAGTAACAATATGAGATTTTCCCTATAATTTCAAACATAAATGTCTCCCAACAGCCAGGGTTTAAAGGCCTCATCTTCAGCCTGAAGGTGATTTTGAATGAAAGTAGATCCTTTAAAATACAGTAGTCAGTGGGAGTTCTTTAAGTCACTGGGAACACTTTTGTGAAAGCAATGATGGGATATCAGGCCCATTCTCCTTTCTTTTCTCTTTTCTCTGTCCTTCTCTTGCTTCCCTTGGCTGTAAAGTGATGGATTGATTTTGCCATAGCAATTGCATCCAGCATGATGAGTTTTCTGTTATAGGAATAAAAGCAATAGGTCAACAAAATATGGATTGAAACCTCTAGAATTGTAAGCCCAAATCAAATTTTGCCTTAAAATGTTCTTTAATGACAGTGCTTTATTTTTGCAAAGAATAGTTGAATGTTATCCCTTAGTTAAGCCATCACTCTGATATAGAAATCAGAAAGAATTAGTCCAAAAGTTGCAAAGCTAATACTCATGTGGAGGTTTATGACTCAACTTTGTCTGAAAAGAGACAAATAACATAGAATATAAATTCATAATAATTTACCCTTATCAATAATTGTAGAGTTTGTTTTAATGGCAGATGTTTCCTCATTTATTTTAGTTTTAGACAGATCAGTAGTAAAGGAATATAACTCTGGTGTATTATCCCATTTTGTGCCTATATTAAGCCACACTTAAAAGTATGTTTGAATAAATGTATAACTAATGAGTATTAACAAGAAAAATAAGATTATTAGTATTTCCAGTCCAGTGGAAACTAAAGCCAGCTGCTGGAGGTGGAATAAAGACAATGAGCTCAGTTCTTATCTCACATAATCCTTTAGAGGCCAAACTCATTAAATAGTTTTGCTCTAATAACCTTGGTATGTTTTTCTATGGAGAATAATATTCCAATATTGAATAGTTGTAGGAAAGCATTGGGGGAGGAAAGTTCACAACTTATGAATAACTTTTTAGGTTTCACTTAATAGTATTGAAATCTGGAAACCTTCTTCAAATGTTCTTTAGACATGGTTTGTTAAGACCATGAATGTGGATATGTTGGTCTTTACTTCACCTAGTGAAAGCGTTTTAAAGGAAAAAGAATGTAGTAAGGTATGTTTGGAAACAAGCAAACTCCAAACAAATATGTGTGTATTTCAAATGGTTGTGTCTCTTTTTCATCTAATCCTTTGTGAAAAGGAGAACTCTATATATGGAGATGGAACTTCAGGATCAGTCAGAATTCCGAATAAGGATGATGTGGACAACCATACAAAAGCAGAAGGTCATCTCCATCGTCTATTGGAAAGAGGACTGGAAGGGCTGCAGTTCTCTCAACTGGAGTTTATCTGCTTCTCTGGCAGCTTGAGTTCACAGTACAGCTCCATTGCATGAACTGGTTAGAACAGAGGGAACTGAGAATGATGCTAACTTGCAATCACCAGAAGACTAACTGGTGTTAGAGAAGAAGATGCAACTCAGCCAAACCAGAGACCTCCAAGAAAATCAGAGAAGAGAAAATGCTCGATATCTAGAAGTCCTTTCTAATATGTGTATCCTTTTATTGGGCTTTTGACCCTATGCTCCAATTATAATAATCATAACAACAACAATAACAATAAAGTACATTCAGATGCAAAGTCTAAAATTTTCTTTGAAAGATTGATCCCAAAGAATCTTAATTTTAAACCAGAAATTCTAACTTGAAGCAGTGTAGCAAGAATCAGGTCTTTTTCAATGTTAGCAGAAGCTAAACTATATGAAACCATTGTAAATTGAATTCAATTATGGAAAAATTAAAATTTCACATCTGCATAGTTGAATTGTAGCTATAACTCAGAATCAGATGTAGCTATTGGCTGATAGTTATAATAAAATAAAGCTAAATGATTTTTGCCAATATTTACATAAACTACTTTGTCAAACAAGTCTAGTAAAGTTATGAACTAACATTTTTTATAATATAGAAATTGTTCACTGAGGGCCGGAGTTTGGCCTAGTGGTAGAGTGCTTGCCTAGCATGCACGAAGACCCAAGTTCAATTCCTCAGTACCATATGCATAGAAAAAGCTGGAAATGATGCCATGGCTCAAGTGGTAGAGCATTAGCCTTGAGAAAGTCCAAGGACAATGCTCAGGCCCTTGAGTTCAAGTCCCAGGACTGGCAAAAAAAAAAAAAAAAAGAAATTGTTCACTGAGTTTTCTGTTGAACAAATACATCTATAGTCAATGGAAATTGGTAATTTACATATTTTATGAAGCAGAACATTTGCTTAAATGTAATGTTATACTTCCCAAGAACTCCAATAACAGAGTTCCACTAACAGAGATTTATTTTGAGGAAACATTGTAGAAAAATTTAACCCTTGTAATGGATCACAACAGAGATGCAACTCAAAGTTGACTACTTAATGCTCCCCAATAAGCTTGATGACCCTTTATTTGTCATCTTTACTCCTATTTTCTTCTTGTACTATCTTCCTATCTCATTGAGGTTCCTCACCCTTTTCCATGAAATCCATTTATCTTCTTTCTAAAAAATACTTGAACCCTTTTCTGAATATGTTCTTGATATCTCCAAATCTCATTTAAGGCCTCTCTTTAGACTTATCTGTCCTATATTGTTTATACTATCTTTATTATGATATTTTCATATCTGCACCCTATATGGAAAGTTCCTTGAAATCTCTCCTTTTTAAATATCTTCTCATACTAGTCTCGTGAGCACAATCTGTATATAACACTCTTTAAAAAATAGTGGAATAATGAAGTTTAAGCTGCTACAGTGATTTCAATTTTAAAATATGTTTGCCCCATGAAAAAGTGCTGTGGGGAAAAGAAAAGCCATGCATGAATTTACATGTGATTAATCACGTGTCACTCATCGCTTTCAGTTTTTCTCTTGAGTAGGGCAATACAAGGTGAAGTGGCAAAGCCAGAGGACTTGTTAGGGCTGCCAAAGGACATAGCATAAATGGAAGAATGATGACAGAGGAAAGTTGTGCAGCTAGAATGGACCATGGCACAGAGGAGTCACTTGTGTTACGTTAGCCATGTGGGAATAGTTTAGTGAGTAGAGGATGAGTGGGGAGCTGTGGGAGGAGGGTAGAATTAACACTATGAAAAAAACCTCAAGGCTACTTGAAAGTTTTTTTTTTTAAAGATTTTACATCCTAAAAAGGAGAGCTTGGCGTTGATGGCTCAAGTCTGTAATCCTAGCTACTCAGGAGGCTGACACCTGAGATCCAGTGTGAAGCCAGCCCAGGCGGGACAATCCAAGAGGCTGTTATCTCCAATTAACTACCAACAAGCCAGAAGTGGAGCTTTGGCTCAGATATGGAGTACTATCCTTGAGAAATAAAACGTAGGGACAGTGTCCAGGCCCTGAGTTCAAACCCCAGGTCTGGCACCACCCAGATAAACATACACATACTCACCCACACAAATGATACATGTTTTAATGACATAGTAGAAAATGAAAATATATTATGTGAAGTTATTAAAACTTTTATATAATAATAGTAATAAAATGTAACTAGCCTCCTTATAATGAGTTAAAATTAAACAACAAGCTCGGTTGCATACACGGTAGAAATAGTTTTGAGTCTTGAACCTATACTAGAATTGTCTGGGTGTAGAAGTGAAGATTAATGTCTCAAGTGCTGTTCATGTAAACTAATTGTCAGGTTTCTTGTTTGCCTGTAATGGCATCTAATTTCACACCTGTGGGAAAGCTAACTAATGAAATGGGAATAACAATGTAACACAGTCCTTGAGTCTCTTATCTCCAATTAACCACTAGAAAAAGAAAACAAAACCTGGAAGTGGCCCTGTGGCTCCAGTGGTAGAGGGATAATCTTGAACAAAACAAACTCAGGGAGAATACCCAGATCCCAAGTTTAAGCACCAGGACCAATTGAAAACCAAAAAAAAAGAAAAATGTCCCTACTTATATTGTTTTATAATGTCTCCATTGCATTTTACTTTACTGTTCATAGTCATTATCAAAGAGATAATTTTACATTTTTGGCAGTTTTAGAACTGTTTCTTCTATGAATATTACAAGCTGAGTCTGTTTTGTTAATGATTATGTTCCTGAAGTCTTACACAATGTCTGGCATGAAATATTTTTGAATTTGTAACTGGATAAAATAATGACAAATTAGACATCGAGGTGACATCATTTCTTTCACTGCTCCCTTTATGGAAGAAACTTTTTATGGATTGTATATAAGTAAGTGTTGATACTTTGTGAACTCATGAAGGAATCATCTTTTAGCCTATCAACTGTATTATAATTTTCAATCCTTTTTTCTCTGTGGTCAGATTTGAGAAATAAATCAAATGTGTATTTATCCACCAGGAAAAATTAATGTTTTTTTTCCTACTCAGTCACTGAAGTTATGAAGATTTAAAACAATAAAAAAATACTAATAATCCCTTCCAGCCTTTAAGAGGTGTGGATGAAACAAATAAACAATCAACTACAATGAAATGTGATCTATTAAGATAAATCTATGCACTGTTTCTGAGATAACATCCTTTTTTAGCAGTCTGTAATATCCCAGATTTTATGACAATATAATTTATTTTGTTTCCCACTGGTATCTGAGTTACGCTTTATTATTCACTCCTTCTTCCTCCATACCCCGAGGTAACTCAGGTGTGGATGACTTCAAACTTTTTGAAAAAAAAATAATACATAGTTTAGGCTTCACTGTATGTGATTTAGAAATAAACATTTTTCTTTATAGTTCACTATGAAAAACTATAGTTGTAACTCTGTACATAGTGAGAAATGGGTTAAGATATATAATGGAGTGTAGTAATATCAACAATGGTAGCTTTAATATATTTATTCATCAGTTATGCCCTGCCAAGCATTATGTCAGCTTGTCTTACAAAAAATAGATTGATTTCCCTTAAAATGACACTGATATCATGATAACTCATATATATATATACATATGTATGTGAAAGTGTGGCTTATTGTATTTCAGTCATATAAGCAGAGTTATGATTTGAAATAAATTATCATGATTCTAAATTCATATTCTTAGCAATTTAAAAAATGACTTCTGGGATTGTTTTCCTTTGGCATTAGCTTGGGCCAGAATATATGCTGTTTCATGACATATACACAATAGGCTTTAAGAATTTCAAATCGTTCTGCACGTTAATGTTGACATTTGAAAACTTCTTCTTTTCTTGGCTCCATATGGACTTCTGAGTTTCAGTATCCCTAGTGGTATGTGTTCTATCTTATGCATTTTCACTATACTTCACACAATAGTGACCATGACTAAACCAGTGTGGAAAAACCCAACTCCTCCCCATGGGAAGTTAGGGAACATTGGTTACTATGAATACTGTAGCAAGCACCTCCAATGCCTCTTGTGTTCCTATTTCTTCCACCAAAATCCATTCATCCATGAACCAATCTGCTCCTAAATTTGTAAACAGCTGTCCAGCAATAAACGTACTACAATAAATAATATTTCTGAGCAGTTTCATGCTGGTTCACAAATGCTTTTATTGTCATCCTCCTCATTTCTGAGGCCCTCAGGAGCCATTGAGGCCATGCAAAGGGAAAAATAATGCTCTTTATCAATGTAAACATGGTGTCTTACAATTCAGGGTTCCCATCACCTTTTTAGCTCTTCAATCATCTATTTGTCTTTCTAATTTATAGTATGTATCTTTTGAGCCCTAATCACATATTCTTCATGTCTGGTACAGTGCCAGATTCATCAGTACTAAACAAATAATTAATCTTCATCATGATAGCTCACAGAGGTAGATCCACAGTTAGTGAAGGGCACCTTGACATTCCACAGCCTGCTATGCACATGTCTGTGTGTGTGGCAGAAGAATGAGGGGATTGGCATTTAGTCTGACCATTACCAGATACATGGTACACAGAGCAGAACTGTCTGAAGCATAAGCTTATTAAAGTGTAACATATACATGTGAACTGTGCAAATCATTTGGTATGAAATATTCAGCTTCTCCATGCTTATTTCCTCTGCATATATAGTAAGGATACTAAATACTGACTTTTGGGATGGTGTGTGTGTGTGTGTGGTGTGTGTGTGTGTGTGTGTGTGTGTGTGTGTGTGTGTGTATGTGTGTGTTTGCCAGCCCTGGGGCTTGAACTCAGGGCATGGATGCTGTCCCTGACCTTTATTGTTCAAGATTAGTGTTCTACCACTTGAGCCACAGCTACACTTGTGGTTTTTTGTTTGTTTTCTTTTCATTGTAGATAGTATCATGAGCTTTCCCGCCCAGTCTGGCTTTGAACTGTGATTCTCAGTTCTCAATCTCCTAACTAGCTAGGATTCTAGCTATGAGCCTCTGGTACCCAGATCTTCTGGGACTTTTTGATCATTAATGTATAGAAATTATCTGACACAGTAACTGCTCAAGACAAGTTAATTTATTTTCTCCTCATTGCCTTTGTTTCAGTGTTCTTTCACTAAGGTAGTTGTTAAATCTGTACATATTTCTATATTATTTAAAAATAAACTTTCATAGACTAGACTTGAACAAGGGCTCTGTTGTCATAAATCAGGAAGTAGTAGAATTAAAGTGGTTGTGAGTCTAGCTTCCTCACTTTACAAAATAATAATTATAATAATAGTACTTTACTTTATCTTGCACTTTGCAGTTAGCCTACTACACTAGCTGAAGTCATCTTTTGGTGAAAGTCCTAAATATCCATGCTGATATTCAACAGACATATCAAGATTGGGAGAACCAGTGTATGGACATACGGATAATTGTTCTTGGAGAAATACAACAGAAAGAGGAAAATGTTTTTAAACTGTATATACTTGCTTCTTTGTTTTTGACATAATCCTAATGAGAACTACTGTCAGATTGGCCATTCCTATAGAAAATGATCCTTATTAGGCCAGTAGTGTTAAGCAAGAGAAGGAAGCAGGAGTAATAGTGTGGGAAGTCTTCAATAGAGGACTTTGAATGTATCGTTTCCAAATTTCCCTCACAAGATAGCATATACCATGGCAATTGGTAGTTCAGTTCCATACAACCAATGGTTCCTACTATGGTCTGATACATCAAAAGTGGTCTAAATATCCATGCAGGGGAAGACCTAAGGAAAATTTCTGGAGCACAGAGTTGAAAGAATAGGTATAGACTGCCAATAGATAACCGAGAACTTGAGAACAGAAAATTTTTGGAGGTCTGGGGAATCTAAAATAAGGAGGGTGAAAGTCACACGTAGGAATAAGGGTGAAAGGGCTGACATTGATTAAAGGGTGGCATTGAACAACTTCATTATAGTAGTAATAAATATGGACAAAGGAGTTAAACTGCTCTAACTTGTAATATTATCCAGTTTGACCTTGATAATGATTTATGGTAAAAAATTGTTTTTTTAAAATAAAATAATTTGGTGGAAGGATCATAGAGTCAGAAGTAAGATCTTTGCTAAATCCAACTCAACTACTTGTAAAGTATCTTTTTTTAACTTTCTTATTTTTCTTTTTTTCATATATTTTTATTGTAATTAATAGAAGGATTACATGATATTTGCCAGATAGATGGTGCATTAATTCCCATACATGGGTACCCTTTCACATGTCTTGGTCCCCATTTCCCTCCCCCCCACCCCACCCCTCATCTTGTTTTCCCCCCTTCCCTATCCAATTTCAAATAACCAAATACAAATATACCGGATAACTAGCACAACAATGTTCGTTGCAGCACTATTCACCATAGGAAAGATTAGTGCAGTAGTGATTTCTCCTGGCCACATCCCCTCCAGCATCTGTTGTTATTAGTTTTCTTGATCCTGGCCATTCTAACTGGAGTGAGGTGGAATCTTAGAGTTGTTTTGATTTGCATTTCTTTTATGACCAGAGATGTTGAGCATTTCTTCATGTGTCTGTAGGCCATTTTTGTTTCTTCTTCAGAGAAGACTGTCTTTAAGTCTTTGGCCCATCTTTTAATGGAATGGTGTTGCTCCTCTCTGGGGCAGCAACACAGGAACGGGGAGGGACACACAGGGCCAGCCTGTAGTCCCCCGGGAGCCGAGCGAGATGGTAAGTGTCGAAGACCCAGCCCTCCCCCAATCACCTGGGAAGAAAAAACCACGCTGAAGGCAGAAGCAGTGTTAACCATGAAAGCGCATCAGATCTCTCTGCTGATCTCTGCTGATCTCTCGTTCTCTCTGATGCTCTCCTCCTTTATTGCGTCAGACAATTAGTTATATACTGTTAGGGTAGGAGAAGGTGGGCACTGGGAAGCTAGCCAATAGGAAGAGGGCCCCTGTGCTACCACTAAGGGTCTGGGAGGGGCTTTCAGGTAGTGGGCAGGACAGGTGCAGGAAAGCGCGCGAGACTTGAGCTGCTGCGAGACCCGCGAAACTGCGGGGGGTTCAATGGAGTCACGTACACAGCCTTAAGAGAGGTTTGCAAAAGACCAAATGCCTGGACAAAGCCCTTTAATTGCAGCTGAGCCAGAATCAGGCCTCAGAGATGGAGGCTAGGCCCCAACAGGATGGTTACTTTGGAGATTAGTTTTGGATTGATTCAATTTTTTGAGCTGTTGATATATTTTAGATATGAGGCCTTTGTCTGTTGTATGGTTGGTGAAGATCTTCTCCCACTCTGTAGGCTTCCTGATTAGTTTACTACCTATGTCCTTTTTTATTGTCGGAGTAATGTATAGAAGGGTTACAGTTATATTCACCAGGTAGTGGGTGCATTACTTCTCCCACATTGATATCCCTTCTCAATTTTTTGTCCCCATTTCCCTCCTCTACCCCCTCCCAATCATCTTGTTTCTCCCCTTCCCTACCCTATTTCAAGTAAACAAACGTATATACAATATACCAGGTAACAAATTCAGATACAGTAATAATATGGCTTATAAAGCGTCTTATATAATATATTTAATCTAAGAATAAATTACCTAAGTGCAAAGTAGAGTTAATAAGTCTTAATGTGAAGATAAGAGGAGACTTGTGAGAATTTTTTAAAAAGTCAGTAGCATTATATAAACACCAGCCATGAGCACAAATGCTTTGGACCTTAATATCAGACAATATTGCAGTTAAAGTATTATTGCAATAATGGGATCTGCAATCACATGAGTAGTTATTAGTTATGGTTTTTTCCCTCTTTATCTTCTCATATAGGAGAAATGATTAAGGAGTTTGTCTTTTATTCAGGTATTTATTCCTGTGTATTTAATCATCTTAGAGCCAAAGAATAAATAAGAATCTAGTGAAAACTTAATTGTTTTATATATCAGGAATAATTTATCAGTAAAACCTTTTTAAAAATGAAGATTGATTTCTGAGCATTCTCTGAGGAAGAAGAACAGAGAAAATGTCTTTGACTCCTTCATCAATAAAGCGTGAATGTTTTAGGATTTTTTGGCTTTAATAAATGTTTTTGCGTACTCAACAGAGACCCTTTAATCTGTTATTTTTGATAATGATTCATTGTGATCCAAGCTACTTAGGAGGCTGAGATCTATGGATTGTGGAGAAGTTCAAGGGACTATTTTTTCTCCAATTAGCCATAAAAAGCCAGAAGTTTATGTATGGAAGAGTATCAGCCTTGAGGAAAAAGGCTAAGGAGGAAGAGCTCAAGGACCTCAGTTTGAGCCTTAGCAGCTTGTGCGTGCAGACACACATGCACACACACACACACACACACACACAATCACACCTACACTAATTCACTGTGAAAATGGAACTGTCATAGCTACCATATGAAGGGAAAAGTCAGATGGAAGAGTATTATTAGGAAGAGGATATTTATAAGCTTCCTAGATGTTCAGTTCAGCACATTATAATTCTGTGCTAGACATTTACCATGCTACAAAGATACTGTCCTTAGTCAACAAAAATATTTGCTTCATAGAACTGGCAACCATCCTAACTGTGCTAAGCCCTTAAATAGCTTCTGTCAAGATTGGTTCTGTCAGGAATCCAGGTGAGGATTCAAGGATCTGCCATGATGATAACGTCAGCTGTGTCAGGGAAGAATACACATCTCCACTAGTTATATGCATTCACATTTCCTTTCCTATTTTCTTGTCCTGATTCTTTCCGCTCTCTCTTTTGGCTATCTCACACAGAAGAAGGGAATTTGAAGAGGAGTACAACACACTGGTTAGAAGGAAAAAAGAAGACATACCCATTGATTTTAAGCACTGATGAGGTTTATTAGGGAATATAGAAAAGGAGAGAACAGAAATAGTAAGAAGAAACCTTGGGTACCACAGAGTATAGAGGGTATAGAGAAAGAAAACACAAAGGTGACTCAAAGGACAAACACTGACCATTTTGTTTTGAAATTCAGAATTTATTGGTGTCTGAAGTCAGATAATTTTGTCATGCTAAAGGTCTAGTCCTCAAATTCTGTTTTCTCTCACACAAACTGAAAGAATAGCTCTCTCATGTTTTAAAGTGCCTCTGTAGATGAGGTTGGTAGGCTAAATTGTGACACACTATATATTTTTAGGAACCACATTGTTTTCATTCTGTAATCCTTCACATAATACAATAGCATTTCAGCTTCTTTACAAGGTCTTTCCTTTTATTTCCTCTCTCTTCTGATAACCTCTTCTAAGGAATGAACTGTCATAGTCATCTATTTTGAGATCAACATTAGAGGTAAATGTTAAAGTGTTAACCCTCCTGTGATTTTTTTTGTGTTTTGTTGTTTCTGTGTGTTTTTTCATGTATTTTTAATTGTAATTAATAAAAGGGTTACATTATAGTCACCAGATAGAAGGTGCATTACTTCACATACATGGATACCCTTTCTTATGTCATGGTCCCCATTTCCCTCCCCATCCCCCGCCGCTCATGTTATTTTCCTCCCTTCCCTATCCAATTTCAAATAACCAATCAAGCATATATACAATATATCAGATAGCAAGGTTTGTGTGTTTTTTAAAGGAGAATTTTATTCGCTATTACTATTGTGAAAGTCAATCTATATTGCTAAGAGTACTGATTGAAAAAGGAAATTGTGTAGTAATTCAAAACATGAATTCTGAATTTGCCTTTAGGCATCTTAAAATTCCTTGAGGCTGTTTTTATAAGGTAGAAAAGTAGCGTCACAATAATTATTACCTTAAACATATTTACAGAAGTATCTAAAAGAACTTTTCCTTTCGCACAGGACATTATTCAGTATATTATATGACCATCATTATTATTCTCCTGCTCATTTTGTGTTTAAGTAATGCAACTCTAACCTGGATATTCAGAATTCTTTAGTTGTTGAACCAATTTGGGATAAGGCCATTTCAGACTAATGTGTCTGAGGGGAAATCTTTGCAAGCAAGCCATTTCCCATTGTGAGTTCTGATTTTATACTGTCTGAAGAGTAGATTCTGACCCCTTATTCTACCGTTCTTTTGAGGTTTGCCTATTCAGAGTCATAATGGTACAGTAATACCAAGATGGCTCTGTTTCATTTCTGGCTGAGCCAATCCTCAACAGGCTCTTCAGAAACCTTTGCTCATGATCACCGGGTTCCTCCAGGAAGCACAGCAGAGGACCCTTGCTTCATCTTCACTCTAAAATCTAGGGTGCTGACTGAGGACACCAGTTATGCTCTAATTTTTCTTCTTCAGCCTCTGCAGAGAAACAAGAATAAAATAAAGGAACATGCAGATTTCCAGAGCAGCCTTTACTTGAAGGTTCACTAGTTCATCCTTTAGAAGCCAGTGCTGGAGAGCCACAAGTGGCTAAATGGAGTCATCAGCTTTGAAGCCCTTGGGAGTGAAGGATTATATACTAAGGGTTAGACTCTCCTTTAAGACCCAGTACTGCCACCTACTGCCTAAATTCTTTCCATGATCCAACTAATTGACAAATTCTTTTCCATGAAGGAAAGGTATGGACTTGGAGTTAAGGATATACATGAAGGAAGTTTTAAAAATGTGAGTAAAATTGCCTCTATCAAAACAGAATAATAATATTTCAAAGTCCAAATGGATCACTCAATAACATCTAAGTTGGACCCAAGATTTGAATTAGTTTAGATAGTTCTATGAGTCTGACCTTACCATATTATCTAGAGAGAAAATTCTCCATTAAGTGGTTATTTAAAAATTTCAATGTACTATGTTATTGCTCATTTCTTCTGCTGTCCCTTGGTTATCCCATATTGTTACAATATTTCACCTTGTTATCTGATATATTTTATATATGCTTAATTGGTTATTTGAAATAGGAGAGAGCAAGGGGGAAATCAAGATGGGGGGGGGAGAAAAATGGGGACCATGACATGAGAAAGGGTATCAATATTTGTGAAGTAATGTACTTTGTATCTGGTGAATATAATGTAACCCTTCTATTAATTACAATAAAAATATATGAAAAAAATTCAATAAAATAAAGGAACTACTTAGTACAACAACGTAAATGACAAGTTTGTACAAGTGAAGGAAAACTTTCTGAATGCCTGTGTGCCAGATGGCACTGAGGTACAATTATACAAATCAACAACAATATGGTACAAAATGAACAGATGCACCAATATGTAATTATTGAGAGACTATTGTTTGATTATTATTTTATGTATATAATATAGTATTGTTAACAATATATAGTAGATAATATGTGTATATACTATTAATATGTTTTTTTTCAGTACTGAGGACTGAAGTCAGGTTTTTGTAATGCCTGGAGAAAAATTTTCTTGCTGAGCTAAATCCCTAAGTATTAAAATTATTTATATATATCAAATTATTTAAAAACTTACTAGTGTTTACTGGAATGTGTCATTTTAGGGGCTCTAATATGTGCTTTGCTTTGCCTCTTACCTTAAAAAATGATCATTCTACCAATTGCTGAGAGATTTATCAGCAGTTATCATTTGATTTTGACTTTGAAATTTTATAAGGTCATATTTTTAAGGAAAGTTTTATTTCCCTTGTAAAGAAAGATGTCTGTTGAAGAAATAATCTCCCACAAGCATAATTTATAATTTTAACATGAAAAAGTACTATATCACAATGGTAGCTAGGGTTTACAAAAACCCCATTGTACAGAGAATTTCTATCCATGGAGGATTCTGATGGCAGTGTTCAAGACAAAAAGCATCATTGATGAGGAGCAGAGGTTCCCAGGAGTGGCTGATAGCCAAGGGAACCTTCAGGTCAAAATACAGGATAGAGAGCAGAGAAAGACTGTTTGTCATATTTTAGCTAAAATCAAGGAAAAAGGGAGAGAGAGTTCAAGAGCTGAAAAGGAAAACTGTAAAATAGTACTGGCTTTTGTTTCATGATAATATAGGCTTTCATTTATATATATCCCTGCTTATCTGAACAATAGAATTACTTAGGGACATAGGAAAGATACTAATATCCTGTAAGTAGAAAACCTTATTAATTGTGCAAATATGATAGTCACTGACTGATTCCCTTTTAATTCACTCTATTACCATGTCAGTTTTTCTTAACATTAAAAAAAAGAAATTATTTTCATTTTAGCACCCAAGCTGGTAAGAACTGCTCTAGCTAGTTATTGTTTTCACTGTTTTGACATTTGATGTTGAGCTGGGTAAAGCGGGTAATATTTAGTTGATAGGCTTGTGTCAAGAGGAACATGGTTTGATGGAGACAGGAGTGAAAAATGTTCAAGGGACCCTATATTAATAGATTAAAAAGCCAGGTAAGGTAGCACACAGCTATCATTCAATCTAGGCAGGAAGCATAAATAGGAGGATAATAGTGTTGGTTGTCCCTAGTTTAAATGCAAGACCATATTTCTTTTTTTTCTTTTTTTTATTGTAATTAGTAAAAGGGTTACATGATATTTGCCAGATAGAAGGTGCGTTAATTCACATACATTGACAAGACCATATTTCAAAAACAGCTAAAGCAAAAAACTGGTCAAGAGTATGGCTCAAGTTGGAAGAGCACTTCCCAAGCATGCAAGAGGTTTTGAGTTTAAACCCTGGTATTTTTCTTAACAGACATATTATTAAAACAGACAGTTCTTCCAATGCTTGTTTACTAGCAAAGAAGATATTTAAAATTAAGTCATCAAGTAAAGAATGATAACATGATCAGAAGTCTAGGGCTCCTGCCTACATTCCAAGATACTGGGGAGATTGAGATCTAAGGATCACGGTTCAAAGCCGGCTCAAGCACAAAAGTCTTATCTCCAATCAACCACCAGAAAACTAGCAGTTGCACTGTGGCTGAAGTGGTAGAGTACTAACTTTGAGCTGAAGAGCTCAGGGATAGTCCCCAGGCCCAGTGTACAAACCCCAAGATCAATTTAAAAAATAAAAAGAAAGAAAAGAAAAAAAAAAGATAGTATTGACATGTTCCCACATGTTACTGGGACATATAGAAGATGCTTGCTAATATTCATAGAATCAGAAGAAGACTTTTCAAGTTTGAAGTCCTCAAAAGATTTAAAGTTGAGTTACATGAAAAAAAAGGGAATGTAGTTTTTATTTGTTTGCACTGTACTATATATTACAATAGATAGTCATAAATACCACAGATTTGCATTTATATAGCTTAGAATTTAGTAACGATGATAATGGTTTTTATTTGCTAGATATTACCCTGAGTATCTTACTTGAATTAATTCCTTTAGGCTTCCTAATAGTTTTATGCAATAGTTGTTATTTAGAACACATCATTGAGGCAACAGAGATGTAAAGTAACTTATGTACATCTCTCACTAGCGGGAGGCAGATTGGAGATATGAATGTGAGTCAACTGGCTTCAAATCCAGCGTTTCCAAGAACTATATTATTGCAGATAAATATCAGCATATGCAAATGAGTGTCATGCAAGGGAAGAAGATTTTTCTTAGGGCATTCTATATGGGTTTTATTTTTATAAACTTAGCAGAATACTTCAGCCTTAGCATGGCCTTAGCTTTTCCTTATGGCCTTTCTTTCTGATAAATTTCTAATAGATACATAGGTTTGCATGCAATGTCTTCCCTTGAAGCATGGAACTTCTTTTTGATTGAGAGACAGCCCATATGTAGAAGTTGGGACTAAATAATACATATAAATATAAATATATAATGGGTCATATGATTTTTGTACAAAAACATGCTAACTAAAGTATTGTATGTGCAGGGGAGGGATCCAATGAGGTAACGCCTTTGAACAACTAATTTACACTTTAACAAAATGAATATTATTAGGATGCTGGAATGGGTTGGTGGGGACAAGAGTGAGATCAAGTGAATGGGTGGATGAAGGATGAGCACATACAATTATAATACTCAATGTGCATATATGAAAATGGAACTTAGTAAACTAAGAGAATGGATGGGGTCAGGAGAAATGAGGGAAATCGATTAATCATAATGCAATGTACTCACACACTGATGTTTAATTGAAATACCTTTACTTGAGATGAAACACAACTACAAGGGAATAATAAAAAATAAATAAAAAGAAAGAAGACCATAACCTCTGGATATCTACTGTGTAATCTATAAATAAGAACACTTACAAAGTAAGCTGAGATTCTTTGTCTCTCTGTATCCCTTTCTATCTTTCTTCCTGCAATGATTGGTGTCAGCGTTCTCTTGGCCCACATTATTTTTAGAAAGCCTGTGTGAACCTGTAGTAAAGCCTGAACATTACTGGTTGCCATCTGAAAGAACAAAAAATGAATTATCCACATTTGAATGCTTCAATGTAGTTCCATGTCAGCCTCTGTAGAGATCCACTTACTATAGATTCTGTATTGTTGAAATTAGGCAGATTTACATCATAAAGAACAACAATTTACTAAGAGAATCTTTCAATATAACTTTTAATCATGTTAAAATATTTTCAGTCACTACCCTTTAACAAGTCATGCAGCTAGAAATTCAGGTTATTTAGTGAAATCTAATAATCTCAACCAACCAAAAGATTTGATATCCTATATATATCAAATGAAAACTAATTTAGCTAAACTATGTACAGTAATATTTAGCAATTATGTTTAATGGAAGCACTGCGAGTATGTTAATTGTTCTCATTAGAAAGTTGATCTCCTTAATTACTTTCTGAGCAAATATTCCTTATTGAACTATGTATTTTTAGTAAGTATGGCCATGTCAATTTATATTAAATACTTATTTGTGATCCTTTGAAATATATTTTTAGTTAAAAAAGGCTTTTGTTGGGGCTGGGAGTTTGGCGTAGTAGTAGAGTGCTTGCCTATCGTCACTGAAGACTGGGGTTCGATTCCTTGGTATCACATATATAGAAAAAAACAAGCTGGAAGTGGTGCTGAGGCTCAAGTGGTGGAGCTCTAGCCTTGAGAAAGTCAAGGGACAGTGGTCAGGCCCTGAGCTCAAGCCTAGGACTAGCAAAAAAATAATGGCTTTTGTTATAAATATTTATTTAAATTTGTTTTGCTCTGTATGTAAAATACATTTACAAATTAAAGTATTGATTATAACTATATTGATTTGCACAATGCCATAAAGTATGAGAGTGGAAATAATATCTCTCAATTTTTGTTCTGTAGTAATCAAGGCTTGTGAAGGCACTAATTTCAGTCATCTAAAGAAAATTATTTCTTGTCTTTTTCATTTTATTTTTATTATCAAGCTAATATATAAAGGGGTTACAGTTACATTCACCAGCTAGTAGGTGTATTATTTCTCACACATTGATATCCCTTCTTATGTTTCCCTCCCTCCATAATCTCTCTTCTTTCATTAACATTAACTGCTATACAAATCTCCATGATTTTAATTTGCCTGAGCACAAGTTCATGGAGAAGAAAGTTTGAAAAAGCAAAGGGTAAGAAAAAAAAAGAGTTACAGTGAGTTCCTGTGTGTGTGTGTGTGTAAATATGTACTCATGTATGACTATTGGCAGTTGTATTTATTGCAGAGTAATTGCCTCTGAAAAGCGACTACAAAGCAGTGGCATTGACCTTCATTTTCTGATTCAGTCATTTATGCTGAAGAAAAATTAACACTGAATAAATAAGCTATTAACTGCTGTATTCTTTTGTTGCATGGGAACTTGGTCATGTGAAACTGATAAGCCACATTTTGAGAAGCTGAATTGGGAGTCTTTATTGGAAAGTCTGAGAGTATATGGAGCTCTGTCTCAAAAACATGTAGCACAGAATCAACCTTGCACCAAGCTTGTAAAGACGAAAACCACGTGTTTGGGGTGGAGACGAAAGCCCAACAAAAGCTGACCATCTAGGGAAAAACTCAAAGGCAGGCAAAATAAACAAAATACAGAAATAGTCAAGAGCCAGAGTTCTCAGTAGCAAAGGTTTCCTGAAGCTAAATAACCTGACATCTGTAATTCAAAGAACGGCCTACCTAGCTTAACTCTAGGCTTTTGGTAGCTGAGTGAAAAGCTCCATCCACCCAGCAAGGCACCAAGATGAGAGCAAAGCAATGTTACTTAGACACGGTCTCCCTATTTTATTCCACACTGGTTTTATGTATATGAAATAAAATAATCTATATGAAATAAAATAATCTCACTAAAATAAGATTCAAGTGCCAGGGATAGATTTGATTTCATATAACTGATATCCATATAGTCAGGGGACTTTAAACTTAAACATAACCAGCAATCCTTTCCCAGGTCAGGCTGGGTAAGGTTTACAAATCTATGTGCCACACTTAATTTTCTTCTTTGAGTAAATTTCAATATTTTGGGTAAATAAGTTTTTGTGATTTAAAATTTTGGATTTGAACCATATCTCATTCTTATGATCGATGGATACTTAGTTCCTAGTTTTTAAGATTTCCTTTTATACTTTAATAAGTTTCCATGGGCTTAAAAATACATATTTACTTGATCCTATTTTACCAAAAGTTGCTTGCCAAATGTGGCTCGTGGGTGTATGTCAATTCCACCAAGGAATCAGTCTTGTTTTAAATGCTATTTCTATGCTATATATTCCACCCAAATGCACATATTCCCCTCTCTTCCCTGGAAGCAGCAAAAACCACAGACAAATTAGGGATTCAAACGTAGGTTGTAAAATTCTGTCTTCCTCTTTCTCATCATGTGATTGTTTCTTTACTTTTCTCATAAGAGATTCTTTGTATCAGATTTCTTTTCCTCATCTCTTATATCAGAGTCAGTATCAATTAAGAATGCTTGGCCATTCTCCCTAATTGTTCTCTACTATATTTGAGATCTACCTCCTAGATTAGCAAACTCTTTGCTCACTTGTAAAAAACATTTGAACAGTGAATGAATTGAATCAGAATGCAGTAGATTACTATCAGTTTTTAACTTTTCTGCCTATAAAATGCTGACAAATGATTCTTATAAAGAAGCCATGGATGACATCTTGAAACTGTATGAGATTGACGTGCAACTTCACTAATCCCAAGTGAAGAGATGTAAATTAACTGTATTTTGTCTTATATTAAGCACATGCATTAAACTTTTTTGCCTAGTATTTCCAATTCCTATGAGATGTCAACATGTTTTGAGACTTCTTAGTTATAAAAGGATATAGACTACTAATGCTACTGTATTTTTAGTCATGGATGATTTAGACAGAGGTTTGACAGAGAATATCTTGCAGGAAATTATGTTCCACTCTTGGTCTAAATGGCCCAGTAAAATGGCTTAGGCCTGTAATCCTAAGCTTCTTGAGAGGTGGAAATTGGGGAATTAAAGTTTGAGCCCAGAATAGAAAAAAAATTATAAGACTACAACTCAAGTCATAATTCCAGCTCAACTAATGGGTAGGCACAGTGGCACATGACTGTCATTTTAAGAGACATGGGAAAACATAAATGGGATTATTATGCAGTTCATCACAGGCATAAAACAAAAGAATATCTTGAAAATAATTAACATTAAAAACTGCTCAAACATTAAAAATGGCTCAAATGATAGAGCGATTTGTATACCAAGAATGAGGGCCTGATTTCAATTCTTGATTGCACTAAAATTTTAGAAAAATAAAAAGAAAGAAATATTAGGACCAAAAAAGGCCTATAATCAAGTCCAATGAATTTCTGTTGATTCCCATATTCATCCATTTGCTGTTGTTATAATTTCAAATCTTTGCTACTTATAAAGAATAGACCTTTATTCACAATTCTAGAGGCTCAGGCTTCAGTTGGGGCTCTCAGAAGAGCCTATGTGGCAGCATCCATTAGGAAAATATGGAAGGAGAAACGGAAGTGTATAGAATAGGCTGGGTTCATGAAGTGTCTTTGCTTGACAGCATCGCATTTTCTGGAGAAATATCTGGGTTCCCAAAAGAACTGCATTAATCTCTTCTACATGTGAAGTTGCCAGGGTGCTAATTACCATAGAAAGTCCCCCTTCTTAAAAGTCCAAGAAACTACCTCCAGGAGAGCAGCTCTCTAACATACAGACCTTTGAAGAACAAACCATAAACCACAGCAGTAACATTGATGTGTATTGTCTCATTTCAATTTGTCCTAAACTCAGCTATCAGGTGGTAAACACATACAGCTGAGAAAATCCCCATCACTATTTCTCTAGCAATTGCTTGGATATAGGATCGATTTCAGACCCACTTTCACTTTCATAATCCTTGCTCCACACATTTTTGATGATAGGCAATGATAAGTCAGAAGATGCAGAAATCTTTAGACCTTTAAATAACACACAAATGATATTCTCTCTCTTTATATATATGTATGTACATACATACATATATATAGTATACACATATATTCTCGCTTTATATATATATACACACATACACATATGTATAGTATATATGTATATAATTTTTGCAGTACTGGGGGTCAAATTCAGGGTCTTGGACTTACAGGTACTCTTTCACTGAACTACCTTCCCAGTGATGTCAATTATTTATCAAAGAAGGATAAATTATGAGTTGATCCTGCATGTTAATTAAGATTATTGGAATAATGAGATAGTGGTCAGATATTTTATTTGGCCTTATGTATATGGACTGAAATAAAACCTCCATATCTGTTATGATGTTTTAAAAAATAGAAGGATTTTATTAAATACCTTTTGTAGGACTTGTCTCTAAAGAGTCAGATTGGAAGAAATTATAGCCACCTACTTCAAATCAGTTGCGTTGAATATCACTCTATCGCCATCAAAATTCTGAACAGTTAGTGCTAAGAAATATCCCTGTAGCTGCTGGACTGCCCATATTTACCAGAGTCTGTTTGAATAATATTTCTAAGTGGCTTCCATCATTATATAGGAACTGGCAAAAGGATGGGAATATTTTCTTTCAAGCAGAAAACACTAAGAAAAAAATTCTTCCCATATAATGGAAACGATAACCGTGAAATCCTTGAAAACTGATCTTTAAGAGAAGCTGAAAGACCTAAATCTTATAATATGGTGAGGACTGAAGCCCAGTATCGCAGAGTAGTTTCTATTTTTTAACTTCAAACAAAATACTATCTAGATGATCACTTCAAATTCTAAATAGCATTAGTATCCTGATTTTGTATTGAAATTTCATGCATTCAGTAAATACATACAAACTCTTTTTAAATATAAATAATTTGAAGGCAAACTTCTTTACAAAAATATAGTTCCTAAAATTATTGAAAGTTTTTTTCATCCTATTGCATGGTTAGACTCCATGTCAGTTGCAAAATACATGCCAAATTGAAAAACTTGAAATTATTTTTAGATGGTACTGTAAATTATATACCAGAAATAGAGGGTCATATTCCCTAGTCATAGAAAATGTTCAGGTACCAAGTTAACTTTTTGAAAGCACAATTTTAGACGGCACATGGAAATCAACTATCATGCTGTAGCAGGATTTAGGAAGCCCAAAATGTGGTTACATTCCATGTGTATCCAGTTAATTACATAGAATGCAGAGAAAACCAGAGAAAAACAGGCTGCTGATGGAGTCAGACTTGAATGCTTTCTTAATTTGATTTTTTACTGAATCTTGAGAAATACTTAGTGTACTGGAAATTCACTTCCTTATCAGTAATGTGAAGATAATAATACATATAATAAAAGAGTATCATTCACATCTGAAGAGTAGGCAAGACATGCTTCTTCCCTTGACCATATCCCTATAAAAGGGAAGTGATATGCGAAGATTGGTGGACTTAGATTGGATAAAATTTAAAAATCTGTGTTAAAATACGTGTACAGAGTTGTGACTTTCTGTAGTTTTTTTCAGTACAATAACAAAACCTATGTATCATCTACTATTTGTATTCAATATGGCAAAAATGAATATGGTACTTTTGCCTTGACAATAACTCAGACTAATTGTTACTGTCCTTGGAGTCAAATCTCCCTCGTTAGTTAGAAAAAATACTTCTTTATGTGAATCTGCAGAATTTTGGCTTGATAATTTTATGTAAATATAATTTATATGAAAATAGGATAAAAGATTATGGCAAGGTGATTCATTTGTTTCAAAAGGATTTTCAGAATAGAATCTCTGTTTTTCAACATATTAGGCACCTTTTTTATTGTTTCTTGCACTTGTAGAAAGCAGTGACTAAATATTAGAGGAAGATTCTGATTTTCTACATGTCCTGAACAATGCCATTATTATTGATTATTATTTAATTGATAGTTGGTGCAATTTTCAATTAAATTCCCTTTTGTTAATACCAATATATATTATGGGTGTATTTCTAGTATTCATTATTACAGTTTCTTATTGACATTATTTTATCTTTGACCTCAAGATATGCTAAAGAAAAATACATTATTCAAATACCTATGCCAAACTATAATACTTTGGGCTCTTACAAGACCTTTGTCTGCTCCCTGAAGTTCTTATTTCCTTCAGGTCTACTCTTTTCATTTCCCAAGAATAATCTCTTGTACTTCTATGATATTAATTATCTTTATGTTGATGACTTTTATGTCCACATCAAAATGCTTAATCTCCTCTGCAAGATTAAGTTCTATATTGATGTATCTGCTGGTTATTTACTAGGCACCCAAGTATGGTTAAGAGTAAATTTATTTTTACTAAGTCATACATTTTTTCCTTCCTGTTTAAAAAAATCAGTTATTATTATTATTATTATTATTCTATTTTTCACTTTAACCTGATGCATTCTATTCCCTTTCATTCAATTTTCTTCCACTCTTTCTTCATGCCCACAATTGCTCAGTTGCCAATTTCAGACTCTTTTAAGCAGAAGACATGCGACTCTGAACACAGCCTGTCCTCTGACTGACACTGCCATTTTTCCCATATTTATTAACCATTGTATTGGCTATTATGCGTTGCCATTACGATTTTTTCCCTTAATATTTTCTTCACTTTTTTCTCTGGTTATTGTTCTGGAACAGATAGCAAGGATCTGTTACTTATCAACTGTTTGCTTTCCATGAGCTATTCTACATTTGTTGTTGTTGTTGTTGTTGTTGTTATTTATGGCTCTCTATATTCTATGATCTCCTGTCCTCATCTTTTTTTGGAATTTTTTTATTAAAGAATTTATTAACATTGATTTTTACATCATATTTCAAATGATGTGTTTAACAAACAAGTATTCAAGAAGGGAATCTCTATATACAATCACTGGCACTTCAATTTTAGAACATAGTTAAAATTAGGCTGAGGGTTTGCATGTCATAGATACATATTAATATATGTAATAAAGCATTATGTCTATAGAGTCATAGGTTTTTATGTCTATGCAGTTGTTTTTATATTTCCAATACCATGTCCATAGCATTGGGTACACGAATATTGAGTCTTTGCTCTTGTACTGCTTGATCTAATAGCCACATGTTAAGGATACCTTTTATTCGTTTGTCTTGACTTGTCTTGTTCAATATGATTTGCTCTAGATTCATCCACTTCCCTGCAAATGCTATTATTTTATCTTGTCTGTTGGCTATGTAGAATTCCATTATATATAGATACCACTTTTTCTGTATCCATTCATCTGAGTAGGGCATCTGGATTGTTCCCATCGCCTGGCTATTGTGAATAGTGCAGAGATGAACATGCCTGAGCAGGTGTCCTTATCATATCTTGGGTTATGATGCCCAGGAGTGGTATGGCGTCATCGTAAGGAAGGTCAATTTTCAGTTCTTTAAGAAACCTCCACACTGCTTTCCAGAGTGGTTGAACTAGTTTACATTCCCATCAGCAGTGTAGTAGGGTTCCTTTTTCTCCACAACCCTGCCAGCATCTATCATTGTCTGAGTTCAAAATCTTGGCCATTCTTGCTGGGGTAAAGTGGTATCTTAGGCTTGTTTTTATTTGCATTTCCTTTATGACCATAGGTGATGAGCATTTTCTCATATGCTTTTCTGCCATTTTAATCTCTTCTTTTGGTAAGTCTCTCTTTAGTTCCCTTGCCCACTTAGTGTTATTATCAATATCTTAGAAATTTTCCTTTCCAAAGCAGAGTATACTTTTTGTCTGTTATTCTAGATGTTTTCAATACCCAACTTGCAATTTCTATTCATCACTTAGGGCATAGCTTCATTTTTCTACTGAGAGGCCTTTAGAATCCCTCGTCATCTTGAACTCCTTGGACATCGTTTTTGAGTGTGTAACTCAGCACTGTCACATCTGCTCATGTGTCTGTCTCAAATACTGTGTGACATTGAATCAAGTATGGACCCCAATTGCCAGTCACCAGACTCGCCACGAAGCAGGAACTAAAAATGTATCTTATTTGCTGGTTGTTTGGTCAATTAGCAAAGGACTTTGCCAATGCCCTTTAATAATTTTGCATACATAATTTTTAAACCCATATTTTACCTTTTAATTCCCCACTATGCAATATCTATCTCAGCTCCCAGCTCCCCTACAAATACAACTACTTCCAAACTTGTCCCCATGTACTGAGCATATGGGGATATATTTTAATCACTGACAATAATGTTTAACAATTATTTGAAATAAATGAAAATAATTTAGGAGAATTTGTTTCATTTGGTTGTATATGCTATATTTATAAGATGATTCTCTAACAGGATTACTAATATGTTGATAGATGTCAATTATTGTTTCTATAAAGTGGTAGTATCTAAAGGTAATGTAACATCAGAATCAGAGATTTTAATATTTTTAATTTTATAGATATCTTTCTACAAAAAGAGACCCACTTTTTTGACATTTTACCTCAAAATATTGTTGACCAATATGTAACTGAGCTGGAGACCACAAATTCATTCCAATGTAAATCAGTATTGTTATAGAATTTTCTCAAAAACTGTTCAGTAACAAGAGAGTTGAAATGTTGAAATGGACATCAAGTATTCTTTGTGTATATGAGTGAATAAATAAATGAATAGAAGGATTTTTATGCACTATTTTGGGAGATGAAAGATTGTGGGCAATACTGTTAAATTCCCTATGTGCTGAAAGACTATTCCTTAAACAATTGGTATACTGTCAGAAAGCAATTTAACATATTCTTATGGCAGCAAATATACATTTTTTTCTTTGTCGGTTGTGGGGCTTGAACTCTGGGCCTGGGCACTCTTGAGCCATAGTACCACTTCCAGTTTTCTAGTTGTTAACTGGAGATGAGTCTCATGGACTTTAGTGCCCCAGCTAGCTTGAACCCTGATCCTCAGATCTCATTCTCCTGAGATTACATGCATGAGCCACAGCACCCAGCTTCACATCTGTTTGTTTGTTTGTTTGTTTTAATAAATGACTACAGGGTATTGTTCAGGTGGCAGAGCACTGTCTTCATTTATTAACTGACCAGCCTTTGGTGAAATGATCCTAATTAATCTAACTGATTAATTAAAATCTATGCTTCAGGGATATTTTTCAACCCAAGCCTCTTAATTGTTTATCAATGAGTGTGATTCACATTCTGCTTTATCCATGAGCTCCTTCTTGAGTTTTAAAGATAACAAGGAAGGAGAAAAATAATGTTTTAGGAACACTTGCTTCATATTGAATGGGCCTTACTCAATCATTTACCAGAATCTTTGAAATCACAGTAGTTGTTAAAATAAAACTTGGGTCATTAGTTCCATAGCCTTGCCCTAAAAAGGTATTGCTGCTCTTTTTATTATTTCCTATCAGTTTAAACTCATAATTTATATTATAGGAGAACATGATGCCTCCTTAACATGTAATTTAGAGACTTGTCCCTGGAAGCTGTTTAACTCTTCTCTTATATGTGTTTTCCCCATCACTGTCCTTTGTCTCCTGCACTCTTCTGAAATTCTTGGTCACCTGGGTGCTGGTGGCTCCTAACCTTTCATGAGGCTGAGATCTCAGGATCGTGGCTCAAAGCCAGCCATGACACGAAAGTCTATGAGATTTTTATGTGCAATTAAGCACTCAAAAAAGCCATTAGTAGAGCTGTGGCACAAGGCTAGAGCACAAGCCTTGAACAAAGGAACTCAGGAACAGCACTGAGACCCTAATTTCAAGCCAAAAAAAAAATGTCAAGCAAGTACAAAAATCAAAATCAAAACAAAGGCAGCACAGCCTAGCATGAATAAAGTCCCAGGTTCAATTTCTGGATATTACATAACAGAAAAAACCTGGAAATGGAGCTGTGACACAAGTGACAGAGTGCTAGCCTTGAGCAAAAAATGGCCAACTCAGGCCCCGAGTTCAAGCCCAGGACTGTCCAAAAAAAAAAAAATCAAAACAAAGCAGAAAAAACGCCTTCTTATGTGTAATTCAAAAATTTGGATGGTAAGGGCAAAAGAATCCCAAGTTTGAGTTTAGCCTATGCTTTTAATATGTTTACCATTTTCTTACTTTTTATTATTATTGTATTTTATTGTCGGGATAAGGTATAGAGAGGTTCTTGAACACTTATACTCCTTATGTTTTTGTCCCCCTTTCATTCCTCCACCCCCTCCCAATCATCCTGTTTTCCCCCTCCCTTCCCAATTTCAGATAAACAAATAAACACATATACAATATACAAGGTAACAAAGTCAGATACAGTAACTACATGATATTAACCATAAGGGGAAAAAAGAAAAGAAACAACTTCACATAGTACATTAAGAACAACAATTGACTTTCATTCCAATCCTCTTCATTTTATTCTTCTTTTTTAGACACTTTGTAACACGATTCATCTGATTTACGGTGTCAGTCTATTGTTTTTCAAGTGAAGTTCCAAAACATTTCCCATTATCTACTGGGTGAAGTTTACAGATTTTCACTTGACATGGGGGACCCTCAGTATTCCTTTCCAGGTGGTTTTGGTCGTGTTCCTTACCTCCTCAAATGCAACAATGTAACATTTAATACTCTCTCACTCAACAATTGTGTAATGATAGCTTCAGACCTAGTAGATTCTATTTATTTAAGTGTTCTAAGACAAGAAACAAGACAGCTGTGATCTCTGCCCCAGACACAGCATGACTCACACTGCTCCCACCCGGTGATATGGTGATATTTTCTTTTTGTTTACGAACATCTGTTTCGCTTGATGTAACACTGATAGCCTATTTATGAAACATTCTGGCCTTTGTGATTAAAAGGGTCTGTTTTCTTCTAATTCCCATGGCATTTGCTCATATTTTTTTCATTGCACTTAGATTTTAGCTTTTTTCTCTTCAGTATTGAAGAAAATAGTATATAAAGATTTCCACACAAAAGAACCCTGAAGTTTGAAATCATCTAAGTATGGAGTTTGTGTATAGTTAAATGTAGAAATGACCTGAACATCGTAGGAAAACTCATCTTGGGTTAGTATAATTGGGCATTCTCCATCATTGCATTTGCTCTATAAAGTTAGAACTTTTTCTTACTTTCATACTTTTTCAAATATAACATTGCAAAATTACTGCGGAGAGAGAAAAGTCAGCAATTGCCAAAAAGTTCAAGGCAAGAAATGCATGTTGTTTGAAATGCCTGCATGATGGAAGGAAAAGTACTATTTTTGCTTGAATTATCTGTGTAATAGATTGTAGCATCCACTTCACTACTTCAGGGTACCATGCAGACACAGATTATGTTGCAGTCCTATCTCAGACACTTGTACTTTTTTTTAATATAAGTTCAGTCTCAGAAATATCTTGTTTCTCTATTTCTTTCCATCTCATTTTACCATATTGTTACTGACTTGCTGAAGAAGGACTTAAAAAAAATACTAATGTACACAGCAATGCTTTGTTCAATGGATGTGCTGAAGTAAAAATAGTTTCAAATGCGTGAACTGAGTAGAGCTGAATTTCCTCTTCAAAGAATGTTAATAGCTACATGTTGATAGACACAGACCACCTCCTTCTGATTACATTTACTTGTGATTTGGCAAATAGGTGAGAGACTCATTCCTCATGCTCATCTTATGTCTAAGATGACTTAGAACTAAAATAAATCAAAGAAGCAGCAGGATTCTGCTGTTGAAAAGAATATATGTAAATGTTAACACTTGGCAAATTATTTACAGAGAATTCACTGGAATAAACTACTCCAGTAATACTTGCTTATGAACCAAAACCATCAGTAAGAAAAGGAGCCAACTGTATCTATCAACTTTTATTTAAAACTCAATCACTATTTTTTTTTAAACATCTAGTACTGTCAAGGTTAGCAACATATTACGGGTACTTTCTTTGAGACAGATGATTTGAATTCAGCCTCAATGAATCTCTATTTGTATCACCTTAAATGATTCATTTACTTCTTTGTCTACACTTTGACTTCTTCCATATCTAAATAAACAAAGTAATTCTTTTCTTGAGCTAGTACTGCATACAAAATTTAGCTGTTCTTAAGTAGTGTTCAGAAAGCACTAGATACATTGAACAGATACCAAAAAGATATGAAAAGATGGTCCATGTCTGAGTCTAAGAAACTGGGGAGGAAAAGAAGAAAGGTCACTTTGAGCCAGACATTTAATATTGGTCTGGGTAATGGAGCTAAGTCCTGTCTCCCTCTCGCCCTCAAAAAATAGTCAGATAAAGGACATGATTACCTATTTCAATATTTTTCAAGACCTTCATATGTGCCTGTGGACTTACTCATCATCTTTGTTGTGACATTACTAGGGTTAGAACTTTATACCTCATACATTTTAGGCAAGGGCTCTACCACTGCATCATCTGATGCTTCAATCTATGTCCCATGATATAGCCCCGATCTCTGGCATTCATGACTACACATGCTCTTAAACTGCTTTTTCTTAACTTTGAGATATTAGAAGTGAGTTAATACTACTCAATAACACAATTCAAAAATAACTGGTGCCAGTATAGGGCTTGAATGTAGGGCCTTGGCACTGTCCCTGACCATTTTTGCTCATGGCTTCTACAAATTGAGCCACAGCTCTATGTTTTGTTTTTTGTTTGTTTGTTTGCTTTCTTGCTATTTAAGGTTTTTTTTTATGGTTAATTGGAGAGATAATTTTCATGGACTTCCTTGCCGAATTGACTTTGAACGGATCCTCAAATCTCAGCTTCCGGGCATGAATTACCTTCTCCCAGCAATTATATACATGGTCATAATTCATCTTATGCATCCTTCTTATATATATGCCCACACTTTATTTATTATAAAGCATATCTAACAAAAGCATCCTATGACTGATTTTTGATACTACTACTCATTATTATGTCTTAGTATATACTCATATAACTGATAGCATTCTATTGTTTGAGTGCTCTGAAAATTTAATCCTTTTAAAATTGTAATTCTGTGGAGGGGATGTGGCCAGGAGGGATCACTACTACACTGTTGGTGGGAGTGCAAACTCGTTCAACCACTATGGAAAGCAGTGTGGCAGTGCCTCCAAAGGCTAAACATAGAACTCCCCTATGACCCAGCAATTCCACTACTTGGCATTTACCCAACCACCCAGAAACAAGGACATACTAAACCCACTAGCACAACAATGTTCATTGCAGCACTATTCACCATAGCAAAGATATGGAACCAACCTAGATGTCCTTCAGTTGATGAGTGGATCAACAAGTTGTGGTATTTGTACACAATGGAATTCTATGCTGCTGTCAGAAAGAATGACATCGCCCTATTTGTTAGGAAATGGAAAGACTTAGAAAAAAATCATATTAAGTGAAGTAAGCCAGACTCAAAGGAACTTAGGCTCAATGGTTTCCCTCATTCATCATAATCAGTAGAAACCTTGGACTCTACTAGCAGAGATTTGCAATAGAGCAAAATCTTGATATATAAGGCCATATAATGTGAAGCTAATTGAAAGGACCTCCAGGATAGTGAAACATAAGCCATATAATGAATGATTGTTGTCCTTAATGTACTATGTTGTCTCTCATCTCCTTTGCTGTCCCTTGGTTATCTCATATTGGTATAGTATCTCACTTTGTTATCTGATATACTGAATTTATTTGTATTTGGATATTTGAAATTTGATAGGGAAGGTGGGAAAACCAAGACGGGTGGGGGGTGGGTGGGGGGAGGGAAACGGGTACCAAGACATGTGACAGGGTATCAATGTATGTGAATTAATGCACCTTCTATCTGGCAAATATCATGTAACCCTTTTACTAATTACAATAAAAAACAAAAAGAAACAAAAAACAAAAACAAAAAAATAAAATTGTAATTCTGTACATTATTTATAGATTATTCTTTGAATATATTTTTTTAACAATTGGTGTTTTTTTTTTTGTAATGTATAGAGGAGTTACAGTTATATTCACCAGATAGTAGGTGCATTACTTCTCATACATTGAAACCCCTTCTCATGTTTTTGTCTCCATTTCCTTCCTCCCACCCCTTCCCAATCATCTTGTTTTCCTCTCTTCCCTTCCCTATTTCAAATAAATGTACATACAATATGCCAGGTAACAAAGTTAGATAAAGTAACAACATGAGATTAACCAAAGGGCAACAAAAAAGATGAGAAATAATATAGTACATTAAGAACAATCAAGATAAAGCTCTTGTGTCCATATTCTATGTCTAAGCAATTATGGCCACACAGACATGAGGGGAAAAAAAAAAAACAAAACCTATCCAACCATTCCTTTGTCATCTCTATGTGAGAATATTCCTTCCTCTTTCATCTGTATGTATGTTTTATTCTTTTAAATAAAAATTCGACTGGCAGGAAAGAAAACATTAAGATAAGCATAAGAAATGTTTCCAGTATTGCATCTTTCGAAAAACATTGTCATCCTTTGATGTGAGGGCATTCAATCTTTTTAATTCCTGGGAAGTCTCTGAATTACAGAGTTCATGACTGATTATGGTACATATTCATCTCCCTTCAGTTTTGTTCTCACAGAATTAAACACCTCCAAGAGCAATATGCTACATGAAAAAAAGTACAAATAGCAAAACATGAATGATAATTATACAGGTTACTTGTTATAATTTTTAGGCACAATCCCATGACATCGCTTTGTTGTTACTTGCAAAATGTGTCTTATGTTTTTAATCACACTCTTAGCTTTTCATGCAAGAAACTAGGTCCTATGTGACATTTGCTAAATAAATATTGGTGGGAAAACAATTGAATCATTCTTTCATAAAATTGCTAAGATAGTACAATACTATAACTTTGTGAAAACATATTTACTTGAGGATACTACAGTGAAGTTCATATGTTGTCTAGTGTCAATTAAGTTCTGTGTCTTTTTTTTTTTTGAGGGGGGGGTGATCACAGGGCTTGAACTTGGCCTGGGCAGTGTCCCTAAGCTCTTCAGCTCAAGGCTACCACCTTACCCTTGAGCCAAGACCCACTTCCCCTTTTCTAGAGGTTAATTGGAGATAAGTCTCAGGTCCTTTTATGCCCGGGCTGGCTTTGAACCTTGATCCTTAGATCTCAGCCTCCTGAGTAGCTAGGATTACAGGTGTGAGCTACTGTGCTTGGACAAGTTCTGTGTCTTAACGCAAGTGATCTATATTTCAAGATCTTACTTAACTCACTACAGCATAAAATGGTTTAATCAGCTAATATCCCCTGTACCACTAGTTTAAAATGATAACTTTTCAAAAGGAAAGTCAATTTCAGAATAGAAAATGGAAGGACTTGCTGAAATAAAAGGAGCTACAATAAAACATCAATGCAAGTCTCATTCACAAAGATCACTAAGATGATTTTGTTTTCAATATTTGAGAGTTTGTCATATATTGGTATTTGCTATCAGTATGATAGATCATAAAATAATCAATGTTTAAGATCAGTTAGTTTCTCAGAATCTTTGCTTGGCAATCTCCTTGTTAATATTTGAGACTTAGCTATAATATAATTTATAAATTCCATATAATAAATATCAAGAAAACACAAGGGACACTTTTTTTATTTTTGAGCAGTTTTTCATGTTTTTTTATTTTTTTCATATATTTTTTTATTGTAATTGATAGAAGGGTTACATGATATTTGCCAGATACATGGTGCATTAATTCCCATACATTGATACCCTTTCACATGTCTTGGTCCCCATTTCCCTCCCCCCCACTCCCATATCTAGTATGTCTTTGTTTCTGGATGGTTGGGTAAATGCCAAGTAATGGAATTGCTGGGTCATAGGGGAGCTCTATGTTTAGTCTTTTGAGGAACTGCCATACTGCTTTCCATAGTGGTTGAATGAGTTTGCACTCCCACCAACAGTGTAGTAGTGATCCCTCCTGGCCACACCCCCTCCAGCATCTGTTGTTATTCGTTTTCCTGATCCTGGCCATTCTAACTGGAGTGAGGTGGAATCTTAGAGTCTGGAGGCCATTTTTGTTTCTTCTTCAGAGAAGACTCTCTTTAAGTCTTTGGCCCATCTTTTAATGGGATGTTTGTTACTTTGGAGATTAGTTTTGGATTGATTCAATTTTTTGAGCTGTTGATATATTTTAGATATGAGGCCTTTGTCTGTTGTATGGTTGGTGAAGATCTTCTCCCACTCTGTAGACTTCCTAATTAGTTTACTAGCTATGTCCTTTGCCATACAAAAGCTCTGCAGTTTAATGCAGTCCCACTTATCCAGCCTTTCTCTGATTTCTTGTGATTCTTGGTCCTTATTAAGAAAGTTTCAACCTGTGCCAAGGAGGTCTAGTGTATCCCCTATTCCTTCTTGTAAAGTTTTCAGAGTGTCAGCTTTTACCTCCAGGTCTTTGATCCATTTGAAGTTAATTCTAGTACAGGGTGACAAAGAAGGATACAACTTTAGTTTTCTGCATGTGCTTAACCAGTTCTGCCAGCACCACTTGTTAAAGAGGCTATCTTTCTTCCATTCTATTTTTTTGGCTCCCTTGTCAAAGATTAGGTGGCCATAGGTCTGTGGTTTAATATCTGGGTCTTCAGTTCTATTCCATTGGTCTTCAGGCCTGTTCCACAAGGTACACTTCTAATACATTAACAAAGCTTTAGACTTGACTCCTATAACTTAGCCACTAAGATAATAAACACAATTTCATTCTCTATCTTCATAATATGCACTTTTCTAAGGAATTATTGGTTTCTAACAACACTGAGAGAGCTTCCATGCACACCATTACAAAGTATGTTAAATGTACCCAGAATATAAAACAAACACCAATATTCACAGTTAATTTATATCCATTTGCATAATACTTTTATTTTTTTGTGCAAATAACTAAATAGATAGATTAGGGGGAATAATACCCAACCTCTTATGATTTGAAGAAAAGGAAAATGAATTTTCTAATGTCAGAAAAAGGATTTTTTCAAAGTATTAATGTCTAATTTTTTGATAACAAAAAAGATATTTTTGCAGACCTGTTGATATTTGTTTTAGACATATTTGAGAATTTGTTGATGGAAGAAATGCTTACATATTTGTACTTTGCAATATATTTTATTTATTGGAGTTGAAAGTGCTTCATGTTTGAGATGGACTTGGGATAAGAGACAGTCTCTTTGAGGAAAAGGAAGTGAAGAACTGTTGGGGACCGACTGTGGGGTCAATGACCTTGGACCTGACCTTGGACCTACACAACTGTATACACAAGGAAGTAACTCTTATCAGGATAACTTTAAGCAATGTCAATCAGTTCTTACCTGGATAACTTTAAGCAATGTTAATCAGTTCTTATCAGGATGACTTTAAGCAATGTTAATCCTTTCTCATTTATCCTATATGTGACTTGTTTACTATTTTGTATGAATGTTGCCTCTGGCAGTTCCCTAGTTTTAAGAAGAGTATTTAAGGTCGGAACTTAAGTCTTAGGCGGCAGTCTGGAGCTCACAGTCTTCTTGGACTGCTGACTTGGGCTGTGGTCCTCCCGAACTCCATCTGTTTGTCTCTCTTCTATTTTTTCCTAGTCCTTGCCCCTATTTCAGGAATCCCAATCCGCGAACCCTGGTTTGCTGCCGGCTGGCCCCGGCAAGAACTATCCACAAGAATTTTCTGTTATGATTTTTTTAATTATGTGGTGTTTCACTACATTTCCCATAGTGGCCTCAAACTTTCAACCCTCCTACCTCTGCCTCCTTGGATTATATGTATGCATGAGTAAGCCTGATTCAAGAATGTGGCCTCTGCAAGAACACAAGTATGCCAAGTCTCAGAAATGATCTTCAACATATAAATTCAAACAATAGTGGTGATTAGTAGATTTGGCTGCAAACGAATGGCATAATATGACATTTTTTATTAAAGAATTTATTAACATTGATTTTTACATCATATTTCAAATGATTTATTAAATAAATAAGTATTCAAGAAGAGAATCTCTATATACAATCACTGGCACTTATATTTTAGAACATAATTAAAATTAGGCTCAGAGTTTGTATGTCATAAGACATGTATTAAGATATATATTAATCTATGTAATCTATGTCTATAGAGTCATAATTTTTTACTTCTATGTAGTTGTGTTTATATTTCCAATATCATGTCCATAGCATTGGGCACGCAAATATGGAGTCCTCACTCTTGTATTGTTTGGATCTAATAGCCACATATTAAGGATACCATGCACCTTTTGTTCCTTTGGTCTTGACTTGTCTCACTTAACATGATTCGCTCTAGATTCATCCACTGCCCTGCGTTTTAAAGCAAACATTTGTTTCCTCCTAGGAAGAAATAATTCTACCAAAGTTGAGTGAAAAATGTTTGTAACAAAAATCTCTCCATGGCATTAGACAGGCAAGACTCATCTAGGCAAGTAAAACACAAAGAGAGTGTGAGCAGATGTGGCTGTGGGTACCTGCAGACAAGGGTGCAGATGTGATATTTAGGAAAGAAAAGGTGGCATTAGACAGAATCATGCTGCCATGTTGTTTGGAAAATGTGTTGACATGGCCAATGGGAAGCCTTTAGTAGAAGTTGCTCTTTAAAATAATCCTATGTCTGAATACTCTACTCTGTTCTAGTATCCCCTGTACTTAGTAATTGTCCAGAAAGAAGCTGGTAAAAAATATTGCAGTTACAGTTTGTCAGCACCATGCTTCTGTACAGTTTTCTTGATGTGATATTTAATCAGTCATAATGGATAACACACTATAGGGAGGGGCTAGAGACTTGCGTGGAGTGAGATTTAGAGAGTGTTGTGATGCATTTGGTAGAATCAATAACATATGTATCAAAAATCAAGGGATTTTTGACTAGGGACACTGAATGGGTATTTCTGACAGTTTTCAGATGGAAATTATTTAGAAAGAATGAGTCAGATGAATGAGGCAGAGAGAAAACTGCTAAATTTATTTGCCCATGTGGGCATTTGCAGTGATTTGAATGTGGTTTAAGTGTATTCTCCTGAAGTTCTGTACTGGAACTTCCATACAACCCCTGTATGGAAGCTAAAAGGATAAAAACCTTTAGAAGGTGAGATTGATGGATTTGATACTGATGCTATATATTCAAAAGGGATTCTTAGTGGCATACTGGAATTAGTACGTTCTTGTGAGAGTCGGAAGTTATAAACAAGGCCAGCTCTTATACCAAGGGCTCTTACTATTTTTCCATCATGCTTTGATGCAGGTAGGGGACACTCATGAGAATAAGACTATGCTGTTTGGACCCTCAAGACATCAGATTTGTAGAGTTTTATCTGAAACAAATAAACTTCTTTTTTTCACTAAATACTAAGTCTTAAATGCATTTATAATAATGCAAAAAGATGCAACATCCATTGACTAAATATGCAGTTGTGTGCAGTTTCCTGGGCAGATGGTGGGCTGCAGTTGTTAATTGAGGTTCCCTGTGTGGATAGGTGACTCACAGAGTGCAAAATTCATCTAGGTGGTAAGTTATAGCTGAAGAAGAGGAAATGGCAATTTATAAACCCTCATAAGTATCTCATAGAACCCATAAATCAGGAAACAGGAAAGGATCCTCTTAGGCAGAAGGACCAGATACACAAAATAAGTAAAAAGTGAGAAAACTGACTCTGGTAATGAGTCATGTGTATGGGATATAAAGAATTTAAGGCTTTTTGGGTACTTCTTTCTCTCTTATCTGCTTTGTTAGCTGCTGTTTCTTCAGTTTCAACCATCACCATAATGTATATGAACTTTGTAGCAACAGTTGGTATTTGATAAATATTTTTTGAATGAATTAATGCTATTTCTAATACACAGCTGTCATTGGAAAAACCTAGTTGAAAATTGGATTTAAAATTTAGGCAGCTTCACACATTATGCATACATTATGCACTCTTTAGATGTGGCGCAATGGAGTGGAGAGGGAAGGGGGAAAACTTTGGAGCATTGATAAATGGTCATCCATCTAATGGACTTCATGAGTGAACATTTCTGAATCTCTTCTCCTGACAAGATTTAAAATTTTGAAACAAAATACTCTACACTTGATATAGTTGGGTGTCTCCATATAGAACCCAGCCCAGTGCTTTGTTTGGGGCCACTGCTCAGGCTTCCAATCTCTCTGAAATCATTTAATAGATTTTTTTCTTTCTGCCAGTCCTTGGGCTTGAACTCAGGGCCTGCGCACTGTCCTTGAACACTTTTGCTCAAGGCTAATGTTCTGTCACCTGAGCTACAGCACAGCTTCTAGCTTTTTCTGAGTATGTGGTACTAGGGAATCGAACCTAGGGCTTCAAGCATGCTAGGTGAGTACTCTACCACTAGGCCACACTCCCGGCCCAATAGATATGTATTTTTAAATAAAGGCACCTGAAGGTGCCCTTTCAAATTTAGAGAATGTATTACAATTACAAAAGAAGCTGTAAAACATCAACTGGAGCATATCTATCCTCCTTCTCTTTCACACACAACATGTACCCACACATACAAACACATACACACACACATACCATACAGATATATATCATACCATAAAGGTTCCAGTAGGAAACACTGGACCATGGAGGAGGAAAGAAAAATGATGAGTAGATAATCATAACAGTAAAACAAAAACAAGTGTGCTTGGACGGGAATTTGGCCTAGTAGTAGAGTGCTGGCCTAACATGCACGAAGACCTACGTTTGATTCCTTGGTACCACACACATAGAGAAAAAATGCTGTGGCTCAACTGAGAAGAGCTCTAGCCTTGAGAAAGCCTAAGGACAGTGCTCAGGCCCTGAACTCAAGCCCTGGATCTGGCAAAAAAAAGTGTGTTCTTGCACATATCCTTCTATGTCTTAAAATGATGGCCTTCTTTCTTTACATTTTCTCTCAATTTCTCTGTAGGAGACCCATTTGCCAAGTGACTCACTTACAATATGTTATTCTCCTTTGCCATTTCAAAAATATCCATAGAATAAGGGCTATCCAATTACTACAAATCATTCTGTCCAATATTCATAGTCACACCTATATTTTAAAAGCAAGGGCCAGGAGTGTTGCCCTAGTGGTACACTGCTTGCCTAGCATGCACAAAGCCTTCCATTCCCTGGTATCACATATAAAAAAAAAGCCAGAAGTGGTGCTATGGCTCAAGGGTAGAGGACTAGCCTTAAGAAAGCTCAAGAACAGTGCTCAGGCTCTAAGTTCAAGCCTTAGGAATGGCATAAATAAATAAATATCCATCTTGTCTTCTTGTTCTATATCTTGTTTGCTTTTCCATTCTATACTTCTTGATACTGCCACTGTCTGATTTCTCTAAATCTGATGCAAGAAGAAGGCTAAAGTCAGATTGTAGAGAGGTTTCAGTTCAATTGTTTGCCATAAAATGCTGGCTTTGTTTTGTTTGTATCTTGCTGGATGGAGTGCAGCCTTCTTTCTGAAACAAGTCATTCTACAAAGCTTCCTTTACCGTAAGCAGAATTTCACAGGGAGCAATCTACTCTCGTAGCCTCAGAGATTAAAAAAAAAAAAAGATTTCAGTCTTTCATCTGAATTCCTATTTTACACTCTCTGTTAGTTTAATACCATTTGTATCTCCTGGGTTTTCATTATTAAGTTTCTCATTTTCAGTTTTATTTTCCTGACCTGGTCTTTTATTTATGACAACTTAGAACTGTTTGATGCCTGGGCCATGCCACATCCTAATCCCTTTATATAAGTATCCTTGTAACTACATGGGGTGACATTGGGTCAGCATTTCCCTGAAGGTGGGTTCCAGGATACCAGCCAGAAGAAAAACATTGCAATGCTTCCTCAGAGAGGGAGGAGATTGATCCAACTGCACGCATCTCAAAAGGTAATGGTCCCCGAATGTAATAATTTTTAGACATTGTTTATAAATGTCTGTTATTCCATTACTGTGTAGAAGAGCAAAACCACTGCATATGGTCATTTCTCAATATATAATGCTCTGCTTTGTCCGGTCCTCTAAGGTAGTTTGACCACTGGCTATGCACAAAGATGCTGGCTATTCTATTTTCAAACTGCAGTAGTCTTTTAAGTCTAACCATCAATTTAATGGCGCCAATGGCCATCAAAACAAAGAAAATTACACAGCAAGACTGCATTTCTTTTATATGGGGAATCATTTTCATCTCATTGTGGTACAGAGCATTGAATTTCCTCCCCATGATTCTGTAACCCTCACTCACACAAAAGGCTGAACCAAGAATGCCATGGTCATTTTATTTTCAATATCTTTTGCTTCAATTATGGGAAAACTTGCCAGACAATCACTTACGCTTTTTAAACATTTACAGGGCAGAGTAGACAAGTATAAAACAGAATTTCAGAAAGTGATGATAAGGAATTAAGGAATGCTGTACACAGCAATAAGTTGTATACAAATCCAAGGCAGTGGAAAAGCTCTGGATCTTCATTGATGATTTCAAAGCACTCTAGAATTATCCTTTTATGGAATGAGGATAATGATAGCATGAAGAGAAACATCTTTATAAAAGTCAAGAAAATAAATTGCTACTTCATTCATTTGGATGTTTCAAGGAGAAAAGTGATATGATTAAATTGTACCTACTAGCAGAAGTTCGGTTTAGAATGTCATCATTTAAGAGAGAGAAACACTTCTAAATTAATATAATAGGTGGAGCGGTGGCAGAACCTAATTGTTTCAAAGGGAATGAAAAAAAATCAATTGTTACTATTTGTTGAGGACTTTTAACCTAGCAACTATATTTGATTCAATTGAAAAAAGAAAAAAGTTTTCTAAAAAGGTGTTAGTGGTATGATAAGTTTAAATTTTGAATACAATGAAGCTCTGTAGCTAAATTAACTTAATAGCTGAATGTAAAGAACATAATTTTCCTAAAATTAATAGTCTTATGTAGTCATTTAATTTTAGTGGCTTTTACTATCAGGATTTATACTATATTTGCTTGTCATCTTTATATATTGATCTGCATCTGCATCTATGTCTTATCTGTCTCTCCCTCTATTATCTATTTATATCATCTATCTATCCTGTTCATCAGTCATCTATCATCTATTTATCACCTATCTCATCCATTTTTGTATTTACCTTAGAGATCAATTGATATTAAATTATGAAAAGCAATGAACTCTCCTACCCATCCTTTCAGTTTCTTTCCTTTGTGTTTAAAAATATTTACTTATTTTGATGACTCTATTTGACCTCTCTAACCTATTCATTTAAAAGAAGAGATGCTGGTCTCACATTTTAACTCTCACTCCCATCTTTGGGTCCCAAACGCCCTCAGAAAATTTGTGTATCTATCTCTTTCTTTTGCTTATCCCAGTTCTCCCCTTTCTTTATTGGCTCTTTTTTTTAAACCTTTAAGCTTATTCACCTTCTAGATCCTAAAAACATGTTGCTTCATCTTTCTTTTCCACCTCACCATAAACAAGATGAAATTGTCAGCCTTAGATTTACTCTTTTAGTTAGTTTTAGAGAACCCATATGTGGTGAGTCTGGCACTGACTTTCCTGAAATCAAGAGGTTAAACTCTCTCTTCATTTTCATCCATTTATCTCAGCAGATATGTGTATGCGTACATGTGCATACAGATGTCTATTCCTAGAAGAATGGTGGTTTTGAAATGTATTGACAAGTATAAAGACTATGGTTTAGAAGTTGAAACTACTATATAAGAATATTACTATTATTTCTCCTTTCATCTGTTTTCTGAAACAATGCTTCACTATACGGTTCAGGCTGACTTTGAACTTATGGTCCTCCTGCTTCACTTTCTGAGTCGTGGGATTGATTATAGGTATATATCAATATCCCTGGAAATTCCCATTCTTTATTGTAGTTTCTCTTTTGGCCTCTATTCTTGGTCTCTTTATCCAATTTCTTTTCTTGAGAGGTGTGTCTCAATATGCTATATTTAAAATACACTTTTCCCCTCATTCATAACTGCATTTACTCAAAATTCTCTGCACTTCAAATCCTATTTACACAGAGCATTTTCCAGTCAGAATGGAAATCTCTGAATTGCAGAGTTACTTGAATTCTATAATTCAATCTAGAATTTAAAAGCTGCCTTCCAGATGTTTTTTTTTTTCTTTTCTGAACATATGAACCAACAATCCTTTCTTTGAATATACTGGGCCTTTAACTGACCTCTGCCTTTTATTAAAGGCTTCCCACTCTGTTATCATGTGTGATTTTTCTATTTGAAAAAACACTCCATTGAGCTTTTTCTTCTAAAAACACAGTGAATTTTTACATTTGTAATAATCATTCAGGTAATCTTACAAATGCAAAGTAATTCATAATTATATGAGAATCTTATTAAAATGTAGACATCCCCCCAATATCATGGAAAAGTGCATCTTGAGAGATTTGGGAATTTATATTTGATCAACTACTCCCATTTTTTTCTTTCCTTTTTGTTCTTTTGCCAGTCCTGGGGCTTGAACGTAGGGTTTGGGCACTGTCCTTGGACTTTCTCAGAGTTAGAACTCTACGACTTAAGCCAAAGCACCACTTCCGGCTTTTTCTGTGTGTGTGGCACCAAGGAATTGAACCCAGATTTTTCTACCTGTTAAGCAGGCACTCTACCACGAGGCCACTCTCCTGGTCCCCAATTTATTATTATGCATGCTTAAGCATGAGATCTCCATAATCTTGCATATAAGATAGAATCATATTGACATGAAGTGGATAAGTGGGTAAAATTGCAAATAGTCTAGTGTTATGGTTATGAAAACCATTTGCTGTAAGTAGAATCTTGCATCTTTGGTCAAGCCAGCTGTTCAAGGGCCTTCTCACACCTTTGTGAAACTTCATTTACTGTGTTTGAATCTCCTGAGGTCTTTCATGCTATTTTTGCCGTGTGCACAGAGACTCCAGAAGCTTTGTTCTAGATATGCTTACATTATGAACAACCTTGGTAGTATCAGAACAGGGTGGATTTCTTGCTGCCTAGGAAATGTAGATACTATCTCATTTTAGGAAAATGTTTAAGACAATTTACTTAGGGTTCATTTTAAAAGATTAACACTTCCAATAAAGAAAATCCATTTCATGCTTAGCATTCCCTTGTGACACTATGGGATGGAAAGAACTCAGAAGCTGATGTGTCCTCATAGTCCAAGCTGCTGTAAATGCTACTGTAATAGACTTTTGTTGACCTACATAGAGATCTTGTGTCTGCAGCCAGCATTTGGAAAACCATACTAATGTATGTGTTAGACTGAAAGTAGATATATAAAACCGCAAGCTCTCTACAATTGGCATTTCCCATTTACTGTTTCCATAAAATTGAAGTAGGGAGGCCTAGAGATTTTTTTTTTCCTTCTCTTTACTTCATATGTAGGGTTTGACAATAGAGGTCGAGGTATTCTTTAATAAACTTACATTTACTGAAACTCAATATTCTGAGATACTTTTCTAGGTTCTAGTAACTCAGAGATAAATAATGTATGATACTTGGAATAGTTTTAATGACTTTTAAAGAGATAAGAGATAACATACTACATTAAGGACATGAATCACTCATTATATGACTCTTGTTTCTATAGCCTGGAGGTCCTATCATTTAGCATCATACTGTATGGCCTTATGTATTTGGTTTTGTTTTATTGTAAATCTCTGCTAGGAGAACCCAAGTATTCTACTGATTATGACAAATGAGGGAAACCATTGAGCCTATGCTCCTTTGAGTCTGGCTTACTTCACTTAATATGATTTTTTTCCTGTCTTTCCATTTCCTTACAAATGGGGCGATGTCGTTCTTTCTGACAGCAGCATAGAATTCCATTGTGTATAAATACCACATCTTGTTGATCCACTCATCAACTCAGGGGCATCTGGGTTGGTTCCATATCTTTGCTATGGTAAATAGTGTCGCAGTGAACATTGTTGTGCTAGTGGCTTTAGTATGTCCTTGTTTCTGGAAGATTGGGTATATGCTAAGTAGTGGAATTGCTGGGTCATAGGGGAGCTCTATGGTTAGTCTTTTGAGGAACTGTAATACTGTTTTCCATAGTGGTTGAAAGAGTTTGCACTCCCACCAACAGTGTAGTAGTAATTCCTCCTGGCCACATCCTACCCAGCATCTATTTTGATTAGATTTCTTGATCCTGGCGGTTCTAACTGGAGTGAGGTGGAATCTTAGAGTTGTTTTGACTTGCATTCCTTTTATGGCCAGAGATGTCGACCATTTCTTCATGTGTCTATAGGCCATTCTTATTTCTTCTTCAGAGAAAACTCTCTTTAAGTCTTTGGCCCATCTTTTTTTTTTTTTTAAGATTCATTAAAATTTTAATTAATTTTAATCCAAGTACTCTCAGAATCATCCACCAATCATCCTCCATCTGAAACCCAATGCTGGATAATTCATTTGCCTCAAATGAACTCCAGCCTTTTTTTTATTTTCCCATATATTTTTATTGTAATTAATAAAAGGGTTACATTATATTCACCAGATAGAAGGTGCATTACTTCACATACATTGATACCCTTTCTCATGTCTTGGTCCCCATTTCCCTCCCTCCACCCCCACCCCTCGTCTTGTTTTTTTGGCCCATCTTTTAATGGGATGGTTGTTTCTTTGGAGATTAGTTTTGGAGTGATTCAATTTTTTGAGCTGTTGATATATTTTAGATATGAGGCCTTTGTCTGTTGTATGGTTAGTGAAGATCTCCCACTCTGTAGGCTTTCTATTTAGTTTTCTAGCTATGTCCTTTGCCATACAGAAGCTCTGCAGTTTAATGCAGTCCCACTTATCCAGGCTTTCTCTGATTTGTGTTTTTCTGGGTCCTTATTAAGAAAGTTTCAACCTGTGCCGAGGAGAGGTAGTGTATTTCCTATTCCTTCTTGTAAAGTTTTCATTGTATCTGCTTTTACCTCCAGGTTTTTAATCCATTTAGAGTTAATTCTGGTTCATGCTGACTTTTGTCTGTGACCCTCCAGCTCTCATTCCTTGAGTAGCTAGGATGACAGGAATAGTCTTCTGTGCCCTGCTAAAAATATTAATATGAAGATATATAAACTACGTGGGTGTGTGCCTCAAGTGGTAGAGTATTCAGACCTTGAGCTCAGTCCGTAGTAAACAAAAAAGGTGCTTCATAACTTAAGCGTCTACCACTTTCAATATTTTTAAAGGGCTACGTGGTTATTTATTCTTTTATATGGACAGTGAAATGATATAAATGAGAAAGTTGGTATATTTGTGAATAATACATTAACAGAATCAGTGTGGTGTGTCTTCTGTTAAAAATCCTGATTCTGCTCAATGTATATGACTAAAATCTCTTTAAAATTCTACCTAAGTTAGAAACTTCCATATACTTCAACCGAATTTTCCCTTAGGAAATTTGTTACAGGAGAAACTCCACTGACAAATCTTGGGCACAGATCTGAGAAGTTAGTTGTTGTTTTTTTTTTTTCATTCAGTCATTGGGACTATGTTGTTATAATTAAATTTCTTAGGCAGTCTTGCCAACACTCCAACTCCATTGGTTTTTCCTTTGGTGTGACTATTTATCATTTATACAAAGGAATTCCAACCCTACTTTTCTATGCTACAATTAGTCAAAGTTCAAGGTCAAAACTGATTGCTCCCAGAGTTACCATTCATAGACTTTGGGCAGAGGCAGAGCTACATTTTGGTGCTTATTTAGTTCTGTGCTTAATATATATTGATTTACTCATCTCAAGCCTGAACTGCATGTGCTCAGCTTGGTTTTGATGAATGAGGTGTGGTGTACACATGGAAAAAGAGGTGAATATCTTGCCCAAACAGACCAATGTGGTTCATACATTATTTATAAAATACTTCAGTGTGCTGTTGCTGTGATCCGAGCAGATTCTAATATGCAGACAAGAGCCCTTTAATCACACTTTTTCCCTCTACAGGAAATGAATGGCATGTAACAGAAATCTGTAAAGCAGAATTAGGGGAGGGATTGTGTCTGTAAATGTGAATCTCTGATTAGTATAGCAGTCACTTATCATTTATAGACCTTGAGAATTAACTGCCAATTTCACAAACCTGTGTCGAAATAATAATGATACCCAAAAATATAACTGGAATTTTCTCTGTAATATCTATAAGTTGTTTCATTCTATGATCAGTATTTGATAGACCTTATAACAATCAGAAAATGAGCATATCTCATGTGCTTTCCATAATCAGAAAATATTCACCAACTTCCTAGGACAAAAACATAAGTTTAAAATTGTTAGTAGAAGGCCAAATAGTTATTATTTACCAATGACCTTTTTAATTAAATCTGTATATAAGCTGTGAAGCAGTGGCTCATGCTATAGCAAGGCAGGAAGCTGAGATACAAAGTTTGGAGTTCAAAGCAAACTAGGCAAATCTTCTGATCTTCCATTAACCACCAAAAAGCATGAAGTAGTAGGGCACCAGCCTTGAGCTTAAAATCTCAGGACAGGGCCTAGGTCTTGAGTTCAAGCTCTAGGAAAAGCAGAAGAAAATTGTATCTATACTCCTGACTAATAAACTAAGACAAAGTTGCTAGTATCCACATGTTTTCCACTCAAAATGTGCAACTTACTGAAAAATAACTAAAATTATTATATATATTGTCTAACATTTAAAAGTTTAATTTCTATTTAAAACTGGTTAAATTATATGTGTGGCTATATTATATAGGTATAAGTTTTAAACTTCAAAATAGCATGTGTAATAAATGAAAGAAATACTCATTTGATTGTAGGTATTGATTTTGTACATGTTTAATGACTGAAATTATAAACAAAATACATTTATTTGAAAGATTTATTTCAACTAAAACCCATATAGAAAATTAATTGATAAAGACATATTACTTAATAGGCCCCGAAGCTCTGTGAAGTAGGCACTATTATCTAGCCAATGTCTGCCCAACGGATTGCTTTAGATTTCCTCCTATAAACACAATAACAAGGAATAGAAGTTTCTGAGTCAATGGTGTACAGATTTTAATTTATTTTTGTCAGCTGTGGGGCTTGAGCTCGGGGCCTGAGAGCTGTTCCTGAGCCTTTTTGTGCTCAAGGCTAGCACTCTACCATTTGAACCACTTTTGATCTTTGAGCGGTTTCTTGGATCTAAGAGTCTCATGGGGATTTTTCCTGCCCCAGTTGGCTTTGAACCAAGATCCTCAGATCTCAACCTCCTGAGTGGGTAAGATTACAGGCGTGAGCCACCAGCGCCCAGACCCACCTCCTTTTCTTTTCTTTTTTTAAATGCAGTCAGTTATAGTTAACTTTAAGGAAATCACTCATTTGTCTGAATTTCAAAGGCTGGCAAAAGAGGCAGGATTTCTTAAAGGAAATCCCCTTCTATTGATAGACCCTGGCTTGATTGGAGGGCTGTTGGAGATACCAGACCGATAACAAGGAGTTTATCAAATGGATAAAAATGACTATCTCTTATTTTTTTGGAGGAAAGGATTTTACCTATTTTTTATATATGTAGTACGCTGCCTGGAGTTTACAGACTAAATATTTATTGAGGGGATAAATAAACAAGTGAAAACTACATTTTGACATCTATAAGGACACCTATATAAAATCTAGCTAATATTTCCATTGATGCTCATTAACAATGTAGCAGTCTACATTTTAGGAACACTTGCAATTTTGTAATGATGTATGTTAAACTTTTAACATAGGATTTAATCTTTTCAATTTTTGTTCAAAATTAATGATAGATATTTAATGTTGTGCATGTTTGTGTATATGTGTGTGTTCTTTTCTCTAAAATTTACTTATTGTGAGCCTAATTTTCAAGCCCAGGGGATTTTGTATCCCCTCTACTAAATATCCCTGGAGATATTTAATAGGTCTGGGTACATTTTTTTGGTTCTCACAGCTTTCTTAGAAAATGTATTTCCTACTGGTCCCTCTAGAAAGAGACTAGGGATGTTGTTAAATTTCCCACAATTCTCAGGATAATAACAAACTACAAATGTCAATGTCATACTCTTTCAGCCTAGTAGAGTCATGCTGTCATCCAGGACAATGAAGGTGTGTGTGTGTGTGTGTGTGTGTGTGTGTGTGTGTGTGTGTGTGTGTGTGTGTATACATGAGTGTGCTTCCATTACCACAGATTTGTGGCTTAAAACAATATAAATTTATTAGCTAAGTTCTAGACTCCAGAGGTTTGTACTCAGGTGTTAGCAGGACAATTCCTCCCTCTGTAGATTCTGATGCACCATGCTTTCTTGCTGCTTCCAGTTGCTGGTGGGTCCAAGTCTTTCTTGCATTCTTTCTCTTCTGAGTGTACAAACCACATTCTCTTGTTTCTGTATTTTACAGCTTGACTTGCATGACCTTGCTGACTCCTTAGGATGGGCAGCTAACTGATCCCAAGAGGTAGATTTTCCCATCAATTGGCCTTTTCCCTGTAAACTCATCAGCTCCAAGCACAACCTCTACCACTGCCGTGTTTCCATACTCCAGGTCACTATTTTGATGATGCCCTAGTTACTCAAGGGCCTGGAACCAGAGAGGAAGAACAACAATGTCCCACAGACTGTATCCCAGCCAAATGGGCCCTAGAAATCATTTCTCTTCTAGTTCCCACCACAAAATCTATATAATATCTCTTCCGCACTGCTTCTTTCTCTGAAACAAACTTGGAGCACTTTCTTTGATTGTCCTATGGGTCTCCCACAAAAGCAATTATACACTTTCCCCCCAAAACTATAGGTAATAACTAACTCTTTAAATTACAATCTCCCAGTCTACTGGCCTCATGCTACAGGATTAAAAATAAATTCTACATTTGAAAACAATGACCACATAATTTTTTTTTCTTTTTACTCTTCATAGTGTTATCTCTATATGGGCCTCTCTTATGTATCTTCTATGGATATTTATCCATGGAATTGAAAACAATTGAAATAATCCTAGATAACCTCCCTTTAGAGCCTCAATAACGTATTTAATGTTGTTGTTTTCAAATAAAGCATCCATAATAAGTTCTCAGATAAGACATGGGTCAAGTCTCTTGTGGGCCAAGACTCGGTCCACCACAAAAGGAATGTCATGTATTTAGCTCTCTGGGATTTGATAAAAGCATGCGACCCTACTATGGACTGTGGGTTGAGAGGGAAGCCACAGAAGGTTTTGGAGGATAGGAATATGTGGATACAGCCTTCACCAACAGATTCCTCTGGACTCTGTTCCAGAGATAATGATCAACTGTTCCTCCCAAGTTTAGCTCCCAATTCCCTGCTGATGATGAGATCTCTTGGTTCTTTGAATAAACATTTTGTTACAAGTCCCTCTATCTGTGATAGTCATTTATTTCATCCTGTATGTATTTATAATCGTTATTGGTTTGATGTTTTTGTGAATAAAGTAGGTAAATGATTTGTTTGTTTCTCTAAAAGAAAAAGACCATGAATTAAACACACACACACACACACACACACACACACACACACAACATATTTCCATTTAAATTTAATTGAATTCCTGCTCTGTATTCTCTTCCTTTTATTGTCTTCTGTATTTTATCGATATTTTCTGTTCCTTTTGCAGTTAACTATTATTTAAGGCTACAGAATTTCTTCTGTGCCTATATTTTATATCACAATTTTTAAATGTAGGATTGTATATATTATACTTTTAAAAATAACTCTTTACTCTTTGGTCCTTAGTAATATTGAAAAACATTTTGAGAACTATGTTATATAGTATTTAAAAATTATTGTAATTAATAGAAGGGTTACATCATATTTGCCAGCTAGAAGGTTCATCACTTCACAAACATTGATACCCCTTCTCATGTTTTTGTCCCAATTTCCCTCCCCCAACACCCTCTCCTCATCTTCTTTTTCCCCCTTCCCTATTCTATTTCAAATAAGCAAATGAACATATATACAATATACCAGATAACAAGGTAAGATATTATAATAATATGTGATAACCAAGGGACAACAAAAGAGATGAGAAATAACATAGTACATTAAGAACAACAATCACACACATTATATGGCTCTTGTTTCTATTATGCTGGAGGTCCTGAATTTTAAAACAGTGTTATTTGCCTTTATGTGCCTCCATTTTGAAAACTATTAAAATATTTTGAGGTTTGAAATGTATTTCTTATAACCCATAGATTCTTGAAATAAGAATGTTTTTCCATTTCTTTGAAGTCCTAAGTTTGTCATAATGAGAAAGAAAGAATTATGTTACTGAAGTATTTTATAGCATACTTGTTTTTTTCGCATTTCACATATTTATTGCCATAGCTGCTGTTTAACGTATTTTCACAAATTTTGTGGAATAAGAAATATCTATATATTATACTCTAGCTCTCATATTTCATTGATAAATGCATTTTTGGAAATGTATAAGAGAGATTCTAGCATTCTTTTAATTGGAAACACTATTTTATCTAAAAAAGTACTTATTAATAGTGCAGTTTTTGGTATCAAACTGATATAATTTGATGAAAAAACCTCATTACTTGTTTTATGGTATTATTTAGCAGTAATAATCTGATAAAGGCAATTGAATTTCTTCTTCTGCTATTATGTTTCTATGTCTTCCCTTATACATTGACCATTCATGGAACTAACCCAGATGTCCCTCAGTTGATGAGTGGATCAACAAGATGTGGTATTTGTACACAATGGAATTCTATGCTGCTGTCAGAAAGAATGACATCGCCCCATTTGTTAGGAAATGGAAAGACTTAGAAAAAATCATATTAAGTGAAGTAAGCCAGACTCAAAGGAAGATAGGCTCAATGGTTTCCCTCATTTGTCATAATCAGTAGAAACCTTGGGCTCTCCTAGCAGAGGTTTGCAGTAGAGCAAAACCTAGATACATAAGGCCATATAGTATGACACTAAATGAAAGGACCTCTAGGATATAGAAACATAAGCCATATAATGAGTGATTGTTGTCCTTAACGTACTATGTTATCTCTCATCTCTTTTGCTGTCCCTTGATTATCTCATAGTGTTACAGTATCTTACTTTGTTATCTGATATATTGTATATATTTGTATTTGGTTATTTGAAATTGGATAGGGAAGGGGGGAAAACAAGATGAGGGGTGGGGATGGAGGGGAGGGAAATGGGGACCAAGACATGAGAAAGTGTATCAATGTACGTGAATTAATGCACCTTCTATCTGGCAAATATAATGTAACCCTTCCATTAATTACAATAAATATATATGAAAATAAAAGAATGTTGAAACTATGCTATTAATCGCTAAAATTTCTGACTAGTATATCTTCATTACAGTTCACACACTTACTTGTTTTTCCCTTTATATTTGCTCTTTCCTTACAAACTATGGTTTGTAAACCATAGTTTAAAAATAACAACTTAAAAATAAGATGGCTCCCAAACCACCCACTTCCCTTATCAGTCATATAATAGCTGATGGTTAACAGCACTTAACATTCTGTTCCTGCTCACATTTCTCCCATTTAGCTTCTCTTACAATTCTCAGACTGAGTGAGAGTCATTGAAGGCCCTTGCCTGCAACTTTTTCCACATTTATTTCACCGAACTTGGTCCAGTAGTCGATTTTTAAAGCAGTTCCCATGGAAACAATGTTCCCTCATCTTTGAACCTTCTAAATCAGTTTGCATTGCTTTTCTTCTTGAATAAAGATATGGTTTGGTACAAAATCCCCCCTCTGTACTTTCTTGCTGCAAGAATTTCACGGGTATCACCTGTCCCAGTTGAGAAGAGGTAGCCTGTTGCCCTCTCATGACAGATTCAACTTAGCCATCAGACTCACAGGACAGGCTTTCCTCTGATAAGCATTTGGTTAGGTTAGCAGTAGGTTGAGTACAGGCTAAAAGACAAGGCTGGTTCGTAGAAACTTTATCTCACTGGATTACTTAGTAGCTTCATTGTCTTCATGCCTTGTCTGGGCACGTATGTGTTATAAGCAACAACGAAGGTACTATGGGCCACATCTATACTAGGAAGTTCCTGTCTTGATTTCCCCCTAATTTTCTAGAGATAAAGCACGTGTCACACCAAACAAGAAAGGCTAGGTGCATTGAGCATGCACACTGCCAGTCTCTGCTCATCGTGTGTGTGTTTCTACTGTTTTCCCATGCTTGCATTATGTTATTGTGCAATAAGTAACTAATAAGTAATTCAGATTACGAATCTGGGGGTATGTTTCTTTTTCTCAGGACCCGCGCTATATTTTTGCTGGAGGAGAGTGTTTCATTGAAAGGCTAAATCAGTGACTAAAGAAAGTAAACACATGTAGAGCTCTGTGGGATTTCAAGTAGCCATGCTTTATTCAAGACCCTGATGGCTGGATATAAGGTGTTTTGGTCACAAAGGCAGGACAGGGCAGTCCATTGGGTCCCCTGCTGCCTCAAAAGCCATCAAAGAGTATATATGTATACTCTTTAATGTAAATTAATCCAGTCCATTTCTAGGACCTAATCCAAGATTAGACTACTACAAATATGTTTTGCTGTTTTGGTTGTTGTTTTTGCCAGTCCAGGGATTGAACTCTGGGCCTGAGTGCTTTCCTTGGACTTTCTCAAGGCTAGAGATCTACCTCTTGAGCTTCAGTACCTTTTCCAGCTTTTATCTATATATATGGTTCCGAGGAATTGAACCTAAGTCTCCGTGCATGCTAGGCAAGCACTCTACCACTAGGTCAAACTTCCAGCCCCTAGAAATACGTTTAAAATATGTAATTTCTGTTTTTGTAGTCTCTTCCTGCTAACTTCCTTTCATCCTTAAATTTGCTGCCTATGTTTCTATGTTTATGGCTTCTTGGCTATCCATAATTTAAGTGGAATAAAATAGAACAACACACTGGAAGTTAAATATGTGACTGTTCTCTGGGCAGAGAACTTCTTAGTATAGTGATCTTTTTTTTGGGAAGACTAATCTCTGTTGCCTCCAGGGGTAGACAAACAAGGGCCTTGTGTTCTACCATTTGAGTTATATATTATTGTTTATGTTCTGTACTTCAGTCATGCTTTATCTCAACCTCCATTGTCTTGTGAAAATAAAAGTATAATTACAATGACAGCAACACTGAAAGACTTTCTCAATATGGAGCCAGAGAGGCATTATGGAATCAGGTCTTCTGTACAGCCTCGCTGCTGTCACAATTGAAAACTTTGCCTCCTCCTTCATTTAGCCATTGGCACGTGGAAGGATCTAAAAGGACTGGATCATTGCATTCTGCCCGGAGGCTCAAGATGACTGTTTAGATGTTCCTAAATTTTCTTTAATGAACATTTCCATTCGGATCACATATTCTTTCATTTTTATCCTTGTCCCTTTCCAACATTCAATATCAATACAAGCTAACAATTTTCCTGCCTGTTTTTCACTTCCTAAGACCCAAATAAAAGTTTTTTTTAATTTTTAATTTTCTAGTTTCTGAATTTGGATAAAGTAGGAGTCTTAATACTTTGATGAGCCTTTCCAGTCAATTTTTTTTTCTGTCATTCTAGAGCTTGAACTCAGGGCCTGGATATTTTCTTCGAGCTTTCTCAAGGCTAGCACGTGAGTAACAGCACCACTTCCTTCCTTTTTCTGTGTTTGAGATACCAAGGAATCAAATCCAGGGCTTCATGCATGCTAGACAAGCACTCTACCACTAGGCCACACTCCTGGCTTTTCAGTTAAAATTAACGATAGAATTAGACATATAAACGTACAACCCATGACCTCTCTGTTTATAGACAGTTGACTAACAACTAGCAATGCTTGTCTCCATAATTTTTTATCTGCCAGTGACTCTAAGTTTTTTAACTTTCTGAGATACTCTGTATCAATCATATTATTAATTTTCCAATACTTACATTTTAGCATTCTTTATCCTTTTAAATCAATTACTAGTACTCTTTTAAGTGATATTACTTGTTAATATGATTTCTTTCCTTGTCTGGTTAGTTAATACACTTAAAATGTTCATTCTTCTTCCTTTACTTCATCTTCTTACAGGTGAGCAGGTAACATAGGTGCTCAAATTACTGTGTTTGACACTGTTTTGATCTTAAGTAATTTGAAGGAAGCTTCAAGTAGAAATTTCTTCATTCTTCCACTTTTCTTAGAACCTCTTCAATATTTTTAATACAGTTCATTGTTGTGTGCACCAAATGGCAAAATAAAACCTGTCAGGTTTCAAAGTAATGATATCCATAACTTATAGCAAAATTATATAAATGCAATAAGAATATAAATATTAGCATAAAACTGATCTTTGCAAGATTAAACTCATAATTTCCCCTTGATTCATGGGGAACTAATGTTTGTATTGGCAGGGTTATGATATTCTGCTTATCAGGCAAATTTAAAGGAAAAAAACATGGTCCGGCATTGTTAATTACTTTATTTGTGTTTAATCTTGTCTTCACCAAATCAACTCAATATCTTATCATCCTTAGAATTATGATTCACCTGTAATCAGATTCTTCTTCCTTCCTGAAGTTTTTATTTTATGGTCCCGTTTTATTGCCTTTAGTTAATGAAATCCAGTTCCAAAACTAAGATCTAGTAGTTGAGGTGTTATCCAGTAACCCTGTCCTCCCTACTGTCAGCTTTATTTCTTTCTGTTCAATCTCTCTTTACGGGGATACCTCAAATTAAGTCTATTAACCTCACATTATGTTTTCCATTTCCCTCTTTTCTGCTCATCTGTCCAGTATGGGTAATTCAAATGCAAATTGCTTTGGTCGCAAAATCCCAACTACTTGTTTATGAGACACCCTGATTTTTTTTTTCAGTCATCACTTTCTTCTGAGGGTAACTTTCTCATCTCTGAGTCTGATGGTATCCATCTCTCCTCTCTGAGCACATTTTCAGAAGTCAGTGGGCATGAGCTTCAATAAGAAAGTAAAAATCTTTCTAGTGGTTGGTCGACTACCTCTGACTCTCTTGATTATTTTAACAATAGTGTCTGAAAATATGTAAGGAGCTTTTTCTCTGCCTGGATGTTAAAATGTTAGCCCCAAATTCCCTTGAGGACATCTTAGAACTGTTTTGTTGGTGCAGATATAAAAAAAAGTCAGCTCATTCTTTGGAATCAGATTTCTCTTGGGTTTAGGATTGATTCCAACTCTCATCAGCTACATCATTTTAGGAAGGTAGGACATTTCTCTATTCTTTATTGGACAGTGTTTCTATCTCAAATGAATGTCAAAAGAAATAGACTATAAACTAGAATACTGAACGTTTATCTGTACACTGTGTTTGTTGCAGCAATATTCGCCATAGCCAAGTTAAGGAATCAGCCCAGATGCCCCTCAAAGAATGAATGGATCAAGAAGACATGATAGATGATTGGGAAAAGGGGGGGAGAAAGTGGGAGAAAAACATGAGAAGGGATATCAGTGTTCAAGAAGTAATATACCCACTACTTGATGAATGTAACTGTAACTCCTCTGTCTGCTACCCTGACAAAAAAAATACAATTTTTAAAAAGATGTGGTGTACATACACAATGGAATTTTACTCATGAATTAGAATGATATTGCATCATTTGCTGGAAAGGAAGAGATGTGGAAAAATTATGTTAAGTAAGTCAAGACCAGTGAGACAAAAGATATCCCTTACACGAGGAAGCTAGATTTAGCTTACAAACTTATAAGTAAATACACTGGGTGATATGAAAGTATATACAAATTAACTAACCAAATTATGACAGACTCAAGGAAGAATTCAAATAGTGTAATTCCTTAGAAAGGAGGCCTTATATCTAAATATATCAACAGCTTAAAAAATTGAATCAATCCAAAACTAATCTCCAAAGTAACAACCATCCCATTAAAAGATGGGCCAAAGACTTAAAGAGAGTCTTCTCTGAAGAAGAAACAAAAATGGCCTATAGACACATGAAGAAATGCTCAACATCTCTGGTCATAAAAGAAATGCAAATCAAAACAACTCTAAGATTCCACCTCACTCCAGTTAGAACCGCCAGGATCAAGAAAACGAATAACAACAGATGCTGGAGGGGATGTGGCCAGGAGGGATCACTACTACACTGTTGGTGGGAGTGCAAACTCATTCAACCACTATGGAAAGCAGTATGGCAGTTCCTCAAAAGACTAAACATAGAGCTGCCCTATGACCCAGCAATTCAACTTCTTGGCATTTACCCAATCATCCAGAAACGAGGACATACTAAATCCACCAGCACAACAATGTTCATTGCAGCACTATTTACCATAGCAAAGATATGGAACCAACCTAGATGTCCCTCAGTTGATGAGTGGATCAACAAGATGTGGTATTTTTGCACAATGGAATTCTATGCTGCTGTCAGGAAAAATGGCATTGCCCCATTTGTTAGGAAATGGAAAGACTTAGAAAAAATCATATTAAGTGAAGTAAGCCAGACTCAAGGAACTTAGGCTCAATGGTTTCCCTCATTTGTCATCATCAGTAGAAACCTTGGGCTCTCCTAGCAGAGGTTTGCAATAGAGCAAAACCTAGATACATAAGGCCCTATAGTATGATGGTAAATTAAAGGATCTCTAGGATATAGAAACATAAGCCATATAATGAATGATTGTTGTCCTTAGTTTACTATGTTATCTCTCATCTCTTTTGCTGTCCCTTAGTTATCTCATAATGTTACAGTATCTCACTTTGTTACCTGATATATTGGATATATTTGTATTTGGTTATTTGAAATTGGATAGGGAAGGGGGGAAAACAAGATGAGGGGTGGGGGTGGGGGGAGGGAAATGGGGACCAAGACATGTGAAAGGGTATCAATGTTTGGGAATTAATGCACCATCTATCTGGCAAATATCATGTAACACTTCTATTAATTAAAATAAAAAATATATAAAAAAAAGAAAGGCAAAATTAACTAAACCAAGCATCAGGAAGCAGGAACTTAAATGAGGTTGGGGGTGGAGTCCAAGGAGAAAAGTAATAGAAAAATGAAGAGGAAAAGAGCAGGAGAATGCTGTCAAGGATTCAATGCATATTCCACAAAATTAAGAAGATGGAAGAAAGGGTTGGGCAAGGGTAAAATGGGTAAGAATTTTGAAACAGGTAACATTGTTCAAAATTTATCATAAACTATTTTGTTAAAATGGTAACTTTGCTGTACAACTACTTAAAGAGAATTTAAAAATCTTTAGGAAAAAATGGCATTCATGAAATTCATCTGGGAATTTATGTCTGTTGTACCAACCAAGTCTGAACTTGCTCCTTTGCTTTCTTTCTCTTCTTTCCTTCTTTCTCTTCTTTCCTTCTTTCTCTTCTTTCATTCTTTCTCTTCTTTCCTTCCTTCCTTCTTTCCTTCCTTCCTTCTTTCCTTCCTTCCTTCCTTCCTTCCTTCCTTCCTTCCTTCCTTCCTTCCTTCCTTCCTTCCTTCCTTCCTTCCTTCGTGCCTGCCTGCCTGCCTGCCTGCCTGCTTGCTTGCTTGCTTTCTTTCTTTCTTTCTTTCCTTTTCTTTTTGTCCTTTATTTGGGGTTTGAATTCAGGGCCAGGGCACTGTCCCTGAACTTTTTGCTCAAGTATAGTGCTCTAACACTTTGAACCATAACATTATTTCTTCCTTTGCTTTCTTCTAAGGAACACTTTCTCTACTAAAGTAAAAAGAGAACAAAGAAAGTGGGACAAGGTGTATAATATATCCTGCCACATAAGACCATTTGGACTAATGGGAGTATTACCATTGTGACAATTATCATGGATGTTTCTTCATATCACATTCAAAAACATTTTGGTTTTTCTAATATAATAACTCATCAGGGAGCTACAAAGACTATATCTTTCTCTCACTTTGTCTTGAGAAAGGGTTTTACAGGGTCTCAAACTGCTTCTCCTTTCTTCACCTCCTGAAAAATGAGCTTACAAACAAATGTTAACTCTTACTCTTTTTAAAAAATATTTATTGTAATGTAGAGAGGGGTTACAGTTATGTTCGCCAGATAGTAGGTGCATTACTTCTCACACATTGATACTTCTCATGTTTTTGTCCCTATTTCCCTCCTCCACCATTTCCAATCATCTTGTTTTTTCCTCTTCCTTTTCCTATTTCAAATAATCAAATGTATATACAATATACCAGATAACACACTCAGCCAGATGTAGTAACAATATGAGATTAACCAAAGGGCAACAAAAGAGAAGAGAAATAACATAGTACATTAAGAACAACAAACACCCAAGATAAAGTTCTTGTTTCCATATCCTAGAGATCCTTTCATTTAGTCTCATCCTGTATGTTTTTTCTTTTTCTCTTTCTTTCTTTCTTTCTTTCTTTCTTTCTTTCTTTCTTTCTTTCTTTCTTTCTTTCTATTGGAATGTATAGAGGGGTTACAGTTAAATTCATTAGACAGTAGGTACATTACTTCTCACTCATTGATACCCCCTCTCATGTTTTTGTTCCCATTTCCCTTCACCCTTCCCAATTATCTTGTTTTCCTTCTTCCCTTTCCTATTTCAAATAAACAAATATATGCATATACATTATGCAAGGTAGCAAAGTCAGATACTGTAACAATATGAGATTAGCCAAAGGGCAATAAAAGAGAAGAGAAATAGCATGGTGCAATTTTCTATCCAAAACAAACTTCTTCTTTGTTCTCTATTTTGGATAGAAAGCCTAAAATAAATCAGAAGTATAAGCTACATTTATTTTGCCAATGTTTGTCAAGCAGTTGCTGTCATGATCATTGTACTTGATTGGTTTGATTCCATGTCTAAATCAATGAAACACAGGCAAATATACTGCCATATGCATTCTTGACTTGTTTCCCAAGGCAAAGATATACAGAATGTTGGCTGTAAGCTGTTGTAGCTTTTCACAGTCAATGTTCCATTGGCGCACACATTCTTCTTCATTTAAAATCTGTAGTCCTGTAGTACGTATAGATTATAAATGCCATCTGCAGATTTGTAGATTTGACTCTGAACCCTGGAGCATAGCTTGTTACAGAGCCCTCAGGGCTAAGTGCTAACCACACATTTGCCAGAGTGATTAAGCTCGATTCCCGTGGAGACGTGAGCACCTAGTAATAACGGATGGACTTTAGCCACAACCTATCTGATAGAAACACACATTGCAGATAGCACTCCAGTCAGTAAGTCAGACTGATTAATGAGTATGGGCAGCTCAGAATAAGTGGCATCTCAGAGACAATAAATCTTACTTGGTAGCCTAGATCTAGCTGACTCCTTTGAAGAAGAAAGGGAGACAATTATGTGGCACAATGACAACACTGTGAAAAACAAACTATCTCACACAAGTTTGTGTGTACTACAGAAAACTTTAGAGATAATCCAAACTACTAATGGAAAACAGCAATAAATAAATACACGAGAACATGGAACACAGGAAAATTTTCATTTTAGGAAAAGACAATTAAATCATTTGGAGTAAATTCATTTTCCTTTTATTAAAAGAAAGATGGACTGGGTGTTTGGCCTAGTGGTAGAGTGCTTGCCTTACATGCACAAAGACCCGGGTTCAATTCCTCAGTACCACATACATAGAAAAAGCCAGAAGTAATACTGTGGCTCAAGTGGTAGAGTGCTAGCCTGAGAAGCCCAAGGACAGTGCTCAGTCCCTGAGTTCAAGCCCCAGGACTGGCAAAAAAAAAGCTGGACAGAAAAAGGATTAAAGAAAAAGAATCATCTGCTCTTCTGATTCCAAACATCAGTACTTTATTGGAGAAAAAGAGTGTTTTCTGGAAAAACAAACATTGTATCTGCAGAGGCTTGCATAACTTTCTTTGTGTTCCCGAAGTTCCTCCTTCACTGCACAACTTCCTCTTGTCTAGCTGCTTGTCCATCCCTCTGAAACAGCAAAGCACTTGAGTTTTTCTGACACTCTAGTTTTCGTAGGACACAGGTCTCACCAGTCCGTCTCTGGCAGCTTAGCCATACCATGCAATTCTACTGTTGTCTTTCTAGGCCAACACAAGGTCACACAGTAACTACAATTTTCCTTGACGCTTCTCAGGATGAAGTCAGTTCCTGTGCTCTGTAGTCATTATACCTATCTAGAGTCTAACAAACTGCCTGGAGGTAGCTGTGACAGATAAAGTTATAGTAGAAACAAGTGAAAATATGAAAGGGAAAAGAAAAAAAAGTTCATAGAAATGAGTGGGAGGGGCTGGAGATATTGCTCAAATGATAGAATGCCTGCCTGGCAAGCATGAGGCCCTAACTTCAAATCCCAGCCCAACCAAAAAGAAACAAACCAAAAAAAAAAAAAAAAAAAAAAAAGTAAGAGAAAAAAGCAATGGCAGGGAAATGGCAGGGCCCTTGAGACCTAACGCCCCGAGGGATCTTCCTCACAAGGATATCTATGGTCTGTCTCTTAGGAGAAAAAGTAAATCATGTTTTCTGCTACTCCATACTATTGTTTTTCTTTTATAGCTACATCACAAAAATATTTTTATGTGTTTGAAAATATTGTCATTTTCTACTTTTCTCATATTTGGTCAGGACATATTAAATATTCAATGTAGGTAGCTCTGTATTTTTCTGTACATGCATGCAATTCATCATGCCATTTCTGTGCACGTACATGGTATACTTTAATCATATTCGCCTCTTCTATGACTCTGCGGCTCACTCCTGTAATCCTAGCTGCTCAGGAAGATGAAATCTGAGGATCATGGTTCAAAGCCAGATGAGGAATGAAAGCCCATGAGACTCTTATCTCCAATTTGCCACCAGAAAAACCAGATGAGGCACTGTGGCTCAAGTGGTAGAGCACTAGCCTGAGTTTAAGAGCTCAGGGATAGTGCCCAGGCCCAGACTTCAAGTCCTATGACCAATAAAAAAAAAGTAAATCTAATGAATCAGAGAACCTCAGAGAATTATAGATTATCTATATAAGGGGTCAAGGCAATAAAATATAATAAGTTCAAGATTGTATAGATGGCTCTAACCACCTATTATAACTAGACCAGATTGCTGATCACTTTATAGACAGGTATTTTATAAACACTAAATGTATCAAGTTTAATTGTTATTGTATGTTAGTACATTTTAACATAACATAAAATTATATGGAGATAATGAAGGTACTGTATAATATAATTACTATAAGAGTAATTATGCATTATAAAAATGATTTTATTATGAGAAGTATAATAACTTTCACTAATAACTCAATAGGACAAGAGAAATATTGTGTTAAGAATGAGAAAGGCAATTGAATATCCAAAATGAATATAATATTTCATGTACAAATGAAAGAACAAAACAAATGCTTAATTGGCCTTGTTTATAAATTAATACATGGAGAGAATGCAAAGATCAGATGAGATTTTATAGATTGGAAAGTAGACGAAGAGTAAAAGGGGAAGAGAAAGAGAAAGAGAGAGGCAGAGACTGAGACATACAGAGATATAAAGAGAGAAACTGGTAATATGATTATGGGAGGTTCAGAAATGCTATTTATATTACTGGGAAGCTAGTAATTTAATTCAGTCTGAGTCCAAAGGCCTAGGAACCAAAATCATTAATTTTAGATCAAGTTGTTAGATCTATATCATATTAGATTTGGATCATTAATATTAGATCTACAATGAAATGTAAATCTAGAATGGGAAACATAGCTATACAGAAAGATACTTTAATATATCTGGCAATTTTTTGAAACTTACAGTAAACAGTGAATATTATGTTTTTGTTTAAAACTTATGGGGGCGGGGAGTTTGGCCTAGTGGTTAAAGTGCTTGCCTAGCATGCATGAAGACTCGGGTTCGATTCCTTGGCACCACATGCATAGAAAAAAGCCAGAAATGGTGCTGAGGCTCAAGTGGTAGAGCTCTAGCCTTGAGAAAGTCCAAGGACAGTGCTCAGGCCCTGAGCTCAAGCCCAGGACTGGAAAAAAAAAAAAAAAACTTATAGCTTTGCCAATACATACATATCCATTTTATTTTGTTTTGAAGTGTTAGGTCAAGCATATAAAACTGTTAAACTACAGTTTAGCTTTGCTACAGGAAAAATGATACATGTGTTGATGAGCAGTATTGAATGACAAAAGAACGGGGAAGGGAGACCAGCAGGGCAGTGGGTGTGTGATTGGCTCCCACACACCCTGTACTTATCTACCTTGGTGTTGTCCTCTAATACAGACTCTGCTATCGAGTATCCAATTACTTTGACAAGTGGGACATTAGTAAATATAGCATGTGTGTCGACTTGAAAGAGCAGACCAATGGAGGCTTAAGTATTGCTACAGAGTCCTGAGCCCATTCAATGATCACCCGACCAGGCAATTCCCTGACGACAGCATCTTAGTCAACAGTTGATCACCTTCCAGATCTCAGAGAAGCTATATTATTTCTGACGACTCTATCACTGACCTATAGACTTACAGATGCTCAGATGAGTCGACATGAGGCTTAAACTGCTAGTAGAGTCCAGCCTTAAATGTTTATTCAGAAAATAAGTTGCCAAAAGTGGTTATCATAGTAAGCCAGTAAGTTAGGGTGGTTATTTCAGAAAGCAAAAGCTAACTGACAGTGTAGTTAACCATTTCAATTCTGAGAGCTCATTCTAGGATAGTTTATCTCACAATGACTTAATTTCATTCATAATTCTTTGTATTTTTCTTTTAGGGAAGTATTTTTACAGAGAAGAACTAGTTGCTTTATTAGGAAAACAACACAACCTTTTTAAAAACATCTATGTGTAATTAGAAAATACAGCTGTTTTGAAGTCCTAGGAACATTTTTAAAAATTCTGCGTTAACATTTGTTGTATCTAAGAAGGCTCTTCCCTAGTACCTCACAATTAAATAATTCCCCCCCTCTTGTGACCCAGTTCATATCTTACCTATGCACTTGCCAACATGTCAGTGTAAGGTGTAAGGGTACTAGTACATCTTGACTAGTCAGAATTCATCATGGAAGTCAGAATTAGTTATGTTCATTATAAAATACACTGATTTCTTTCATTATCTAGGACCAAATCAAATTTTAAAGAAATCTTACTAAAAATATTAAACTTCAATTTGCTAAGGTTGGAGAGTGCCAATTTCTGTCCAGCAATATTTGAAGAGAAAGGCCGATAAAACCTATTCGTCACAGGTAATAAAGGAGAAGTCAATAAATTACTTTTTACTACAGGAGACATTTCTGCATTATAAGCCAACAAAGGGTTGAAATGCCAGAAGCAGTTGAAAACTAAATTACTAAACACTTATTTTATCACAACAGAATGCTAATGCCAGTGCTTGATTACAACAAGCAATCCAATTGTATGAATCTGAACTGTGAGGCACCCTGGCTTTTATATTCATTAGAAAAGTTATTGATTCTGGAAAGTTAGCACTAATAAAACTACACTATTTTCTCAGTCCTGTTATATGGGCACAGACAGATTATTTGATCAATGATATTGAACAAAAGGAGAAGCACTCATTGCTTCTAATCTCTTTTCCCTACTTTTTAAATTGTACATTACTAAGAGCAGAAACATGAAGAGTAAATAGCAGCCCAGAACAAGTTCAATGTCAGTATCTCTGGATTCAACAGAAATGCCTGATAGGATTCTTCCAGCTACATTGAATTTTTTATAATGAAATTGCATTGTGTCAATGAAATTATTAAAAAGAAGGTAAAGTTTTGAAAGGATAAATGTGGCTATATATACATATATATATATATATATATATATATATATATTTTTTTTTTTTTTTGCCAGTCCTGGGCTTGAGCTCAGGGCCTGAACACTGTCCTTAGACTTTCTCAAGGCTAGAGTTCTACCACTTGAGCTTCAGCACCATTTCTGGCTTTTTTTTTTATGTACGTGGTACCAAGGAATTGAACCAGGGTCTTCATGCATCCTAGGCAAGCACTCTACCACTAGGCCAAACTCCCAGCCAAAAATGTGGCTATATTGATAAACCAAATATTAAATTTACAAAAAAGTATAATTCACTGTTGTAAATTACTTAATCAGATTCATCTACAAGTTATATAAAGTACTTCAATTGGCAGTTGTCACAACTTCAGTCAGTGCAGTATCCTTTCTGCTAAAGATTATAGCTCCTTTTTCGTTTGAACTCAGGGCCTGGGTTCTGTCACAGATCTTTTGCTAAAAGTTAGCATTGTGCCATTTAAACCCCAGCTCCACTTCTGGCTTCTCATGGTGTGGGTAGTTTATTAGTGATGTCTCAGGAACTTTTCTGGCCTGGCTAGCCTTCTCGGGTGGCTAGGATTCTAAGATGGTAGGTGTCAGACATTGGTACCCTGTGCTTGCTCAGTCTTATGTCCCTGATATTTTCACAAAAAAAGGACTAGTGTTGGGCCAGGCATGGCCTAGTGCTAGAGTGCTTGCCTAGCATTCATGAAACTCTGGGTTCAATTCCTTGGTATCACATATGCAGAAAAAGCCAGAAGTGGTGTTGTGGCTCCAGTGGTAAAGCACTAGCCTTGAGAAAGCCTATGTACAATTCTCAAGCCCTGAGTTCAAGCCCCAGAACTGGCAAAAAAAAGAAAAAAGAAAAAGGAAAAGACTAGTGAGAACCAAACCGTATGGCTGTTGTCCAAAGCCAAAGATGAGGCCTTATGATGAAAGTTGCCTGGACTGTTTTCCTCCTTGACTTTCCAGATTCAGGATCTGTGACAGAATCAATTTTGGATGTTTGAACCACCCAGTCTATTATGCCATTTTGTTATGGGTGCCTGAACAGACAAAGAGAATGACGTTTGGCCTACGATACTACTGAATAAGTAAACTTCCTATACATCACATTTTAAAAATCTGTTCACCCACTGACAGGCATAGGGGCTGATTCCATATCTTGGATATGGTGAATAGTGCTACAATAAACACTGTTATGTGTAACTGTAGTATAAACTGATTTGTAATCTTTTGGATAAATGCTGAGGAGTAGAATTGTTGGATACCAGGGTAGCTCTATGTTTAATTTTCTGAGGAACCTCTGCACAGCTTTCCAAAATAGTTGAACAAGTTCACATTCTCACTGACAGTGCATTTTGGCTAATCCTCCCTAGTCTCTATTACTCTTTGTTTTCTAGATAATGACCATTCTAACTGGAGGGAGGTGGAATCTCGGTGTTGTTTTGATTTACATTTCCTTCACGGCCAGAGATACTAACTAAAGTAAGTTAGACCCAAAGCAAAAAAGGATACATGCTTTCTCTTATAGATGCAGGCTAGATTTAACATACAAACTCACAAGTAAATATATTGCATGGTTTGCAAATGTATATAAATATATTGACAATTGTGTTAGATTCAAGGGAGAATGCAAATAGTGTAATTCAAAGTTTGGTATAATAAAATACTAGGATGTGGGTACTCAAAAAGTATGCGGTCAAGGGGAAAAGGGTGGATGAAGAGAAAAATGCAGACAAGAATCCAAAAGTATATCATACAAAAGTAAGAAAAATGAGGAACAAGGAGGGTTTGGGAGGGACAGGTGAGAATGTTTAAAGGCATTTATCAAGACACATTTATTCATAAGATACTTTGTTCAATGGCAACACCTGTGTATAGCTAAAGATAATAAAAACAAATAAAAAATAATATAAGAATACTGGGATAGCCATAGGACTTTCCTGAATGTTGATTGTAAGTAGAAAATGAGTTTTGGACATGGGGTCTTCAATCTTTGTACATGGCCTGATCTCTTGTGTTCCTTGTCTCCCTGCTCGTCTTTATTCCAGATCCTTTGGAAATGAATTTTTTTTAATGCTTTTTAAATTTAGAATTTAATTTTCTCATCCTTCAGTCTATAGAAGTTATCTCCAATGTTGTAATCACTTTCACCCTTAAAATACAAAGGTGGACATTGACTACATTCTGAAGTGAATCTGCTTTCTCTTCTTTCCCTTCAAATTCAAAGTCCTTTACACTGCTTTATTTCCCATTATTCCTTTCAGAGAACATTTGAAATTGTCATTTTTTAAATAAGTTTGTTTTTATAATCCCTAAGCACAACTGTAATTAACGTCTGCATTGTTCATCAGACATACCTTGTGTCTTTTTCTTTCCTTTCTTTAAGACACGATGGAAACCCTTTCCTTTTTTTTAAATAACGTATCTTTCAGCAATTATTACATTAGGAATCATTAGAAGTGAACTCAAATTCTTCTCATGCTCTTATTTTGTCTTCAATTTTGAAAGCTACTTCAGCATGTAAACAATTCAAGATTGTCTACAATTTTCTTTGAACGCACTGAGGACATTGTGTTATATTCTAGACTTGTTCCTTATTTTTGTGGCTAAGCCAGCTGTTAGTCTAAATGTAACTTAGTAGGATTTATGTCTGTTTCTTCTAGGATCCTGTGACCATTCTAGGTGTAGGACCACTTTATATTATAATATGGGGCTTGGGAATTGAGGTCTATGTAAACAATATGAATTTAGGCTCCAAGCCAAATTCAGTTCAGTGAACATTAAATTAGCTGGAGAGATCTTTGTCTATTCCTTCCACCCTCATCTAAGTTAAGATAAAAGTTAGTTGGATATTTCTTCCCATATTCCTGAGTGTGGCTTTACGTAGATGATCTCAGATCTGAAATTATAGGTCACTGAAGGCAAAAGACAGCTTCCTTGCCTTCTTTTCTTTCCCTGATTAATTTCCTACTTCTCTCCTGATCACCTGATTTCCTTTACCTTTCCTTCCTTTACCCTCAAAGTTATGTCTATATATCTTTACTGAGTATTATTGATTGGCTAAACAGAGTCAAGGGAGCTACCACGGGTCAAATCAGTCCTATTTAGGGAAACACAAATCTCTTACAAAATATTTCATCTGTTACATTTAAGAGAAAATACTAACAGGTAGTCATGTGTGATTATTCTTAGTATCCATGTCTGTAACATGAAAATATATCCATTATAGTGTTGAAAAATCATTACATGAAGAGAAATTTAAAAACAACATCTCCACATTCTTTTGTTATAGATCCATGAGACAAAGAAGATGATGTAGTTTCATTTAAATTTTGCTGCGTACCAGAAAACTTGGATACAAGGCCATTGTGCAATCATTCTATTTGCTGAAGCTGGAAAAGGACATTGAATCATGTCAGCTAATTAAATGCGAGACCTATCAGAGACTTCCATGATTTAGATTTCCTCCTCAGTTTTGTTTCTCTGAGGTAATCCTGAAAATAGTATCTTAGCTAGCTTCTCTCACCTAGTCACTTATTTGGAGCTTGGAAAACTACTAATTCAATAGTCACTCAATCACACAAAGCATTCCTCTAACTCAGCATCTCATTGATGAGTTGCATAATAAAGACACCAGTACTTGCCACAAATTTTTATTGGTGACACTACTTAAACAAGGAAGTAATCCACACATGCTCTAAAACATATCCTAGGCTTAACTCCAGCAGTTACTGTCACATATGTTGAAGAGAAGACTTACACAAATAATATTTCCAACATCTAATGTGGCCCAGAAGTATGAATGGCAAACTTCTTTCGACAATCTTATTACCATGACAGCAATTTAAAAACTACCTCCATTCTTTCACACAGAAAAATGGATTTTTATCCTCACTGAAACCAGTGTATTTTACTCTTAAAAATACAAAGTTTGTGACTTAGGAATAAGGAATTTGTATATAAAACAAGTTGGTTTTTTTCTTTGCTATTTTATGAAGCTCTAATCAATCTTTTGTACTACTCTGATTTTGGGGTGACTAGGAAAAAGAATAAAACTAAAAAATAAGACAACTATTCTTTCTATACACTTAAAATCAAATAGAAGCAGTTGAACCAAATGATTCAACTCCAATCAATTATATTTCAGTGCTATAGATACTGTAAGAAAATAGGAAAAAGATAGATGTGTGCCTTTCATGAAAATTGATCAATTATCCATAAGGCAGAGGTAGTGATGTAGTGTACACTGTTTCTTAAGAAATAGTTGGCACCCAATACACCTGTGTCATAGTTATCATTTATACTTTAATTGTACAGGGGAAAATAGGTTCAGAAAACTTGCTAGGAGTCACACAGGAACCTATGATTCCTTTTATCCACTTGTATTAATTGAAATATGGTACATACAAGTGAGATCTCAAACAGTGTCCTTTCTTAGAAAGGTAGAACCAAAGTTCAGCAAAATAAAACACTAGGAGGCAGGTATTCAAAAGGGGTGGGCTAGGGTGAAGGGATAAAGGAATGAAGAGGAGAAGAGGGGTAGGGGGAAATGTAGCCAAAAGTTATCCTACAAAATTAAAAAGAATGAGGAAAGGGTATGAGCAAGGTGGGTGAGAATAATAAAAGGAATATATTGATCAAAATGTATTCATAAATTTCTCCATTAAATGGAATAACTTAAAGATAAAAGAACAAAATAGTGGGTCAGGAAGGATTTGGGACAATTTTTATTCACTGATCTACCTTGCTTTTCCTGCTTGTCTCCTAATTCACTTTGGACTTTTGATCTGTGTGAGTGTGTGTGTGTATGTGTGTGTGTTGGGGGGGAGAGGAAGAGGAAGAGAAACCTTGGGCTTGAATTTTTCTTGGCACTGTTTCTGAGCTATTTTGCTCAAGGCTAGTGCTCTACCTCTTGGGTCATAGCTCCACTTTCAGGTTTCTGGTGGTTCACTGGAGATAAGAATCCCATGGACTCTCATGTTTAAGGTGCTACAATCCTCAGATCTCAGCCTCCTGAGTAGCGAGGATTACAATATTAGCCATCTGCCTTTAGCTGAATTATTTTTAAAGAATACCTATGTTTTACCTATTTAACCAGCAGATAAGCATGTTATGATATATAACATGTGTTCATATATTTACATATTTTTGAATGGCTAAATCCAGCCAACTCATACTTTATCAACTAGTCACTAGGATATGCAATAGTTATGAATCTTTCCTTCTACCTGTCCAAACATTTTATCACACCGTGTTTGCTCTTCCCTCCCGCCCTTTATGTTGGTATTGATGGATGAATTTAGCCTGAGTGATGTCCTTTAGCTTTTTTCCTCAAGGCTTCAGTCAGCTCTATCATTTGAATCCCTAGCCCCATTTCCAATTTTTTGGTGGTTATTTACAGGTAAGAGTGATTTTGAAGAGCGATCTTTTGATATCAACATCCCAAGTACCGAGAATTACATGTATAAGACATTGCTGCCTGCCTGGTATTTGCTCTTTTATGAAAATAATGCCATAGAAAATCATCTTGCCTTCTGAAAATATCTGCATAAAGTCATCTTTTCTTCCTAACAATATTTACATGTTGGAATCCATGTCTTTATTGAGTTTCATTTAGGTGATTGCATTTATGAAGTTAATTAGTAAGACTAAAGAAGAATAATGGAGTATGTAACTGTGATAAGAGAATGGATCAAGTTAATATATTAGCAGGTAATAAGGCAAAGTAGGTCATATTTTACTTCTAATTCCAAGTAAATTTGCTGTTACTCTTCCCAGATCCTCACCTGGCACTGGTGTCCTCTCATCTAAGTAAACCCTAGATGTATTATTAAAAAGTTGGGATGAAAACTCTTTAACTTATTCCAAAAGTATCTATATTATTAATGTTTTAATTAATAATGCTTCCAGGTTTCCAATTCAGTCATTCAACAAATATTTATTAAATATACATCAAGGCTTATTCTAAATATTGGAGAAACTATATTGAAATTCCGGGTGCAGAGCGGCCACCGCGGAGAGGAAGGAATCAGGGCGCCTGAGAGCGGCTGAACCGAGCCGAGCGCCGAAGCTGGACCTGGAGGAGATGCTCTCCTCCATACGGAACTTCCTCATCTACATGGCCCTGCTGCGAGTCACTCCATTGATCTTAAAGAAATTGGACAGCATATGAAGACTGGGTGTCAGCCGTGACTGCATGGTTGAAGATCCTGACTACAGTTTGTCCTCCTGTCTGCAAATGGATAAGCCCAGAAAGGTGTAAGAGACCCGGATTGAATGGACATAAAAATTCTTCTTGTTTAGAGCAAGTTGACTGTGGTAACTGACCTTCCTAGTTAACATAAAATGATATTTGGAAAGTTTGCTCATCATGTGCCCTTAGGCCTGTGGTAACTTGGCTTCTGGGAGTGTTGGGGTAATGATAAATAACATCAAACTCCACTTTCTAGCAAGTGTCAATTATAAGGGGATTATGTCTGAAATAGCACTGTCTAGTCAGTCATTTCTGTTTACATTTTTATGTCCAGAGTATATTTGTGAAGACTCTTCTACAATTAGTTACATTTTACAGAAATCAGCAAACAACCCTGGTGACATTTAAGCACGAGACCATCTGTCTTTATTTTGAATAAACATACCAATAGAGAAAACCTGGGTTTTTATTTCTTTTCCTGCTTTTAGCTGAAAACCAACAATCCCAATCTGAAGTGTAACTATTGTGATAATCAAGGTATTAAGTGGAATTGTTCTTATTTTGGACATGAGGATTTGCTAATCCTGATAACGTGGCCTTGTGTTTTATTGGCAGTCTTCATGAAGGCAGTATTTTCGCTTAGTGCTGAGTATGCGTAATGTCAAAGAAAAAGCACTGTGTTTTTAAGTTGTTGGAACAAATGTATTTGTTAGCAGGAAGGGGTACTCTTTCCTCGGAGGTAATTACATTCACCTCATGTTAGCTAATTGTGTCTTACTATGTGATATTACTGTTACTGCATGATTGCTCTGCTTTAGATACTACCTAATTTTCCTTGGTTTATCAGGGCTTAGGCTTTTGGGATTTTGTTTTTTTCCTCTCTTTATGTTCATCATGCACATATTTCTTCCTCCAGTACAGTGTAATGTGATTTTGATTAGACCAGTATCAGTATTCCGCTGTTCATTTTCTTTTCCTACATACTTTTTTGGGGTTTTGTTTTTGTTTTTGTTTTGCCAATCCTGGGCTTGAGCTCAGGGCCTGAGCACTGTCCTTGGACTTTCTCAAGGCTAGAGCTCTACCACTTGAGTCACAGCACCACTTCTGGCTTTTTTTCTATGTATGTGGTACTGAGGAATTGAACCCGGGTCTTCGTGCATGGTGGGTGAGCACTCTACCACTAGGTCAAACTCCTGGCCCCACTTTTTTGTGTTTTTTAGGCTTTTGCCACTGAACTTCTTACCACTTAAATGCTTAATACTAAATTTCACATTGTTCAGTTTCATCGTTATACTCTCATTTTTCTTATTCTTTCCTGGAATTTTCTCGCTTGACCCTATCTGGGCTATAAGAGCCTTCTTGCCTACTCAAGAGCTGGGTTTCCTTTCCAGTTGTCCATATTGGATCTTGTTGCCTATTATATTATATTTCCTTCTTTTGATGGTTCCCTTTTCCCAGCACATTTCTGGGGAAGATAGCATAGGAGACACATTTAAGACCTTTCTGATCTAAAAATAGCTAATTTTCTTTTCTGGTTGATTGTGTACTGAATAAAGCACAGGTTGAATAGCTTTAGCCTTCAGAATTTTAAGGCCACCATATCTTTGCTTCTAGTGCTACTGCTGAGAAATCGGAAACCGTTCTAATTCCTCATCTTGTTGTTCCTAAAATATTTTTCTCTCTGAGGAGCTAGGATCTTCCCCTCCCTAATTATATTACTGTTCATGATGGTATACTTTTTTCACTCTGCTGGACACTTATTAAATCTGCTTAAGGTTAAAAGATATAAAAAAAAAGAAGTTGATGGTTGCTCCCAAGAAACTTATAATAAAAGTTTTAGATCCAGATTCCTGAGTGGACAAACTTTAGGACCCACCCTCAGGCATGCTACTATCTTTCAACAAGTTGGAGAAGGCCACTGGGGCTGAAGAAGAAACAGACAAGTGGACAAGTAGAAGAAAGATTAGGCCAGTTGTAAAGCAAAGTTCGTTAACGATGGTCAGAGTGTTGGATTTTATTTTCAGTATTGTTGAGTGGCTATTGAAGGATGGCATACTCTGTTTTACATTTTGAAAATATCACTTGACTTATGTAGAGGGAAGAACAGAAGCTGGAAGCATAGATTGGTTATTACAGTGGCCATAGAAGAAATGGGGTGCTACAAGTCCCACCAGTAACTGTGACCAGTGTGGTAGCCACAAACCATAACGGCAACCACAGGCATGTAGAACAATGAAGATACAGGACAAGCCTGGTACATAGAAATATATGAGGAAAGCCAGTTTAGCTGATAAACCAGAAATCTAATGTGGCTGAATTGTTGGAGCAGGCTAGTCTGAGGTGATATTAAAAATGCAGTATTGGAGTGTACATGAGACCTTTTGTAGGCATCAGGCACAGTTGTGTATTATTTTAAATACAATAAAATATCCCTGGATGATTTATATGTAACTTAACATGAATCACGACCTGTTAACATCTTTGTGATGTAACCTTGCCTTTTTTCCTTTCTTCAAAATTGCTGATAAAAGGAACAGCACAGTGACCCCCAGCTCCCTCAATATGGTGCTTTCCGAGATTGGAATGCCCTACTGTGCCTTGAAATGTCTTCATGTAGTAGTCATTTTCTCATCAGAAGCTTTTCCAATTTTCCAAATCTCAATTAAGTACCTACCCTTCAGTGCATACACAAACATGTACACTCTCTTATTGTACCAGAGTCTTCTTGACATAACACTTCCTATTTATTTTCTCCCAACCGGACCATTCATTTCTCAAAACTAGAAATTTTTCTCACATAATCTGTCTTGGGGACAAAATACAGTCATGGCACTGCATTAAGTGCTTTATAAATAAATATAATAATGAAAACAAATGAAGATTTCTTACATAGCAGAGGATAGGATTTTTAGAAAACGATTATAAGCTGAAAGGACTATAAGACTAAAGTAAGACATCTAGAGGAAATTGTATTTAGTAATCTGGGAGGAACAAAAACAATAAGGAAAAATTATTCAGGCTTGCTAGAGATTGCCTGTTTATCAAAACCATAAAAAGTACATGCAGGAGGAAACGAGTTAAGACCAGCCTGGGTACGTTATGAAACTATATTATCAATACCACATACATGCATATGTGGAAAAATAAAAGAGTAATAAAAATAGAAATCACTGTAAAACATAAAGAGAGTAAACAGACTGTTCTGATCATAGTCTATAAAGATAAAAATTTTAAGAAATGAGTGATTGGCAATGTTAAATGCATATGAACCTCAATTCTCATGGTGAAATGCCCAATAGATTTGGCAATTAAGATGACGTTGATGACTTTCTGAAGCCATTTCAGTATATTAGAGAAGACAGAAGCCAGATGATGAAGTCCTGCCTAATAAATGGAACATAACAGCTTCATTCTGTGCTGAGGTGTTCTGTGTTATTGTCCTGTTTTCTGGGGATGGTGAATTCTGGAGACTTGTGAATGTCTAATTTTCTGAGTGTACATGAAATCACAGATTTTAATATATCCCAAAGCAACTATGGCTGCTGCAAATTAGGATAAACTATAGAAGTAACAAGAAAAAGGGTAAGAGAGCACTTTGCATGCCATCTTGAAGAGTGAGATTTCAAAGACTAGATGAAAGGTGATTTTTTTGAACTCAGTAACAGATACCACAGCAGAGACTACAAAAAGAGATTTGTTGGTCGCCATGCAAATACACCTTGCACATATTCACATATAAAAAATATAATGGCGTATAACTCCTGAAATCCATCTCCAGTGACAACACACATCAAAAAGATTGCTCTGCAGGTCCAGTCATTGAGAGAAGGAAGGGTACTGAGGGATTCTGTGTCTGGAGACATGATCTTCTTTGATGGCCCAACTTGACCCAAATGAATAGCCTTGCCAAACCTTCTTAGTCACAAAAGCAGACGCTTTCTCCCAGCCTTTTCCACTTTCATCTTATGGGAATTTTGTTTAGGCTATTATGTTATTTTACTTTTCTTTATTGTTACACTTAAATATTCAGGACATTTAACATTTTTTTAATTGATGCAATAATTATGCATATTTCTGGGGAGCAGGCTATAAGTTAACACATATACAATTTGCAATGATTTAACCAAGCATTTCTATCTGCTTAAAATTAATCCCATCATTTGTGATAGGATAAACATACACAAAAGACATTAGGTAAAGGGAAGTAAGCTAGGCATAGAAAGACATATCTTTTTTTATATTTTTATTGTAATTAATAGAAGGATTATATTATATTCACCCGATAGAAGGTGCATTACTTAACAATCATTGCTACCCCTTCTCATATGAAAGACATATATCTTACTTGCTCTCTAATTTGTCAAAGCTAAAAAAGTGGATCTACAAGCAGGAAAGAGTTTATTAGGGATTAATAGAAGCTAGGAAGGGTAGGGAGCTAGGATGTAGCAAAGTTGAATAACACTTATCAAAATACAGTTAGAGGACCAGAAGTTTAGCCTAGTGATAGAGTGCTTGCCTACCATGCACAAAGACCAAGGTATTTTTTCCTCAGTACCACATACATAGAAAAAGCCAGAAATGGTGCCGTGGCTCAAGTGGAGAACTCTAGCCTTGAGAAAGCCCAAAGACAGTGCTCAGATCCTGAGCCCAAGCCCAGGACTGGCACACACACACAGACATACACAAAAATACAGTTAGAAAGAAAGAATGATTTGTAGCTTTCCATAGCACAAAGGGGTGACTATAGCTTATGACAACCAATTGTATATTTTAAGAATAACTAGTATAAGCCTTTTAACACAAAAATGATCCATGTTAATTTTAAAAAATCCTTACATACTTTTACTTAGTAAAGGGGAGTGAACTGTTGTACTATTGTGATGTGTTCCCTTACCATTTAGGCTTCTTCTTGACAAATTCAGAACAATACTTGGAAAATGAACTACACAAGTTGATGGTGGGAAAGGGAGGGAAAAACTGGGAGAAAGTTAAGAGAAGGGGTGACATTGCTCCAAAAGAAATGTACTCTTTCTTTGACTTAGGTAACTGTAACCCTTCTGCACATCATGTATCCAATAGCAATAAAAATACATAAAAGGAAAAAATAGTCATTTCTCCATAACAGGTAGTAGAATAGATTTCCTTTACTAGAAGATGGGATAAAGCTAAGTAGTGGAAAATTATTGAAGGACATCTTAATTACATAGCATAGAGTGATGTGTATATTGGGCAGTGATATTAATAATATACTATTCACATATATTAAGCCATGGATATCAGGTGATGTTTATTAACAATGACACAATGTATTCTTCAGAAGTTTTGCTCTATATGATTCTAATTGTGGAATACCTTGAGAAGTAGGAAGCAGATAAAATAAAATAAATTCCTAATATTACATTGTATATAATGTCAATAACTCATAGAATTTTAGAGCTATGACATTGTTTAATCTTATATGCTAATTTTTAATATACAAGTGACTGAATTTATTACTATTCATACACCAAAGTATATATAGATGTAGGAAGTGGGAAAATATTTAGTTTGTTTTTTTTTTTGTCCTGGGGCTTGGAATCTGGGCTTTGATGTTGTCCCTGAGCTCTTCAGCTCAAAGCTACCTCCCTACCCTTGAGAGATGAGTCTCACAGTCTTTAGTGCAGGGGCTGTCTTTGAACCTCGATCCTCAGATCTCAGCCTCCTGAGTAGCTAGGATTACAGGCACTAGCCATAGTGCCCAGATTATTTAGTTGTTTTTATTTATTTAATTATAATGCCCATTCTTGTTTGAGGAATAAATATTTGCCTTATAACTACTTACATTAAATGACCAGAATTCTTCACAAGACTCACAAGAGGTAAGTAATTAAATTCTGGTTTTGGCAGCACTAGGGTTTGAACTCAGGGCCTTGTTATTGCTAGTATCTCATAAGCTATGCCTGTATCAAATTCTGGTTTTAGAGATGATGAAATGATCACACAGAGAAGTAAGACATTCAGTATGACTTAGCCATGCCCTTTAATTGCACTTTCTTTCCCCTCCCCCAACTTCCCTCCCTCCAAGTTGTAAAGTTCATTTCCAACATAGTGTCTTGTGAGTATCACTGGTGTATTGGTTCAACTTCTGTCCTTTTTCTCACCATTTTGTTATTCCCCTTTCCTTCACCAGATCAGATAAATGTATATACAAAACACGTGGTACCAAAATAAAAAAGTGACAACAGGGGATAAATAAAAGGGAAAAAATGAAAGGAAAAAGAAATAACTTTACACAGCACATTAAAACTGATGCATTTAACTGCTTGGAAAACATTTGAGCAGGTGGATATTCAAGTGTGTGAAATGAACATATTGCTACTGTTTATTATAATTTTATTTACTTTTATTTGGTTAAAATACTTCAAGGTCTTTTGACATTTAAAAATGAGCATTTGTTATTTTTTTCTTCTTTTTTTATTTGGATTTTGTGTTACTTTATTTTTTTCATATATTTTTATTGTAATTAATAGAAGGGTTATATGATATTTGCCAGATAGAAGGTACATTAATTCACGTACATTGATACCCTTTCACACGCCATGGTCCCCATTTCCCTCCCCCTGAGCATTTATTTTATTGTGGTTCTCTCTCTCTCTCTCTCTCTCTCTCTCTCTCTCTCTCTCTCTCTCTCTCTCTCTCTCTCTCTCTCTCTCTCTCTCTCTCTCTCTCTCTCTCTCTCTCTTTCTCTCTCTCTCTCTCTCTTTTTTTGCCAGTGCTGGGGCTTGAACTCAGGGCTTGAGCACTGCCCTTGGGTTTTCCTCAAGGCTAGCAATCTACCACTTGAGGAACCCAACCCCCATCTTCATGCGTAATAGGCAAGCTTTCTACCGCCAGGCCAAACTCCTGGTCCTTATTATGGTTGGTTTAAGTAATGGTCAAAGCATCATTGTGAATGATAAAAATGAAAAGCTGAGGTTACGAATCCTGAACAAGTCCTAGAAATATGTCACACCATCTTATGCATATGCTTTTTTGTCTGAATCAAATATGAAAATAATTTTAAAATGTCTTATTTAATATATATATATAATTCTGATTTAAGTGTTACTAATAAATATTAATGCTGTTTTCTGACAGTCTTAATTTCCTTTTCTCAACCCCCATGGCTGGTATATTTTATGGAAACATACAATGCTATCAAGAAAAAACATGGATAATTTAAAAAATAGTTAATTAACCATGGGCACTTAGCTAAGAAGCTAAGTAAACTAAACGTATGTTTTCCTTCCCTCCCCCTCTTTTCATATGATACAGGCATGTTAGTTTTAGAACTTGTTTATTCTTATAATTTTAAGCATTCTTAGATCTTCTGTGATATATGGTAGAATTTTCTTTGCCCAGATTTTTTCCACCTCTTCTTTTCTACCATGACTGGTCCTTTTTGTGAGTGGAAATCTAAGAAAATAAAATTACATGTTGGAAAAAATTAGGGAAAATGAACTTATAGCATCAGCATAAATTACAATCAAAATTAATGAGAGGAAGCTTCTTTGCATTCATTGTGCATGTACTATTTTTAAATCTTTAAAAAAAAAAAGGACCTGTAGCTGTCACATTTTCCTTTTATTCTTGGAACACGAGGGTCTGAAAGTAACTTCCAAGACAAATAAAAGATAAGTCTTCCAATGAATGACTAGTGACAATCATCAAACTCTATGATGGTGACCCAGACCCAAGGAGACTAAAGATTTGTAACACAAAGGTAAAAGAAGATGAGAACCTAGAAAGATATATACTCCATAACCTGTTCCATAAACTTCTGAGACATGAAAGAAAATTAGGAAACATTCTATACTCTACACATGTACTAATTCATGTACTAAGTATATGTACTTTTATTTCTAGTATCAAACTCTTCTTTTTTAGACATTATAAACTTAACTGTGACTTTTTTTCAAAACAAATAAGGGATCAGTTGACTCTTAACAAAACCCAATCAAATTGAGTGAGACAAGAATCTCAAGATTGCATTCAACCCTTTGACTTCACCTCTGAAGAAACTGATTCTTCCAAGAAGTAGGCTTTCCTAGGTCATATTGTTAGTGATTGGCAAACCCTCTGCTCAAGCCAGAATCTGTTCTCTCATTCCAGCTTTGATACTGTGATAAGAGGAAATTCTGAGTAAAGAAAGCTGATAACATGTATAAGTATATGCACATACATTCACACATACACATACATACATACATACACACACACACACATACATACATACATACATATGTAGTGTCTTTGGAGTGAAGGAACAGGGGGCATGGAGCCACTGGTCACTCCAGTTGGTTAACAGTGGGAATCCAGTGGCATATGAAAATTCAAGGGAAAGGAAGAGGAGGGAGTGATGGAGACAAAGAGAGACAAAGAGAAAATGCAATGTAATGATCCCGTGTCTCAAAACAAGTGAAGATATTTTAAAAATGATATAAGTAGAAGTCCTTAAAGAGTAAGATACATGTCAGCTAAACATTTTACAACAGCACATTCTACTTATAAAGCTTTCCATCTAAAGCATCGTGTCAGTTATTTGTTGATGCACAACCCCATTTCTCTGGCACTTCTCTGCTCTTTCAGTTATATCACAAGGGGCTAGAGAGCTACAATTTTTCAGATTCTTTGGCAGCCAAACACCAATACATTTCTGGCCTTGTAAAGCACCAGCCAGTAAGTGACTGGAAGATGAGAGGAAGAGCAGGCCAATATTTTTAATTTTTGTTTTGTCCCCAGAGTGGCACATGGTCAGGGTCCTGACAAGGCAACCCTGTAAGCAGAAGATATTCCTTTATTAGCACCAATACTCCAGGGCCCTGACCCCTGCAGCATCAGGACCAAGAGCTCCTGGTTTAGGCAAAGTATTGGCAGCTATGCCAAGGATGTTAATGAGATGCTCAGAATCTTTGGGATCAAATCTGTATGGACGCAAGGTTGTGCCTTTCCCCTATAGATGTGGTAGTGGCATCAACAGTTATCAACAGCAGTTCTACATTTGCCAGTGTCTGGGGCCTCCTTGTCTCTTGTTGCTTCTTTGTTACATGGCTATTCTGTGATCAGTTTTCTAATTCAAATGGTTAAAATATTTAGAATTGTTTTTTTTTTTATTTCCTAATTGGAGCAGGGTAAACACAAGCAATGTGTGATCCTCCTACATCATGATTACGGCTATTTCTTTTTTTTTTTTTTTTTGCCAGTCCTGGGCTTGAGCTCAGGGCCTGAGCACTGTCCTTGGTCTTTCTCAAGGCTAGAGCTCTACCACTTGAACCTCAGCACCACTTCTGGCTTTTTTCTATGTATGTGGTACCAAGGAATCGAACCTGGGTCTTCGTGCATGCTGGGCAAGCACTCTACCACTAGGCCAAACTCCCGGCCCCCGATTACAGCTATTTCTATAAAAGTGTAAAGACCTTAAGCAAAAACATTTTTCATAAGTGCAAAGACTCAGTGGAAACAAGAGGTGTTTTATTGTTCTGTTCGAAGTGCTTTATATTCTGTTTATTTTGTTTGTATGTTTCCTTTTGTCATTGTTTTTGACTTCTAAACCCTTGGTTTTATATGTAAATTTATCTGATTTGGGAAAGGGGAGAGGAAGCACAAACATGGTGAGACAAAAGGTGAACTAATTCAGCAGTGAGACACAGTAGAGAGGGAGTTGGGAGAGAAAAACTGGGAGAGAATGAGGGAGAAGATGACACAGTTCAAAAACAAATGTACTCATGACCTGACTAAAGTAACGGTAACTCTTCTGTATATACCTTTAAAGTATATTTTTCCTAAAAAAGTGTAAAGACTATAGGTTACAGTTATAGAGGATACCAGAGCATTCTGAAAAGACTTCCAAGAATCTGCCATTTCACTGATTTGTAGCTGTGCTTCCGCATTGGTTAAATATTGTGATTTGATTGTGGTACCATTCATGTCTATATGCAATCAACATATACAATCTTAGAGTATGTGTGCATGCCTCCAATAATTAAAAATTTCCTATGGCCTAGAATTAAGCATGCTTGTAAGATATTTATGAATGTGAATATAAGCTATACTTGAGGGAAGAGAAAGCATATCAATCGTGCAGTGTAGTAGATCATTTCTAGGTAGTTTGAAAGTCATAAGAGCATATGAATTCATGGAATTATATTCAAGTGCCCACTTGAACCATAAGTATGCTCTCATTGAATGAGATTGTGCATTTCTGAAGTTCTACACAGAAAATTAGTTGGGTTTAACATTTTCTGCTGTACATAATAGCAAGAAGCACAGGGAGACATACAGGAAGAATTATACATCCGGAGGATATGCAGTACAGAGGACATGCAGTAGAGTCAGGAAAGTGCATTGAAGACCAGAGATAGGATAAATAGAGATTTGGCAAAAGGGCATTTATTTATTTTTATTCAAGAGGGGCATGAAAATGATTATCAGGCATGTTGGTGAAAGTTGAAAACTCGGTATAGAGAGATGGACACAATAAAGACTTTAAAAATATTTAGTCTCAGTGAGGATGAAGATATGGCTGGTGATGATTTTGAATAAAAATTACCATGATTATGATTATCTGTGCACAGTATGTTGCATGGAAAATCTCCAAAGTTGCTCATGAACTTGAAGTTGAGGAAACTCAGTATGTTCTCCAGATTTCTTTATTATTGATTGAGCCATTGAAGAGTAATCAGTGCAAAAGCTGATTTAGTAATTCTTGACAGGTATAATATTTTGAACCTCACAGAAAAAAAATGTTTATCCCAAACTGTATTCCATTTCTTCAGAGGAAGGTATGAAATCAGTTTTAAAGAACCATGGAAATAATATCAACACATATGTGTGTGTGTGTGTGTGTGTGTGTGTGTGTGTGTGTGTGTGTAGAGAGAGAGAGAGAGATGATAGATAGATAGATAGATAGATAGATAGATAGATAGATAGATAGAGTCCTCTGTTACTGTGGTTTAATCATCTGACTTCTTAAAGCAAACAGGAAGCTCAAGTTCAGGTAAAGCTGAGTGTATACTGGAGGCAGTCTTGTGGATCTAAGACAAACAAGAAGCTGGGTAAAGCAAAGGAAAATGATGAATCACAGTGTGGGAAGTTCTTACATTCAGAAGTAGTGTCCTCCCCATTTATTTCCCTCGGGTATTCCTTTCTTCTCTTGCGAGCTTTATACTACAAAGTCCCTTCTCCCAAATGAAAGGGTAAAAATAATGCAAATTGTCACCAGTCTGTATAGCGAGAACTAGCTTTTTCTTGGTCCTAAATTCCAGGCCTTAATGATATATGCAGATGATGTTAGAAAAAGGAAAAGCCATAGAGGGGTTGCACCTGTCTGTCTTTTCCTTCCTTACCATTCTTGCCTAAATCCAACAACTGTCTACTTGGAATGTAGTCATTGGCATTTTCATGAGAATGCTCAGCAGAGATCTGTCAAAGAAGCTGTATGGAGCAGGATAGGATGGGAGTGAAAAGCCAAGACAAACAAATTTATTGCTTTGCATTGATAGAGGTCAGAGATTTCTAATAAATATCTGACAGAAGTAATCTTCCTTTTGTTCACTGGATAATATTTAATTTTTTCAAGGTACCAATATTTTACAGCATTAGTGCTACTAGAAAATCCATTATAGCCCTATCTACCTATTCAAATAATAGCTCTGTCTCTACCTTATTAAAGCTGAGGTTAAAGGTTAATATAAGTCGATTGCACCCCTTATGTTCTGAGTGACTGTACAATTCCCAGATGAGGATGAACTTGGCAAATCTTGGCATTATCACTTTCTTTTTCTTTGTTTCTTTTTTTTCTTTGCCATTCCTGGGCTTGAGCTCAGGGCCTGAGCACTGTCCTTAGACTTTCTCAAGGCTAGAGCTCTACCACTTGAGCCTCAGCACCACTTCTGGCTTTTTTCTATGTATATGGTACCAAGGAATCAAACCCGGGTCTTTGTGCGTGCTAGGCAAACACTCTACCACTAGGCCAAACTCCCAGCCCAAGGCATTATCACTTTTGATTTTTATCTCAATCCTCTAAGTCATTCGCAAGAACAACATACTGAGACTTGACTTTGTATAAAGTGAAAATATTATGCATCTCTGTATCTATGTATTTATCTATTCATCTATTATATTCTATCTATTCATTATTTTCTTTCATTTGTTGTCTGAATCTCAATCTTTTTCTCAGAATAAATGCCAGAGTACCTCACAAAGTCCTTCTAAGCACGTTTGGCCTGCTGAGGTAATTCACAGGAAGCACATCCATTTGTTATTCATATAGTCAGTTCCAGTTGCAATTGCCATTTACTGAATTCCATCTGTTAGAGGTTTTTCTTGTACCCAATGGCAGCAAAAGCAGATTGTGACTGCAAGAGAAAATGTTTTCTTGGCACGGAAAAAGAATATTTGTTTTAATTGACAAGGTGTAACGTTTATGAAAAAAAAATGAATTTCAGCCATCTCATTTATTTTAGCTCAGTCTATTCAAGGCAATTATTGGCATTTGTGTGTGTGCAGAGAAAGATCTGGAAATTTTGGAAAGAAAAAAAATACAAGTCTCAAGAATGCCAACTCAAGCTGTCTAACTTAAAAATTGTGTGGTGCAGAGACATATTTGGAGGATGGATATAAAAAATTAGGATAGCAATAGAAGATCTTAGTATTCTGTGAGCTACAAAATTATTTATTTATAAAAAACAAAGGATTATTATTTTTGAAAGCAGTCTCCTCTGCTTGGCAGTGATAACATGTTTTTCTTCTTTACAAATGTATCTGAAGTCAATGCTCTCAAATGAGAAAAAAAGAAATCAATCTAGTAATTCATCCTAAGAATGATCAAATATTTCATGAATCCCTTTCCTCTGATAATGATTCATAAAATCTTATTTCTTGAAACCCTCCAGGAATAGTGGAACATACTAGGCAGTAAAAAGCAAATAATTTTTGAGATGAAGCCACCGGTTCTATTAAATGTATCACAATTAATAAGTGAGATGAGGATATCAGATGTACCATAGTTAGAGTGGTTAGAAAAAAAAGTGAAGCTGAAATGAACTATTCCTATCAGTGCAGAAAAACTAATTTCTCAAAGGAAACAAAAGCATTGGCACAATTCTCATGAGATCATTTTATCAGAGAATAAAAAGGAAAAATTGAAACATATTCTGTCCCACTTGCAACTCAATGAGTCTCATTAAGTTATTACACCATTCTAAGAAAAGAACTGTCTCTGGACAGAATCTCAGTTTTCATTTGGGACAATATGAGATGTAATCTGAAATATCCCAGGGGTAAAACTACTTGGGTATAGTAAGGGCATTTTTAATCAATACCAGTTGTTTTAAGTCCCTTGAGAGCCATATTACTCATGGTGTGTGCCATTATTGTGGGTCAATGTTACCCTCAGAGAGAATTTGCTCAGAGATGTTCCCCATTCTTTTAGCTGGTTTTAGAGACATGGTGAAAAGATCAATAGGAAATGCTAACCATTGCTTTACTCCTCTCCCAACTAAGCCAAATAATGTATGCTTATATTCAGATTTTCAGAAGCAAAAATCCTCTATACTAATATTGTGTGTGTGTGTGTGTGTGTGTGTGTGTGTGTGTGTGTGTGTGTTTGTGCATGTAATAAAACATATAAGCAAGTTCAGGATTTCTTTTTCCCTGTCAGTTTGATTAATATTGTGTAGACTCTTGTAAACCCCTAAGAATTGACCTAGGTCAAAAAGTCCATGGGGATAGCCCTGAGCATTGCTTAAGTGGCTTCATGGAGTGTTGGTATTCAGAGAATGCTCCTCCAGGTCTGTTTTTCATTGACCTTTCAGTCCTGGTAAATTCATGTGCAGTAAGCACTGAAAGTCAAGCCTGGTAGAATCAAGGAAGCCAAAGAGAACAGATGAAGTTTTCATTCCAAAGGGCACAGGCAGGAAGGAACAGGAGTGCAAACCATGTCAAATGAGGGACAGGTGGAGAAGTGGAGGTGTTTGCTGTAAGACTACTTGGTAGACAGGAAGTTGATTTGTTCAGCTTGACCTGAGGGTAACTGAGGAGAGAGCTGCCATACCCAAGAGTCTTTTCTGAAAAAACAGAGACCCTTGATACCCTAGATACATAGCAGGAAGATCTACCAAGTGGCTGGAATATTTCTGAGAAGATTAAAAAATCAGATGCTGGTAGCCTAGTGAAAAATTGTTTCAAATCTCAAAATTCAATGTTTTGTATTCTCAAATTACTTTATTTGGAGTTTGTACTTTCTAAAATTCCATCTAAAAATATCTGAGATGATAGTGGGTTTCAATGTGTAAGGAAAAGAATAGTGTGGGCCTAGAGTTTGGCCTGGTGGTAGAGTGCTTGCCTCACATACACGAAGACCTGATTCCTCAGTACCATATACATATAAAAAGCTAAAAGTAGCAGAGATCTGCAATAGAGCAAAATCTTGATACATAAGGCCATATAATGTGAAGGTAATTGAAAGGACCTCCAGGATATTGAAACAAAAGCCATGTAACGAATGATTGTTGTCCTTAATGTACTATGTTGTCTCTCATCTCCTTTGCTGTCCCTTGGTTATCTCATATTGGTATAGTATCTCACTTTGTTATCTGATATATTGAATTTATTTGTATTTGGATATTTGAAATTTGATAGGGAAGGGGGGAAAACCAAGACGGGTGGGGGGTGTGGGGGGGGGGGAGGGAAATGGGTACCAAGACATGTGAAAGGGTATCAATGTATGTGAATTAATGCACCTTCTATCTGGCAAATATCATGTAACCCTTTTACTAATTACAATAAAAAATAATAATAAACACACACACACACAAAAATAAAAAGCTAGAAGTGGCATTGTGGCTCAAGTGGTAGAGCTCTATCCTTGAACAAGCCCAAGGACAATGCTCAGGCACTGAGTATAATCCCCAGGACTGGCAAAAAATAATTAAAAAATAAAGAAAAAATAGGGTAAATATGGAAAATAATCCAATCCGCTAAAGCCCTGAGTTTTGGTATACAATATTGCAAATTTTTTTCTATGAATGACAAAATTCCTCTAGCATTACAGAGGAGACTAGCACATTTTTCTATTAAATTATTTTAGTTTGAAGGCTGCTCTGCTAAATCGGAGAACTTAGACAAAATTAGCTTTGGCAGTACAAAGTACACTGGTCACTATTGAATGCAATATATTAATCAGATTGAGAAATTTACTGAGAAGAAAAGAGATTGTTCGTTTCCTCTAGTGTCTACTAGAGCATAATACTGCTAGTATCAATTAAAAATGTCCTTCCTACATCAGAAGGCTGAATTACTGGCAAGAAATACTAGATTTGTTCCCCCTCTTTTAGTCACTTGCATATTTCTTAATCATTTTTTCCTTTTCTTCTTTTTGTCCCTCCCTTCCTTCCTTTGTTCATCTGTCCTTCCTTCCCTCCCTCCCTTCCTCCCTCTCTTCCTTCCTCCCTCCCTCCTTCCTTTCCTTGCTTCCATATTCTTTCTTGAAAAGCACATCTCAGTAATGCTTTGTAGTTTTATTTAACCCTGAAGATGAACTTCCAGGATTTCAATAGTTTTTCTGTTTGAATAGAACAGAGAATAGTTACACACTGCATGTCATACTGAAAACTCTACTATGCCTTCTCAGTTGAGAATTTGAAGGCAAAAGAATATATTGGGACATTAGGACCCCAAAAATCTATGAAACTTGCTAACATGAGGACTTGAGCTGCTTCCTGTTTAGGAAAAATACCATTCTCCAGACCTCTCTCAGGCTAAAGGAAGAGGGAATAAAAACAACTCATAAGACATTACTTCCTAAAAATGACTTGGTTAGCCTTGAATACTTGAAAGCCAGATTGAAGATTCTTGAGGAAAAAGAGAAAGAAAGCCTTGGTGTGCTTAGCAAGCTGTAGTTACTTCAGCCCTCTGCTAGGCAATTTGTCTGACTCCTGTCATATGGACAGTGTCATGATAGTCAGCACAGCAAGAAAGAAATATACTCTAAGAAATCAAAAAGGGGAGATTAATTAGGACTGTAGGGAAAAGTAGAACTTCAAGGAGAACATGTGAATGTAAGTGGTTTCTACAAAAGTTATGGAAGAAAGTACATAAAAATAGAGGAAGGGAGAACATGAGCAAATGAGATGTACAACTGTCTTGATTGTTCAATGAGTGCTTAGAAGGATTTAGAAAGAAACAGAGTGGTACATTTTAGATAGATGAAATATGATTTTTGAAGACAGAGATATAATTTCTTTTTTCCTCCTCCTCTTCTTTCTCCTCCTCTTCCTACTTTTCTTCCTCCTTCTTTTTGACAGGATTTGTCAAAAAGATTTAACTATGTAGACCATTAGTCTTGAATATGAAATCCTTCTGCCTCAGCCTCTGAGACCAAGGAAGAAAGGAATGGGCTGCTATATCTGATTAAGGCTAGAACTTTTGGAGATATTCTATAAGTAATAAAAGATAATGTCCTTTTTCTCTTAGGAAACGTTTTTTTTCAGATTAGCAAACTGCTCATCCTATAATGACTATTATAGAATATTATGGGTCAGGCAGTTTTCTAAGAGATAGGTATAGTGTTTGTTCTCCTAATCCTATATATTACAGAAGGCAAAAAATAGTAAATACATTAAGAAAAGGATAAATTATAACAAGAAATGAAAATAATGAGGTGGATAAGGGGTGGGAGTGGGAGGGAGGGAAATGGGGACCAAGACATGTGAAAGGGTATCAATGTATGTGAATGAATGCACCTTCTATCTGGCAAATATCATGTAACCTTTCTATTAATTACAATAAAAATATATGAAAAAAAGAAAACAATGAGTTGGCCCTATAGAAAAATTTAGACATTGGATAAAAAGGCCTTTGAGGAAGTGGTAGGTAATAAAGTTTGTTTCCTTGTGGAGCCATGAAGTATTCATTGAAGTACTTTTTTCAAGTTATGATGTCTCCTTTCATATTTACTTTTCTTGTGGATTAAGAACTACTGAAAATACTAAATCAGATAAGAATATATCTTATGACTATTATTTTTCTTTTTTTAGCCCAGTCTAATATCCCTGCAATTCTTTTCCTACTTCCTATATGTCATAAACTATTTAAGCATCATTTGCTGTCAGGAGTTTGTTAGAATTAAGAAAAGTCTTTAAGGAACACTTTTAACTTAAACTGGAAATGAGGAATGGTTGATTCTGATCTCAAAAAGACAGATTTTTATTTTAATTGTTGGGGTAATGTATAGAGGAATTACACTTACATTAACCAGGCAGTAGGTGCATTACTTCTCACACATTGGTATTCTTTCTCATGCTTTTCTCCCCATATCCCTCTCCCACCCTTCCCAATCATCTTATTTCCCCTTCCTTTTCTATTTCAAATAAACAAATGCACACATATATACAATATACCGGGTACCAAAGTCAGATACAGTTAACAATAAAGAAGACAGGATCTTAAAATATGAAATAGAGACTTTTATTCTCATGCCTCTGACGTAAAATTTAATAGCGACTATCTTCTCTTGGTGGCCAAGTTTTCTGTATTTGAAAAAGCTAAATACTTAGAATTTTATGTAAAATGTTATTTTAGGTAAATATGTTGAATAGTACACAAGTGTATATAAATATACTAATTGAAAATTGGTAGTGTTAAGGAAGCTCTCAGTGTAAGTCCTTAGACAAAATCAAAATTCAGCAAAATAAAATACCAGGAACCAGGGTAAGAGTGGAATAGAGTCAAGGGAAAAAGAGTGGATGAATGAAGAGGGGGAAAATGCAGACAAGAATCCAAGGTATTTCTTACAAAATTAAGAAGAGGGAAGAGGTGAGTAGGTGAGGGATGGGTGAGAATATTGAAAGTGGTGGCATTGATAGAGATACATTGTATTCATAGACTGTTTTCTTGATGTCAACCCTTTTATGCAACTACTTAAAAACAATCAAACATATTATTTTCATGTGTTGGAAATTTTAAAATGTAAATGTATCGTGCATTCCAAAAGAATGATACAAATATATCAATAAAAGCCGAACCAACCTAGGACAGTCCCATAAGAAAGGGGAAACATTCACGAGGATCTTAATGAAGAGCATTTATTTAATAATGTGACAACAGATGCTAATGAAAACCTGTCAGTCTGAGGATCAAGGAAGAAGTTAGTCTCTGACAAGGTACAGTCAGTGAGAGATGAGTCCAAAAAGGAGGAGGTGAGCTGAGCCTGAGTTTGAGGATCGAAAAAAAAGATGGTTCCACGAATTGTACCACAGAATCCAAAGAAAGATCAGGATCAAACAGGACAGCGACTTAAGCCTCCTACCCCATCAAGAAGTTTAACTTCTGGGACTGATTGATTTGCCGAGATAGTTTTCTCTGATACCCTCTACTAGTATTAGGAGAAGCAATGAAATGGTACCTGGATATATGGAACACCTTATATAAATCTCAAACAGCTAAGATGGGAAAATGGCATTAAAATCAAGCTCCAAATTTTTGTTACAAAAGAACCTTTCAAATCAGTCTTTATTGCAATGATGTGTAACTCTTTCTGAAAAATAAATGAAATAATAATATGATTTTATGAGAGATGATTGATTCTCCTTTTAAGTATGGTTTCTAGGTAATATTATGAGTCTAATATAAAGACTTTGAATAAAAAGGATCAATATTATCAAATCCATAAAATTCAAGCAATTAATAGAAATGACAAAATATAATGTGCATTGTTAAAAATAAGATAATCAGGAGACACAAGAATATTGTCAAACTAGCTAAATTTTCACTTAGTTTCAGTTTTCAGCTCCATTCAAAAAGTGTAATTATTCTTAGCAGTAAGTGCTATAAGTCTCATAGACTATCAGCAAATCTTTACTTTGATTTAGAAGCACCAATGTTGATTATATTAATGCCAACTAACTTGTTTGGAAGTCTTTGACAAATACTAATGAAAATGACAAGTCTGATACCTATAAATATGATTGGAGACTGGCCTGATTGTTTTAGAAGATTTTTTAAAAATATATTAACTAATCTGTAACTACTTGTTTTATCATGAAAGCTGCCATCTATAAAATCCTAGTGAGAAATCGCTCTGTAGCATAAATTGATTTGACACAGGAATAAATCAGTTAGCAGTAAGAAAATATGGAGAACAACCCAAATGGCACTGACTTCCATCCACTTCCAAATTCCATAAATTTTTCTCATCCTTCCATCTACTTATTTGGGTAGCTTTGGGTTTCTAGGAACAGCATCTTATTGCTTCTTTGTAAGTTGTGGGTCTAGCCTCTTCCCTGGAAGGGATCTATAGATCAGAGGAATTTGATAAGTACCTTTAATTCCAATTTTCTCTCCAAAGTATCATGTCTATTGAGTCTATCTATTTCACTTTTTAATCAGGAGCACCAGTTATATCAAATGATATAGAAAATTTGAAATATAAATTTAGAACAATATAACAATGTTATGAGTAAACAACAAGCCCTGCGAGGTTACTTGAAAAAATTTTATCTGTTCCTGATTATACAATTAAACCAATGTGCTATCAGTTTTATTCTATTAAAGTATCATTTAATTTTGACTTTAGTGGACAATATATTTTCAAGCTAATAAATTTGAATCAAAGCATAAAATAATATTAATACATAGTAATAAACTTCTGAAGCCATGAGTTGACTTTTCATAAAAGGTAAAAAAAATACAAACTTTTGGTTAAATAGACTAAGAAAAAATAAAGAAGGATTCAAATATTTAAACTTAGAAGTAAAAGTTTCCAATTTATAGAAATAGAAAGAATCATAGGAGACTACTTTAAGATGTAAGTCAATAAATTAGACAACATAAGTGAAATGAAAAAGTACAGAGAAGTTCACAAGTGACACGGACTAAATCATGAAGAAAAGAAAAATCTGAATAAATCATTACAGAGTAGCAATATGAAATCTTACGACTATTGAAATCCTTCCTCCCCAACACACACACACACACACACACACACACACACCGACACATACATACATACACCACAAATCAAGTAGCTTCACTAGAGTGTTCTACTACAAAGTTGTTTGCTGAGTGCCAGTGGCTCACTCCAGCAATTGTAGCTACTCAAGAGGCTGAGATCAGAGGATTTCAGTACAATGGCAGCATGGAAGGAAAGTCTCTGAAGTTCTTATCTACAATCAACCAGCAAAAAGACAAAAGTGGAACTGTGGCTTAAGTGGTAGAGTGGTAGCCTTGAGCAGAAAAGCTTAGAGACAGTGCCCATGCCATGGATTTGACCCCAGGACCAGCACAAAAACAAACAACAACAACTAAGCAGTCGCTTAACCAGGGATGCAAATGATTTACTCACTGAAAATTATAAAATAAATTAAAAGAAGATGCAAATTAATGAAAGATATCAGTGTTCATGAACTAGAAAATTAATAACATTAAGGTATCAGTATTACTCAAAGTGAACTTCCAAGTCAGCAGAACCTTATCAAAATCCCCAAACTATTTCTCCATAGAAACAAAAGCATTCTACAATTTCTGGAGATTCAGAATAGTCAAAATAATGAGCACTTTTATAAAGTCACAATACACAGTGGAAAGCTTAAAAATTGACTTTCACATGGATGACTAAATTGAGTTTTCATGGAGCTACAATACACATTGCAAAGCCTGGAAATAAACCCTCACATGGATAGCTAAATGATTTTTATAATAAAGCTAAGATCATTTTAGCAAAGTGATGGAAATACTTAATATCTACATATCAAAGAATAAAATTGGAACACAAAATGGGAAAATGGAAAAAGAAAAATACTCACAATAGCCAAGTGATGAAAACAATCCAGATACCTACTACAGGTGAATGGATACAAAAAATGTGGTTTTTATATATACAATGGAATTGTATATAGCCAACAGACAAGATAAAATAATGGCATTCGAGGGGAAGTGGATGATTCTAGAGCGAATCAAGTTGAGTGAGATAAGTCAAGACCAAAGGAACAAAAGGCACATGGTCTCCTTGATATGTGGTTATCAGAACCAAACAGTACAAGAGCGAGGACTCAATATTTGCGTACCCAATGCTAATAACATGGTATTGGAAATATAAACCCAACTACATAGACATGAAAATTTATGACTCTGTAGACCGAATGTTTTATTACATATTATTAAGATGTATCTATGATATACAAATTCTTAGCCTAATTTTAATTATATTCTAAAATCTAAGTGCCAGTGATTATATATTGAGATTCCCTTCTTGAATACTTATTTGTTAAATATGTCATTTGAAATATGATGTAAAAATCAATGTTAATAAATTGTTTAATAAAAAAAATGATGTTAGAGACTTATCTTATACCTCATGTGAAACAAAACGAACCCCAAAACTCAAAAGGGACCAAAGCCTTAGTTACAAGTCTTTTATAGTTTAAAATTATAAACTTTTAGATAAATTCACACAATACAGCTTTGTGGGATGACCTGACAAGTTATTACTTAGAAATGATACAAGTAGTATAGGGTACAAAAAAAAACAAATATACTAGACTGCATCAAAAATTTGTTTTAAAGTCTGTATATTAATGTACACAGCCAACAGAGTAAATGGACAACCACAATATGGGAGAAAATATTTGAGAGCAATGTGTCACTAAGGGATTAAAATCTATAATCCAGAGGAAACATTTCAACAAAGCAATAAGGGAACATAGACTCAAGGGTTTCCCTCATTTGTCAGAATTAGTACAAACCTTGGACTCTCCTAGCAGAGGTTTACAATAGGGCAAAACCTAGATACCTAAGTCCATATAGGATGAGGCTAAATGAAAGGACCTCCAGGATATGTAAACTAGAGCCATATAATCTGTGATTGTTGTTCTTAATGTACTGTTATTTCTCATCTCTTTTGTTGTCCCTTGGTTATCTCATATTGTTATAGTATTTTATCTTGTTATTTGGTATATTGTATATACGTTTATTTGGTTATTTGAAATAAGATAGGGAAGGGGGGAAAAACAAGATGAGGGGCAGGGATGGGGGAAGGGAAATAGGGACCAAGACATGAGAAGGGGTATTAGTGTTTGTGAAGTAATGCACCTTCTATCTGGCAAATATAACTGCAACCATTCTATCAATTACAATAAAAATATATAAAGTTTAAAAAGCAACATGATAAAAACATGATAAAAATTAAGTAAACATTCCTCTGAAAAGTAGATATGCATATATAAAAAATAGCTAGGGGCTGCACATATGGTTTAGTGGTGGAGTGCTTGCCTAGAATGCATGAAGACCCGGGTTCAATTCCTTAGTACCACATACATAGAAAAAAAAGCTGGAAATGATGTTTTGGTTCAAGTTGTAGAGCTCTAACCTTGAGAAAGCCCAAGGACAGTGCTCAAACCTTGAGATCAAGCCAGGACAGGCAAAAAATTCTTCATGTGTTAATAAGCACATGAAGGGATGCTCAACACTGTTACAGCTTTGAGTAATGAAAATCAAAGCCATAATTAAATATCCACTTTACACTCAATAGGATGGCTATCATAAATGTGTGTACCACCATTCTGGCTGATTAAGTTTATACTTTTGGTCATTAAATGTTTTTTATATCTTCCATGCTCAATAAAGGAGAGGTAAATATAAAAATTTAAGATGTGCTAGAAATTAAGAAAGACACCATTTTCCCAATAAAAATGAACCATTTCAATTAGAAAAAAGTGAAGATAATAAATAGACAGACACAGCCAATAGTTTAATAGAATGTTGTTCAGTATGAAATAATAAAGTCCATTGATTGCTATATTCAAGCTTTCAGCCCTTAAAGAAGATGAAAGAACCTATGAAAACGGCAACCAAATAAATAACTAAATACCTCTCTCCCTTTTCAATTAGATTCCAGATGTTGGTTCTTTTATCTAGGAACATACTACAGTATATCTCAAAGCAAAATCTCTACACAAAGCAGAGTAAGATTTTTTTCAGCTAACTATTGACTCTCCAGAGGTAAGCTACATCAGCATTTGTTGATGCCATGCACACAACAATGGACTATATTTGAATAAAATTCCTAATGGTATCAAGAATGACCCCAAGTGAAAAATGTTTGACATTTGTATTTATTCAGTACTACAATGTAATTTTATAGTAAAGTGTTCTTTAGACAATCAATTTCTTTTTTTAATAATTTTTTATTGTGATTAATAGAAGGGTTACATTATATTCACCAGATAGAAGGTGTATAACTTCACAAACATTGAGTCCCTTTCTCATGACATGGTCCCCATATCCCTCCTACCCTTCCCCTTCTTATCTTGATTTTCCCCCCTCCCCTATCCAATTTCAAATAACCAATTAAGCACATATAAAATATATCAGATAACCAGGTGAAAAATTGTAACAATATGAGATAACCAAGGGATGGCAAAAGAGATGAGAGATAACATAGTACATTAAGGACAACAGTCACTCATTATATGGCTTTTGCTTCCTTCTCCTGGAGGTCCTTGCATTTAGTGTCATACTATTTGATCTAAGGTCTCTAGATTTTGTTCTATTTTAAATCTCTGCTAGGAGAGCCCAAGGTTTCTACTGATTACGGCAAATGAGGGAGACTATTGGGCCTATGTTCCTTTGAGTCTGGCTTACTTCACTTAATATGGCAATCAATTTCTTATTGTTTTGTTGAAGGATTCCTTTTGTTTGCTAATAACTGGGTTAATTTGAAGGAAAATCTTGTTGTGAACATTATTTAGAAGGAAAAAGAACAACTATGTTAATAGCATTGTGGACTCTGGGTGCTGATCCATTAAATATGATTAGTCCAAGATTTGAAGGACTTTTTAGATAAACAAATTTACCAGAAACAAATGTAATTATCTAAAAGTTAAATTTAGTTACAAATAGGATTAAAATGTTTTTCTCCAATTCATGCTTAAATTTATCTAATGACATACAAATCATAGTAAGATATGAGCATAAAAGCTTCATTTATTCTGAGAAACATGTTTAAGGCATACTGAATGGCATAGCCAATGTAGAATGTAAGAACCAAGGTTCACCTTTGACATAAAGGAAAATGTACTTCAGTACCTCAACCTTGACAAAAACAAACTCAAAATGAATCAAAGAACTTAATGTAAGACTGGGAACTAGAAGTTTTATGGGAAGTACAGAGAAAATACCTGAAGATACAGGCATATGGGCATCAGTCTCCTGAAGAGCAACATGAGAATTCAGAAAACTATAAGGAGAGCTAACAAGTAGAACAGCATCAAACTAAAAAATGTCAGTAACAGGAAGAAATAGTCTATGGAAAAGGAGAAAAAAAATGTTGCTAAAACTATCTAGCAATGGTAATAACCAAACCTCCTCAGCCTCATCAAGTTAACTGATTCATTATCCATTCTTAAAATAATAATAACAATTTAAATTGTGGGAGTGGGAATTGAGCCTCTTATAGATGCTAAGTGAGTTGAGTTACATCCTAGATTATTTATAATTCAGGTAGCATCATTTTCTTGAATAATTTCTCTTAAGATGATACCCTCATATACAATCATTTGCTTCATTTAAAATTCAGGGCTTGCTCTATATTTATTTTTGTTTGGCTATTAAAAATAATAAGCAAGAAAATAAACAAGAGAAAATAAGCAGTTTATCATTGGTTCAAAATTCAGAAGAAATTATGAATAAGAAATGATTTAAAATGTAAAATTATTAGAAAGTGTATTCACTATCTCGTCTTGGAAAAATAATTTTCTTTAAAAGGAAAAAATATTTTCACTAAATATTACAAAAAATATTAGTTTTATTTTTTATCTAATCAAGTTCATATGTATGTATTTGCCCGCTAGGTAGGGACAATTGAGATGGCCATTAATATGTTCTTCTTTTCTCAAAGTTTTAATTTTGCCAAAAATTGTAAAAATGATAATGTTTAATAATATTAGTGACACTTTCTTCATTTTTTCTTAAGAGTATGATATACGCATACTGGTAAGAAATATATTTAATAGAATGGAGATAATATAAAATAAATAGCCTCTTTTAGCTTTATTTTAGTTCTCAAAGTAAATGGTTCCTTGCATAATTTCACTTAAATGCCATAAATAGGAAATATGTATAAAAACAAAATTTCATCATAAGTGAACTATCCTAGATATATTTTCTATAGTTTTTATAGTAAACAGGATATCTTTTCACCTGATTGAATATTTACTGTACCATTATTTTTGGTGATAGGGGATTATTATTGTTTGTACTAAAACTTCAAAATAAGATTCTACAAAGGTATCAACTTTTATCAGTAGTGAGATTAATGGATCAATGATTTCTGAAGACAATTTTAATTTATTTTCTTACATGGTAATATCAAATGGGTCATTTTATAGTAACTGGTTTTAAATTGTTATATAGCAAAATTCTGACTTTAGCCAGATGATTCGTTTTGCAAATGAATACATCTAATTTAATAAATGGGAGTTGTTAGTGAAAAGGTCTTTTTGTGTAGTAAAAAGGTCTTGCTTCAGCTTGTTCAGGTTTGTAATTAACTATGAGTTTCTATATATTTTAATATGTAAAGAAATACATATTGTACATATTCTCTCCAGTTGATTACTTTAAAGTGCATTGTTTTTCATTAGGTAGTTTTTTGTATAAAGTATGAGTAATTTAGAGATCTTCAATTTGGATATTTTTTCTTAGAAAGTTTGTAATTTTGTACCTCTTAGGTTTGAAATCTCAAGAGAATGAAATTGTAATTCAAAATTAAAAATGGACTCTAATGTCTGAATTGCATTTTTCATTTTCTCCTTCTCTCTTTCTCCTTTCAAAAGAAGGTCTTTTCCTATGTCAAATCTGGACTAAGACTTATGATCCTCTGTCTTTACCTCACAAGTGTATCTGTTTTGTTTTGTTTTGTTTTTCATTTTTAAACATCTCAGTCCAGCTGAAATAGGCCAGTGCATTTTTTTTCTGGTAAATTAGGAAGGATTGGGATCTGTGTTTAAATAAGTGAGCATGAAAATGACTTGTGGAATCTTTAAATAATTCTTTCTCTGCACCTCCCCCACACCATGTTCTGAAAAGAATGCCCTGAGCACTAATATCCTTTCATATCATATCACATCCCCTAAAACTCAATCTCCCCTACTCATATTGTCATTAGAAGTTAGCATTTCATCATTGCAGCTCTTGGTGTTTTATGGTTAAATAACACAAGAAAGGAAAGAGACTAATTGGTCAATCAGACAATTACACCAATACAGCCATCATTTTTTGGAATATTATGACCTATCTTCACATACGAACTTGCTACATGCTGTGCTTGTCAATTATCAAAGAAAACAGGTGCTAGGTCAAGATGCTGACCCAAGCAGTGTCTGCTTTCCTGTTTTACTAGGTAAAGCCATCATCTCTCCTCTGCTTCCAATGGTGAAGAAACCTATGGATTTGTAAAGCAGGAAACAAGTTCAAATAAGGTCAAATTCCTGAAGGCAGCAGGTTATTTCTTCTCCTAGGTCTGTTCCTTTGACCACTTGTGCTCATATCTATTCATGACGCAGGGAGTGAGGGCTGAAAATTTCATTATGATCAATAATTCCTTGAAAGTGCATTTAGAGAGTTGCCAGCTTTTTAGAGTCATAAATTTAGCAAAATAAGAGAAGCAGAATGTCCAAGGACCCTAAACAGCTCCTTTCCCCCAACTCTGTCATACCAGTTCTGCATAATAACTCCAGTAGTTACCAAATTGTGAATAAATTGAAATCAGAAAGGGCAAGAAGTTAATATGTTTGGGCCATAATCAAAGTGATACTAACAGTTTCTATGTTTTAACATGTCTTTTTTTTCTTTTCCTTTATTTATCAATATATTTTTATTGTAATTGTAATTAAAAGAAGGGTTATATTATCACCAGATAGAAGATGCATTACTTCATGAACATTGATACCATTTCTCATGTCTTGGTACCCATTTCCCTCCCCTCAATCCCCCACCTTGTTTTCCCCCCTTCCCTATCCTATTTCAATTAACCAATCAAGCATATATACAATATATCAGATAACAAGGTGGAACACTGTAACAATATGAGATAGCCAAGGGACAGCAAAAGAGATGAGAGATAACATAGTACATTAAGGACAACAATCACTCATTATATGGCTTTTGTTTCTATATCTTGGAGGTCCTTTCATTTAGTGTCATACTATATGGTCTTATGTATCTAGGTTTTGTTCTATTTGTAAAGCTCTGATAGGATATTCCAAGGTTTCTACTGATTATGACAAATGAGGGAAACCATTGAGCCTATGTCCCTTTGAGCTGGCTTACTTTACTTAATATGATTTTTTTTCTAAGTCTTTCCATTTCCTTACAAATGGGGAGATGTCGTTCTTTCTGACAGCAGCAAGTATTCCATTGTGTATAAATACCACATCTTCTTGATCCACTCATCAACTGAGGGACATCTGGGTTGGCTCCATATCTTTAATATGGTAGATAGTGCTGCAATGAACATCATTGTGCTAGTGGCTTTAGTATGTCCTTGTTTCTGGATGATTGGGTAAATGCCAAGTCTGCCAGCATCTGTTGTTATTAGATTTCTTGACTCTGGTCATTCTAACTGGAGTGAGGTGGAATCTTAGAGTTGTTTTGATTTGCATTCCTTTTATGGCCAGAGGTGTCGAGCATTTCTTCATATGTCCATAGGGCATTCTTATTTCTTCTTCAGAGAAGATCTCTTTTAAGTCTTTGGCCCATCTTTTATTTTTTTTTAAATTTTTTTTATTGTAATTAGTAAAAGGGTTACATGATATTTGCCAGATAGAAGGTGCATTAATTCACATACATTGATACCCTTTCACATGTCTTGGTATCCATTTCCCTCCCCCCCCATACCCCCCACCCCTCTTGGTTTTCCCCCCTTCCCTATCAAATTTCAAATATCCAAATACAAATAAATTCAATATATCAGATAACAAAGTGAGATACTTTACCAATATGGGATAACCAAGGGACAGCAAAGGAGATGAGAGACAACATAGTACATTAAGGACAACAATCATTCATTATATGGCTTTTGTTTCAATATCCTGGAGGTCCTTTCAATTAGCTTCACATTATATGGCCTTATATATGGCCTTTTGGTCTATTGCAAATCTCTGCTAGTAGAGCCCAAGGTTTCTACTGATTATGACGAATGAGGGAAACCACTGAGCCTAAGTTCCTTTGAGTCTGGCTTACTTCACTGAATATGATTTTTTCTGTCTTTCCATTTCCTAACAAATGGGGCGATGTCATTCTTTCTGACAGCAGCATAGAATTCCATTGTGTACAAATACCACAACTTGTTGATCCACTCATCAACTGAGGGACATCTGGGTTGGTTCCATATCTTTGCTATGGTGAATAGTGCTGCAATGAACATTGTTGTGCTAGTGGGTTTAGTATGTCCTTGTTTCTGGATAGTTGGGTAAATGCCAAGTAGTGGAATTGCTGGGTCATAGGGGAGTTCTATGTTTAGCCTTTTGAGGCACTGCCACACTGCTTTCCATAGTGGTTGAACGAGTTTGCACTCCCTGGCCCATCTTTTAATGGGGTGGTTTTTTCTTTGGAGTTTGGTTTTGGAGTGATTCAAATTTTTGAGCTGTTGATATATTTTAGATATGAGGCCTTTGTCCATTGAATAGTTACTGAAGATCTTTTCCCTCTCTGTAGGCTTTCTAGTTAATTTGCTAGCTATGTCCTTTCCCATACAGAAGCTCTAAGGACCAGAATTGTAGATGACATTCTGTGTTTTCAATATACAGAATTAAGCCTTGTTAATGTTGATGTAAGCATTACTACTCATGTTAACCATAGATTAATTAGAAAAATTGTCTAAATACCATCTAAAATTAATATGTGGAATTCTTTTTTTTTCCAGTCGTAGGCTTGAGCTCAGGGCCTGAGCACTATCCTTGGACTGTCTCAAGGCTAGTGTTCTACCTTGAGCCACTGCACCACTTCTTTTCTTTTTCTATGTATGTGCTACTGAGGAATTGAACCTGGGTCTTCAGGCATGCTAGGCAGGCATGCTACTACTAGGCCAAACTCCCGGCCCAATATGCGGAATTCTTAATTCTTTTTTCTGCATATATATATGATGCTTTATTAAAATTATTGCAGATATTAACATGGACAACATAGTATGTTGGTATTGTATGCATAGTGGTGTGATTAGTAAAGAAAACTCATATATAATGATTACATCTTTACACACAGACCCCAATCTCTCCCAACTGTTTTATAAAATTCTTTTATTTTTGAAATTTTAATGAATAGTAGTTTCTAATATCGTTGTCAAAGACGTACTTATAGAGAGATAAACGGGCCTTTTCCTCTCTTTCTATTTTTGAGAAGTTTTCCCTGGTGAAATATACTGGAATTCTTATTTTTAATACCACACACACGTAACTGTTTGGGTAGAAATATAAAGGCATGTGACAGCATTTGAAAAGCAATAACACACACAGTTTTCAATAGTGCTATGTAAGTAGAGCTCAGTCTTCTTTGGTGAGAACATTTTCATCATTATATCTAGAAAGGACCAGGAGTCATCATATTGGTATGAAGTTTGTCTTAATCTTCTCCAGAAAATAGAGATGGGCATTGGGGTGTATGCCTGTCAATCTCAGGAAGCTGAGGAAGTTGAGTTATCAAATTGACATCAGCCGCTTCACACAATGTGATGTTGTTCCCTGCTGAGCTTGACAAAGGGTAAGAAACTGGAGAAGGACAAACTTGGAAAGTAAGGGGTTTTACTTGGTAGGACTCAATTTCTGGCAAAAATAACAATGACAACCTTTGAGAAGACATCTGAAAATACACAAAGGAAAAGTAACAAATCCGATACATACTCTATTGGGCATCGGGTCCTGAGTGCTCTCTGAAAACAGTGCATTTATATAGTGACATTGTTAACTATAGGATGGATGCTATGTACCTCTTGAACTTAACATTCTGGAAATTATGAAAGAGAATAGAAAAGTACCACCATTTGTTGTGAAGCTATCAAATGTCAGAGGTAGTAGAATGTGTACACAAACTCATCACACTCCATCTCAGCCACATCTTATGCAGCCTGTGTTAAAGCTAGCATTCTATGAAGGAATCAGTTCGGGATCATGACAGCAGGATAGTTTGCTAACTATAACCCTGGTCTAGATGAGGCAAAGAATCCTCCATTTTTCAACTAAGCTAGTTCTAGGATTAGACATATTAAGAAGTGCAATGAAGGGCTAAAATTAGTGATAGTTCTAGTGAGTAAGGATAAAAAGGACCATTTGCCTTGATTTGACTGCATGAATAAATCTAATACTAGCTTGATGGTTAAGGTAAAACAGAGAAAGGAATGGGGTTGGAAAACTTGAGTTTAAAGAGGAAAAATAGCAATATGAAAGTTAGAAGTGAGGAAAGCTTTTCTTTTCAAAGTCATAAAACAGTAGTCTTGAATTTTTCTTTTTTCTTTTTGATTAGACATTGTTTTTCTTAAACTCAGGGCCTGAGCACTGTACTTGGGCTTTCTCAAGGGTAGCAATCTACCACTGGAGCCATAGCACCACTTTTGGCTTTTTCTGTGTATGTAGTACCAAGGAATTGAACCCTGGTCTTCATGCATGCTATGCAATCACTTTACCACTAGGCTAAACTCCCAGCCCCTTGATTAAACATATTAAAGAATGTAGTGATATAGTGTAGCAAACTGTAGCACTAAAGGGAAGGTTATATTTTTCTCATTGTGAATGAAATGTGAATGAGAGTTTTAGAGGAATAATAATTTGTGGTGTGTGTGTGTGTGTATGCGTGTGTGTGTGTGTGTGTGTGTGTGTGTGTGTGTGTGTGTGTGCATGAGTGCATATGAACACCAATACCAGAGTTTGAACTCGGAGTTTAATACTCACACTTGGTTTTATTATTCAAGACTATACTCTACCTCCTGAGCCATATCGTTTTTTCATATATTTTTATTGTAATTAATAGAAAGGTTACATGATATTTGCCAGATAGAAGGTGCATTAATTCACATACATTGATACCCTTTCACATGTCTTGGTCCCCATTTCCCTCCCCCCACCCCAACCCTCATCTTGTTTTCCCCCCTTCCCTATCCAATTTCAAATAACAAAATACAAATATATCCGCTATATCAGGTAACAAAGTGAGATACTGTAACAATATGACATAACCAAGGGACAGCAAAAGAGATGAGAGATAACATAGTACCTTAACGACAACAATCATTCATTATACGGCTTATGTTTCTATATCCTAGAGATCCTTTCATTTAGCGTCATACTATATGGCCTTATATATCAAAGTTTTGCTCTATTGCAAATCTCTGCTAGGAGAGCCCAAGGTTTCTACTGATTATGACAAATGAGGGAAACCATTGAGCCTAAGTTCCTTGGAGTCTGATGAGCCATATCTTTATTTCTGGCTTCTTGCTAATTAATTGGAGATAAGAATCTCATAGAATTTTCTCCTTGGGTTAGCTTTGAACTGGGATCTCAGCCTCAGATCTTAGCATCTTGAGTATCTAAGATTATAGATGTAAGCATCCAGAACCTAACATGAATAATCAATAAAATATTTTTATTAAATCCAAGTTTATGTTTGTTTTTAATAGCATAACATCAATTCTATTGAAAGCACAGAAAAATGCTTTTAAAATTCTTTTCACAGGAAAAGATCTCAGGGGCATCTCATTTGCGTTAGAATTTCATGTCATATTTGAACACAACATTTTTTTTGCTGAAGGCAATTTTGTCAATCTTTAAAAATTATGATACTAGGAAATATTTTTACCTTAAAATATATTTCCCCATAGCTATTCAAGATATAGTAACATTGAATAAAGTTTTCTTGGGTCATTTTCTATATTACACTTATCAGATGTAAGTAACTGTGCTTGCTACAGAAAAAGAAATTAATTATTTCCTTTTATGATACAAAGTATACTTATTTAGAATATCAAAGATATAAAATATATAGTACAGATGGTTAGTAAGGATCATCTGCTTCTGTTCATAATTTTAGTTTAAATATTATTGTTATGTATTTTCTTAATTATTACAAAGTTACTCTGAAAAAGAAGATGTAAAAAAAAACAGAATATTTTTTAAAGAAGATAATGGTGGAATTTCTTATATTGGTACAGTATTTCACCTTGTTATCTGATATATTATATATATGCATATTTGGTTATTTGAAATAGGATAGCGAAGGGGGAAAACAAGATGAGGGGAGGGGTTGGGGGGAAGGAAATGGGGACTAAGACATAAGAAAGGGTACCAATATTTGTGAAATAATGCACCTTCTATCTGGTGAATATAATGTAACTCTTCTATTAATTACAATAAAAATATATGGAAAGAAAAAAGAAGATAATGGTGGAATTTCTCTTCAATTAGTTCCTCTGTGTGTCTTAGTATAGCAATTCTTTACATCATGAATTTGTAACCACATTTTTGGAGTTATGTGAAGACATTGATGTTTAGTGTCTATTTCAGGAAAATTCAATCAAGTCACCCTTGAGAGGTCATTATGATTTGGAAGAGGTGAATTCATTACTATCCACTATTTATTTTGCAGATGTGAAGGTAGTTTTCCATGGCAGTAGATTTTATACATCCATAAGTCTACAGAAATTTCTATATATTAACATTCCAGAACTCCATGAAAAAAATCATCAGTCTTCTGCTACCTTGGCAATTTAGTTGTAAACGAATTCATATGACAATGAATATCTCAGAACCCGTGAAAGATTAAGAACAATTTCTTTTTTAAAAAACATTATCTATTTTTTATTTTTATTATCTTTAATTAGTTGTACAAAGGAGTTGTCATTCAACAAAGTTTATATGTTTATAAATATGTAATGCATCTTCATTGATCTCTCCCCTTTCAACATTTTCACCCATGCCTCCTGACCTACCCTTCCCATCAATTGTCTCAATTCTGAATGATTTATGATGAATTTCTGGACCCCAATTGCTTATTACCCAACTTTATAATTCTACACATACATAAATGAAAAAAAGTGTAGACAATTTTCAGTTTTTAACTGATTTTATGGTTTTTTTAAAAATCATATGTAACTTGATTAAATAACTCCATTTTATTTTTTTCCTATTGAGGGGCCTTAAATTACCAAGTTTTTCTATGTGTGTAGTTGGCTTTATTTTACAAGTACATTTTTAAATATGGAGTAATTGCTTGGCCAAATCCAATTTAAAAATTGAAGATATCATATTCATTACTCTGTGGATAATTCTTCATGTACATTTTTCTCTGCATATATACATATTTTGCATTTAATGCAAATAAATTTCAACTTACAAAAGCATATTTAATGTAACAGCTTTAATTCCCAATGTTTCCCTTTTGGATGTAATTTTATGTAAAGGAATGCAACATTTATCTCTGGTTTAAACCACAAGCTTGCTTCATCTGTGGACAGTATGTTTAAAGAATTCAATTTATGATACCTTGTGGGAATTTTTTTAAGGTGAACTGTATATCAAGTAGTTTTGTGGTTTTTGAAGGAACATTTTGGCATTCAGGGCCATTTCTTATGCTGTGCAAAGCAGTTCTTTGTGTTTTCTAGGGAGCAAACTACTTAAAATTCATGTGGAAACATTAGATGTCATATATATATTTGGAATAGCCTCCCAATTATTTCTCTACTTAATGGAATGTCCTGTGAATTCACAAGATGGATAGTCAGCTATTTTGAATCTACCAATTATTTCTTTGGAGGACATGGTAAAATCTTTACCTCAATAAATGTCTTCACGTTCCTAATGTAGCCATTTTCTCTTTCCTCCAGCTCTTTCTTAGCAGGCAGGAAGAACAAACATATAAACTATTGTAATGCAATAATAGTATGCCTTTGCCCTAGGAACTGAACAAACTATGTTACTCTACTCCAGTAATTACTGAACTTAAATAATTGCATCCCTTCACACAGAGTGTGAAAGCCTTTGGGGGAGATTAAACCTGTAACCTTGTGTGTACTAAGCAAGCACCATCACTGAGCCAGTGCATATCCTTGAACAGTTGGAAAATGAAGGTGTTTCTCATGTGCTGTGTGTGACACTCAGAATGAGAAATTTACGATTACTGTTAGGAATCTGTTGAGTCACTTTGACCTTGATGATCCCGTCCAGGGAGTGTTATAGAACAAGCAGGATCTAGATGAACCCGATAGCAGCACACTATCTACTTCGGAGCCCACTGCCATGTCGGGAGTCACAAGGAAGAAAGAACCACTGGCAAAAGCTTTAATGTATGTCCAGTAGTCAGAACCAAGGATGTCAGCAGGTCACAGTGGAGGAGCGAGTGGAGGCCATTCTCTAGAGTAGATGCCCCAGGTAGGGGGATTCAAGGTACTGCTCAGTATTAACCCAGACATAAAGTGAATCTTTGCCCCTGGAGGCACAGAGGAAAACAATATACACCTATGTCTTTCGTGCAAAACCTCATATTTTCTTTCCAGCACTGTTCAAAGGACAGAGGAAGACTCAATCCATTGTCAAATGGACATGATTGGCAGTTTCTGTCAAAATGAAGGTAGGGCTAGTATTTGAACGTACGCCATTGACTGAGGCCCACAGGAAGGTCAGTTTTGCTAAACTCTCACAAATGTTTGCTCTTGTTTATGGACCAACATTCCAGAACATAGCCAGGCAATTTAGAATTTCTAATTAATTTTTCATTTTTTCCCCTAGTCTCTGTTGTGTTCCTTTGGTTGAAATATGAACTCTAGGCACTCCAGTTAGAATGGCGAGGATCAGGAAAACGAATAACAACAGATGCTGGAGGGGATTCGGCCAGGAGGGATCACTACTACACTATTGGTAGGAGTGCAAACTCGTTCAACCACTATGGAAAGCAGTATGGCAGTGCCTCAAAAGGCTAAACATAGAGCTCCCCTATGACCCAGCAATTCAATTACTTGGCATTTACCCAACCATCCAGAAACTAGGGCATACTAAATCCACTGGCACAACAATGTTCATCGCAGCATTATTCACCATAGCAAAAATATGGAACCAACCTAGATGTCCCTCAGTTGATGAGTGGATCAACAAGATGTGGTATTTGTACACAATGGAATTCTATGCTGCTGTCAGAAAAAATGACATTGCCCCATTTGTTAGGAAATGGAAAGTCTTAGAAAAAATCATATTAAGTGAAGTAAGCCAGACTCAAAGGAACTTAGGCTCAATGTTTTCCCTCATTTGTCATATCAGTAGAAACCTTGGGCTCTACTAGCAGAGATCTGCAATAGAGCAAAACCTTGATACATAAGGCCATATAGTATGAAGCTAATTGAAAAGACCTCCAGGATATTGAAACAAAAGCCATATAATGAATGATTGTTGTCCTTAAGGTACTATGTTATCTCTCATCTCTTTTGCTGTCCCTTGGTTATCTCATATTGTTACAGTATCTCACTTTGTTATCTGATATATTGGATTTATTTGTATTTGGTTATTTGAAATCGGATAGGGAAGGGGGGAAAACCAAGACGTGGGGGTGGAGGGGAGGGTAATGGAGACCAAGACATGTGAAAGGGTATCAATATATGTGAATTAATGCACCTTCTATCTGGCAAATATCATGTAACCCTTTTATTAATTACAATAAAAAATTTAAAAAAAGAAATATGAACTCTATTTACAGTACAATCCCCTTTCTGGTATTAAATTGTTTCCTTGGGAAGCCTGTGTCCTTTTAGGTAAATTCTGCATATATCAGTTTTGTTTCAATTTCTTCTTCTCCAATTTGGTGACTATGTCTGAGAGTTGGACTTCAGATAAACACAAGAAGAAGGAAGTGCATCTTCTATCCACTCTCTACTTAATCCCTATCTTGCGTATCCCCTTTTCTATAGATGTTGCAACAATTTACATTTCCATCAGTAGCATACAAAAATATACTCTGTCTTAGTGAACATTTTTCTACAATTTTCAGGGCTTTGGGGCTAGAGTTTTTGTTCTTGATGTAAAATGATTCATAAACTTATAAAAGAAAGGTATGTAAGGCTTTCTATTGAAATCTAAACAAAAAAATAAATCAAGGGGCCTATATTCTAATTCCCATAATTTTATCAATCAGTTTTTATTCTTAATGTCTTGAAGGTTATGAATGCAAAGAATATAATCAGAGAAATACATTCTAAGTGCACCTAAGATATAAGACAAAGTTTAAAATTCATTATTTGTTGTTTTTTTTTTTGAAAATAAGGCTTTTTGTATGAAAGGCCTTACTTACAGGTGAGACAAACTCTCTGCAAAACACTGGAGAATGAGCACTATTGAGTTGAGAAGAAACTTGTACTAATCATAACTTCTTGTACATGGTTACACACCAGTGATGGAACATATCCTCCAGAGGACTGCATAGTAGTTACCATGGATGCTGTTTGCTAACATTGACTGTTTTGTTTAGTTGCTTATAGGAACTTCATTCTGCCACCCATCTGTTCTTTCATCAATGTAGCTTGGGGCCAGCACTATTTCAGACATTTCTATGACTTTAGACCCCTCACTCTGTGTGCATGTATATCATGATCTAGAGCATTTGGTGCTTCCATATAAATGGAAATATTCTCCTCATCTTTTCCTCTCTGGGTAACAATGTGGAAGAAACACAGAGTGTCTATGTTATTTTTGATCAATTCAACCACTCCACAATATATACAGATCTCAAAACATCATATTATACATGATAAACATGCATTTTTTTTCTCTGTGCTTACCTTAGGGCTTGCACTCAAGGTCCAGGGGCTATCCTTGAGATTTTGTGATCAGGCTAGTTCAAGTCCTTGGGCTTCATCTCACAGGATCTTGGCACTGTCCGTTCTTCTTGTTCAGGCTAGCACTCTACACCTTGAGTCACTTCTGAATTGGCTAATTGGATATAAGAGTATCACAAACTTTCCTGCCTAGACTGACTTCAAACTGAGATCCTCAGATTGCAGCCTTCTAGGGTAGCTGGAATTACAGGTGTGAGCCACCAGAGCCCAGGTAGACATTATTTCTGTTAGTTACTTAAAAACGAAAGCAGCAGGTTTCACCTATAATTTTAGCCATTTGAGAGGGTGAGACTAATAGGTTTGCAGTTTGAAGCCAGAATCCATCCATAGTTGGGTACTGTGGTGCACTGGGAGACTGAGATTGGGAAACTTATGGTACTAGGCCAGGTTAGACAGAAATGTTCTTGAGACTCATGTCCAGGAAAGGCAGCTGGATATAGTGACTTATACCTGTGATCCCAAAGACAATGGGAAGCCTGGAGATAGACGAATCATGGCTGAGCCATATGTCTAGGTGAGAAGAGAGATGACCAATAGCATACTTTCTAGTATAGATACACAATGAATATTGTTTCAATGAATGAATGATGGAACATATAAATGGTTTAATTTAAGGCTGATAAAAGTATTTGTCCTCTTACTCTATATTGCTAATAAGTGACTCCTTGTTTTACCATTCTTTCATGCATCAATGACAAATTGCTTCTCTGTTCTGAGAGGTGCTTTCATCCTTCTTTTCATCCCTAGGTAGAGTCAGTCCTAACTTCTAGTCTCTAGGTACCTCATCTTTCCTTCCAGTAAAATCAGCCTCATTTATTATATTCTTTCTGTTATCAAATTTCCAGATATAAGAGTTGGTTAGGCCTGAGCATTCTCCCTCACTAAGAGAAAAATCATATCACAGCTATAACTATAAATTTAACCTGTCTTTATATATGGCATTTCATACCTATCGTATCATAAAGATACAGATAGAAATAATACTGGTATTTGGAAAAATGAATTTATTTACACTTTTGATCAACATCATGGAAAGAAATTCTCAAGCTGTCTACTTGTCTACCACATGTTAGTACTCATAGCAAAGATGAAACATGAACCAGGAAATAAACTTGTACAGATTTAGCTGTGGGACCAAATTTATCTGAACTGGAAGAAGTTACGTGCTTCTTCTGGGAAAGATATTCTTGCGTGTGTATATAGAGAGTGGAATGGCGACTTTATTACCAGCATGGTGTTTCCAGCAAGAATTCTAATTCTGAGAGTCCAGTCCCTGATTTAAAGCTAGCTACTATCCAATATAGAAACAAAATCATTAAAAAAAACTTGCTTGATCTCCTTATTTTACTGTTACAAATAATCCAATCTAAAAAATATGGTCTGACAATTCCAGCATTCAAAAGGCTAAGGCAATTGAATCATAAGTTTTAGTAAAGTCTAGGAAAAATAGCAAAACTTTATCTTAAAAGCAAGGTTACAAACAATAATGTTTCATCTGTGATTTCCTATTTGATCTATTTTTTTGGTTTTGGTAATAATGTATTTGATTTTTTCTTTAGAACATACCTGGACTATGAAGAATGGATAAAAACATGAAATAATTGATAGATATAACAGAAAGGAGACTAGACCATTATAAGATCTTATAAAATGCTCGATCATTATGATTTTTTTTTCTTACAGAGAGCATTATCCATTTGGGGCCATAAAGAGTAAAAAAATATTTTTTGTATTATATTGAGGGGTTACAGTTATATTCACCAGATAATGAACATTATTTCTCACACATTGATACCCCTTCTCATGTTTTTGTCTCTATTTCCCTTCCTCCACGCCCTCCCACTCATCTTGTTTTCCTTCCTTCCCTTTTCTATTTCAAATAAATAAATAGACTTATTAGTACAAACTTAGGACTCTCCTAGCAGAGGATTTCAATAGCTCAAAACCTAGATATATAAGGCCATATAGGATGAGGCTAAATGAAAGAATCTCCAGGATATGAAAATAAGAGCTTTATATTATGTAATTGTTGTTCTTAATGTACTATTGGTATTTCTCTTCTTTTTCGTTGCCCTTTGGTTAATCTCACATTGTTACAGTATCTGAATTTGTTAGCTGGTATATTGTATATATGTCTATTTGATCTAACTTCTACTGTGAGTATTTTTACAGCGAATCTCTTCATTGGAATAATCAATGTAACTTTCCAATGACCTATTCCTGTGAGCACAGGAATCAAATATTGCTTATCAAACCTTGTTTTACAATTCTCAGTTCATTTCATTTTCATGACATCTCTATTATTTTCCAGTCTGTCCATTCAATCTCAGACAACTTTTATTAGCTTGTAAAGCTTGAGTTCTATATGTGGTTTTCCCCTCTTTTCATTCTAGGTAACTCACCTAAATTATTTTATTCAGGACTATTTCAGATTCTGTTAACATGTTCCTCATTCACATTCCTTTCCTATAGCTTCCAATTCTTAACTGCCTTTTGGGAAACTGCCAAAAGGCACTTCCATCTTAATACATACTAAAATGGACTTATAAACCTTAGGCTATGCCCTTAACATATGTTTTCTAAATTAGTGAAAGACATTTTGGCCTATCCTGTTTTAGGCTGTGTTGTAGAAGATAACTTCGTTGTCAACTCTCCCTACCAAAAAAACAACAACAAACCCATCATATCTCATTCACCTATCTGATATAACCTAAACATTAGTATCATTTTTAATGAACCATTTTCTTGTTTTCATTTCCCATATGCCACTAACCATACAGGTTTGTTTCTGATCTAGATAATAAAGAACTAGCTCGAGAGCTCTTAGATCTATATTCCATTCAAAAGATGTTGTATATGAGGCAAAGCCAAAATGTTGATCTGAGAGCTTCCAATTATCAACTCAAAGGACTCAGCAGAGAGGTAGAAATGACTGCTGACGAATCAGAGTTATCAAGTGGATTTTGAATCCCACTTAAATGTAAGTGGGTTTGTACCTGACAAACCTGTATACACAATTATTATAGGGTGTCTGTGGCTCTGAGAAAGTATGGACAGTCTAAATAGACACATTTAGACAGTCACATCTTCTGTCCAGCTCCTGGACACCTGGTCATGTTTATGGATTTTTCTCTCAAATTATCTCAGCTATTGGATTTATTCTCTTCTCTCCATTGCTGTCCATTGAAAAGTATATTTCATGCAATGCTCATTAAAACCTTTAAGAGTAGAGGTTAAGGCCCAAATCCTTTGCATGTGAGGAAAAATGGTCTATAATTTGACCCTTTCATTTCCAATATGCTTTCCCTCTCTCAAATCTTTTGAGAAACTCTTCTACTGAAGACACATACCTTTCAGATTTCTTCATGGATTCCACAACCCCATTTTTGATTGATTGTCATTTCTGTCTTGGTATGGCTACCACTTTATCAGTTGTGCTACAGTCACTTCACAAAGGCCTTCATAGAGATCTTTTGTGAGGCCCATCATCAACTGTCCATTTTATTTATTCCCTCACTGTATCCCCTGGTCCACTCTTCTACCACACTGTGCATTGTATCTTATCAGCTATGTATCTTTTGTTATCTATCTATCATCTTATATCCCTACTATCTTGTATAGTATTTGGTGTGCAAGCAAGTATTCAGTAAATATTTGTAAAACAATAATCATATAATGTGTTTTTCTCTAAGGTTCATTCTGTAGAGCATGGCAGCTTGAGCTCTTGACCAGGATTAATTAACAGGAGCTTAAGTTTCCATTCACGTTGAGTTTGACAAGATGCCATGCATAAAATTCACTAAATAAATATATGCACAAGCAAGCATAAAGCAAGAATGGCACATCTATGAAGAGTATAGGTTCTGTGGCAGATCAGAGTTCAAAGATGTAAAAGGCTCACTGAGAGAAACTTGAGTCTTCCTATGTCCCAAATCATTATTTTTCTTTTTCTATTGTATCATCATTTGTTATTTTATTATTTTTGGCAGTTATTTAAGGTCCAGCAATTCAATCATGCATTTTGCTATCCATTTTCTTACTCTTCAAAAAGAATAAGAACTCTGTTATTAGTTTTTTTCATAATTTAAATAAATGCAGTTAAATATTTTCTAGTATATTTAGAAATCATAGGTTGCCTATAAATTAAATGACTATTTAGCTCAATCATGAAGATAATTTAAAAAAATGTTTTAACAGAAGAAAATCCTTCCAGTTGTGGACTATCTTCAGCTAATGAAATTATTCATAGAGTCCAATGCAATCAGGATACTACTTTGCAAATAAAAACTTTTCCCTGGCCATTTATTAATTGGCATATTTTTTTCTTTTTTTGCTGCTAAAAATATTTGAGCTATTTGTACATCCTTGATATGAACCCTTTATCTGTTAGATAGTTTACAAAGTGGGAGAAACCCTTACTGAACTGTTTCCTCTTGCAATTCCTCTCTTTATTTTGATTAGGAGCTTAATTCCATTTAGTCATTTAAAGCAGGTGCCCACTTCATAGCTGGATAGAGTTAGGTAATCAAATCAAGTTAGTTTATGCCCATGAGAAAATTTCAGTCTAATACCAAACAATTGACAACCTAAATATTTTTCTAGTTTCCATCCCAATACTTTATTCCTAACATGACAAAAAATTAGGATCTATGGAATTTATACAGCCTTCATCTAACTCCACTGCCATAAACCATGGGTGGATCACCTACAAATCTCACATTGTAATCAGCAACATTTATCTTTGTTATTGTCACCTAGGGTCTTTATCCATGTTGAAATAAGAGTCTTATACTATGATGCCTTACAGTTATGCTAGTTCAAGATCAGACATATGACTAAATAAACCATATTCTGCAAGGCCAGGGATGGGCAGCCAAAGCATCTCCTCCCACAGCTGTTGGATGATAGAGTGGGATAAAGGTCATTTCCTGCAAATACTTGAGTTTTTAAGAATCCCATAGGCACTGGAGGAATAATTGAACTCAACAAGCAATCAATCATATGTGAAGCTTGTGAACTATATTGAAGAACCAAAGGTTAGTATTCAATGTCCAAATTCATCCAATTGTGAAGATAGTGTGGAAATGAAAAAAAAATCATTTCAGTAAAGTTTGCAGTGAATAATTCATATGGAGCTGAATATGAAGCCAAGAGGGATTTTTTCTGTCATTCTTTGAAAATCCTTGCAGAAGAAGACAAATATGGGAAATTAGAGTCTCAAAAGCAAAAATTTCTTGCCCAAGTTGTGGTAAAGTACTGGCTTTAAAGAGGCTATCCTTACCTAAACTTAATTATTACTTAAATAATAAAGTAATAATGATAGTTACTTCTGAGCACCCTACTAGGATATTTAGTTGGAAATTTCATTTTGAAAGACTTTCTCTTCCTCTAGATCCCAGTACTATTACTGCTATGGAAACGTAAAGTAAAATGTAAACTTTTGCTCTCTAAGACACTTAAAATATTTTTATTGAATAATGAATATTTTGTTATCTGTTCTTAGTTCCCTTTTTTAATTCCAAATTCTTATTTCCCTTTAAATTCCAAGTTCTTAATTATTACTCCAAGCCTTCTCTTCTGAACACCCCCCAAATTTCTTGAAGACATTGCCAAAGGTGACTTGTTTCTCTATACTTAAATATGAAACTTGTAATGATGACCACATTATTTAATTCAAACTAAAAAATGGACACTTAGGCAAAAACATTGACCACTGTGCAGATGTCATTCAGAGTTCAACCATTTTTAAAGGAATATGTGTCTTCTTTTTTTTTTTACCTTTTGTAAGTATAATTCTTTGAAATTTTAGTATATAGATAGAGGGAGAGAGACATGCTTAATAATCACTATATGAAAATTAAATTCAAGGAAACAAAGTATGTGACCACCAGCAAGATAATTCTTTACATGATACTCTCCTCTTATTTCCCACCTCCCAACTGCTTTCCCCCAGAGATCTCCATCAACCTAATATTACTTCCTCAGGAATGGAATAAGACACACTGTAACACCTTAAGTTTGTCTTTGTTATTAAACCCTTGAAATCCAATTTCCTTTGTTGCACATATCAACAGTTTGACATTATTATATTGTAGAATAGTTTGTTTTTCTATACCATGTTCAAAGGATTTCAGAGTGATTTCCAGTTTGGGGTTGCTATAGAATAGACAAGGTAACTATGACCATATCTTCCTTTCCATAGAACAGATATCCAGGAGGAAAATGCTGTGTGCTAAGTCAATTTTTTCGTAAACTTCCAAAGTACTTTTCAAAATGATATGCCAGTTTATATTCATTTAATGTATTGGAATTCACACATCTCCCTCCCTCCTTGTCCACTAATGCATTTTCTTTTTTTATTGTAATTAATAAGAGGGTTACATGATATTTGCCAGATAGAAGGTGCATTAATTCACATACATTGATACCCTTTCACATGTCTTGGTACCTATTACCCTTCCCCCCAAGCCCCCCACTAATACATTTTCAATTGACACTTTAATTTACATTTCATTCCTAGCTAATGATAACAAACATTTTTCATGTGCTTTCTTTGTCTTGGGTACCTTCTTTGGTAGTGTGTAGGGTAAATCATTTTGGTTGTATTTCTATTGTTGAGCTAAGGGAATTAAATATAGATATTTGTATATAATATGTATATATATATATACTTAGATAAAGATTCTTTTTCAGGTGTGTGATTTGAAAATATCTTAGCCATTGGTTAGGACATTTAGCCTCTTACTATCATGCAATGATTAACTTATTTATCAATTTTATATCAATTTATTTTTCTTTTACCACTTTTGGTAAAGCTAAGAACTCTGTCTCACCTTAGCACTCTAAGATTATCTCCTGCTTTATTCTAGAAGTTTCACAGCTTTACATTTTACATTTTAGATGTATAATCTGATTGGAGTTACTGTTTAAAGTGGGAAATGTAAGTACAGATTCTGTTTAGCCTCCAGTACCTGCTTTTCAGTACCGTTGTTGTAAAGGCCAGCCTTCCAACATTGAAGTTTTGGGACTTTTATGTTGCTGTACTTGTGTGGGTCTGTTTCTAGAGAATTATCCTATCCATCGATTTATGTGTCTGACCCTCTGCCAAAACCACACAAGAGGTGGTTTGCTTAAGTTCCTCCTGCTGTACCACCTGGCTACTTGTTTTTTCTCCCCCCCCCCTTTTTTTTTCAGAAATCTGGGCTTGTAATTGAGCTCATTTAACACTGATCAGGAGACAAAGAAAGAGTTGGAGAACATAAAGTCTTTGTTCTCTTACTGGTGAGGACTTTTCCTAGACTTTCAGGTACTGGAAGCAAACTTACTTTCACTGCCTGTCTGTCTGCCAAAACCTGGATTTGGGGAGAGCAGAACAACATGGGAATAGGGTCTCCCCTTTTTGAATCGACATTCCCGTCTCTCGATCCAGAACCAGGCGCTCTTAGGACTGTTTCTGAAATAACTGGTGGTCACTTTTTGTTTCTAAAGGTTCAGGCCAGAAATGGACATTTGTCCTCATTTGAATAATGACTATCAGCTAGCTAGTTTTCCGAGCCTCCCAATACCTAAGCCACTCATTCACTGCAGAGGTAAGGCTGCAGGCACAGACAGAGCCCGGGTGGAGTCTGCTTCTTCCATTTTTCTCAAGTCATAAACTGTATGTACCTAGTTAATCCATGCTTTGTCGTTTCTATTTCTACAATCTACCTCTCACATTTGATTTATTACTTTGGTCTTTCCAATGATCCAAGCACAAGAAATTTAACAAGTGACTGTAATGGAACTTATTAGAAAAATCATAAAATTTTAGGACTGGAGAACAACTTAAAAGAGTTATAATCACTTCTCAGCTTCCAAGCTAAGATTAAATCACTAGCCCCAAGTCATTCTTAGTCCTGTGATCTTTCTACTGTGTCATGTGCATTCAATAGACACCAGAAGGCAAGCCATTAATTTCTCCTTTTTATTGTAGCTATTAAACACTTTGGGTGTGGGGGAGATGTCATATATCTTGACTATATTTTACTCACAAAAATCTGCCTATTTTGCTGAATTAAGTTTGAATTTAGGCACAGCTTTCTATGGAAATATGATGATATAAAGTTTAAAATAATCTCTTTAAACTGACATTACTTTTAGTCAGTTTTGTTGGTAGTCTGGACAGAAGTTTTAAAAGCATAGTTAAACATTACTGTATTTGAAACATGAAAAAGTGTTATGTGTCAGAATTACTGACTCCCTTGTATCCTGTGATTATAAGAGTATTCTGGAAATCATGTTTTATAAAGTTAAAAAATGTTCTTCCATTAAAAAGAATAAAACAATATACTGCTTGCTTATATTTCTGTTCCTCTATCTTTGATCATTTTTCATTGTTTGGCTTGTCAATTAGCATGAAGATACACCTTTACACTCACATACACACACAAAACCTTAAAATATGCTATAATCATATGAATAATTCATGTTAAACAAAGTATTGAGGAAAGTAAATGAACTTTTATTTTTAGCAATGCAGATTCATATTCAAAATTGTTCTGTGTAGGGATGAGTTCTTAATATCCAAGAAAAGTGTTTGAACCCTGAAGAAGTATGAATGAAGCAGTCAACTGATCTTTTCAACTAGATTTTTGGGGGAAGAATGTATAGAATAAATGAATAAATGATGGTCAAAAGGACAGAAAGAACAAATATAGCTCAGTAGTAACTATGGAAAATAAAGACCCCCAAATGACACATTTATCAGAATGGGTCCTATTTTCCATTGACTAAGCACTGAATTTAGATATCGGTAGGAAGGATTTTAATACAAAAAGGCACAATAATAACTGGAATTATATATAATCATATTATATAATATATTATAGCATTTTATATATGTATATATCATACCCCAACAATAACCTCCTAGAGATAATTACTTGTGTTTTCTGAGAAGGCTCACAAGAATAATGAAATTTTATTCTATGAAGAACTTTACTGTAGCTTCTAAACCCACTGGGAAGAAAATAATTTTTGGCCTTACAAAGAATTTTGTAGCTTCTGAAAGTATCTGTGTAGTTTTTCTCCAAGTGATTCGAGTCCTTAGGAAAAGAACAATGTTCTCACATTTGTTCAAAGGTATTCAGTGGAAACAGAAGGCAAAGAGTAATTTATAAAACATGGATACCCTTTAACATTGGATTAAAAGGAAGTCTGTAACCATTCTCTTCATAATTTGACAAAGAGGATTTTCTTGGTAGCATACTCTCAAAACATGCTTCATCTGTAGGACTATTCTTATGATTTTTGACAGTTAAGCACAGGTGTGTGGCATTTATAGAGTAAGTTATCTAAATGTTTTAAATACATATGATTTAACAGAGATGCTACATGCAACCCACATTCCAGAAGCAGTAAGATAAAGCTCCACTACAAAATCTTCAAAGGTTTGATAAAATGATAACAAATATCAAAGAAAAGAAAGTCATTTGCATTTTAAGGCTCGCAGTCATAAGGACCACTTATAACTTTACAAATATAAAGTGAAAAATGAATAATTCCAATGAGGAAAATAATGTTGCACAAGGAAATTTCTATTTTACTCTTTCTTCCCTCAACATGCTTATGTGGGTATTTGTGTTTTCTTAAGCAGTTGCTTAAGATAATAAACTTTCCATTGAGTTTACACCAAAGACATGAACATCACTCACTAATCTCACTAGAATTAGTTTACTCCCAGGATTTTAAAGACAAAAGGTCATTACAATGTATTCATGTACTTTCACAAACAGAGTTTGGTATGCTCAAGTAATCCTCTTTCTACTTACAGTTTTCAGAAAAAAAAAGAAAAAGAAAGATACACTTGTGGTTAAAAAATGTGGGGATGCAGCTTTAGTTCAGTGAAAGAGCAAATGCAAGGAAGGCCCTGAGTTTGGTCCTTAGCTCTGGAAAAATAAATATTCCTTCTTATCAGAGAACAACAGAGATGGTCCCTATCTGAATATTTCCAAAAAGTGTCATACTGCAAATTACTGAAGTGGTTCTACAAAATTGGTTTGTCCTATTTTTGAGAATGGAAAGCCTTTACTACTTTTTACCTTTGTAATTAATCTGAACATAGTGCATATTACTGAAATTTATTGAATGGCTCAGAATAGTCAATTCTCTAGTATAGTATAGGTTAGTTTGAATGAGTAGTTCTTTCAAGATTTTTAAACACATGTCCTGCTTAAGAACTTGAACTTTTGAATGTGCCAAGTGAAGTATTAAGGCCAACAACCACTTTTAAAACTAGTATATCAGTACTTTCCATAATAGCTACAAGTAATCAAATGTGGTTACTAAGCGGCTTGCTCCAGGTATCCTGATGCTTTTGTTTCATAAGATTCCGGAATTGGGTCTGAGTAGTGACACTTATTCATTGATATTGACTTCATTGTCTTCTTCATAAACCAACTATATTTCCAAAGTTGCCACAACTGTAAAAAAAAAATAAAAAGGCAAATATCCTTTCTTTTTCCTTGCTCGTCCTGGTGGTAGCACCTACAGCCTAGGAACTTTCCCTGAGCTTTTGTGCTCAAGGCTAGCACTCTGCCACTTGAGCCATAGCCCCAGTTCCAGAGGTTCTGGTAGTTAATTCCAGACACAAATCTTAAGAATTTGTTTGTTTGTTTGTTTTTACCTGAAATAGTTTTGAACCTCAATCCTCAGATCTCAGTCTCCTAGCTTATGAGGACTAGAAGAATAAACCACCAGGACCCAGCAAATAACCAGATTTTTTTTTTTGCCAGTCTTGGGCTTTCTCAAGGCTAGAGCTCTACCACTTGACCACAGCATTACTTTCTGCTTTTTATGTATGTGGTATCAAGGAATTAAACCCAGGTTTTTGTGCATGCTAGGCAAACACTCCTGGCCTGTTTTTTGCTCTTATTATAAGTATTAAGTCCTACTTGGAAATAGAATGATAATGATGAAAATTCTTTAAATATGTCTACTGAAAATACTCTAAAGATATAAATCAATATAGGATATAAACAGAAATCTTACCATTTCCATTTTTGTTTCAAACTTTGTCCTTAAACTTAGCTTTTGTAGTTTAATTAAGATCCTGTCTTGGCTATGTGTGACTTTATGAAAAGTACCAAGTTAACACCATCATTTACATCTTTCATTTTTTTTCACTTTGGAAAGATTCTTCTGGGTAACCAACAAATTTGAAAGACTGTGATTCATGCTAGGTATATTATTACCTTCAGACACACTTTGTTTAAGCAAGTGAACAGAATGAAAGCATCTGAACATTCTCTGCAAAAGAATGCTTCAGTTTTCATCAGCAAAGACCCAATTTGTGTCAGAGGGTAAAACCTGCCTGATTAGATCTGTTCAACAAAGCCATTAAACAACTTTCTGTGTTCTTGCTCTCTCACATTTCAGATACTAAACCTTTACTGAGACAGACTGAAGCCTTCCTAATTATTTCCATTATCATCCAAGAAGGATTACGAAGGCTTGTCCTCTCTTGTAATTCTCAGAGTTCTCCCTGAAAATTATATGGCCATCTAAAATGTCTTTCTCTGACTTTATGACCTGATTATTATTTAGACTCTATCCAGCAGTGAACTTGAGGATCATGCAAATGTGTTCTTTGGGAAAGTCATTGTGGAACTGAGTAATTTGTTTTATGGGAAACCAGAGAAATTTATCATCAGTCATGAGAAACTTTTCATCAGCACTTTTTTAAAGGACACATATTATTAGGCAAGTTCCACTTTAGCTGTAGCAGAAACCTTATCAGAAATGCTATTATTAAGCCATGCAAGCCTATTATAATATATTGTCTAATATTATAGAACTCTCTCCTCAATACATCTAATATTTCCTTTGGCTTTGGTATCTTATATGTCACAATCTAAACCAAAACAACTCTGGAAATGTAAATTGTATAGCACGAACCCAAAGTTCAAAAGCAGAATATACTTACAACTCACTTTGAATAGATGCATACAAATTTAAGCGGACAGAAGGGGCCTACTTTTATTACCAATGTTATCCAAAATGCTGACTGTGATTTTATTCACCAAGATATTCATAGTTCATAACCTGGTGAGATAAAGTATACTCTAGACTTTCATTCACTAATATGGTATTTATTAAACTCATATTTGTCCTAAGGTACACTGAGGAACAACATGTCATTGTGTGCTCATAAGGAATTTATTGCCAAACAGAAACAAAGATAAGAGAATATTTCCAAATAGTGAAATAAATGACTGTAGAAATTTACTCTGGGTGTTTTGAGTATACCTTGACTGCATATATTTATCAGGAAAAGTATTGGAGTGAGAATTAATCAAGAATAAGGGTCTGAAAGTGTCAGAATACCTCAGTGAGATGTAACCCTTGGGTACAAGAAAGCTGTGAAATAGACTTAAGGTCATTTAATGGAAAAAATTAATGTAGAATGTGACCTTTACCATGATGGTGATGAGAAATATCATTGAAGGACAGTGATTTGACCACATTTTAGCATATAAATATCACTCAGGTTAGTTAATAAAGGATGTTTTTAGACAGAAGTAGCAGTGAGATAAATACTGGAATAGGAAAGAATTATAGTAGTGGAAAAGTGTCTGCATAGAATATATAATAGAACAGTCTCAGCCTCTTCTAATAGGCCATTTTTAAAATTATATGTGATAAACATACATTATATGTACATATATGGTTTTTTAAATGTTCTTTGATTCTCAGAGGCCATTTAATTATAAATCATTCTATGTGATTGTTAACACAGTATGGAACTCTGAAACATGCAATATCTGTGTATTATTCCTCAGTTGTTTTCTGTGATCAATTATTTATCTTTGTCTTCTAAAATGTAATTCACTATTATAACTGTCTAGTTCATAAAGTATACTATACTAGTTCAAAGATTTGCTTTATTTTTGTGCTGAAAGATAAAGATAAAGGCTAACATATACATTTTTGTTGTTGGCAATGGTGATATCACAAACAACAAATCAATAGGGAAGAAAAAGAGAGGCCAAGAAAATCATGTATTAAATACAGTAAGAACAGAGATGTCTGAAAAAGGAGAGTTGTGTTTGTGTGTGTGTGTGTGTTTGTGTGTGTATACAGGATGAATGGTGATATCACAAACAACAAATCAATAGGGAAGAAAAAGAGAGGCCAAGAAAATCATGTATTAAATATAGTAAAAACAGAGATGTCTGAAAAAGGAGAGTTGTGTTTGTGTGTGTGTGTGTGTGTGTGTGTGTGTGTGTGTGTGTGTGTGTATGTGTGTGTATACAGGATGAATGATAAATGTAAGAAAAAGGTTCCGAATAGAAAAATCTAAGCTATTTTAATTATTGCTTGTTCAGAGGCAATAGTGGCAATATATAGTTTCAATAATTAACACTGTGTGTGGCTCTGTATGTTTTCCATTATATATATATATATATATATATATATGAGATTAAAAGTGATGAAATGTTATTCTAGAAAACCGTATAACCTATTGCAAGTTTTATCCACTTGGAAAAGAGAAAATGAGGTTCTAATGCTGTTATTAGTGCTAGAGGTCACACTCACCACCTTTTGGGGCATCGAATTCCATAGCTCTAAAATGATAAAGCACACCCTAATATATGTCTCATATGGAGCTGTCTAAACTGAGATAACAATTTTGGAAGTGGTTTTGAAAAAAAGTAATGTGCAAGGGATTCCATAGTGATTCAATGCAGGGAGTTACTTTTACTAAGAAATCAAAGAAAAGGAACAGAATTCCCTCCAACACAATGGAAAAAAAATCCTGCAAGAATGATAAAGAATTAAGATTACAAAAGGAGAAATTTTATATGAATACTTTATTTGACCCTATGAAACTTCAGTGGAGTCTAAGAATGCATAAAGTTCTGTGTTGTAAAGATCCATGCTTAGAATTAATTCCCTTAGCATTTCTTGTATGTTCTCTGTTCACATCTGTTGCACACATGTCTCTGATTTCCAGACACCATCCATGTTTTCATTAGATACATTTTCATTGTTATTGTGACTGTTTGTAGATCTGTCCATAAAATTTGCCCTCACACATTGGTAACCGATTCCTGCAATTACCTTGTAATTTCCACGTAGTAATTTTAGCCTTTTTCTGAATATATAAATATAAGTTTATTTTATCTTTGCTACAGCAACTTACACATATCTTGAGACCATTTAGATCATGTAAGATCAGAATTAATATTCCAAGAGCCCATGTAAATAATTCTGAATTATTTATCCACATTGGCTAACTCCTGCAGTTAAAGCATGCAAATAATAAACACCATTTGTTTTACTCTCCACTCTTGCTACCAAATGTTTTCTTGAGCCAGTGTCACAATGAGTTTTTCAGTTTGGAGATTTTGCTCCTTTTTATCTTCTTGTCAAGATGTTAATTCAAAGGAAATTTATTTTTTAAAAAACTGCAGGAAAAAATAGTGTTTGGTAAAGAAAAGACTAGCATAAAGGAAAGACTGATAAAGTGGAACATATACCCTTGCACACCTACTAGCAATGTATGACATTGATAATGTTTTCCTCTCCTCACCCTGGAGGTCAAACACTGACAAAATTTGGATATTATGCACATTCATGAAAGTGGAACCAGGAGGCTTGATACCTCCTGGAAAGGATGAAACCAGGAGAGAGAATGACTCAAGATGACTCTGAACAAAATGCACTATATATATTATATATATAATATATATATATGGGCATGTTAGATGAAACTCTTTTGTACAACTAGCTAATTCCAGACTTTTGACTGTATTTTTTGTTTTGTTTTATTTTTGGAGGTACTACAGGTTGAATTTAGGGGCTTATGCTTGTTAAGCAGGCCCTCTATTTAAACCAAGCTGTTATATTTTTGAATAGTGTCTTACTTATTGACGGGGGACATTTCAACTATCATATTTCTATTTATACTTTCTACATATTTAGAATGATAGGCATGCCATCCCAGCTACTGGTTGAGATGAAGCTTAGCTTATTTTTTGCCTATGCTGATGTCATACTAAAATTCTCTTGATCTCAGCCTACAGAATATGCTAGGATTGCAAGCATGAGTCAGCCTACTAACTCAGTTCCGCTATTAAGTGTAATTTCCTTAAGAAGCAGAAGACAGAAATGGTAGTCATTGTTATTCTCAGGATGTGTTGTTTGCAGCTGTGATTAGCAGAGACAAAAATTTAAAAAAATAATGGAGGGAGATTTCGTAGAACAAAAAAATAAATGTGGAGTGCTGGGGCTTTTGCAAAGAAGAGAACCCTGGGAGGTGGTAGGATTTGATGGATAGCACAGGGGAATAATTAAAAACATGATACTGGGAAGTAAATACAGCCAACACAGGTGAAAAGAGCAGAGAGAATTATTATTATTATTTTTTTTTTAGAAAACTGCTGTCCTCTTTTTACTATTTGCCGAATGAATCTTTGTATACACTGCATAGTGAAAGCCAGCTTTGTAAGTAAATCAATGAGCTCTCTGTGTTGCCCCATGATCTTTATCAGCTCCATAACCTAAAATCCTTGCCTGCACTCCATTTCAGGTGGTTGTTGTAGGAACACCTTAGCTTCCAAGCCCAGTGCTTGTAGTGGATGCAGAACACTTTTCTTCTTATCCATGTGAGTCCATTAAATTCATTATTACCAATACTGTTGCTAGAACATACCTAGTGGTCAGGACAGCATCCATTTTCTACCAAGTCAGGTGACTTGATATAGGGGGTTTCAAATTTTATATAAGCTTATGATCATAAAAGAACATTAGAATGATTAGAGAGAAAAGCACTTAAAATGGCAGACAAATACAGCATTTTCTACCTATGGTGCCACAAGTAAATTAGATATGAGGTGAGACCTTAGTTCCCAGAGTAAAAAGGGAAGATTAGAGTAGAGAGAGCCTGTAGGTTGTTGCAAGCCATAATTTTATCTCCTTTTATTTGAGAGGCACCTACAAAAGACTCTTTCTGGGAGCATCATAGCACTAACCAAAGAAGAATTATGCCTTCTTACTGTATTAACCATAACTATACTATCATGATCAGAAAAATATGCATAATATATAGTAAGTTATATATGTACATTCTATATTATATTAATAAGGATATGACAGTGAATAAATATACAGACTAGATTATGAATAGCAGACTTGCAGAGAGAGCTATCACAATGAGTGAAGAAATTAGTTGTTAAATTTTTTTACACAATATGTTCCATCTCACTAAAAATAGGAATACTACCCAGGCTGGCTTCAAACCAGAATTCTCAGATTTTCTGATTAGCTAGAATTTTAGATGCAAGCTACCAGTACATGTCAGATTTCAAGATTTAAATAGAAAAGCTTTACATTGGACTGAGAACTGCCTACCAAAGGTACCACTTGTGTTTATGAATTAAAGACAAGTGTTCATTACCTAAAGCTTGTGCATGTCTATGTGTGTTTGTGAATGTCTGTGGTATAAGTGGTATATGAGCATTTGCTCATAGTCGTCACATGCAGAAAGCAGAATAAGAATGATTGTAATTATCATCTGCAGTCTTAGTGATGAATGGAAATATGCTGTTCCAAACAAGGAAACAATTTCACAGAATTTCAGAGTCCAAAAGATATGCTATGCATGGTTTTCTTGATAGGAAAGAAAAGTGGGGTTCATTGATCAAGAAGCATTGTATTCATAACATATGGAACTGCAACCTGTTTTTACAGCTACTTATTGTTTTTTTCACAAAGAAGGAAAGGTGATAATATTTCAGTGCTCTACTGGAAGCTAAAGTGGTATTTGGGTGAAGAACAAAGACTTAAGGCCACTGTGGAAATCAAGAAATGTTATATAAATGTCAGCCATCAAACTTAGGGAATATTGATTGATTTTTTAAAATAATTTAGAAGTAATAGACAATGGGCATTAGACCATTTGATAGGGTTAGTACTTTAGATGTTCACAAAGTTCATGACTAAAAGAAGATTAAAGTGCTTTATGTCCCTTCATACTGAGCAATTTAAAGGTTTTTCCTCTTCTCACAGCTATCTTTAAAGTCTATGAATTAAGATAAATTAAATTAGGATATTGAAAAAATATTTACTCATAGGGTTGTTGAATGAGTTTCTTGTGATGGTGAGTAGAGGTACTCAACAGAATAATGACCCATGGGCCTGTCTGGGAGAGGAATTCATCATGTGCTTCCATTGATCCATCACCTGTCCCTAAAACAATGTCATTTATAAATCCATGATGCACATTTCATGAATATAAAGTGTTTACTGGACATGAGCAAAATAAAAATAACTTGTCTTCTACCTTAAGTTTCTTTCTTTTTTTTTTTTTTGCTGATATTACAGAGTACTGGAGACTGGGAAATTGATCCATAAAAGAGGCTCATTTTGGCTGCAGTTGTCTAGACTGAAATTTTGTGGCCACATTTTGTGAAGACTTCATGCTGCTTTACTGTTGGACAGAAAATAATAAAGGAAGTTAGCACAAAAAGAGAGGAACCAAAGGAGTGGGTGTGCTTGCAACTATATCTTTTCGTGATAATGAATGTAGAAGATGGAAAAGTCCCACACTGTTGAAAGGCATTAACTTATCCATGAGGGCTCTGCTCCCATATTTTAAATAACTTACACTGGAGCCACTCTCAACCTTACTGCACTGAGAAATTAAAGTTTCATAAATAGGAATGAAGTGGCTATAATTCCAATATGATTTACAACAACACATAAAACAACTAACGCATTAATCTTAGCATTCATCAGTTTTCAGTTTGGAAGACAATGGGGCCTGACCACTGTATGAATTAAGTCATCCTTTATTTGAAGACTATAACCTGAATCTCCCCCAAATTATGTCATTCAACCTAAACAAAAGCTGAAGATGAAGATTGCCAAACAGAAAAGTTGTATTTCTTATGTAAATATGCCTAATCAATCACATTTGCTCAGTTCCTTGATCTATTGCTTGTTCTTTCTTCCAAAAGACAATTCTGTTATGGGTATTTCATTCGTAAGCTGCCTCCACTTGCAGAGTTTTCTATTGTTCTGAGAAAGTATTTGAGAATGGCACAAGTGAGCATGGGAGGGTTTATAAACATGCTCTGAGTTTGAAAAAAAATAGTATAAACAATGTTAAATGTTTCCTAATAGGCATTGGAAGATGAGTTCAAAAATTATTTAATTTAAAAAAACCATATGTGGCTTTCTTTCAGCTGCAGTGCCATTTCTGGTAAAATGAGATTTTCATGAAAGATATTAAAATCATATTGCATTTAAATGGTGCTATTGTTTCAATCTTTCATCAAACAAGGTCATTTCCATTTAGAAAAGTTGATATTCCCAAGGAACATTTTTGTACTGAAAAGTACCTACATTTGCTTCAACTCTAAAACTTAATTTGAAGATACCCAGACCTCTAACTTTATTCCTCGAGACTAACTGCTCTTCCAGCTCCCAAGAAAGTCTGAAATAAAGCTGTAATTAATAAACCTAGCTAAAAGACATTTTATCAAAGGATGCAATTTCATCATTCTTAGTAAAAGATCATGTCTCCCAGATTTCAAATTAACCTTGTGTATTTTTCTTAATACAGAAAAAGGTTGCCTATAGACATTTGAAAGAAATTCAGGGGAACAGTTCATTTACTAGCAATTTTGAGGATCTCCCCGCAGAGACACAGCAAGAGAAACCGGTGCAGATGAGCTTTCATCTGAAGTAAAGTTGGACTGAAGGAAATGCTGCGCCTACAAGCAGAAGATTTATTTTGGCTCCTGATTTCAGAGCTTTTAGTTCATCCTTGCAGGAAGGAAATCATGAATCAGAGACTCTCCTATCATGATATCCAGGAAATGGAGCTAGAGAGAATCTGAGCTAATGATCTTCACTTTTCCCGCTTTACTCCATCTGAGCCCATGGACTGCAGAATGGAAAGCCATCTGCTTTCAGGAAGGACTCTCCCTTGCCCGGGTACTTAATCTTCCCTGGAAATGCCCTCACAGACACATAGAGATTTCCCTTACTAAGCTCTTGGCTCTCAATTCAATCAAATGGACAATTATGATTGGTCCATATAAACCCATTCCCTGTTAATTTGACATTGAGACAAATCTAGGCAAGCCCTAGCATTCTATCCTGGCTCCTGGAAGACATGTCTGCCTAATAATGCAAAGAAAAAAATGCAAGCGGTGTCATCTCTAGAAGTCCATAATTTTAACAGACCAAGCTTAAATCAAAAGCCCAAGATTAAAAGTTTCTTTGGAACTGATCAAACTTAACCATGACTCTCCATAAAAACCAAAGACAGTTCCAGGACAAACATTCTCATTCCAGAAGGAAGAAACTGGACAGAGAAAGGAAGGATGAGACCAAACACGACCAAATTTCAGCAGGACAAACATGAAATCCTATTACTTCCTGTCCAGAATTGAGAGAGTATCTTGGTGTGAGCTTTTTGTCTCTAAGTCTCACCTCTTGGAGATACATGGCCTCTCTCTCTTGGGTTGGCCTCACTTTCTGTCTGCAGCTTCTCCTGGAAGACGTTCTACATTCCTGGCATATTTCCTACACATATCCAGCTAATCTCTCTTGGAGATGACTCTCTAGTGAATCTGTGACTGCTTCTTAAGAACTTTACCCATTGAAGGCCCAGGGGCTGCTAGCAGGGGTTCTAACTGCTTTGTACTGCCTGGCATCTCAGTTTCCTTGGAAATACAACTGGAAGCCTCCATGATGCACCACACCTCTTGCATTCTGCACATCTGTGAAACCAGAATCATGTGTGTGAGCCCAAGCTATATTGCTAACTCAAGCCAAAGAAGAGTTCTATTGAACTGTAGCAACCTGTGTGTTCATAGATGGCTGAATGTGGGTTGTACTTCCCCATATTAGCCGTAATAAGCTGGAATCCTGGGAACTTTGCTCTCCACGAAATATTTCAAATGAATTTAAACTTTTACACCCTAGAATCTGGGACAGGTAGGACTAGGTCAATTCTGGAGATGTTTTTCTTCTGTTTTGATACAAAGCATTCAACTGCTCTTGAAATCTCTAACCTTTTCAGCATCCATGTTTGACATTGCTTGTTGCTGGGCAAACTATAACATTTTTTTCAAATCTTTCCATTCCCCTCCCCCCTCTCACTTTTCTCACCATAAACTGACTAAAAGCAGCCTGCAATAATCATACCACAGCCTGAATTCTAGGTCCACTGAAATTTGTTAAGCCATATTTGTTAATTCATTGCTTTTAAATTCAGCATCCCAGGAGGGTACAGGGAAATTGGAGACATTGTTTTTTTCTGACTAACTATTGGTTCAGTTGCCAGGAGTTCTTATTTCTATCTTAAGTCTCATGAGAACAGTCTTTTCTGTCTTCATTCCCATCAGCATTTTGGTGTGCCTTTTCTTTCTTTCTTTCTTTCTTTCTTTCTTTCTTTCTTTCTTTCTTTCTTTCCTTCCTTCCTTCCTTCCTTCCTTCCTTCCTTCCTTCCTTCCTTCCTTCCTTCCTGCCTGCTTGCTTGCTTGCTTGCTTTTTCTCTTTTTTTCTTGCTAGCTTGCTTTTTTTCTCTCCCCCCTTCTCTCCCTCCCTTTCATTCTCAGCATTCTGGTTTTCTGAACCACACAAGGGCTTCATAGTAATCTCTGTTAATTGCATTTTTCAGTTTAATTATCCTGCATCTCCAAATCATTTCAAATTCCTTCCCAAAGCCAGTTCCAAACTATTGTGAAGCAAATGGTCCCCTTTAATCAAAGCCTTATCTCAGTTTATCTGGTAACAATTTTCTCTAAGTCAGACCTTCACTGCTATGACAAAATGGCTGGCCAAACAATTTAATGGAAGAAAGATTTATTTTAGCTTATGGTTCAGAAATTCAGTCCATCCTGGCGAGGAGATCTGAGTGGAGCAGAGAAACACATTGTGGCAGTAAGATGAAGAGGGATAGAAAAATGTATGTTTCTGTCTCTTTCCTTCTTCTTTTCTGTGCGTGCTTGTGCACGTGTGTGTGTGTGCGTGCGTGTGTGTGTGTGTGTGTGTGTGTGTGTGTGTGTGTGTGTACTGGGTTTGAGGCTTGAACTCAGCATCTGAATGTTGTCCCTCAAGTTTTATATTTTGTTGTTCACAGCTAGTGTTCCATCACTTGAGTCACAACTCTACTTCCAGCCTTTTGGTAGTTAATTGGGAGTAAGTGTCTCAAGGGCTTTTCTTGCCTACGCTGCCTTTGAACCATGATTCTTAAATCTCAACTTTCAGAATAGCTAGCCTTATAGGATGAACCATTAGTGAACTGCAGACCTTTCCTTTTTATTCCATGCAGGCCTAAGCCTATGCAATAGTGCTTCACAGTTCAGAGTAGGTCTTCTGGCTTTCGTTTTTTACTATGTCTGAAAATGCCTTCATGGACATACCCAGAGAAGTGCTTTCCTACTCTTCACAATCTACTCAATTTCATAGCAAACTTTCTAAGAATTAAAGTAGAAAAGCAAATATGTGAAGTCGCTGTTATTTTGTGATAACAGGAAGAAAAATGGCCTATATAAAGGACAAATAAATAAACTGCTTGAATTAAATACTCAAAAATAGCTTCACCTTTCTACAAATTAAGGAATGTACACTTAAGCATGCATCAATAAATTTACTTCAAGCAGCAAGGTTGCATTAGGTAGGCAACCTTCTTACTGATAAGAAGTTCATATCGTTAACCATTCTCCCTAAAACTAAAAAGAAAAACAAAACACAAATATGTCAAATATGAAATTTTGATAAGATTCAAAGTGTCTATCATGTTTACCGATGGTTAAAATTATAATGGCTGATCCTTCCTCAAAGATTAATTTCTGCAGAATAGTCTGTAGTCTGCCTTTGGATATCTGCTCAAAGACTACATTTTCTCGAACAGATATTTAATTTGATTACTAACATACGATAAACAATTGTTGATTATAAATTGCTCTTTTGAAGACTTTATCAGCAACTTCCTTTTGTTGGCTAACTAAAATTTTGTCTTCTTTTTTTTGTTAGTCCTGAAATTTGAACTCAGGACTTCATGCATGCTAGTCAAATGCTATGTCTTGAACACCTCATCCGCCCTACACTATTACAGTTTAGGTATTTTTAGGTAGGGTCTCACATTTTTTTTTTGTTTTGCTCAGTGCTGGCCAAGACACTGATCTTCTCCTATCTACAGTCTCCCAAATAGCTGAGTCTGCAGGCATGCATCACCACCCTCAGGTTACGGATTTCGTTGGGGCCTTCCTTACTTTATGCTCACACTGTCTTTATACTGAGACCGTCTCAATATGTCTCCCAAATAACTGAAATAATAGGAATGGGCCATCATGTCCAACACGATCAAGTAGAATTTCTTTGGGACACTATATGTTAGATGAATTTTATCACATTAAGTCAGTTACTGATAAAATGTGAACAGAATCAGACATTGGGAAGACAAATGGAGATTGCACAATTGCCAAACTTAGAACATCCTATTTAAATTTGGGAGAAACTGCATGTTTTAGCTATTTTTGTTAGTATTCAAAAAAAGACATTAAAAAGCACTTCTATGGGGGCCGGGAGTTTGTCCTAGTGGTAAAGTGCTTGCATAAGCATGCACAAAAACCCGGTTTGATTCCTCCGCACCACATACATAGAAAAGCCAGAAGTGGTGCTGGTTCAAGTGGTAGAGCGCTAGCTTTGTGGAAAGCCCAAGGACAGTGTTAAGGCTCTGAGTTCAAGCCCCAGGACCGGAAAAAAGCACAATTCTATGGTTTCTAATGCTTGTTATTGTTCAAAGTAATAATCCATGAAGTTAGTTAGGTTATTTTGTTCTTATTTCAAGTAGAAAGTGGCATTGAGCCAGATTAGGACTCTGATAAAAGCTTTAAAATTACTTTGAGGTGATTGAGGAAGGATATATGCAGTCTGAAAGAAGTCATGTGTACTTTTGTCAGAGTAAATGAAGACTTCTGAGTTAAAGCACACACTTAGAACATTGAGTTAGAGAAAATGACAGTGTTCACACTGGTAAAAATGAAAGTCACTCATGTGCCATTATGTAGATATAAACATATGTAGTAACCAGCTATAACAGAAAATCAGTCAAAAATACATTTAAATTAGCAACAATAATGCATGTATAGCAAAAATACAACTATAATAAATAATCTTCCAATTCTGAAGTTGTTTTTAAATTAAAGATTGAAGATTACAACAAAAGGCTGGGAGGGATAGAGCAAGGGAGGAAGAGAGGGGAGAAGAGAGGAGAATACAAAACTTTCACAAGTTAGTATTAATAATAATTTCACAGTAAATTTCAGGTATCATTCAAACATTTGCCATAGTTTAGTCTTAGAACTATTTGTAATTTATGTTATATACAAAAGTAAATGCATGCATAAACTCCTTTCCCCTAATTTTCTAATTAATTGGTACAAATAGAAGAAATAATTTACTTATATATTTGGTTTGATTAATATGCAAATTAAATAGAATGTAAAATTTAGAACCATAATATGCAAAGTAAGTGTTGATTATGTTCTGGTGATTTGATGCTTAGAGAACATAGCAGGGGCCATAAGAGAAATGTAAATATAGTTATTGACCTATTGTGTTGGTGACAAAAGAAGATTAGTCTTTTCTCAGGAAGGCAGGGATTAGCCATGCTGGAAGATACTCATTGCATTCCAAATTAGACCATACATTGTATTTCTGTCACTGAATGTTTTCCTTGCTTGCTGTGTGAGTAAAACAAATTGAATGTAGGTTCAATGTGGATCATTCAGACACCTTCTTTCAAAAGTAATTATAGTCTTACTCACTTGAGCCCAGATAATTACATTTAATGTAATCTTAAAAGTGCCCCCAAGGATTATTCTCCATTGGTAAATACATAAGAACTGGAACAAATTGGCTCTCTTGATCACTGAAGTTTAGCGGAACCAGGGATGGAGGGGAATAATGTTGAATAAAAAAACTAGTCTCATACTGCAGATGATAATAAATATGTATTCTACACAACACTTAAGGGATTTTTGTTCAGTTGGGACTAGTGCACAAAAAAGTATTTCATAAAGATATATCTAATGACTAGCTCACAACTCCAGGCCCAGTGACTCCTTCCACAAGCTACTTCAGTGGCCAGACCAGGTTGAATTCACTTCCATCTCACAGCTAGGGAGTACAGAAGAAAAGAAGAGGCAGGATTTCACAACCTTCTTTAAAAGAATGCCCCCAATGACCTAAATACCTTCCATTGAGCATCATTGCTTATGGTTTCTATATTCTCCTAATAGAATCAAGGTGAGCAAGTCCTTAACATGTGTGCCTTTGAAATTATTCCAGATACAAATTAGAGCATAATTTGAAGATATTATGTTAAATTCATGAATATAGTTTTCTCTAAAATTTGATTTGAAGCATAAAACCCTGAGGTTTATGATAATTAACATTAAACGGAGTTTAGTTAGGCTTCTCATAGAGGTCTGAATGTATCACTATACACTCACTGTGCACGGGGCCCGAGTAGAGTATTTAAAGGAGGTGAATATTGAACATCTACTGAGGCTATTTTGATCAGTATTGTCCAAAGATACAGATATGACTATGTGATAGGATCTGAGCTGTTTTAAGACTTACCGCTTCTACACATTGCTAAATTGTTACCAAGGCAGAAGTCAACCTTTGTAACTTGGAATTCTCCGTCACTTACAGCACTTCTGGCTAGATGAAACCAGCATCCATTTTTTTTGTTTTAGCACAGTTATGGAGGGAAAAAATGTAGAGAAGAAAAATATGGAAAATGAATCTGTGTACTTAGACTGGAAAAATAATCCCAAATATTTGTGACAAGCCTCTATTTCTCACCAACAAGAGATCATTCTTTCCAAATCTTCCCTGGCTTGAAGTATCTTAATATATATAATTTGATTAGTAATCTAATTATTTGGATAGAGAATTAGAAGACTCTTGTCCCCCAAAATACTGAGTGAACATTATACTTTTACCCTGTCAACCTAATATGATTCTGTGAATAGTATAAAAAGTGACTAATGTATTTTCTTTCTTCACAGAAAAAAATCACACATCTCTACATTTAGTTAAAAATATATTTGAAATCTAAGTCTGACACTTCACAGCCAGACAATACACCTGGAAATCTACATCTTGAGTCATTTCTCCAAAGAAGTCCAAATAGTAGAAGCTAAGTTAGTTTTTGTTACAGTGGCAAGTTCTTCCTGGTCTCCTCATTTTGTGTTAAACTGAAAATGATATTCCTGTTGGAAAAGAGAAGAGTTTTGTGGGGTTTTTTTCTCAGTTTTTCCCAGTATTGCTTTTAATGTTAGTGCTGACATAAAATATTCTTTTTCAAAACTTGTTTTTATTGTAAAGGTGATATACTGAAGGGTTATAGTTACATAAGTCAGATAATGAGTACATTTCCTTTTAAACAGTATCATCCTTCCACCATTTTCTCCCCATTTTTTCCCTCCTGACCACCTTCCTCCCCCAAGTTGTATAGTTAATTTCCAACATATTGTCTAGTGCATATAACTGCTGAATTGGTTCACATTTTGTCCCATCCTTTCTGTGCTTTCCCTTCCCCTCCTTAAATCAGATAAACTTATAAGACAAAGGGTACAGAAATAAAAAAACAATGACCAAAGAAAAGAAAACCACAAACAATACAATAAAAACCCTTTTGTTGCATTTCTTGGATTTAATTTTGATAAACATCATTTAATATGAACATATGTACGAAGCTATTGAGTTTGTGATCCTCTCTTAAGGATATACTCCTTTGGTCTCACTGTGTGAATGTTTAGAGATTTGAGATTCTTGAGGGAAATAAAGTTTCTCTTTTCTTTATAATCACTGTATTTAGCTAGTTCTAAGGATATGAAATCCTAGACAGATAGACTCATGTTCTTATATACTGATTGATATTTTCTTATATCTATCTATCTATCTATCTATCTATCTATCTATCTATCTATCTATCTCCCTAGTATCTCCCTACCCATCATCCACCTATCTTCATCCATCATCTATTATCTACATAATTGCCTTCCCATTCAACCCTGTACTTTCCATTACATCATGAAGATTGATGTTAATGTCAACATTTATGTATTTATTGTTAAATTTGGTATTTTATAAATTTAAATACACAGAATGAAGTAGAATTGTTATAAGTAGCATAGACTCATAGCTATTATTAGAACTATAGCTTATAACACTTTAGTTTCTATCCACAATGATTTGTTCATTTAAATTAATTGTAAAAGTAAAGATATAAATTTCTCTTAAAAAGAGTTGAAATGAAATCTCTAATTCTGTACTGAAAGTCTCTTCATTAATACCAACAAAGTACACAGCACTTACTAAATCTGAAAAGCAAATTGACTTAGCCCAGAAAGGCTTTTATTTGTGAGATTTAAATGTCTCTTCTCATACCCAACAACTTGTACTTCAATTAATTACTCAGATAACTGGGACTTCAAGTTCTTTCTTTATAAAAGATAGCTTTAAAGACTATTTAAAACAAATAAGGAGGAGGGAAATGGGGACCAAGACATGAGAAAGGATATCAATGTATGTGAAATAATGCACCTTCCATCTGGCGAATGTAATGTAATCCTTCTATTAATTACAATAAAAAATATATGAAAAAAAAAGAAAAAACAAAAAAACAAATAAGGAGAGAAGGAATGTACTCACTCGCTAACAAATGTAACGGTAACCCATCTATCCATTATCCTGACAATAAAATACAATAATAAAAAAGTCATCATAACAGTAAAAAAAAAACTAAGGAACACAGTATATTTTATCTAAGAATTTTAAGGAAATTTGAAAAAAGTCCTATCATAGATAAAAGAATTAACTTTTTAGTTTCTGTTTCTAATGTAACAAGGTTTAGAAAAGGATATAAATCCAAGGTTTTTGAATATAATCAGTGAAGTATAATGTTCTAAGGAATATCTCTGATGGAAGACTAAGCAATATTCCAGTTTCATAAATGGATAAATTTGCACAGGATGTAATCGAGATGAAAATATATGAATCTCAGAACAGTTATGAACATTACCCTTCATAAATATGAACACATATTTTATACTGTGTGCATGGATATGTATGTTTTAATTTATGGAATAATAAATGTGTCTCAAAAATATGTTTTATAACACATATGATACGTAGAGTGAAATAATCTTGTCAGTAAAATTGAGAGTTAAGCAATTTTAATATACTTTTAATATACTTTTTATTGTAATTAGTAGAAGGGTTACATTATATTCACCAGATAGGTGTATTACTTCACAAACATTGACACCCTTTCTCATGTCTTGGTCCCCATTTCCCTCCCCCATTCCTGTCCCTCATCTTGTTTCCCCCCTTCCCTATCTGATTTCAAATAACCAAATAAACATATATACAATATATCAGATAACAAGGTAAAATGATGTAACCATATGAGATAACCAAGGGACAGCAAAAGAGATGAGAGATAACAGTACATTAAGGACACCAATCACTCATTATATGGCTTTTTTTTTTATATCCTGGAGGTGCTTTCATTTAGTGTCATACTATATGGTCTTATATATCTAGGTTTTTCTCTATTGTAAATCTCTGCTAGGAGAGCCCAAAGTTTCTACTGATTAGGACAAATGAGGGAAACCATTGAGCCTATGTTCCTTTGAGTCTGGTATATTTCATTTAATATGATTTTTTCTGAATCTTTCAATTTCCTTACAAATGGGGCAATGTAGTTTTTCTGATGGCAGCATAGAATTTCATTGTGTATAAATACCACATCTTGTTGATCCATTCATCAACTGAGGGGCATCTGGGTTGGTTCCATATCTTTGCTATGGTAAATAGTGCTGCAATGAACATCATTGTGCTAGTGGATTTAGTAGGTCCTTGCTTCTAGATAATTGGGTAAATGCCAAGTAGTGGAATTGCTGGGTCATAGGGGAGCTCTATGTTTAGTCTTTTGAGGAACTGCCATACTACTTTCCATAGTGGTTGAACGAGTTTGCATTCTCACCAACAGTGTAGTAGTGATCCCTCCTGGCCACATTCCCACCAGCATCTGATGTTATTAGATTTCTTGATCATGGCCATTCTACCTGGAGTGAGATAGAATCTTAGAGTTGTTTTAATTTACATTTCTTTTATGGCCAAAGATGTGGAACATTTCTTCATGTGTCTATAGGCCATTCTTATTTCTTCTTCAGAGAATACTCTCTTTAAATCTTTGGACCATCTTTTAATGGGATGGTTGTTTCTTTGGAGATTAGTTTTGGAGTGAGTCAATTTTTTGAGCTGTTGATATATTTTAGATATGAGGCCTTTGTCTGTTGTATGGTTAGTGAAGCCATACAACTTAACTTGCTAGCTATATCCTGCGTCATACAGAAGCTCTGCAGTTTAATACAGTCCCACTTATTCATACTTCCTTTGATTTGCTGTGTTTCTGGATCCTTATTAAGAAAGTTTCTATCTTTGCCAAGGAGACCTAGTATATCTCCTATTTCTTCTTGTGAAGTTTTCAGTGTATCTGCTTTTACCTCAAGGTCTTTGATCCATTTGGATTAATCCTGGTGTAGGGTGACAAAGAAGGATCCAACTTTAGTTTTCTGCAGGTGCTTAACCAATTCTGCCAGCACCCCTTGTTGAAGCGGCTGTCTTTATTCCATTCTATTTTTTTGCTCCCTTATCAAAGATTAGTAGGCTATAGGTGTGTGGATTAATATGTGGGTTTTCATTTCTATTCCACTGGTCCTCTGGTCTGTTGTTGTGACAGTACCAAGTTGTTTTGGTTACTATAGCTCTGTAATAGGATCTAAAGTTTGGTATTGAAATTTCTCCTGTGCTGTTCTTTTTGCTGAGGATTGTTTTTGCTGTGTAGGGTCTTTTATTATTCCATATGAAATATTGGATTGTCTCTTTCTTATAATTCAAGAGTTTTTGTAGGTTGTAAATAATAGAATGGGTTTTATGGCAGTATAAAATAAAAATATTTCATATTTTTTTCTTCTTTTGGTACTTACCATTGTTTGTTCACACTTTGGTATAAAAGTGTGTGTGTGTGTGCTCACACATGTGTGCATGCATGCATGTACACTGCATATATTCCCACACATACTTTCAGCATATATTTACTCTACAATCATTTTCTTCATTTGTGTCCCATGTAAGCCTTACGCTCAATGTATTTAAAATTAGGTTTGACATGTTTTCTAAAACCCTAGCTGGTATACTAGTTCTTAGAAACAAATATACTTATCTATCCAAACTAGAAACCTGAGATATAGCTTTGGCCTCACATTCTACTACTTCTGGCACATCCAAACAGTCAGCCAAGGCACACAGATCTCATGTGGATGGTTTCCTTCATTTTGTACAACACTACTGTAACAGAACTAAGGCAGGTATTCACTGGTTGCAGAAGGGGGGAAAATATTCTGTGGCTTTTTTTCTGCCTCTAATTTTCTTTAAGTCTTTCTTCTAAAGACATTGTATTTATGAAGTCAAATACAATGTTATAAAATACAGCGAATCCATGTTTTCAATGGCTCTGTATTTTCTTCAGATATAATGTAAATCTCTTCTGTAATTTTTATATACTTACCACCAAAGGGTAATGGGGGAAGGAAAGACTTTTTAAATTGTATTTTATTACCTTTATATAGTTGTATAAAGGGGTTAGACCTCAACAAATCTGTTTATAAATACAATGAGTCCTGATGTCACCATGTTATTATTTTCCCCTCCTTTCCCAGCCCAACTTCCTCCTTGATTTTCCTGGTTTCATAGGATAAGCAGTGAACATTCTGAGTTCAATTTTCACCTTTATTTATTTACTCTCTACTCATTGACCCCGATCACATTTTAAGTACTAGTTTTAACATTATGTGAAGTTATTTTTTTCCCTTTCATTTCCCCTTATTGTTAATCTCATGAGGTTATTGTATCTGACTGTTACCTGGTATATTGTATATACATTTATTTGTTTATTTAAAATAATGAAAAGGAAGGAGGGGAAACAGGATGTTTGGAAGGGGACTGGGGGAGGGAAAGGGGGACAAAAATATGAGGAGGTGTATCAGGGGTCGAGAATTAAAGTACCCATCACCTGACGAACGTAACTGAAACCCCTCTTTATATTATCTCTACAAAAAAAAAAATAGTTGGGCACACTGATTCTCGCCTGTCCTCCCAGACATCTGGGAGGCTGAGATTGAGAGAATTACCATTCCCATTTCAATTGAAATGAGTGCCATCATATGCACCGGTCCCCCTACCTACATGGAAAGTAGAAATAGGAGAAACCTGCTGCAGGTTGGTCCAGACAAGATGCAAGACTCTATAAAAAAATGGCAGGTGGGGTGGCTCAAGCAGGAGAGCTCCTGTCTATCAAGTATGATGCCCTGAGTTCCAAGCCCTCATGCCATTCTTCCTCAAAGTAAGCCTTTATTAGTCAGTTCCAAACCATATAGCATAGCAACTAGTTATGCACCATGTGTTGAATATTGTAATCACTTCAAAGACAATTCAGAAAGATAAGAGGGAGGGTGTAAGTAACATGGAAAAACTATATCATTTAGTAAAAGGACTTGAACATCCACAGATTTTGCTATCTACCCTGCAACAAATCCATTGTAGAAATCAAGAGAAAACTGCCTGTATCAATATGTGTGTGTGTGTGTGTCTGTGTGTGTGTGTGTGTGTGTGTGTGTGTGTGTGTATACACCCTTAAGCCTATCAGTGATTAGGTCTTTTTTATTTTCTATGTTACACTATGCTATTATTGACTTGTTTCGGCTTTTATTTACTATCTACAATTAAAGCAATTTCTTCAATAAAAAATCTTCTTTATTTCTCTATTTTTCCTAATAAAAATAAAAAGGGAAATAGGACATCTTAGAGATAGACAGCACTAATGATTACTTGGCAACTAAAGTAGAAATGGAGAAAGAAAATGTTTTATAGAATTAACAGTGCTTCACTAGTGTTTCATGATATACTAAAGGCATTCATCTGAAAAAAAGAAATGATATGGTTCAACTAGCATAAAAACACCATGAAAATTGAATAAAGTGTAAGAAGTATAATCATGAGGGCTGTTTGGCCCTTCAGAGTTCATAACCATTGCCACTGCTTGTGCTACCATTGCTCTGCATTGATATTTCGGGGTGTGATGTTCACTTGCTGGATCATCATCTTTTCTCTGCGTGGTTTAAGGCAACGGGGATGGATTCAGCAGCCATGAAATTGCAGGCAGACCTACAGTAAGTATTGCCACTTATGAAAAGAAACAGCTGCACACATACGTGCAGATTTGTTTGACACCTACTTTCAGACAAAGCGTTGCATTGGCCCCGTTGAAATGCTGATTTTTCTTATTTAAGTGGAGATGTCATGGGGTGGGAAAGCATGGGTATGATTTCTTAAGTGGAAACAAGTACTTTTGTGGATGCTTTCATGGACGCAACTGCTGAAAACATTACAAGTCACTCATAGTCATTCATTTGGAATTTTCTTGTTTGGGTCAAAGACTAGCTAAAAAATAACTCAGTGTAGTAAGCCTCTGTAAAGTTATGTATATGCACTTGTATATGTATGTTTATGTATATATACATAACTATCTGGATACACCTACAGTTATAATACCCAAACATGGACAAATGTATATCTAATTTACTTAGATAAAATATTTTTCTTCTTTTAAAACTAAATCTACCTTTGAAAGGAAATCTGCACTTCATGAGCGAAGAAGATCATTTCTTACTAAGTCCACCAGCACAACAATGTTCATTGCAGCACTATTTACCATAGCAAAGGTATAGAACCAACCCAGATGCCCCTCAGTTGATGAGTGGATCAACAAGATGTGGTATTTGTACAGAATGGAATTCTATGCTGCTGTCAGAAAGAATGACATTGCCCCATTTGTTGGGAAATGGAAAGACTTAGAAAAGATCGTATTAAGTGAAATAAGCCAGACTCAAAGGAACTTAGGCTCAATGGTTTCCCTCATTTGTCATAATCAGTAGAAACCTTGAGCTCTCCTAGCAGAGATTTGCAATAGAGCAAAACCTTAATACAAAAGGCCATATAGTATCACGTTAAATGAAAGGATCTCTAGGATATAGAAACATAAGCCATATAATGAATGATTGTTGTCCTTAAGGTACTATGTTTTCTCATCTCTTTTGCTGTCCCTTGGTTATCTCATATTGTTACAGTATCTCACTTTGCTACCTGATATATTGGACATATTTGTATTTGGTTATTTGAAATTGGATAGAGAAGGAGGGAAAACAAGGTGAGGGGTTTGGGGGGGGGAGGGAAATGGGGACCAAGACATGTGAAAGGGTATCAATGTATGTGAATTAATGCACCTTCTATCTGGCAAATATCATGTAACCCTTCTATTAATTACAATAAAAATATATGAAAAAAATCTTTTGTGTGTGTGGGGTCATGAGACTTGAACTCTGGGCCTGGGCATTGTCTCTGAGCTCTTCAGCTCAAGGCTATCACCCTACCCTATGAGCCACAGCTCTACTTCCAGTTTTCTAGTGATTAATTGAAGGTAAGAATTTCACATTCTTTAGTGCCCAGGTTGGCTTTGAATTGCTATCCTCAGATCTCAGCGTCCTGATTATCTAGGATTACAGGAATGAGCTGGCTACATAATATAATTTTTAAGAAGAAAAAAAGAATTCAAATATAAATTAGAGGATTTTCAGCTCTTTCAAAAGCAATTTATTTTTCCCAAAACCTCATCAAACTAGAAAAGATGATAAATCATTTTCTAAATTTCTGTTTAACATACAAATTAGTCCTAGGACATTATTTGAGGAAATTATGACAAACTCAAATCATCCTGATATAAAACAAAATCAATACCCAGTCATGTGTGACAGCATTTTATTGTAATGAATGACAGAGTAATGATACATATGTGTTCTAACACAAGTATCTTAAGGGTTTTAAAATGTGTGGTTAGGGGGTTTTCCAGCTGCCACATGCCCGACCAGATGCTCCAGTGTTCTGTTTTTTTTCTGAGGTTCACGAGAGGAAAACTGGTTCTGCAGAAGTGCTGCAGTCTGCATTCTGACCGTGTTCAGCAGCGGATGTGGAGCTTATGTTCAGGGACTCAGGTTCTTTGGCCTCACCTTTAATCCTGACCCATAATAACAAAATCAGGAATAGCTGTGAATGTAGGGCTCAGACTTTGTGTGAAATGACTACTCAGGTAAAATTTTATCACATTTATTGACTGTACAATAGTAAAATTCAAGGATAAAAGTAATATTTTAAATAAGCTATGAGACAGCTACACAATCATGAAGTTACAGGCTAGTTTCTAAAAGTTACTACAGAATTGTGATCTCATGAGCTTAAAAATGGATCTATGTATAAAAATTAATGCATAGATAGCTCCACTACAAATATTTATAATACACATAACATTCTCAGCAAAGGTGGGCACAGGGGGACATTTTGAAGCTTATAACACCTGTCAAGAGGAAATTAATTTCAACATGAACTAAGTTAAGGTGAATGTCAAAAACTCCCTTTAGAAATTTAATCACCAAATAAAAGATCATACCAAAGTAGTAAGTTTGCACGTATTAAAACCATCCATGAGCGAGTCAACCGTTAGTTTTAAAAGATCCTAGTTTAAGAAGCAGCTTAGCTGTGTGAACTTGGGTGGGTCACTTAGCTTCAATATACTTATATAAATGATTGAGCTGTATGGGTTTATTATTTATAGTATTTCACATTGTTATCTGATATATTGAATATTTCATATTTGGTTATTCAAATAATAAAGCAACTTCTGATGTATTAATGGAAACATTCAAAATGTTATATCAGATATGTATATACATGTTTATGAACACAGATATAAATTAATTGTATATCTAGTTTTGGTTGTATCTCTCATTTTCAATTTAATATGTTTATATATGTTTTTTTTATAAAAAAAACTATTAAATGTATATTTTCTAACTTTATGAAGTGGTTCTCAAATCTAAGGAACCAGAATGGTTCTCGCCAGTAGTAAAATCGAATATTTTAAAAATGATTATCAAAAATATAACCACTAATTACATGAGACAAATTCAAGTACGTGGCTTCAGGGTTAGATGTTTATACAAAGACAATAAAATTCTTCATCTGGAGTTCAAGCTGGTGATTCCAATAATTATGTCTTTTTTTAGATTTCCAGAAAACCATGATTCAGGATGGGGTTTGTTCATGCACATATTTTTCTTTGGGCACAGTTAAAGCAAACAAATAAGAAAAACCAAATAAAAGAATAGTCAGAATTTGATATACTGTGAAATAAGATACCATCTCATAAGAGCAGAGGAATTCTACTTTATTTCACTTGGCCCCCAGTGTTTTATAGGACTTTATTATAGCAGCATTTTTATGGCAAAACAATTCTTTATGTTGTTCATCCAGCGTAGCAAGTCAGGACGGAGTTGTATACTTAACCTGATTTTAGAAGGTTCATAGAAATTAAATTTTAAGCCTAAAATGTTATAAGGCATTTCAGAAGAGTAAAGTAGACTAATGACACATAAAAAATTTTAAAGCTAAACTAAATTCTAAGTTTTATAGCCATAGAATTACTATTGTGTCATCTTAACTCAAATTTGCAGAATGACAAGATACTGCTATGAATTATGAGATCAATTCAACCTATGAGTATCAAAACTAGTTGATCATTTCATAGTGCATCCACTTGTTTTCTTATTTTTAAAATTATAATTCAGTTTGGTGCTTGGCAATGGAAGAAAAAGTACTGTATATCTAGAATATTGTTTTCTCTAAAAGCATACTTGCTTTTTCCTACCAAAATTATGTAGTTGATTTATTCAGATTTTTACTGTAATCCTTTAACCTTGTACTAATATGTTATTTTTTCTCTTTATTTTTCTGGAAGGCACAATCCAGTTTTTTTAAATTACTTTTTTATTTTCAGTGAAAAATATAGTCTGTGTTTTGATGGGTAGCCAAAGCCAACTTAGAGAGGAAAATCAGAGTCCCTTATGTCTAAGTTACCAGAAAAAATGCCTGACTGGAAGTTTAGCTCAAGTGGCAGATTATAGCCATGAATGAGAAAGCTGATCAAAAATGAGAGGTTCCGATTTCAAGTCCCATTATTGGCACAAGTATGCTATATGGCTTATCAACATATAACTAGTTGATGAGACAGTGACAAGAGAATTAATGGGAGCAATAAGTGGTACATAAGAACACCCAGCTGTTGACAGTATCAATTATATTATTGTAAGCTCAAGTTGACTGCTTCCTTCAATCATTCAACAAATAATAATAGAGCACTCAAGATAAATCATATAAGGGAGGTAAATGAATCGTAGATATCCATTTACGAAACAAAGCATGAGAGTCAATATGAGGAATAAAACAAGCAATACCTGATCTTCCACAAAGCTCCAGGATAAAGCCAGCAAGCAACAAGGATTTTAGGTTATTATTGCTGCTGAAAAACAAACAAGCAAACAAAACAAACAAACAAAAAAAACAGCAGTAGTGGCCCGCCCTTGTCTGCTAAACCTATCCAGTTAGCAGTTTCTTCATTTATAATATAAAGGAATCACCTTAATGATCTTAAATTCTTTGGATGTCTGGAGTTTTATAATGATTATTGACATATGTTTTCAGCCTAAACTCTTCATGCTCATGTATTTTATTAAGATGCAGGTAGAGAATCATAAAGGATATAAGAATATCCTTCACAACTTAAATTGTGTGCAAAATAGTAGAGGAGCAGATCAGAGTAAAATGAGAAATCAGGAGATGGCGTTGGCCATGGCAGTGGGTGTGTATATAAGAGAAAGATTGGGAGTAAATGGGAGTGTTTGGGATTTTTTTTTAATTTACTTTTTAAAAGTGATCCTAAAACTTCATTTTTAAGGATGAGATTTGCAGTTGCACAATAGGAGGTATAATGAGGTGAGTCATTTCAAATGTCAGAAACAGCATGCTCCAACAATAGAGTTTGGAAGCAGTAGGGAAGTAAAGGAAATTGGAAGTCGTTTGGGTTTTGTTGTAGAATTAATTTGTGTGACAGGTTGGAGATTGGAGTCGGAGGTACAAGCTATACCTAAAGAACATTGAATTCCATGCCTGAGGGTAAAGATTGTTCTGTATAAAGTGGTGAACTATTAAGGAGCTCAAGCAGAGGAGGAACATGACAGATGTTTGTTTAGAAATATGAAGATTGCTGTGTGAAGTCTAACTTAATGGGATAAAACTGGAGTCTTTGGTTCTTTTTTTTTCTTGCATTCTTCCGTCTTATTTTTTCCATATATTTTATTGTAATTAATAGAAGGGTTACATTATATTCACCAGATAGAAGATGCATTACTTCACATACATTGATACCCTTTCTCATGTCTTGGTCCCCATTTCCCTCCCCCCAACCCCACCCCTCATCTTGTTTTCCCACCTTACCTATCCGATTTCAATTAACCAAATACGCATTACTAACTCTTTGGTTCTTTTAAGAAAACAATGTAAAATGAGATTGCAGGGTGAAGAAGAAAAATATAAGCTGGAGTGGTAGTTGTGACTTTTTTTATTATTATTTTTTTGGTCCCCATTTCCCTCCCCCCGACCCGCACCCCTCATTTTGTTTTCCCCCCTTCCCTACCCAATTTCAAGCAACCAAATACAAATATATCCGATATATATCAGGTAACAAAGTGAGATACTGTAACAATATGAGATAACCAAGGGATAGAGAAAGAGATGAGAGATAACATAGTACATTAAGGACAACAATCATTCATTATATGGTTTATGTTTCTATATCCTAGAGATCCTTTCATTTAGCGTCATACTATATGGCCTTATGTATCTAGGTTTAGTCTATTGCAGATCTCTGCTAGTAGAGCCCAAAGTTTCTACTGATTATGACGAATGAGGGAAACCATTGAGCCTAAGTTCCTTTGAGTCTGGCTTACTTCACTTAATATGATTTTTTCTAAGTCTTTCCATTTCCTAACAAATGGGGCAAGAATCTTATAATGAGAAGTCTTTAGAAGGAAGATTCATCAAGAAGATGTGGATAATCATTACATTAGTCAGGTGCATTACTTTTTGAACCCTGATACCCCTTCTCATGTTTTTGTCCCACTTTCCCTCCTCCCACCCCTCACAATCATCTTATTTACTCCCTTCCCTATTTCAAAGAAATAAATGTATATACAATATACCAGGTAACAAAATCAGATAAATGACTTCTTTGATAAAACAAAATTCTACTCTGATGATTATACCTTCATAGATATTATGTTAAGTGATATTTAAAAAGATCTATTTAGGATCTAGCTAGAGATACATTGAAGCAGGATACTTTTCCCTTGGTATTACTAAGATGCAAAACAGTGCATTCTGGTTGCTCTCACATGACACAGTTTTTGTATATTTTTGACTGCACACTTTTCTTACTCACCCAATCAAATGACTATGCCCCTGAGGCATCTGCCATAACAAATGGAAAGATATAGCTTCATTTTGTTGCTAGCATGGTTGGTTTTCACTTAGATGGTTCTTTATAAAATTACTTATAGCTAAATTATAACTTGTTAAGGGGGCATACAAATAATCAAGATTACTTCTGATAAAGGGGAAATCTCATTTTTTCCTATAGAAGATGTTACTGAAAACTCTTAAGTTTTTTGTACTGCTTCAGATTTGTGTCCAACAAATGTCTGAACCATAGGGGAAATTCTGTTTTCTGTAATTTCTTAACTTTGCAGATACTATAGGACATAAGCCATTCCTGAGAAGGGAATTTTCATTTTTTACAACCAAATTTTCTAGTTATTATCTTATTCACTCACTATTGGAAAAACATTCAATTGAACACATTTCTAATTCTTTTTCTCCTTTAGTCCTCCCATGCTTCCCACATGAGTCCCAAGAATATTATCATATTCTACTGAATCTAAGCATTACCAGCTACCATTACGACAGTTGAAAACCCAACAAATTGTGTGTGATGACTCAGCTAGATGGGAGTTTTCATACCTGCAGATTATTTAAAAAGAAAGAAATAGCAAGCAAGCATTTGAACAACAGAAATGTATTGCCTTGCAGTTCTAGAAGCTTGACATTTGAGATAAAGGATTTATTGGGCTGAATTCCTTCTGGCACTGTAAGGGAAATATTTGTTTTTGGACTTCCCTTTTTTAAGATACTACATACATATATATTTATTGTTATTGTAAAGATGGTATACAGAAGGGTAACCGTTGAATAAATCAGGTAATAAGTACATTTCTTTATGTGTTCTCTCTTTCTTCATGCTCCCTGTTTTTCCCTCCCATCCCCACTCACAAGTTGTATAGCTTCTTTCTGACATAGTGTCTAATGAGTACCACTGCTACATTTATTCACCCTGTTGTACCATTATTTCTGTGCGCCTTTTATCTTCCCAAAGACAGACAAACTTACAGACAAGACAAAGACAAAATTAAAAAAATACCAACAAAGGAAAAAACCCTATTGTTTCCATTTCTTGGAGTTTATTATGATAAATATTATTTTATAGGATCATATGCCCATAATTATTGAGCCTTTGTGATCCTCTCCTTAGTATATCCTCCTTTGTGTGAAGGTCTAGTCAGACCTAAAGAAACACAGGCTGCAGAGATAAGAAAGAAAGAGAAAGAAAGAAAGAGAAAGAAAGAAAGAAAGAAGGAAGGAAAGAAAGAAAGAAATGGGCGGAGGGAAAGGGGGATAAAAACATGAGAAGGGGTATCAAGTTTGGAGAAGTAATAGAAGTAATGCAACCACTCCCTGAGAAATGTAACTGGAACCCCTCTATACATTATTCGACAATGAAATACAATAATAAACAGAAAAAAGGAAAGAAAGAGAGAAAGAAAATTAAAAAACTATTTTATAATTAATATCACTTCAAATGCTATTAATAGACAGGGCAATTTTATAATTATATATTTAAAAAAACAATTCTATTCTGCCCAACAAAGAATTTACTCTTTATTGCAGCTATTTTCTGTGTGGTACTTTTTCCTTTGATGTGACTAGATTTTACTAAAACAAATAGAAAGGTTCACAACCCCTTGTCTAACCTTTGCTATTTAAGACTGAAGGCTTATGGCTTTGGAAAATGTAAAACGTCCTCCTATCCACTGACAAGAAAAGAAGATACAGTGGAAGAATTATTTTTTGTAAAGCTTAAATCAATTTTTTCCTCCAAAACATTCTCAAGTGTTGCATTTTATGACAATTAATTATCAGCTATTCTTTAGAGGACAGGAAAAGCAATTTGATGCTTGGTAAAATGAGCATGCAATCTATGTTAATATTCTTTTTTTTGAGAGGTGGATGTGAAGAATATACACATTCATGTAGGAGATGCAATAATAAGGTTTTCCCTAGAAGACAGAAGTAGAAAAAGAATGTAGGTTGTCAGCTGGCTCAACTTGGTCAAAAAAACTATTGCTAGATATTTTTCTCTTTCCTTGACTAGTCAAAAATGGTATTTCTTAGAAACTGGCAATAACCTCCTTTTTTTCTTAAAGCTAGTATCACTCATGACATTATTGTGCTAATAACACATTGAGCTATTATTTTGAGTGAACTTTAACAATTTTTTCCCAATTTATTTTAAATGCTCTTACCTAAAAATTTCTGTGGAAATAAAGGAACTATCAGTGGAATGCAAACTCAAAGCTGCAAGTCTGTGTTTGACTCCTTCAGATTCTCAATATTGCATATTTTATCAAGCTGGAGGATTGTAGCTGTTGATACAAGCCGGGATGAAGTGAGATACTCCTTGAAAGCAAGAGGTGATTTGTGAAGTCTGCCAATGTATTTTGTGATTTGCTTTTAAGAATTTAACATCAGGGGCTGAGAGTTTGGCCTAGTGGTAGAGTGTTTGCCTAGCATGCACGAAGACCTGGATTTGATTCCTTGGTACCACATACATAGAAAAAAGCTGGAAGTGGTGCTGAGGCTCAAGTGGTAGAGCTCTAGCCTTGAGAAAGTCCAAGGACAGTGCTCAAGGCCTGAGTTCAAGCCTAGGACTGGCAAAAAAATTAAACATCAGGCATGTGATGGTAGCTAATTCTAGGTATTCAGGATGCTGATATCTGAAGATTCCAATTCAAATTCAGCCCAGGCAGGAAAGTTCGAGTCACTCTTATCTCCAATTAACCACCAAAAATCAAAAGTGAGGCTGTGGCTCAAAGTAATAGATCACTAAGCCTTGAGTAAAAGAGCTCAGGAACAGTGCCTAGATCCAGAGTTCAAGCCCCATGTCTGACAAACAAACCAAAAAAACCTCACCATCATCATTACTATTATTTTGAGCCAATCCCACACCTTGAAATCACTGGGTTTGCTGGCAGTGTCCTGCTACTTTGGACTCATTCCTAGTCCAGAATTGTGTGTCAATTGCATCTTTCAGACTTTTTTTTGCCGAGGCTGGCTTTAAGCCATAATCTCATCTTAGTCTTCTGAGTAGCCATATTACAAACATAAGTCACTTACCCTCAGCTAATTAGACTTTTTTATAGAGATTCAAATATTATTTTAATTTAGCTTTCTATGTCTTTTAATCAGCAAATCAAATGTACTAAAAAGGTCTGGAATTTCTTTAAGAATAAGTTTTAATGAGGGAGGAGAACAAAATTTAACCCATTCAACATTTATTATTATTATTCAACAAATATTTAACCCATTTAACATTCTTGAGCCAAAACATTTCAAAGACAAAGCTCCACCTAAAACTTGACATGAAGTCCCACTTCTCTTTGAGGCTGCTAGTCCGCTGGAGTTCTGGGACACAACACAGGTGAAATGCACTGGAAGTTGTGCAGAATTGAGGCCCCACAGCTTTTAAGCCTTCCACGAACTGAAATGTTGGGAATAGGATGGGATATTAGAATGAACAGCAAGAATTAAAATTGTTGTTGTTGTTGTTGCTGAATTGTAGTTTGACCTTGTCAAAGTATGTTACTGATACAAAATTACCAATTGAATTAGACTTTTTTTTAGTATTTTATTTTATTGTCAGGGTGATATATAGAGGGGTTATTTGTCAGGTGGTGGGTACATAATATTGATACACCTTCTTATGTTTTTCTCCCAATTTCCCTCTCCCCACTCTCTCCCAATCATCTTGTTTTTCCCCTTCCTGTCCTTATTTCAAATAAACAACAAAAAAAACCCTATATGAGATATATCAGGTACCAAAGTCAGATGCAGTAACAACCTGAGAAAAACCATAAGGGAAAAATGAGAAAAGAAATATCTTCACATAGTATTATTTTAAAAATCAGTTTAGGATTACAGAAAATGGCAGCTGTATCCATTTCCCTCTACTTCCATAACAGTACATAGCCTCCTCTATTATCTAAAGAAAACCTATTCCCTGAGTGTTACATTTGTTAAATGGATGAAACTCCATAGTTTATCAGCATAAAGCATAATGTTACTCTTTCTCTTTCTTGGATCATTTTATTGTTATTACAAAGTTGATGTACACAGGGGTTACAGTTACATGAGTCAGATAAAGAGTGAATTATGTTGCATTTTCTATGGGCTTGGACAAATGTGTAATGACATCTTTCCACCATTGCATGCATCTTTTCAATAGCCGAATACTAGTTGTTCCACCTAGATATCCTTCTTCCAGTCTAACTCCTGGCAACTACTGACATTTTTACCATCTTTAAAGCTATGTCCTTTAAACTGTATCCTACTGGTGGAATCAGTATAAAGTCTTTTGCTATAATTTCTTTTCTGTAGTAGTATAAAACATTGTCTCTATATTTTCATAGTTTGATGAACGATTTCTTATTAGAATTGAAAATTTTTCATTTTTTGAGTATTGTACAATTTATTCATCCATTTGACAGTAAGTTAGTTTCTTAAAAGTTCTGGCTTTCAGATTTTCTTCATCTGTAATAGTTGGTATATATTTAGGATAGTCCTAGAAGAGAATCACAATAGCTCAATAGCTATGTACATATATGATTGTATAAAATGATGCTAGTTGAAATGAACTCCAAGATATGGTTGTTGTTGTTTTTAATGTAGTATGTGAAGTTATTTCTTTCTTCTTTCATTTTTTTCCCCTGTGGTTTATCTTTCCTGTTGCCATTTTTTTATTTGGTATTTGTGTCATACACACACACACACACACACACACACACACACACACACACACACACCTACATATGTATCATCTGATTTGGGAAAGGGAAGGGGACTAACGGTGAGACAAGGACAAAGTGTGAACTAATGCAACAGCAATCCTCACAAGACCCTGTTGAAATGAACTTTACACAACTTGGAGAGAAGGAGATGGTGGGGGGAGGGGGAAGAAGAGAGTGGGAGAAAACAGAGAAGGAGTAACAATGTTTGATAAGAAATGTACTCATATGGGAGGGGATAAGGGGAGGGAAATGGGGACAAAAACATGAGAAGGTATAGCAATGTGTGAGAAGTAATACACCTACTACCTGACAAATGTAACTGTATCCCCTCTATACATTATCCGGATAATAAAAAAAGAAATGTACTTATTACCTTATTTATGTGACTATAACCCCTCCAACATCACCCTTATAGTAAAATAAAATTTAAAAAGAAAAAAAGTTCTTGCTTTAAAAGAAACTTACTTCAAATATCTGTGAAGATATGGGTTTTTTTGTACATGCAAGCTTCTTTAAATAAATACCAAGGGTGTAAATTTTAGTTTATACCAAAAGAATGCTTCATTTTTTTAGGGAACTACTGATATGTCCTCTAAAGTGGCTGCTCTACTATGTATTCCTACCATCAACACAAGAGTCCCTGTTGTTTCAAAGCACCTCCAGCATTTGCTTTTCTCAGTGATCTGTGTTTAGCCATTCTAATGATTGTGTAGTGGGATCTCAGTGTCATTTAATTTTCCTTGATGCACTATGTGGAGGGAAACATTTCTATATGTTTAGTTTTCCATCTATCTATTTTCTTCACTTAGGAAATTGTTCAGGTCATTGTGTAATTTTTAAATCAGATTATTTATACTCTTACTGCTGAACCATTCAGGTTCTTCTTATATTTTGACAAAACAATACTTCACCAGAGATGTCTTTTGCACCAATACTTTCCATTTTTACTCTAGTCTGTGTTTTGTTTTTTGTCTTTCTCCTCACAAGGTCTTGAAGAGCAGAAGCATCTAATATTCATACACTTCAACTAATCAATAATTTCTTTCTTGGATTTGGCTTTTGATAAATCTTGTAAATATTCTCTTAGATTTAGTATAGTGTTTGGAGAGCTATTGTATCTAATTTGGCTACAGTCCAAAGTAAACACATCTTAAAGATCTTTGGTAGAGCAACAGTGTGCCTCTGGGAAATATTGTGTTTTGTTGTACATTTAAAGCTTTATTAAAAGGGGAGATGCCATGATAGGTGTCACTAAAACAGTAAAATAGTTTTTGAAAAAAGTAGCTAATTTTCCTTTAGTGCTCTGACAATAATGACCAGACTTGAAGATGAAAGGTTTAATTTCTTTTTTGCCTTAAGTCATAGTGAAGAAAGTTAGCATTCATATCTGGGTACACAACTTGTAACATACATAAATGAGATATCCACATGTCACCAACCCTCATCTCAGGTATTTATTTGTGTACACAAATTCACACATCCCCAATTGCATCATCACCTGGAGAGCTTCTCTGTATATTTGATGTAAATTTCTCAGTAGTAGCTGTACTGCTCAGTCTCTATTGACAGTTGGCTTCAGTGTGGTTTCAACTAGTGTGAAGCAATGATGAGAATGGGAGAGAAGGATTCTCCAACCTTCTCAGTTCTAACCATAGCCTGTTCCCTTAGAGAGTGGCTTCTTCCTGTGACTCTGCCAAAACTTTCACTATAGTTTCAGATGGGAGCAGATAATCTCTCCTTCTGGGCTGGATAAATACTTCATCCGATTAGGGATCTTACTGGTGATTTTTCACTTTGGACATTTGCTTTTCCTCAAAGCATTGTCTGTCAACTTTGAAATCAACTCCAGCTCTATAATTTCCTTTTTTTTCTCTTTTTCTTGTTGCTGTTGTTGTTTTGTTTGTTTGTTTTTTGTCCATTGTGGGACTTGAACTCTGGGCTGGATATTGTCCCTGATCTCTTCAGCTCTAGGCTACCAACCTGCCCTTGAGCTACAACTCCCTTTACTGTTTTCTAGTGGTTAATTGGAGATAAGAGTCTCATGGACTTTAGTGCCCAGGCTGGCTTTGAACCAGAACCTTCAGATCTCTGCCTCCTGAGTTGCTAGGATTTCAGACCTGAGTCAACACACCCTGCTCAAGTTTCTGTTTTTATTTAAAGTTTTTGCCTTTTTGGCTGTACTGTGGACAGATGTTTTCTGTGAGATGAGATTCTAGAACCATCACCCACTGGATCCATATCTTCACTTATGGATCCATATCTAGTCATTATGGACTGATTCTAGGATAGACTGAGAGTATTTAACTTTCAATTTTATGAGTACTTGAGGATGAATCAAGTATTTTTCTAAAAATAATAGTCTTCTCTTACAAAATTACATTACAGCCTTAAATTTGACAATTAGTTTTAATAAAATTAAAGCACATTTAGGTAGACAGAAAGTTTAGTTTATGGGGACTATTATGTGATTATTATTGTTGTTGTTGCTGTGTCTGTCCTTGCACTTAATTTAGAACCTAGGTGCTACCTCTGAATTTCATTTGCTCAAGGCTGGAGTTCTTCCACTTAAACCACATCACTACTTAGGACCTTTACTGAATACTTTATTGGAGATAAGAGCCTCAGGGACTTTCCTACCTCAGGCTGGCTTTGAACCACAATTCTCAGATCTCAGCCTCCTGAGTAGCTAGGATTACAGGAATAAGCCATTGCTTCTAGCGAATGATGCAAATTTTATCCTTGACTATAGTAAACCTTATTGGTTAGTTCTTTTAAGAAATGCCTACAAAGTTAAAGATCTATGAATATTTAAAATGTTATTTTTAATGTTTCTCATTAATTGGTTTTGCTACACAGAAAAATCTGGGTTATTTTACTTCACTTTAATGATATTTGATGTTTAAGAAATATGATTACATTAGCAGGTGCCTTGATTTATGACAAACGTGATGTACCAATCTTATATTCAAAATCTTATATTCAATTTTATATTCAAAAGTTCTATTTCTTACAGTGAGATCTAAAGCAGAAAAACCCAATTCTACAACAGGAGTATGGTTAATCTGAAGTAGATTTCTTTCATCCATCTTGTAAACTTGAAAGGGAGCAGAGAGTTTGGTTTAACCAAGTAAAGTCTTGAGTAGCAATGAAATAGGTGAATACATTCATAGAAAAAATAATAAGGGTGCATATTACCTTATAAAGAAACTATATGAAGAAGGAAAACATGAAGTAAAATTAGTAGGAAGATGTCAGAGAAGAGTTTCAAAGAAAAAGCCAGTATCAATAGCAGAAGTGATTCACATTGCAATTCGATTATACAGTTCACTCAAACAGAGGAGCTGCTTCATATAGGACCCTAGATTCCTAAAGCAGAAGTAATAGGGAATATTATCAATAGCATTGACTCCAAATAAATATGAATCCATCTCTAAAACATTGACTTCTCATAGCATATCACAGTAGGTTTAAACAAAGCATTCTTATTTTCAAATGATACAATCGCCAAATAAGATCCATTGTCTATACTTACTATGGGACATCCTCTTTGAAACACTAAACCTAGTTCAAGTGTGCCTTCGCTGTTTGCTTTGAGTTTATATCTCATGGTTAGGGGAAAATACAACTTTGGTTTCAAAATAAGTGAAACTGTTAGCTGAATCCTATATGCTTTCAGTTTCTGTGCTGTGGCAGTCATAGATCTGATGGGACACACACAAAGGTTCAGTCACTAAAGCAATAACTTTGGTATTTATGACTTCTAGGTATTGTTTATGCAACCAAGTAAACAGTATTTATGAAGCATGCATGTACAGATTCGTTCAATAATGGGTAACTATTTTTTATTATGACCACAGGTTGATTGTGTATTGAAATATAAGCATAAAATTAATTTTTACTTTCTCTGCTGCTCTGCTTCTACACTACCACATTTATTTGGTTTTATTTCTCTAACAAATATTAATAAAGATCCTAATATGAGTCAACTGTTTAACTCCTAATATTATTAGAAACTAAGTAGGCATAAAGAATTGTGTTTATAGTATAATAGACTCATTTAAAACACTTCTGATAAAAAAGCCTTTAATTATAGCTTTCTCTGAATATAATGGGTCTTATTATTATAAAAATTAATTAATTTTTCTACCTCTTAAACAGGAGTCAGAGTTCACAGAGTTCTGGTTTACCTTTTCCTTTTTTTAAAAAAAAAGAAACTAGAAAAGGCAAGGTATTTTCTTAAATGAATCTAATAGTCTTTAAAAACATGGGGCTTTGTAACTAGTTAGTATATTTGAAACTATCACTGAATTTTCTTTGCTATACAGGTTCAAAGCATTTCTGGGAAATGAGGTCAAATCAATTATTGCATAAACAATTTTAAAGTGTTTTAAGTTGATAAACTCTAGCTCTACTTCACAAATAAGCTAAATATCTGGAGAGATGCCATCAACAACTAACAGCTATCAATTATGTGTGAAAGAAACCTAAGGTCATTTATTTCTGATGCCTATAAGGAAGGTAGTAATGTAAGCAGATAGAGTGATGCATATCTCTTATTCCCCTTGCTTGTAAAAGAAGGTGAGGAAAGATTATGGCATAAGGCAGGCCATCCAAGTCATGAGGCCCTGTCTGAGAAATCATACTAAAAAGCAAAAGGTGGAGAGATGGATCATGTGGTAGAATATTTGTCTGGCAAGTAAGAAGCTCTGATTTTAATCTCCAGTATTGCTGCAGGAAAAAATGATATAAGACAAAAATCAAATAATGTTACTAACAAAGAAATAATTGTCTTTGTGTTGTGTGTATGGGAGAGAGAGAATGGAGAGAGAGACAGAGGGAGAGAGAGACAGAGACAGAGACAGAGAGACAGAGAGAGACAGAGACAGAGAGACAGAGACAGAGAGACTGAGAGACAGAGAGAGAGAGACAGAGACAGAGACAGAGAAACAGAGACAGAGAGAGAGAAACAGAGACAGAGAGAGAGAGACAGAAAGAGAGACAGAGATAGAGGCAGAGACAGAGGCAGAGCCAGAGAGAGACAGAGTGAGTCCAGGAGGTGGAGCTTGAACTCAGGACCTGGATGCTTTCCTGAACTCTTTTGCTCAAGTCTAGCATTTTAACACTGGAGCCACAACTCCTTAGCTAACTTTTTGGTGATTAATTAGAGTTTTATAGACTTTCCTACCTAGGCTGGCTTCAAACAAGGATCCTCAGATCTCAACCTCCTGGAGAAGCTTAAAAGGTTTACAGACCTGAGCTACTAGTGTCTTTGTTAGACAGAGAAAGGACAGAGCACTTGCACTCACTGCACACAGAGGGAGATGTATAGAGTGTCTGCCCATGAGAAATATGAAGAAGAAAGATGGCATGTAGCATTGGACGTATATTGCCTTCTGCAGTTGGTAAGAATCTGGATCTCACAGTCTACTCTGAAGGGAAGAGTTAAAATGTGCCCTGATGAAGAGGTCTCAGAGGAAACCATCCAGGGCTTACAAATATAAGCACCCAATGAATGCTCCAGTGAATGTATACCAAGTACTCTGTGCATGAGAAAGCTCCCTAGAATCTAGACATAATCCTTGCTTGTGAGGCTGAGTCAACTCAGGACAGCTCATGCAGGACATAGCACATTTCTACCACATGAATTTTTTAATGTACAAATTAGGTTATAGTTTATTGTTCTTTTCATCCTGAAAACAGTCTTGGATAAACTGTTGCGAATTCAGAGAAGATTAAGTGATTTGATATACCCTTATAAAAGGTGACAGAGAATTATGTGTCAGATGAATTTTCTCATTTATGAAGGTACTGTTTGTGCTTTTTTATCTCAAGTATGATGATGACATACAAATGGATCTATCTATATTTATTGAGGTACATAAAGCCCTAAAGTAGCTTGGAGATGTTATAAAGCCCCTAAGAACTTAAAACAAACAAATAAAATCCAGGTATTTTGGAAAGAATTCTGTGGATGCTCAGACTCAATTGGGAAAGAATTCTTTTTTTTTTTTTTGGTGGGTCATGGGACATGAACTTGGCCTGAGTGCTGTCCCTCAGCTCTTCAGCTCAAGGCTACCACCTTATCCGTGAGCCAAACCCCAATTAACCTTTTCTAGTGGTTAATTGAAGATAAGAATCTCAGGTCCTTTTGTGCCAGGGCTGGCTTTGAACCTTGATCCTTAGATCTCAGCCACCTGAATAGCTAAGATTACACCGCACCCTGCTCAACTGGGAAGAATTCTATAAAAATTCTAGCATGCTTTGGACAGTATAGACATTTGCAGTATTCAAGGCATTTCCTGGTCTGCACTGGATCATATTAGATCCAAACCCAAATGTAGTCTGTCTGATAATCTGGTATAAACTTGGAATTCCAGATCTCCAGATGTAGCACTGGTATCAACTGCTGTATTACGTTTCTTCTTTACAGAGCTCAATTCAAAATTGTAAACCACAATGAGAGAAAAATAATGAGACTTTAAGATTCTGACACTTACCTGGAAAACATTTATTTTTTTCTCTAGTAGCTTAAAACAAACAAACAAACAAAAAGAAGGGAAGAAAAGGAGAGAAAAAGAAAACGTTTCTGGTTTCTTAAAACAAGAAGAGGAGGTAGAGTGAGCTATTTCTTTTATTTTTTTGGAATAAATAAGTTATACTGATAAATGGACAACTCTGTGGGCACGTTACTAGCTATTCAATTGCCCACTTTAAGCAGTTCAAGTCCTCTTTCAGTTTTCTGTATAGTACTTTCTGAATAAAGATAGGTAATTTTTCTTGATTTCTCATTGACGAGTCATAGTCATCTTATTTAGAATGTTGCATTGACTTGAAATGGTTTATTTGGCTCCTGAAGCAGTTTCAGGGTTTGTGAAAGTACAGATCTGATCATGTTATGTTCTTGTGAAACATACTTTACATGTGTCCGAATTGCCTGCGGAATGAAAACTTTTTAGCTTGATCTATAATTCTCACCTATTTTATTTTCCACAGTGTGATCCCACTAAGCCATGACTCATTCTTGGCAGATAAAACAACTCCTCTTTCTCTAAAAGCATATTCCACTTTTCTACTTCTCTGATTTTCGACCTAAATTCAGGCTATCAAAATTTTACCCATTCAACTCAAATGCTTCCTCCTACATAAAAATCTTCCATCAAACATACCAAAATTACACCTTAAAAATTACACTGTTTCCTGTATTTTAATTACTTGTAGATGTGCTTGATTTGTATTTACCTGTCTATTCAAATTTTCATCGAATTTTGAAATTAATTCTATATCACAGACTTTTCTATTGGTAAGAATGGAGGAAGCATATTTCTATACACATTATTTGGAACAAAATTCCATTAGAGGCAATGTACACCTTTGGCCTTTGGGAGAGGAAAAAGTATTATCTTCCTTTCACTTATCAAAAGATTTGTAGTTGGGACTCAAGTCACAGAATATACTAAAAAGAGAAGAGTATAATTTGTTTAACCTAAGTTTTAGAAGACATGGAAGCATTCAGAAATATGAAATATAGAAATGCAATTGAAGAATAAAAATAGTCTGATCTAACAATTGCAGACTGAAAGGGGATTTGCCAAATTGTGTTGGTTCAGATTCTTTTTTGGCGTCCTGAATGACATAGCTGCCCTTTGAGTATAAACAGGATATTGGTCATGTGACATTCTTCAAGAGACTTGAAAGGGAGGTTTTTGTTTGTTGTTGTTTTTCCTGGTCCTGTTCCTTGAATTTGGGAATTTGCTCAAGGCTAGCACTCTCCCACTATCTTAGGCTACAGCACTCTTTCCTGCTTTTTCTGTGGTTAACCAGAGATAAGAGTCTTTCAGACTATCCTGCTGAAGCTGATTTTGAACCTCAATCCTCAGATCCCAACCTCGTGGGTACCTGGGATTCTGGTGCTCAGCAAAGAGTGGCCTTCTTGATCGGACTGTTTTCCTTAAATGCCAAGCTACCATGTTTTGGAGTAGAATGACCTAAGCCAGTCAGACCTCACTTGACAAGAGCACCCAACAAGGAAGATTACCTTCTGAATGTATTTCATTTCAAACCCTCTTCCCCAGGATCATTTTGCTCAGGTAGCTCTGACTCTTGTCAACCAAGCTGGTGGGTGCCAGATATTATTTAATCAAGTGCATTTTCTATTAACTATACCAGTCAAGAGCACTTCTCCCATTCAAATTCAAGGCTTAGTTGAGTGCATAGAATTTAGGAGTGCAAACTCTCCCTTTGCTAGATTTCATAAAACATTGAGAGTATCTGAGAAATTAATTTATATAAATTCAGCTATGACATATCTCATAGGTGAATTTTATCAAGAGTAACCAGAAATTAGACCTGTATTTCTACTGCTGAACTAAACAAGGAAGTGACAAGTATTACTAAGAAATCAGCCTGAGAAGTGATTGCCAAAAGGCAAGTAAAAATAATTGGGAGATAAAGTAATGGTGAACAGCAACTTTTATTTATTTACCATCTTAATCATCATAACTGATTTTTGTTGGAAAAAAGTTGTGTAAACTATAGTCATTTTCTGAATATCTAGCATCAAGGTTAATGAAATGTTTTTAAAACTTCTCAGGTAAATTGGTCCTGTGATTGGCACTGGGGTACTACTGACTCTTTGGTGCACATTTAAAGGCATACAGAGTTTTCTTCTTTAAAAGGCAGCCCCAAATCCAGAGCTTCTTGCCAAATTTTCTTGCAAACTGATCCCTCAGAGAGCAAGTGAGAGTTGAGGTAGAGATAGATATAAATATGAAAATAAAGATAAAGACATAATTGGGAGACACATACAGTCAGGCAGACAGATTGATGCACATATGTGTACTTATTTTAAGGGCACAAATATAACTCTAATTATGTAATTATAGTTATAATAAATAATTGGATGTTTGTTATCATTAAATAGTTACTTTGAGGTGAAACAACAAGAAACCTTCCATTATATAGATATTATTAGGACAATGAGAGTTAAAAATTATATGGGGGGGACACAAAAGTTCCAGTTAGATGCAGGTGCTGAGTCAAGAAAACTTAATATTTTAGGCTCAGCAATAAAATAGCAGTTTATGTTCTACTTATAAAGGAAGATTTATTACCTTTATGTCCTCTTAATAATTTGCTTTTTCCTTGTATCAGATATAATCCCATATTGCAGCCCTTTGCCCTTAGAGAGTAATTTAATCTATTAGCCTAGAAAACCTTTGACTTCAGTCCTGATGTCAGGAAGAAGAGAATGGTTTTCTTAAGAGTGTGGTATAATTGAAGGTCACACAGTCCAAGGTGCCCATGGAGTGGTATGAGTGGAAAGCAAATCCCTTGGTTTCCAATCCCCTGAACAAGCTTTGTTAAATAAGCAAGCACACAGATCAAGACCCACATCAGGACCAGTCGAGAGAATGGTTTTAGGAGGGGCTTTAGATATAAACAAAGGCCTTTTAGAGTGGCCTTTGTGTTACCACAAAGGAAGGGTTAATGGATTAACTTCTTTCATGGACTAAGGCGGCTTTGCTTAGGTACCAATAGACATTTGTGTTAATTATTTGGACCTGTATTTTTCCTGAGGACAAAAATGATAATATGATCCATGCTTTTGTGCATTTGTTATTTTCATTTAAATTAAGAATTACACAGCTTCTTTTAAAGAAAAACATCTGACAAATAGTCAGTCATGTTACAAATAAACACCCCCCCATATACACACTGCTTCCTGAATTGTCCATGAAAACTCATTCAGAAGAAGCTTTGGGATCAAGTAGCATAGGTGCCTTAGATCATAAAAACAAAATAGCTGCTTTAAAAAGATTTCAGGAGGAGTCAGATAGTCTCATAAATATTTCTCTTTGGGAAAGATTTATTCAAGTAGATAGCATTATAAAACTATGGCTTAATTAAGAGTAGAATGGAGTCATAAAATTTTGTGATCACCTCTAATAATAGCCTCCAAATAAGGTATAACAGGGAAGCATATAACTATACTTTGAATAAATCATTCAGATTTTAAGAAGGTTGAAATGCTTATCAGCAATTCAATAACTTGTTCACTTACTAAAGATCCATGCATATGTTCAGAGAAGACTGCATGTATGTCTTAGATGCTGCAGATGTTCCAATGATAAGGAGGTAAGCTTCCTCTACTGAAAGAAGTAAGGTAGGATTGCGTGTTGGTGGCCCACACCTATAACCCAATGATTCAGACATGCAAAGTAGATTGGATTACACTTTGATACCCTTCAAGGTTTGTGGTTTGAACCCAACCCTGACAGGAAACTGGGTGAGACTCTAATCTCCAATTAACCAGAAAAATAATAACCCACAAGTGGAGCTGTAGATCGAGTGGTAGAACCTCATCTTAGAGTGAACAAATCTCAACAAAGCATCCAAGACCAAAGTTTAAGTCCCTGGACTGGCACAAATGAAAGAAAGAAAGAAAGAAAGAGAGAGAGAGAGAGAGAGAGAGAGAGAGAGAGAGAGAGAGAGAGAGAGAGAGAGAGAGAGAGAGAGAGAGAGGGAGGGAGGGAGGGAGGGAGGGTGGAAGGGAGGGAGGGAGGGAGGGAGGGAAGGAGAGAAAGAGAGAGAGAGAGAGAGAGAGAGAGAGAGAGAGAGAGAAAGAAAGAAAGAAAGAAAGAAAGAAAGAAAGAAAGAAAGAAAGAAAGAAAGAAAGAAAGTGGGAGAGAAAGAGAAAGAAAGAAAAAAGAAAACAAGGTTATTAAGGTAGATAAGACTGACAGAAAACAAGAATCATAAGGCTATTTTTTTAAAATAAATGTCCAAATATAAAAGAGAGAACTTCTGGCTGAGAGCAAGAGTTGTCAAAATGCCAGAATATGAAGAATGACTTATTACAGAACTGTGAAAGGCCAGTATATCTGAAGAGAATATCCCAGGTAAACAAATACGAACCAAGTAAAGGCATCAACTCCAAACTCACGGAATTTGTTCAAAGAAAGAGAAGGAGGCTTTGAAACCAAAGTGCATTTAGACTAATAATGGGAAATGTGACGGAGGGTAGTAAATTTCTACCAGATTTCCATGTCTGAAACATAGCTTGTTCTCTTCCAAAAATCCATAGGGGAGCATTCCAGTTACGCTTTGGAAGAGAATAGCCAAAGACACTGGTTGAGAAATTTGACAACAGTCAAACTACAGGAAAATAAGAATAAAAAACTAACAAAATGATAATAAGATTGAAAGAAAAGTTAAAATGAAGTCAAAGGGAAACAGACTACAGACTGTTATGTGTGTGTGTGTGTGTGTGTGTGTGTGTGTGTGTGTGTGTGTGTGTGTGTGTCTGTGGTTGTGTCTGTGTGTCTGTGTGTGTCTGTGTGTTAGTACTGGGGTTAGAACTCTGGCCTGGGAGCTGTTCTTGAGCTTTCATGCTCAGTGCCAACACTCTACTATGTGAACCACTTTTCCTTTTTGGCTTTTTTTTGGTGGTTAGAGATTAGAACCTCATGGACTTTCCAGTCTGGGTTAGTTTTGGACTAAAAGCCTCATATCTCAACCTCATGAGTAGCAAGGATTACAGACATGAGCCATCAGCACCTGACTAACAAGAGCAACCATAATACATTGATACATGAGGTAAAAAGAGCCTAGAGTGAGAAGAATTACAGTGCTTCCCGCTGTGATGACTGAATGCTTGCACTATGATTAAAAATTTAACAAGTCAGAAGGAAAAGTAATGATGAAAAGGGCCATTGAAATGATAAGGTTTGTTTTGGCTGCAGTGAACATATCAGAATATTTTAATATCAGTTTTGAACAAGTGGGTGAATAAACGTATTTGGAAGTTAAGAGATAGGTTCTAGGATTTGGTAAGTGCCATCAGTAAAAGCAATGATTGCTCCAAGCATAAAGAAGAGCTTAGCAGTTAGGACAAACTTAGAGAATGGTTACTGCTGGGAGGTAGGTGGGGATAACACTTGTTAGAGCACATTTCAAACTATCTTAAGCAAACAGCTGAAAAAGCAATAAATGACAACCTATCTTCTCTTTCCAGTTACTGAAATGATCCAAGAGACAAAACAATGATTCATTAGCAATGTTGTACCATCCACCATTTATTGTGTATTAGTCAATGAAAGCTGAGACTACATAAATGCTTAAGGATCAGTTATCATCAAGTACATTGCATCCAGAGTTATTCTACGAGAAATCAAAGTGGGTCTGATGAAATTGAGTGGGAAACAGTATAGCTATTCTTTGTCAAAAGGTTTGGTGACAAGAGAACAAGACAAAGGGACACCTTAATGATGGTCAGTATAAGTGGATGCCATTTTAGGAAAAGAGAACATCAAACACCATACTTCTCAGAACACACCTTCTGTTGCCAAGTGAGCCCATGAGGAGCCAGGAGTGCAGGAGTCACAGGAGAATGGTATTCAAAGTACACTGGGAACTTAGGAAATTCATTTTATTCAGAAGAGATCCTGCCTTTCTTTTCTTTCTTTTAGTTGTACAAAGGGTTTTATTGTAACACATCAGTTTGTGAGTATACTGCATTTTGATCAATATCACCTTTCATCATTCTCCCCAGAATGATGATATTCTGCTTTTATAAATTTTTTCTCACTCTTTTCTTTCTTACTGTATTTTATTGTCAGGGTAATATATAGAGGTGTTACAGTTGCATTTGTTAGGTAGTGGGTACATTACTTCTCTAACATTGATACCCCCTCTCATGTTTTTGTCCCCATTTTCCTTCCCCTGAAAACCTGATCTTCTACATATAAGCCAATGGTAGCTAATCTTAGAAAGGAAGCACCTGTGGTCTAACCTAGAAAACCTCTCTCTCCCCCTCCCTCCCCCTCCCTCCTTTTCTTTGCATTGACTACATATCTAGAGCACCATGGGATATACAGAAGAGGAAAAATAAGTCTACCACTCCAGTCACCACCTCTGAACCTTCGATTTTCTGTGCTTCACTGTTGGTTAATATGAACTCTGTGGACCTGCTTTGTTAGTAAATTCCTCAGAAACTTAACCCAGCTGAGTGTATCTGCAAATGGCCCAAAGCAAGGTTCTACTAGGACTGAGGGTGTTACTTAAATGGTCGAATATTTGGCCAGCATGCAAGAGAATCTAAATTCAATTCCCAGTACCACCACAAAGTAAAACAGTGGAAAAAATAAAAACCTCAATTCCTAAGGCATCTCAGCATATTTCCTTCATTTTCCTCAGTAACCCATGTGACTACACTAGTACAGCTGAGTAATGTACAGAATAAGGAGAGACTTTGTCAGAAGTAAAAAATGGAAGTGCATTTATAGACAGAGTAAGTGAAAAAAGAAAAGGGACATCAGAAGGTAGTTACTTAACACAATGAGTTTTTTAAGAAAGGACAAGAGAATTACTATCATATTTCTCATGATGTTTAGTGCTAAAGAACTATAGCTGTTTAATCTTCTTTTTCTTCCTTACTTCAGGAAGGAAAAATAAGATGCTGGGTACACAGGAGACTTTTGTGTAGATGATAATACAGACAGATAACCTGGGAGTCAGGTTGGTGCTCATGGTTTGATGGAAAATAAGAATTCCACTCAAGAAGGATAGAGATTTGGATAAGAGAGGTGAAATGCCTTTAGAGGGCATGATATTATTGAATCAGGGCTGGCAGTCATAATATGATACAAATAGAATGGACAGTAGGGATTTGTAGTGAAATTAGTACTATTGATTGCCTACTTTCTCGCATAGTGCTCAAGTGGTCTACAATCCATAGTGAGGAAATGGTTATCAGTGTGATTCACAGTAAAGGCTTATTAGAATAAAGGAACAAAAGCCATACAGGTCAGATCTGATATCATTCATAAGAAAGCAATTAAAAGGGCTTAGATTTCACATTGGAAGTTAAGAAACAAAGTATATTCAGGTTGTGGTTGTTAAATCAGAAATGAATGGACACTTCAGAGAAGGAAGTTCAAAATGTGTTGCTAATGAGGGCACAGCCACAGTGGAAAGTAAGGATGATCTGTTGCAATAGAAAACTTTAAAGTTTAAATTCAATAATATTGAACGGGGACCTATCCTGAGTAAAAGGATAACATCTCATTGATGGAGAAGTAGTTGAATAATGAGAAATTTGATAAATAAAAATACAGACTTAGAATGAACATTGTGTATAAGATCTTCTTTTACCTCCAGATCTTTGATCCATTTGGAGTTAATCCTGGTGCAGGGTGACAGAAGGATCCAACATTACTTTTCTGCAGGTGCTTAACCAGTTCTGCCAGTACCACTTGTTGAAGAGGCTGCCTTTCTTCCATTCTATTTTTTGGCTGCCTTATTAAATATTATGTGGCCATATGTCTGCAGGTTGATTTCTGGGTCTTCATTTCTATTTCATTGGTCCTCTGGTCTGTTTTTGTGCCAGTACCAAGCTGTTTTGGTTGCTATAGTTCTGTAATAGAGTCTAACGTTTGATATTGAGACACTTGAAGAAATGCTCCACATGTCTGGCCATAAAAGAAATGCAAATCAAGACAACTTTGAGATTCCACCTCACTCCAATTAGAATGGCCATAATAAAAAAATCTAATAACAACAGATGCTGGAGGGGATGTGGCCAGGAGGGATCACTACTACACTATTGGTGGGAGTGCAAACTCCTTCAACCACTATGGAAAGCAGTATGGCAGTTCCTCAAAAGACTAAACATAGAACTCCCCTATGACCCAGCAATTCCACTGCTTGGCATTTACCCAATTGTCCAGAAACTAGGACATACTAAATCCACTAGGATATCGATGTTCATTGCAACATTATTTACCATAGAAAACAGATGGAACCAACCCAGATCAGATGCCCCTTAGTTGATGAGTGGATCAACAAGATGTGGTATTTATACACAATGAAATTCTATGCTGCCATCAGAAAGAATGACATTACCCCATTTGTAAGGAAGTGGAAAGAGTCAGAAAAAAATCATATTAAGTGAAGTAAGCCAGACCCAAAGGAACATATATACAATATATCAGCTAACAAGGTGAAATACTGTAACAATATGAGATAACCAAGGGACAGCAAAAGAGATGAAAGATAACATAATACATTAAGGACAACACTCATTATATGGCTTTTGTTTCTATATCCTGGAGGTTCTTTCATTTAACATCATCCTATATGGCCTTATAGTTCCTGGTTCTTGATCTTCCAGTTATAGAACTTATACCAGCATCTCCCATTTCCCCAAATTCTGGCTCATGTTCTGACTCCTACTGACATTCAGTCATATCTTCAACTGTTGGTTCTCAGATCTCTAAACTCAGACTAATTTTTGCTATATGTTTCTTTAGATCTCCAGCTTGCTGATGGTAGATAGTATAGAGATATTTACAATCATGTAGTTACTTCTCACAGTTAATTAATTTTCTGTGTACCCATGTGTGTTGTCTGTGGAGAACTCTGTCTGAATGACTGTTAAATAAGTAAAATGCTGAGTCTGTGGATTGGGGAAAAATATTGAAAATCACAGCTTCATTAGTAGAATGGCCTAAGGTTATGATTAAAGAAGGAATGGCCAGGGATGGGCCAGCCAGTTAAGAAGCCATTGTTGTTCAGGGATAAAGGAATAGAATTCTGAACTTCAATTGTTTAGTTAGAAATGAGAAGAAAGAATGAATTTATGAGACATATTGGAAGGGGAATAAAAGGACTGAACACAGTGATAGATTATCCCGAACAAACTTAAAAATGGAACATGTCAAAGATTACTTTTCCTTTGTGTTCCTTATGTTTCTCGTCCCACTGCACTTCCCATTAATTCTTTCTGAACTGCCATTTAAGCAACAAGTAAGCATAATTTGGGCGCTTGGGGGACAATGTGACTGTCATTTTCAGAAAAGTTCAATGAGATTAAAATTGCTAAAAGTAAACTTCATGTAGTAAGTGCTCAGTATATGTTCATGAAAAACAGAGATGTGTTCAAGATGTAAATCCCATCTCCAGCAACTAGGTTTGGGAGTTCAGGTTGTCAGACATGAACTATACAAAATGTGAAGACACATACAGGAAAATGGAAATTTTAAGTTTTGTGCAGTGAAATGTCAGCAAGGTTGCTTTTTAAACTCAAGGAGATAAATTGACAGAAGCAGCTTAAAATATGATACATTGAAGTGCAAATGAGAAGTACCCCATCTAAAATCCTTATAATTGAGTTAAAATCCTGGATAAGCACATTTATAGATTGGCATTACTAGTTCATTCAAGAGAGAACAGAAGTCACAAAACAAATACCTATGCAGTGAGAAGAATGCAGAGATGTTATTTCTGTTCATATTTTATATAACTATACTATCATTATAAGCAAAAAGGTAAGTACGAAGAAATAAACTGTTTTAGTCATTTCATACAATTAAATTTTGGTCAACACTATCAAATAACATGATAATGAGTGAACTCAGAAGACATCTCTTTAAGTCTGTGAAGTCTGTGATTTTCCTTACTGAGACTAACTTCCACCTCCATGATATAGTTTACAAATGTATTTTCAGCCAATTTAAAAAATGAGAGTAGCTAGTCCAATCATAAATAGAAAAACCTTATTGCATTAATAGACACAAATGCTACTTCCTCCATGTATATTGCCAAGAAAACATTCCCACTTACATTTCATATCACAAACCCCAAATTAATATTGTTCCTGAAACATATGAGTTCACAATGACCTATGATATTTGGAAGATTTCAATTGTGTTTTCATGAGAGTTCTGAAATTAAATACAATAAAACATTGCCAGTGTATGAAAGTCTGATCTAATGAATTTTCTTCTTTTGCATGCACAGTGGAGCATAGTCTTAGTGAATAGGCCGAGAGTGTATGCACCATTGAGTGTTTACCAAAACCTACCGTTTAAATGTTCTACCATCCCCCTGTAGAAAGGTTGGCTAAAAATCAAGCCTTTAACTCATGTGACCCCGGGAGATACATCCAAACCATAGCATGATGTTTAAAATTAAACGATGTTAGCTATCATCACACTAAGAATATATTTCAATTTTAACCTATCATATATTTTTCTACAATTTTATTATAAAGTCATCTACATGATATTTTCTCTTAGTATTTTTTCTATGAATATTTGACATAACAAAGTGCCAACAAAAAAAAACCCAAATCTATTTTTGTACCCTATCTGATTTGACTCAAATGTTCAAGTCATGTGTTCATACTTTGAAATAATGTACATATACAAAACATTTTTTTTCAGTTAGCTTTTTTTTTCCTTTTTTATTGTAATTAGTAAAAGGGTTACATGATATTTGCCAGATAGAAGGTGCGTTAATTCACATACATTGATACCCTTTCACATGTCTTGGTACCCGTTTCCCTCCCCCCCCACACCCCCCACCCGTCTTGGTTTTCCCCCCTTCCCTATCAAATTTCAAATATCCAAATACAAATAAATTCAATATATTAGATAACAAAGTGAGATACTATACCAATATGAGATAACAAGGGACAGCAAAGGAGATGAGAGACAACATAGTACATTAAGGACAACAATCATTCATTATATGGCTTTTGTTTCACTATCCTGGAGGTCCTTTTAATTAGCTTCACATTATATGTCCTTATGTATCAAGATTTTGCTCTATTGCAAATCTCTGCTAGTAGAGCCCAAGGTTTCTACTGATTATGACGAATGAGGGAAACCATTGAGCCTAAGTTCCTTTGAGTCTGGCTTACTTCACTTACATATACAAAACATTTTAAGATTGAAATGTTTCAGTGACCATTAACATAAATACGTCATTGGAGACAAGTTAAGGGTTTGGGGTTTTGTGTCTTTATCAAGATTAAAAATGTAGCTAATGTGAGAACCAGGATTTACTCTTCTTTAGACTTCATTTTATTTGCTTTCCATTAAAAAGTCAGACACTGCAGTTTTTAATGTGTTTCACTACAGTCAGTATCTCAACTACAGTTTTATGAATATATTTTATAAGGAAGAAGTTGAACATTTGATTTGCCCTCTAAACAGTAACTTATTCAATGTAGAAAATCACAGCACAAAAATAAAGCTCTACTATCTATCTATCTATCTATCTATCTATCTATCTATCTATCTATCCTCACTCAGTATTATTTAGGATGGTTTGCTTAAGGATAATTTCGAGACCTTCAGCTCATCCAGTTTTCTATGTTAATTTTATCTGAATTTGTTTTGATTTTTCCTGGCCAGTATGAAGATAAAATAACTATTTTATATTTTAACAATGTTTTCTCATTGTTTTTCTTATCTCTAATTTTGCATCCTACAATATATATAAAAAATAACCAAGACAAATAGAAATTTACTGATGGAAAATGTTATTTTAGGAGCCTGATGTATAATATCCAGAGACCTAACTTTGGACACAAAAACACCAATTTACCCTATGGTGCTGTTTTCCTTTTTAATTAATTGACAATAAAATTTTACCAAAAAGACACAGTTAATCTAACCAGTTTATTGAAAAATTTCAACAGCATTTCATGCATTTATTAAACTAAACTTGATCATTTCCGTACTCATTTTCAACTTTCATCTTGATTGCAAGTGATTACACATTACTAATTCTCTCAGAGAAATGAAATCATCCAACCAAGGTAACAAGATTACTATTGCATAGTAATTGAACTTAAATCAAAGTTTTCTGATTAAAGAAATCATGATACCAGCTAATTATTATTATTATTATTATTATTATTATTATTATTATTATTAGCCAACTCATTTGTTAAGTTATTAGAACCTGGTAAATTTCCCAAAGATATTTCTCAAGGAGAAACTCTTAAGTTTCTAGATGAATAAGAGGTTATGTCTTAATAGCCTTCCAAACATATCATTGCTCCCTTAAAATAAGCCTATGATTGTCAGGCTCCTGTTGGTTAATTTCCTTTGCTGGGAAGGCTTGATCCCATTTTCATTGCCTTCCTGCTGGCAAAAACCTGCTGCTGCCAAGTCATATATATTAGAGTGCATTTTATTTTCTCTATAATTCATCTTTTTAATGATAGCAATATGTGCCTATGATAAAAACAGTTACCTGCAAAATAGGAAATTGATTTAAGAACAATGTAAGAAAACTTCTTTCTGTAATTGGAGTGTCCTAACAATAGAATAGATATTCACTTGTGGAAGTATTTATCAGAATGTTGGGTTTTGTGTTACATGACCTCAGGTCAAAGGCAAGGAGGAGAATTCTGAAAAGATTAAGAGGTAGGTCTAGATTCATTCTCCCAATGTTCCTTTTGGTATGAGATATTTAAGGAGTTTATTAAAAGCTTTTTTTCTTTGTTCCTAATTATATATGTAACAACTAGATTTTGACATCATTTTTGTGGTCTGACAGTTTTGGAAATAATGATTTAGGTGAATACTAAAAAATAACTGAAAGCATTTGCATTGGATTAATATTTTTAATTGACAAATTACAATTTGGGGGGACACTGTAAATTAATGCATGTATGCAAAGCAGACTAATTTAAACTCATCATCTCTATTTCTTATATTTTTCCAATAAGATGTTTTAAATTTATACAAGGCATTATTATTAGCCATAGCAACCTGCTATGCAACAGCAGTCAGGAGAAATACAATGGCAAGTTGGTGACCTAATGATGGTGAGAAGTCAGAGCTTCTATATTCTGGTTAAACTATATGGTCCGTCACTGAAAAGTCGGAAATTGTAGCCAACATATAGTATGAAATCAAGGAAAAAATGAGGAAGATAGCAATAGAAAAGTGGGAGAAGCAAAGAAGGAGCTGAGGAGGAAAAAAAAGAAAGGAGCCAGAAAAGAAGGTAATGCAGGAAAGGAAGGAAGGAAAAGAGGAAGAAAAAAAGTTGGGCTTAAGTAAAAGATGAGCAATTAATTCATTTTAGTATAAATTTGAGAGATAAAATAATTTGCATATAAATTCATAATTTTATTATTTATTAAAAGTGTTTTTCAAATAATTCAAATTTAAATATAATTCCATGTAGACTGATCACTAAAATTTACTTTTTCTTCACTATCTGAAGGTTTTTGTGCTGTGTAGAACAAAGAAGGAATATTTGATTTTTAAAAAATATTCTTGGAAAACATAAGAAATTTTGGTGTTTCAGGTGAACTGTTTTAGGAAATACAGTATTAATCACAAAACCTAAACTTTCATTCATTCAATCTCGACTTCTTTACTTTTAGTTAAAAATTTGGAAACAAACCCTTAATCTTTCTTGGTTACAAAGATTGTGTGTGTATGTGTGTGACCTAAAACTTGAACTCAGGACCTAAGACCAACCTCTAAACATGTTTGTTCAAGTCTAGTTCTCTACCACTTGAATGATAGCTCTACATCAGCATTTTGGAGGCTATCTTAAAGTAAGATTCTCAGGTCTTTCCTTCCTTGAAATGGCTTCAAACTGTATTCTTCAGATTTCAGCCTCTTGAATAGCTGATATTACAGGCATGAGCTTCTGGCACCCAGCAAACATCTTAATTTTGATAATGTTATTTGATAAAATCATTATCCAAGTTTTTTAAAGCATTCAGTTAATTTCTATTTTTAGAAATGCTAAACAGATTTTGAAACATGACCATATGTTACAAGACTGACATGGTTCCCAATCTAAACATATAAATAACTTATCCAAGTAGTTCTAAGAATGACAGCCATATAAAATAATTTTCAAGGCACCTTTCTTGTTATGCACAGCAAAATTTACTCTGAAGCTCTAGAAGATAAAAAAGTTAGAGTTGTTTTATTCAATTTTACTATTATGTTAATAAATCATAATTAAATATTTATATAATTAGCAATGACTTTATAGTGAATTTCCTTTTTGAAATGCCTTAGTTTATATATATAAACATACATATTATATATATGTATATTTTTATTTTCTTCACAATCAGATTTTCTGTGTGGCATTATAAAGATTCATTTTTTGCTTCATGAACTCAAAGTACAGAAAAATATATTCTTGTGTATAATTACAAAAGTTAGTTTTCAACCTTTGTGTCAAAAGATTTCAGATTTATGTAGTTCTACCACACAAATGTTAATTTACCATTTAAAGGAAGTGTGCTTGTTTACAACATTTAATACTATGGCACTCACAAGCAAAAATCAAAAAAGGAAGCATCATTTCATTAAATAATTTACCATACACGAAGAACATTTCAATGATTTTCCTGAGGGAAGTCATCTTTATGGTGTTTATGAAAGCGAAGAGATCCTGTGATTCTCATAGAAAAGAAGTTTATGCCAACTTAAGGTAGCATCTAGGGAGTTCTTAGATTCAGGTAGAAACGCCAGAGGATAATCATGGCAATCCTGTTTTATGAATCCCCAGAATGCTCCTTACCATGGCAGAGCATAGACTTGCTAAGGAATTCTCTTAGTGAAATGTATGCTTTGGCCCCATTCTTTAAATCACTCTGGTTTCTCTAAACCCATCAATACTTTTGGAGGAAATGCCAAAGTCAACCTTTTACATAATTCTTATGTTCATAAGTATGTGATAAAAGATCATCAGACAAATGTTATTTGTTAGATAGGAGACAAGGCATGGAAAATAAAATTAATGATTTTGACATGATTATGTCTCTCTGGAACACATTGCACTCTGCAAAAAGACAATGGTAATAAAAACCAAACAGTAAAACTAAATGTAACTTCTTGCATTTTTCCACATTAGAGATAGGAATGTTTCCAATACAACTTAAAATTGCAATAAATCTTTAACACTTAGTTTAAGAACTTTTTCCTACTCCTGGCTATAACCTGTCTGAGTAGTGTTCAAGCTTCACAGGGGTGTTTAGAAAAGATCTAAAACCTGAGAATGCTGTTGTCAACATCAGTCTCAAATCATAGTCATGCAAGGTTGGGAACTTTTCTTCTTAAAAATAAAGAAGTTTTCTTTTCTTTTTTTTCATATATTTTTATTGTAATTAATAGAAGGGTTACATGATATTTGTCAGACAGATGGAGCATTAATTCCCATACATTGATACCCTTTCACATGTCCTGGTCCCATTTCCCTCCCCCCCCCACCCCTAATATTGTTTTCCCCCATTCCCTATCCAATTTCAAATAACCAAATACAAATACATCTGATATATCAGGTAACAAAGTGAGAAACTGTAACAATATGAGATAACCAAGGGACAGCAAAAGAGATGAGAGATAACATAGTACCTTAAGGACAACAATCATTCATTATATGGCTTTGATCCACTCATCAACTGAGGGACATCAAGGCTGGTTCCATATCTTTGCTAAGGTAGATAGTGCTGCAATGAACATTGTTGTGCTGGTGGATTTAGTATGTCTTTGTTTCTGGATGATTGGGTAAATGCCAAGTAATAGAATGGCTGGGTCATAGGGGAGCTCTATGTTTAGTCTTTTGAGGAACTGCCATACTGCTTTCCATAGTGGTTGAAAGAGTTCGCACTCCCACCAACAGTGTAGTAGTGATCCCTCCTGGCCACATCCCCTCCAGCATCTGTTGTTAATAGTTTTCTTGATCCTGGCCATTTTAACTGGAATGAGGTGGAATCTTAGAGTTGTTTTGATTTGCAATTCTTTTATGACCAGAGATGTTGAGCATTTCTTCATGTGTCTATAGGCCATTTTTGTTTCTTTTTCAGAGAAGAAGTCTTTGGCCCATCTTTTAATGGGATAGTTGTTACTTTGGAGATTAGTTTTGGATTGATTCAATTTTTTGAGCTGTTGATATATTTTAGATATGAGGCCTTTGTCTGTTTTATGGTTGGTGAAGATCTTCTCCCACTCTGTAGGCTTCCTTTACCAAACTCATTTTATGAAGCCAGTATAACCCTCATCCCCAAACCAGACAGAGATTCATCAAAGAAAGAGAACTATAGACCTATTTCTTTGATGAACATTGATGCAAAATTTCTCAACAAAATACCGGCCAACTGTCTACAACAACTCATCAAAAAATTATACACTATGATCAAACAGGTTTCATTACAGGGAGGCAAAGCTGGTTCAACTTACGCAAATCAATTAATTTAATTCAACACATCAACAGGAGCAAGGACAAAAATCATATGATTATTTCAATAGATGCAGAAAAGACATTTGATAAGATCCAACACCCCTTTATGTTAAAAGCTCTGGAGAAACTGGAAATCCATGGAAAATTCCTCAATATAATAAAGGCTGTGTATGACAAACCCACAGCTAGTATTATACTTAATGGTGAAAAGCTAAAGCCATTCCCTCTCAAATCAGGAACAAGACAAGGATGCCCACTCTCTCCACTCCTCTTTAACATAGTATTAGAATTCCTAGCCAGTGCAATAAGGCAAGAAGCAAGTATAAAGGGGATCCAAAAAGGAAAAGAGGGAGTAAAACTTTCCCTCTTTGTAGATGACATGATCTTGGATTTAAAGAATCCTATAGACTCCACTCCCAAGCTCCTTGAGCTGATTCAAAACTTTGGAAGGGTAGCAGGGTATAAAATTAACCCTCCAAAATCACTGCCAACAGTGAGAGGAATGAGGCAACAATCAGGAAAGCAACTCCTTTTGCAATAGCCTCAAAGAAAATAAAGTACCTAGGAATTAGCTTAACTAAGAATGTAAAGGACCTTTTTGATGAAAACTTTAAAAGCCTGAAAAAGGAAATTAAAGCAGAACTGAAGAAATGGAAAAACCTCCCATGCTCCTGGATTGGAAGAATCAATATCATGAAAATGACAACCTTGCCAAGGGCTATCTACAAATTCAATGCAATACCCATCAATATCCCAATGTTATTCTTTAACGAAATAGAAGAGGCAATCCAAAATTTTATATGGAATAATAAAGGACCCCATATAGCAAAAACACTTCTTAGCAGAAAGAACAGCTCCTGGGGGATTTCAATGCCAAACTTTAGACTCTATTACAGAGCTATAATTATCAAAAAAGCTTGGTACTGGCAAAACAACAGGCCTGAAGACCAATGGAATTGAACTGAGGACCCAGATATTAAACCACAGACCTATAGCCACCCAATCTTTGACAAGGGAGCCAAAAAAATAGAACGGAAGAAATACAGCCTCTTCAACAAGTTGTGCTGGCAGAACTGGTTAAGCATCTGCAGACAACTAAAATTGGATCCTTCTTTGTCACTCTGCACTAGAATTAACTCCAAATGGATCAAAGACCTGGAGGTAAAAGCCTACACTCTGAAAACTTTACAAGAAGGAATAGGAATTACAATAGACCTCCTTGGCACAGGTTGAAACTTTCTTCATAAGGACCAAGAATCACAACAAATCAAAGAAAGTCTGGATAAGTGGGACTGCATTAAACTGCAGAACTTCTGTATGGCAAAGGACATAGCTAATAAATTAATTAGGAAGCCTACAGAATGGGAGAAGATCTTCACTAACCATATAACAAAGGTCTCATATCTAAAATATATCAACAGCTCAAAAAAGTGAATCAATCCAAAACTAATCTCTAAAGTAAGAATCATCCCATTGAAAGATGAGCCAAAGAGTTAAAGAGAGTCTTCTCTGAAGAAGAAATATAGACATATGAAGAAATGCTTGACATCTCTGGCCATAAAAGAAATGCAAATCAAAAGAACTCTAAGATTCCACCTCACTCCAGTTAGAATGGCAAGGATCAAGAAATCTAATAACAACAGATGCTGGTGTGGATGCCGCCAGGAAGGAACACTAGTACACTGTTGGTGGGGGTGCAAACTCATTCAATCACTATGGAAAGCAGTATGGCAGTTCCTCAAAAGACAAAACATAGAGCTCCTCTATGACCCAACAATTCCACTACTTGGCATTTACCCAATTGTCCAGAAACAAAGACTTACTAAACCCACTAGCACAACGCTGTTCATTCCATCACTATTTACCATAGCAAAGATATGGAACCAGCCTAGATGTCCCTCAGTTGATGAGTGGATCAACAAGATGTGGTATTTATATACAATGGATTTCTATGCTGCCATCAGAAAAACTACATTGCCGCATTTGTAAGGAAATGGAAAGCCTTAGAAAAAAATCATATTAAGTGAAGTAAGCCAGACTCAAAGGAACATAGGCTCAATGGTTTCCCTCATTTGTCATAATCAGTAGAAACTTTGGGCTCTCCTATCAGAGATTTACAATAGAAGAAAACCTAGATACATAAGGCCATATAGAATGGTGCTAAATGAAAGGACCTCCAGGATATAGAAACAAAAGCAATGTAATGGGTCATTGTTGTCCTTAATGTGCTATGTTACCTCTCGTCTCTTTTGCTGTCTCTTGGTCCTCTCATATTGTTATAGTATTCCACCTTGTTTTCTGATATATTTTATATATGCTTATTCGGTTATTTGAAATAGGATAGGGAAGGGGGAAAACAAGATGAGGGGCGGGGGTGGGGGTAGGTAAATGGGGACCAAGACATGAGAAAGGGTATCAATGTTTGTGAGGTAATGTACTTTCTATCTGTTGAATGTATTGTAACCCTTCTATTTATTACAATAAAAATATATAAAAAAGAATGGTTACTTGCAGAGGATATTTTTATTTGCATAATGACAAGGCAATGTTCTCTTTGCCAGCTCCGTATTTTTGTAATAAATGCAGAGTCTTGCTCTCCTATTTATTTTGAGCATTCAACAGAGGAAAGGCATAACGAAATAAGAAGACTTTTGTCAAGGAAACTTGCCTTCTCTTCACTGTGTCCTCTTATTACAAATCGAGAAGGCAACCATTCTTTGAAACCACCATAAAATAATCAAACAATCATGTTACAGCCAGTCATGTCCGAGTTTCCTTTATTATTTCCATGGTCCATCCACCCTTTGGGGAAAGCTTCACCAATAATATGCTTCCCACACCTGAGAGACCACACTGGTATTCATATTTTTACAAGGAATAATACTTTGTTTTGCAAGTTCTTCTTAAGGGCACATTATATCTTTCCAGTCTGTAGTAGAAATAGTAAAATTCCATAATTCAGTGAACTAAATCAAATAAATAAAAGTTCTAAAAGCTTAGATATAATATGCACTGAGTTATATATATATATGTATAATATGCATTGTTATACAATTTTAAATTATTTTGTAGCCATAATATGCCTGTTACACTAATTCATACATATACTTATGTGTTTATAGATGTGTGATTATATTTGATATGTAAATGTATACTATATATAAAATCACAAGCAGAAAGTATTATGTAATTTGTATCAACCAAATTAGTGTGCTGTATTTTTCCAGAAAGCAACTATAAAAAATCCTTCAACATTCAATTTAAAAGTGGCAATACAGCTGGATGCTGGTGGCTCACCATGTAATACTAGTTACTCAGGATTAGGAGATCTGAGGATTGTGATTGAGATCTGAGGATTGTGATTTGAGGATTGGATTTGAAGGAAATGGGACTCATCTCCAATACGCTACCCAGAAAAAGCTAGAAATGGAACTGTGGCTCAAAGTGGTAGGGCGCTAGCCTTGGACACAAAGAGGCTCAGGGACAGCACCCAGGGCCTCAGTTCAAACCCCGAGACGGGAGTAAAAAAGACAATCCACCTTCACATGAATGGTGTCCAACTGAATTTGATAAATTGTATTCTTACTGAAAAAAATATATCTGTATTAAAACAATTTTATAAGGTAATTCACTTTGAGTGACATTTTTGGTTGAAACACTGAACCTGTCAGGGGAAAAGTAATATCATTTCTTCACTCATCACATGGTTCAAGAATGACATATCTGTTATTAAATACAGTTAATAAGAAAGAGGTGCATCCACTTATTTTTAATTTTTTGCCTGTCCTGGGCTTGAGCCCAGGCCTGAGCACTGTCCTTGGACTTTCTCATGGCTAGAGCTCTACCACTTGAGCCTCAGCATCACTTCTGGCTTTTTTCTATATATGTAGAACCGAGGAATCAGACCTGGGTCTTTGTGCAAGCTAGGCAAGCACTCTACCACTAGGCCAAACTCCTAGCCCCAGCATCTATTAGAGGTTTTATATGACATGGATGCTTTCAGAAATGCAGACTCCAGATGCAGTGACAATTTTGCACTTTTTTACACAGTCATGTGGAAGTAATACTGAAGGGAAAAAAGATTCTATCAACAGGTAAAAAAATGATGCGGCCTCGGCAGAAGCTCCTTGCCATTCCAAGTGAAATTCCTGTTCTTCCAATACAATGCTCTCCAACTTATGCTCTTTTCCCAAAGGCAAAGAAGCCCATTTTGAGATGGTTTTTTTTTGTCTGAAACCCCCAAACCATTGCTGTAATGTAATTTTCTATACTATTTTACTTTTTTAATATCACAGAGCATTGGCTCTTTTTTCAAGTGACACTCTAAGTAAATTTTTTTGAAAAATAATAGATTCATTGTGTTTAACTATCTCTGTCTGGTTTGCACATCTTTACCCATCCTAGCCTCCCTCCCTCCCCATGCTTTTCTTTTAACATATCTCATACATTTTAATTTAAAAATTGTAACTTGAAGAGCAGGAAAGAGAGAGGGAGAAAAACGGGGAGAAAATGAGGGAGTTGGTGACACTGTTCAAAAAGAAATATAACCCCTTTAAACAGCACCTTTAAAAATGCTAGTTGTGTGATAAGATTCTTTGCATTTACAGATTAGAAGAAAATTCAAATGAAAGTATCAGGAAATTATTTTATATGAACAATGATCTAAAATAAGGATAAAATAATAACATAGAAAATGCATAGGCCAATAATCTTTATGTATCACCAAGTATGTATGCACATAATGCACAGGTAGGGAAACTAAACAGTGCAGGAACTAGATAGAAGGTAGAAAGAAATGTGATACTGATATCAATTTAGGAACATACAATAGAAAAGAGGATATATGAACAAAACTACAAATTGTCTAGATACAGTAGGTATCAATACAACACTGAACATAACCTCCACATGGTTCTTCTAAAGCAAGTTCATATAGGATGCCCTCAAGGATGTTAGACAATAAAACACACTTCGACAGTGTTAACAAGCTTGAGATAGAGTTTTACATAGCCTAATGATGCTGAAGAAATGCATCAATGAGTGAGTTCTTCATTGCTTGATCATTTGAGAGTGCACCTACACATATCTTCAGTGTAAAGGTCAATTACTGAACTTCAACACTTGATGAAATTAGGAAATGTAGTAAACACAAGATGTATGAAGCTACACTAGGCTACAGTAGAATTGTTTTTACAAGTAGAAAGATTGTGATCTAAAATAAGGTTTAAAATAATAGCATAGAGAATGCATAGGCCAATAATCCTTATGTATCATCAAGTATAAACACACATAGTTTATATGCCATAATTTTACAACACTGCTGGTACAGTAGACATACCCTCAACAGCCCTGACACCATCATGTGATGAATGCATTGCATGATGACATTATAGTGGCTGCAAAGTCACTAGGCAATGGGAAATTTTCAAGTCTATTGTAACCTTATGAGACCACCAATGTGTATATGGTCCATTGTGTATAATTTCACAACACTGTTGTGTCCATCATAACCATATATAGTTTTAACTGGTCAGTATTCAATAAAAAATACTTAAAGAGTAAAAATTGATTTGGGGGATTGTCAAAAGTTCCTCATTTCCTCCCCAAGAATTCAAGTGGTTTTCTTTAGCAAGGACCATTGAAATAATGTTATAGAACTATTGAAATAGCATTACTGGTTATTTCCCTTGAGGTTATCTGCCGGCTTCTTATCCTTGAAGCTATAAGTTTTCTTGAAAGTGCCCATGGAGCAATCAATGGGAGTTAGCTGATGAAAGCTCTGTTTTCCCTGATTCTCACACTGTGCCAGCATGAAGGAACTTCAACTAGAGCTAAACACAATTGAGCTGCAGATAGGATAGTGAGGCACACAGAAATTTCTATAAATTTGGAAAGTTGCTGGGACTTATTATGAGCATATAAACATTCTACAGTGAAAGACTAAATATTTAACATGAATTATGACCCAGGATTATTTATCTACACCTTGAAGAACATTCTTCCTATTGGATGGGAATGGGACACTGAAATTGAACTTAAGATTCTTTTCTTTTTGTTAGTCCTGAGGCTTGAACTCAGGGCCTGGGCACTGTCCTTGAGCTTTCTCAAGGCTAGCACTCTAGCACTTGAGCCACAGCATCACTTTAGGCTTTTCCTGTATATGTGGTTCTGAGGAATTGAACCCAGGGCTTTTTGCATGCTGGGCAAACAATCTATCACTAGGCCATGCTCTCAGCCCTTAAGATTCTTTTATTCCACTTGTCATATCTGTAAAATGAGGGTGAGGAGCCATGCTTCTCAAGCATATGCTGTGAAACAAATGTAAAGATTTGTAATAGAGTACCTAGACAAAGCTAAATGTCATAAATTATGTCTAATTGATAAAGCACATTTAATCTTAGGGTGATTATTCAATGAGTGTATTCTCATCCACATGCTGGAAAGATGAAACCAAAATGTATAGCATCATCACAGAACTAAGATCGAATCCATTCTCACACATTCCCCTGCCCACATGTGATGAATGTGCCTCTAACTGACCTTGTCTCGTTGTGTAGGCCTGATTTATGTCTTTATAGTTTTTGTGAGTTATATGTTTACCAAGAGCAAGAAATTATAACTCTGAAGAAAAGGAAACCAGAAATAAGGAGGTCAGAGGTTTAAGAGTTATATAGCAAGCTGCTTATGTCAATTTAGCAACACTTCTGTCATATTCTACCATCAAGCCAGAGCAAACTCTTTCCTAGTTAAAGGCTGAAACCCAAGAGACTTCCAATTTATTCCAATTTTCTCACTGAATCCGTTTCTATGTGGTTACATAAATAAGTAAATACAGCGTGAAGAAAATATAGATTTTTCTTAAAAATATATATACTTGTGGAAACCAAAATTAAATAAAATTCTCTGCAAAAATTCTTGTATATTTTGAAATTCAAATTGTTTTTTGAGCTTGGATTGTTGATGTTCTTATGCTGTTGCTTTCCAAAATGATAGATAGCTCCTTCCATTCATTATAGACAGGAAGTGACTCTGAAGCTTCAGAAAGTTAAATGCAGGTGCAAAGCTATTGATCCCAGTCTAGAAAATATACTTTATTCATCCATGAGGACTGTCCAAAAAAACCCCAACTGTGACAGTACATTGTTAGATGCTTTTAGAAAGATTATGTCAAGGGAAAGGAGTTTTGTATTTTTATGCTGCCACTGCTTATTGTGTTTTTAGCTGAACAGATCCTGGAGAATGAACCATGAGGTAATTAAGGGGAGCTCTGCACCTAGATTTTTTTTGTTCAGCTTGCTTCTTAGAAGAGTTCATAGGAATTGACTTTTATGCTCTCATTTAACTTGGCAAATGCCATGAAAGCTAAGTCCCATAAGTTTCTATAGCTCAACCCCTTTCTCAGTTGGGAAAATAACTGAATCTGAGAAATATTTTAATTTTTAGGAAATTGCAGACTGAATTTTTTTATTTTAAATACAACTTCTGTCATTTCTTTATCTCTGGAGCCATATAATTTCTAAAAGTAAATAATATAGAAAATAACATCAGTTCAGTAATCTCAAATATTCAGGTATTAACTATTTTAATGATAATTTAATTGACTTTATCATATTATCTGTCAAATTAAGAATGTCTTAAAATACTATTCTCAGTAGTATCATATTATTCAATAATATAATCTTATATTCAACAGAGTCTAAGCAGGTTTCTTGATGACTCAGTTCAAAGGCAAATAGATGAGAAACAAGTGAATTATAGAAATTAGTTGTGGTATGGATTTGTGCACCAGTGCCCTCTGCATAAGCAACATTTTTGTGGCCTGGTCATTTCTGAAACCTTCCTCACTTCATTTCAGCCTTTTCTGGTAGGTTTAGCCTGCTCTGATCTGTGTCTTATTTGGTGTATTTACCCATGACAAAAATCTACCTACTATATATAACCTTAGCAATATATCAGAATCCATGGATGAACTTGGAAAAATGTCCATATTCTTCCTGAAGGATGCTGTGTGTGTGTGTGTGTGTGTGTGTGTGTGTGTGTGTGTGTGTGTGTGTGTTTATACCTTTTAAAGTGGATCACTGAGCTGAACTGACAAGGTCAAACTTTACTGTGGTAGTTATGGAGACAACAAAATATAAAATAGCTTTATAGTTAATTTGTATTTTATTGTAAGATATGAACTTTAACCTAGCTACTCCATGTGGAGCACTTGAAATGAGTGAGCAGAAATCATCTTTTGAGAAGTAGCAGATATTTCCCTTTGTATATCACTGCATTTGGCTATAAAAATTATTTCTTCTTTTTTCCCAAAATGAAATTAGTTACTGTCCTGGACAGAGAAGATTAAGGTGAGGCAAAATCTGTGATGGTAGGGACTGTAGATTTTTAATAAAAGTCAAATGAGAAACAACAGAAATGAAATGCAGTGTTAGGTATTAGTAAATAATATGGAGAAAGATAAGGAAATTGAACAAGTAATGAATGATGGAAGGAGATGATATTTGAGAGTGGTGTTAATGAAGACCTGATTAAATACACAAAAGTTGACTTTGCAGATGTCGTACAAAGGCATGTAGAGCAGAAATCACAGCCAAGCACAAATATCTTAGAGGAAATGTATATGAATTAGTTAAGAAACAACAGAAGCTTGAGACTAAAACAGCGAACAAGACAAAAAATATAAGAAGTCATCAGAGAAACAATAAAGATCACTGATACAAGACCTCTGGAAAGCAAAATATTCTCCCATGTACATCAATAAAAGAAAGAAAAATAAATTTCAAATGACAAAACACCTAGGAAATATATGTTATTACAGCATTTACTTTTTTTTTTTTAGTCTGTTGTGGGGCTTAAACTCTGGGCCTGGGTGCTGTCCCTGAGCTATTTCCGCTCAAGACTAGCATTCTCCCACCTTGAGCCACAGCACTACTTCCAGTTTTCTGGTGTTTAATTGGAGATAAGAGTTTCACAGACTTTCATGACTAAGCTGGCATTATACTGTGATCCTAGATCTCAGCCTTCTGAATAGCTATGATGATAGTGTGACCCCCAGCTCGATGCTTACTTTTTTACTTAAGTTGTAAAGAATATGTAAGATGGGTTGCAGTCTCATACGTAGGATAATGAGTACATTTCTTGTTGAACAATATTATCCCCTCCCTCATTTTCTCCAACTTTTTCTCCATCCCACCCCACTCCATGCTATAAAGTTCACTTCCAACATATTGTCTATTAAGTATCACTGTTGAATTGGTTCAACCTTTGTCCCACCATTACTGTGATTCCCATTCCCTTCTCAAATCAGATAAACTTACATACAAGAGAAAAGGGACAGAGTAGTAGTATTCCCTTTTGGCCACATCCTCGCCAGCATCTGTTGTGCTTAGCTTTCTTGATAATGGCCATTCTAACTGGGATGAGGTGGAATCTCAATGTTATTTTGCCTTGCATTTCTTTCATGGCCAGAGATGCTGAGCATTTCTTTTTTTTTAAATTTTTTTTATTGTAATTAGTAAAAGGGTTACATGATATTTGCCAGATAGAAGGTGCATTAATTCACATACATTGATACCCTTTCACATGTCTTGGTACCCATTTCCCTCCCCCCCCCACACCCCTCTGCTGAGTATTTCTTTATGTGTCTGTCTATTGGCTATTTTTTCCTTTACTATAGGCTTGGTGGAAGTGTAAAATTGTTCAACAACTCTGGAAAGCATTATAGAGTTTCTTTAAAAGACTAAACATAGAGCTCCCCTGTGACCTAGTAATCCTACTTCGGGGCATTTACCTAAATGACCACAAAGTAAACTAGGGCTATACTAAACAATACTAAAGCTACCATCACAGCCATATTCATTGTAGCATCATAGCTAAGATATGGAATCAACACAGTTCCTCCTCAGTAGCTGAATGGATCAAGAAGATATGGTATTTATACACAATGGAATTCTATGCTTCTATCAGAAAGAATGGCAAAGCCCCATTCATAATGAAATGGAAAGACTTGGAAAGCTAGACCCAAACAAACATAGACTCCATAATTTCCCTTAATTATAACAACTTGTATGAGTCTAGGATAATCCTAGCAGAGAACCACAATAGCTAAATAGCTATCATCCTTATAAAGTGATACTAAGTGAAATGAATTCCAAGATATGGAAATAAAAAGTTTTATTGTGGTTATTGTTTTGAATATACTGTCTGGAGTCATTTCTTTCTTCTTTCATGTTTTTCCCCTATGGTTTATCTCCTGTTGTCACTGTATTTGATTTTGGTACCCTATGTATGGGATATGTGTTTTTCTGAATTATGATAAAGGCTAAACTAATACAACAGAAAAACTCAGAAGATATGTTGGAAATGAACTTTAAAACTTGGAGGAAGAAGTGGGAAAAAAATGAGGGAAGATAACAGTGTTCAACAAATGTTCTCACTACCTTATGTATGTAACTGTAACCCCTCTGTATATCACCTTGACAATAAAATTAAATTTAAAAAATTGTTCAGAAACAAAAAAACACAGACAGGGAGTAAACCAAAGGAGAAAGAAGAAATAAAAAGAACTAATTACAAACTACAATCAAAAACACAATCTCTTTAAAAAAAATCTCATTTATTCCAATCTTTTATAGCTATTGAGCTTCTGTGATATTCTCCTAAGAGTGAAGTAAGCCAGGCCCAAAGGAACATACCGGAATTTTTTGTCTCATTTGTATTAACTAGAACATGTCTATAAATCTAGAAGTTGAGTAAGGTGGAAGATGGCGGCGGTTCAGTGTGAGACGTACTGAGCTCCCACCAAGATTCAAGTTCTGGCAGCATAGGGGACAGTTCTTTACCAGAAATTGATCCTAAGTAAGCTTTAGCATGACAGAGATCTCAGAGAGGAAAAAGGCAGAATACTGGCTGGAGAAGACAGCTTGGAGTCCCGCCAGCCGTGGAGCAGACAGCGCTTCTCTGCATTGCAGACCAGCTGGCTGCAGACAGAGCCACACAGAGCCTGCGTGAGTCCAGAGCCAACACCCAGCTTGCACGAACCTGTCGGCTTCATGGAACCTGAGAATCCAGCAATTTATGAGTACCTCCAAGGAGAAGTTTCTACTTCTGCCCATGGAACAGCATTGGGAGGGTGCCCCCTCCCCTCCAGCTGAGAGCAGTGCCATCTTGACTGCTGGCAAAGACAGGACAAAGCAATTGGAGCCTGAGAGGTGTTGCTGACAGCGACATCTTTCTAACTGGCAAAGGATTTCCCAGAGATCCCTTAGCCGGAAATCCTGCCCCAGAGCTGCTGAAGTCCATCCCCCTGAGCCGCCCACAGACCTGGTACACAAAGCCACCTGCGAATATTTCAGCTTTGTTTTACCAAACAAGCAATCTCATCTAAAAAATCGCAAAGCCAAATCACAAGAGAAAAAGACTTTGTGAAGTGTTTGGATGCCGAATTTAGTGGAGAAACAAGTTTCCTATCCTGCCCCCCCCCCAAAAAAAACAACTGAAGAATACCATTTTTCTTTTTGTTTTGTTTGTTCTTCTACCCCTTTTCATTTGAATTTTTAGGTGTTCTCATTTTTCTCTTTGCCATTATACCTATACCTTTTTGTCTAATGTTATGATTCATTCCTTTTTATTTTTTTCCTTTTTTTTCCCTTTTTTCTCCTCTTTTTTTCCCGCATCCCTTCTGTCACTCTGGTCATTCCTAGAAGCACAGTGACAGCTCTGGGTACAATCTGAATAAAAATGATATCCTTATTGATGCAGTCATATGCTTTTTAAACTCAACCTAAGTATCTCTTGGGGAATAACTCACGATAGTGAGAAGTCTCCTCCCAACTTTTCTTTCCTTTTCTTTTTTTTTAATTTGTTTTTGGTTTTTGGTGTGTGTGTGTGTATGTGTGTGTTTGTGTGTGTGTGTGTGTTTGGGTGTGTGTGTTCTGTTTTATTTTGTTGTTGTTTTGTTTCTTTTTTATTTTTAAAATTTGTATAATTGAAATCTCCTATATCTACCTCCCTCTTTTCTCTATATATACTCCTTATCACTCTTCTTATTTTCATAAGTTTTATTTAAGTTCATCTAAACTTTCTATTCAAATATTCTACCTGTCTATCACCTTAGGTCAGTTATCCTTACACGATACCTTTTCTTCATTACTACAATATTCTTACACTCCTGCAGTATTCTTTTCCTACGTCCTTCCTACATCCCTTGTCGTCTTTTATATTATTTTTCTATCTCTGGTCCTCTGTTCATACTTCAACTCTTATAATGCATGGGTCTACATTTGATGGTTCTTGAGCAATGCTGTGTATCTAGGTGTTCAATTATACTCGAGGTCAAGAGGGACTTAGATACAATAGAGACTGGATTGAGGGGTTTATTGTTTTGATCATAAATTGATAATCTGTCGTTGTATTAGATTTGTATGTAAGTGCATAAAAAGAGAGAGTAATATTACCAATCTAAAAGTGCGAACATCTATTGTCAGCCAACTAAAAAGGTCTAGGTTGGTTATATCTGAAAAATTATAATCTTGTTTAGTATTAATCTTGCTCCCATTTTCAAATAGGCAGAACGAGAAACTCAAGAAAAATGGCAAAACAAGGAATAGCAACTCCCACCAACATAAACAGGCAATGGAACAGTCAGTGGCAAATTTAGAGGAGTCTTCCAAGTGCTATATAAATGCAATTGATTAACATCAATAATGAAAAGTGTGAAAACATAAAAAAAGAGATAGGGAGGAAGCCACAGCTAAACAAGAGGAAACCATAAACAAGGTGATATGTGAAAAAGGGGAAGCCATAAAAGAGGCCATAATAAAGGTTTTTCAAAGAAAAATGGACGAATTCATAGAATCCACAAACAAAAAGGTGACTGAACTCCAACAAATGTCCAAAGAGAATAAAGCTGATGAGCTAACCACTCAAATGGAAATCAAGGAGCTAAAGAAAGCCATACATGATCTAAAACAAGAGATGCAAGGCATCAAAAATGAGCAATTAGAAGCAAGGGAGATGAAGAAGAAAGTAGATAGCTTTGATAGCAGGTTAGACAATGCACAAGAGAGAATTTCCGGGGTTGAAGATAATTTAGGTATTATAGAGAAGAACAGAAAATGAGTCAATTCAAATCTAAGAAATATGAGAAATGCTACAGGAGGTCCAAGATACAATTAGGAAGGCTAGTTTAAGGCTAATTGGTATTGAGGAGGGTCTGGAGAAAGAGGTCAATGGCATTGGAAATATACTTCAGGGAATCATCTCAGAGAACTTTCCAAATATCCAGAAAGGCAGGCCCATACAAATACAAGAAGCTTTTAGAACCCTAAACAGACCTGACCAGAAAAGGACATCCCACCGCCCCATTATAATCCAAACTGGATCAATAGAGACCAAAGATAGGATCCTAAAAGCAGGCAGGGAGAAGAGAACAATCACCTGTAAAGGCAAACCAATCAGAATAACCCCAGATTTCTCAGCAGAGACCATGCAAGCAAGAAGAGATTGGAAGGATATATGTCATGCCCTGAAGTCAAATAAATACCAACCAAGAATACTATACCCAGCTAAGCTTTCATTCATAACTGAGAGAACAATAAAAACATTACATTCCAGGGAAAAGCTGCAACATTATGTAGCAACAAAACCAAGATTACAGAAAACTCTCAAAGATGTTCTACAAATAGAAAACCAACACAAATGTAATACAGAGAAAGAAATGGCACCTAAAACTCATACCATCTAAGTACCACAAGAACTATCAAGACACAGACCCTAATGAAAGCTTGTAAAAATGGCAGGAAGTAATAAATATTTCTCAATCCTGACTCTCAATATCAATGGACTTAACTCTCCAATTAAACAGCATAGACTGTCTAGTTGGGTCAAAAAGCAAGATCCATCATTCTGCTGTCCTCAAGAGACACATATTACCCAAAAAAACAAACATTTTTTGAAAGTGAGAGGTTGGAATAAACTTTATCAAGCTAACGGTCCCCATAAACAGGCTGTAATTGCCATCCTCATATCAGATAAAATAGACTTCAAACTAAAATTAGTGAGAAAAGACAAAGAAGGTTACTACATACTACTAAAGGGATCTTTCCTCCAGGAGGACATAACCATCCTAAACATCTTCAAACCGAATCCCGGAGCTCCAAACTTCATCAAGCAAACTTTACTTTCACTGAAACCATACATAGATCAAAACACAGTGATTGTTGGTGACTTTAACACACCACTGTTACGAATGGACAGATCAACCACACAAAAACTCAACAGAGAAAACTTAGAATTGAACAACTGTATAGACCAACTTGATCTAACAGACATCTGCGGATTATTCCACCCAGAAACAACACAATATACATTTTTTTCAGCAGCACATGGAACATTTTCCAAAATAGACCACATTTTAGGGCATAACCTGGGCAGAATCAGAAACACTGAAATTATTCCCTGCACTCTCAGACCACAAGGGCATCAAATTGGAACTGAACACCCATATCTACCAACAAAAACCCTGTAACTCATGGAGGTTGAACAACACATGGTTGAATCACCAGTGGGTCATCGAAGAGATCAGAACAGAAATCCAACAGTTTATGAAATTTAACAAAAAGGAGCACACAAAATACCAGCTCCTTTGGGACACGACAAAGGCAGTGCTCAGAGGAAAATTTATAGCTCTGAGTGCCTACAGTAACAAATTAGAAAAATCACAAACCAAAAATTTAATGTGTCACCTTAAGCTCCTAGAAAAAGAGCAACAAACCATCCCTAATCTCAGTAGAAGGAAGCAAATTATTAAAATCAAAGCAGAATTAAATGAATTGGAGCCCAAAAAAACTATAGAAAAAATCAACAAAACAAGGAGTTGGTTCTTGAAAAAATTAACAAAATTGACAAACCCTTAGCAAATCTTACCAAAAAACGAAGGGAGCATACCGAAACAAACAAATGACAGACGAAAATGGAAATATCACAACAGAAATTGCTAAGATCCAGAGTATCATGAGGGACTACTTCTGAAACCTTCACGACAACAAATTTGAGAATCTAGAAGAAATGGATGAATTCCTAGCCAATATTAACATACCCAATAGCTGTTTATGTAAAAAGCTCTGGAGAAACTAGGTATCCATGGAACATTCCTCAGTATAATAAAGGCTGTGTATTATAAACCTCAGCTAGTATTATACTTAATGGTGAAAAGCTAAAGCCATTCCCTCTAAAACCAGGAACGAGACAAGGATGCCCACTCTCTCCACTCTTTATCATAGCATTAGAATTCCTATCCAGTGTAATAAGGCAAGAAGCAAGCGTAGAGGAGATCCAAATAGGGAAAGAGGAAGTAAAACTTTCCCTCTTTGTAGATGACATGATTCTGTATTTAAAGAATCCTATAGACTCCACTCCCAAGCCTCTTGAGCTGATTCAAACTTTGGAAGGGTAGCAGGCTATAAAATTAACCCTCAAAAATCAACTGCCTTCCTCTACGCCAACAGTGAGTGGAATGAGGCAACAATCAGGAAAGCAACTCCTTTTGCAATAGCCTCAAAGAAAATAAAGTACCTAGGAATTACCTTAACTAAGAATGTAAAGGACTTTTGATGAAAACTTTAAAAGCCTGAAAAAGGAAATTAAAGCAGAACTGAGGAAATAGAAAAACCTTCCAGGTTCCTGTGATTGGAGGAATCAACATCGTGAAAATGACAATCTTGCCAAGGGATATCTACAAATTCAATGCAATACCCATCAATTTCCCAGTGTCATTCTTTAAAGAAATAGAAGAGGGAATCCAAAATTTCATATGGAATAATAAAAGACCCAGTATAGCAAAAACACTTCTTAGCAGAAAGAATAGTGCAGGACAATTTCAATACCAAACTTTGGACTCTATTACAGAGCTATAATTATCAAAACAGCTTGGCACTGGCACAAGAACAGGCCTGAAGACTAATGGAATAGAACTGAGGACCCAGATATTAAACCACAGTCCTATGGCGACCTAGAATAGAATGGAAGAAATATAGCCTCTTCAAAAAGTGGTGCTGGCAGAACTGGTTAAGCATCTGCAGACAACTAAAGTTGAATCCTTCTTTGTTGCTCTGCACTAGAATTAACTCCAAATGGATCAAAGACCTGGAGGTAAAAGCTGACACACTGAAAACTTTACAAGAAGGAATAGGAGATACACTAGGCCTCCTTGGCACGGGTCAAAACTCTCTTAATAAGGACCAAGAATCACAACAAATCAGAGAAAGGCTGGATAAATGGGACTGCATTAAACTGCAGAGCTTTTGTATGGCAAAGGACATAGCTAGTAAATTAATTAGGAAGCCTACAGAAAGGGAGATCTGCACCAACCATGTAACAGACAAAGGCCTCATATCTAAAATATATCAACAGCTCAAAATATTGAATCACTCCAAAACTAATCTCCAAAGTAAATACCATCCCATTGAAAGATGGGCCAAAGACTTAAAGAGAGTCTTCTCTGAAGAAGAAACAAAAATGGCCTATAGACACATGAAGAAATGCTCAACATCTCTGGTCATAAAAGAAATGCAAATCAAAACAAGTCTAAGATTCCACCTCACTCCAGTTAGAATGGCCGGGATCAAGAAAACAAATAACAACAGATGCTGGAGGGGATGTGGCCAGGAGGGATCACTACTACACTGTTCATGGCAGTGCAAACTTGTTCAACCACTATGGAAAGCAGTATGGCAATTCCTCAAAGTACTAAAAATATAGCTCTCCTATGACCCAACAATTCCACTACTAGGCATTTACCCATTTGTCCAGAAACAAGGACATACTAAATCCACTAGCACAACGATGTTCATTGCAAGGGCACTATTTACCATAGCAAAGATATGGAACCAGCCTAGATGTCCCTCAACAAGATGTGGTATTTGTACACAATGGAATTCTATGCTGCTGTCAGAAAGAATGACATTGCCCTATTTGTTAGGAAATGGAAAGACTTAGAAAAAATCATATTAAGTGAAGTAAGCCAGACTCAAAGGAACATAGGCCCAATGATTTCCTTCATTTGTCTGCTCTCCTAGCAGAGATTTGCAATAGAGCAAAATGTAGATACATAAAGCCATATAGTATGACTCTAAATGAAAGGACCTCTAGTATAAAGAAACAAAAGCTGTATAATGAGTGTTCTTAATGTAGTATGTTATCTCTCATCTCTTTTGCTGTCCCTTGGTTATCTCATATTGTTACACTATCTCACTTTGGTATGTGATATATTGGATATATTTGTATTTGGTTATTTGAAATTGGATAGGGAAGGGAGGAAAACAAGATGAGGAGTGGGGGTAGGGGGAGAGAAATGGGGACTAAGACGTGAGAAAGTGTATCAATGTATGGGAAGTAATGCACCATCTATCTGGAAAATATAATGTAACTCTTCTATTAATTACAATAAAAAATATATGGAAAAATCTAGAAGTTAATCCAATGTAGAGTAAAAGACAAATAATTACACTTGGACCAGATTAATTGAGCAGATACAGAATTTAGAACATTTGTAATATAGTCTGGCTAAATCTATGACAGAGATTGTATCAGTGTGTTCCCAGTTCATTATCCTTGATCTTTTTTTTTTTTCAGTACTGAGTATTGAACTCTAGATCTTGCCGCTTGAGTCACACTCCAGTCCCTTGATAACTTTTTGTTATAGATTGTGTGGTTCCATGGAATCCTTCAAGAAACCAGTGTTCTTGGCTATTCAATGATTTTTTAAAAAAAAATCTGCAGAGTGAGGAATGTAGAACTGTGACAAAACTTCTAGTGATAGCTTCGGCTCTAGATCTGAATGCTTGCCTGTGTTAAGAGGAAAACTATATATGATGTATGTGTACGTGTGTGTGTGTTGGTGTGTGTGTGTGTGTGTATGTGTGTGCGCATGTGTGTGTGTGTGTGTGTGTGTGTGTGTGTACAAATGGGAAAATGCATTGATTTACTCTTTGGTCAAAACTAGGAAGAAAAATTAATCAATCTCCATCTTTCTGTGTTTGTTTACAGCAGTGTTAGAACTTACGGCAAAGTTGACACAAATCAAGACGCATATATATGTAGGTTTAACTGTGGACTTAGCTATGGGAGCTATGAGATAGTCTTTCCCTTGGTGCCATATGATGTTCTTTGGAGGGGTCTTGTTCACTAGGACTGCTGTTATAAAATTAGCATTAAAACTAGAATTGTAGCTTGTTACACAACATTCTCAAAGTTTATGCACAAACAAAAACAATTAGGAAACAGAACTATATTGCTGGGAGATAAGTTTGATAAAGGACTATCTTGCCAAACAAAACCTCAACAAGTGTTCCTTCAGACATGTTTTCTGCCTTGCCTCTCTTTTATCCTTCTAGGCTTTCAATTATGTGTATGTTAGACTGCCATTGTCTTTCAAATCTTGGATATAGTCAATATCACATTATCTATAAGGTTCATTTTCTGAGGTTTTAGTTACCTGAAGACAGAATTATTAAATGGGAAACTCTACAACAAATGGTTTATATGGTACATTGTGTGGTGTTCTGAGTTGCTTGATGCTGTCCTGGGCTATCACTCTGTCCAATTCTAACATGAGCCATCCCTGTGTCCAGCATATCTGATTGGTCTCTGCTGCCATCTGCAACATTATTCCATGGGCATCTCACTTATTAGATCAATGGCTTCAGAATCACAGCGCAAAATTTTGTGAATGTTTTGATACCAGTCCCGGTTTCAGGTATCTACTGAACTTCTTGGCATACATCTTCATGGATACAATTGGGTGCTACACCCTGTTTTATATGTTACTTTGCTCCCTTTCTGTGGGGATTTCTATTTCTTCACCTGTGTGGAGTCCACAAATAGTCACACTGAAGACCAATCATCATCTCTCTTACATTTGCAACTTTCAGTTTCCACTTCATTTTTTTCTTTGTCTTTAGCTCTCCACTGAAATTGTCTAAGAGGTAGAAGCTGTCTACTTGTTCCATTAACAATCATAAATATACTAACCATTATTATTTAATTTTATATCAGATGTTCCCTGATTTTCCTTTACTGAGTCCAGTTTGGATGATTGTTCATTTTCTTGGAGAGTCTAATTTGGTCTTGTTTTTATATAGTTTTTCTTCTTAAGGTTATACTTAGAGATCTCCAGGAATTCATACATTGAGACAATTCTTCCTATGTTTGGATAAGGACATACGCCTTCTTCTTCTTGTAGATCTTGGTGTGAATGTTTGAGCCAATATAATTAGGACTTGAGCTAGATTTCATTTGCTATGCTATAATCACCTGAGATTTAAACTTTCTCTAGAGAGAGTTGTGTTTACAGCAGAAGCTAGTTTGTCGTAGAGTTTCCCCTCTATATCTTTTCTACCCTCTTAAAACATCTAGCTCAGCCTAAATAGTTTTTTTCTATACGTTAAATATGGCCATTACCACAACATATTCAATAAAGACACAAGTAATGGTGAAGGCATATAATTATCCTGGAAAAGATAAATATACACACTTCAACCAAGCTTTCCCATCTACGCAATTGCTTTAGGTTTAAGAAAGGAGAAAGACTATGCATAATTATTAAACAATCCTCTTTATGGTGGTATTCTTGTGGTCATAGTCACAGGCACTACTCACAAATGGTCTAGTAGCTCATGGTTTTAGGATTGGTCAGATGGGGCCTCGTTTCCGTTACCCTAAGAATCGTTGCTGCTCGACAGCCAATACATTTGTCTCTTTTCACAAGATGTTTCATTGTCAGTTCTGCACTTCTTGGATTCTAAGATGGCTGCAAAATAGTAGTGGAAGAGAAATTGTTCAGAGCAAAAGATGCATATAGAAAATAGAGACAGATGCCTAGACTTCAAACATTTTACAACACTGAGTATTTTCAGGATCGAATGAGGGTGTTGTTTGTTTATGTTGGGTTTTTTTTCTGTCTTCCTAGTGAGTTATTCTTCAAAGAGGGTTTTCTTTTGCAATCACATATTACTAGAAGCTTGCTAGCCTATCTGCAAATGTGTATAATAGGTGCAAATTCTGTTGCTTGGAACAACCCTGTGTGAGGTAGATGTCAAACTCATGTGTGGGGGTAAAGGGGGTCATTTTGATTGCATTTGTTCCCTATCAGCTGTCTTCCCCATTCCTAACAAATAGAAGGCTCTTGTTACAGAAAGTAAATAGGAGAAGAAGGGTGAAATTCTCACTCTTCAGAGTCTATTGATCAGTTTTTACAACAGAGCACTTTGTAGGATTCCACTGGTCTTGTCACGTCCCAAGTTAGATTCATGTAGGAAAAAAAGCCTGAATAGGATAGACTTTACAATATTTGTGACCCTCAGAGTCTCTGTTCTATCTCAATAGTCCCCTTCATTTTGGCAGTTTGCCTTAGCTGAATGCATAGAATAGGTCATATGAAACTAGTAAAGACATAGCTGGCATTGAATTTTGGCCAGCACTTACCTCTGCTGCTGTGGATGTTGTGACAATTGGTTGTCCTGCTCATCTTTCTGGTAGGTTCCAGAAGGTATGTCAAGTTGCTGTTTCACTAGACCACCCCTGTTCTTATCATTTTGGAAGTGACAGCTATTTCCACTCTCAAGATACTAACATGAAACCATTCAATAAGTAAAACTAAAATAAAGCACTGCCAAGGTTGTTGAGGCTGTAACTGATTTATTCATGTTAGGAAACTGTAGTTTCTCACACCTTTCTTACGTTAGAAAGTATCACATACAGTTTATCTTGCAAAAATTTGTAATAAAATCATTTTCTTTATGAAGTTAGTAACTGATAGGGTGATGGCTCAAGGTTTTGTCTATTGTGGAGTAGAACTAGACAAAGTGAGTTTCCAGTTCTTTGTTAATTGTCCTATACACTATGGGTTGTGTCTCTTTGTACTGCAGGATCTGATAGAACTTTCTATATTTCATGTTACAAGTGACATATGAATGGGGGTACCACATCTGTTTCCACAAAGCTCTTTTTGCTAGTTAAGCTGTGTTTTATATCTCAGATTAAGATAGAATAAAACTGAAAAGAAAGATAAACAGTGTCCATCTATTTACAAAATCCCTTTTTGCCCATCTTACTATTTGTAAGACAGGCCATCCTATTCCTATATATTATTCTATATATTATTGGCCATATATTTGTGGTCAGCAGATTCCTTGGTGATCATATGGCAAATCTCAAGCAGCGCAGTCAGTACTGAGAGGTACAGGGGTTTCTGGTACTGTCTCATAAGGGAACACAAGGCACCCTGATGATCTCTTTTGTATGATGAGTCACACCTACTAAACACACTGTGGACTATTTTCTTTCCATCTGCATCCATTTCCTAATTCCTAGTACATTCATTGTGCCATCTTCTCTTTTGTAGCTATCTCATGATCTTCACCTTTCTTGACCTGACAGAGTGCTCATTTCCTCTAATGCATTCTTTGACATTTGATTATATCCTGTCTTATATCTTTCTCCAAATACTTCATGGATCATGTCTTTCCAAAATTACTATATTCCCTAGAGGAGGAAGCATGTCAGTCTTGTTTTGTCTCCACATGTTTCCTTGCAAGTCACCAGACAGATAGAAAGCAGGTGGCAAATACTGAGTTGAAAGAAGTTTTGGGTTTCTTTACTTGGAAGAGAGAGAGGAGGTGAAGTTGGAGCAGAGAAGAGGAGAAAAGTGACAGGGAGAGCAGAGAAGGAAGAGAAGAAATGGGAAGAGAAAAGGAAAAAAGAAGAGAAGAGAGGAATGGAGAAGTGATAGGGGAAGAGAGAAAAGGGGGGGAAGAGTTGGATCTTGATAAGTATCACTAGAAAGTATTTGTGTCCTTAAGTGACATTGTAATACTATTAAGGGATAACTTATAAGAGGTGATTAGATTATCAGGGCTTTGCCATCATTATGGTATTAATACTATTCTATCTCTGCCTCTCTGTCTTTCTCTCTGTCTTCCTGTCTCTCTCTGTCTCTCTCTCCCCTCTCTGCTCTCTGATCTTCCACAGTATGATGTTATGATGCAGCTATAGACCTTGCATAGATAATGAAATCTTGTTATTCGACTTTCCAGCCAGAAATGGTCATTTCTGTTCATTATGACTAACCCTATGTGTGGTGTTCTCTTTTATCAAAGCCGGCAACTATAACATTCAGAGTAATGAAAAGCAGCCGATGACCGTACGTACTTCAGAATTAGAGTAAACTGGCTAAAATACCTATCAAATTTTCTGCCTCTGAGGAATGTACACCAGAGTTACCTGTCTGCTATTCTGTTTTCCAGACGTAAAGGTTGTCACTGCTCATTACTGATCCCCTCTTTACATTGTCCCTTCCTCCTTTCTTCCCTCAGTCAATGCAGATACGCCACGTTCCTGCAGAACTGCCATATGTTTATTTCCATTTGCTCACCTTTTGATGCTATAGATACCTGTCCCAGAATTTCAGGAGCTGTGCACTCTCAAATTAATTACACTAAACACAATTCCATTGCAGTGAATTAGCAGGTTTCCTGAAGCACTGTGTTGGTAATTGTGTTCTGCTAGTGGATGGTAATGGTGACTCCTAAATGACATGATGGAACAGTGTGGAATGACAAAGGTGACATCTGCAGCAGGGCTTGTCACACAGCTGTCAGTGTCATCTCTAGGATGTTTCTGTGGCCTCACTGGGCCCTGTTAATCCCACCTCTAAAACAGCACACTCATTACCTGGTTTGTTGCTTCATGTTTCAACCAGTAGATTATGAGACAGTTTGTTCCAACAATAACACAAGTCGATGACAGCTTTTGCCACTCTTCTTCCAGTGAACATATGTTACCATAATGCAAGATTTGCATATTATAAATGCTACATGACCTCATGCTTCTGCATGTTCATAATTGTTTCTATCGCAGTTGTCACAGAAAAATGTCTCAAATGGCATTTGGAGTACACAGCATGTACATTCTTATTTTGTATTGTTTTGTTGTTTATTTTCATGCAAGGTAAGATGAAAGATTATTCTCTTTTAAAAAACTTCCCTTTAAGTAGTTAGGAGTTATCATTTAACAAAATGATTTATGAATATCACATACCTTGATCTACGTCTCCCCTTCAATATTCCCACTCATCCCTCCCTAACACTCCTTTTCTCACTCTTCTTAATTTTGTAGGATGTGTCTTGGTTGTTTGTCTGAATTTTCTCCAACATGCACATTTTTGTCTTATACTAGTTTCCAATTTCTGTAAAATGCCAACTGAGATCCCAGTATAAGGCATTGAATATTAACAATCAGTATTGAATTATAATTCTGTTTTTCTTTCCCCATTATTTATTCTGTTGTAAAAATTGTTAATGTAAGAATAAAATACATATGGCTAGATCCTATATGTACGTATATACACTACATATATACATACATATGTATGCGTGCATGGCTTCAAATAACTGGCCCAAACATTCAGACCAAGGATATCATTCCTTTTAATAATGTGCCAGGCAGAAAAGCAAAGCAGAAGAATATCAATCAAAACACTGAACTGTCTAGTTTGAGCTATCAGATTTCTAGATCTAGGGATATCTATTGAGGATGACAAATTTGGTCAACTGAAATTAGGTTTCATTCATGCACATTGAAAATAATACAACTAAAAATTTCTGATAATAAATTTGGGCATGATGTGTTTAAAATGCAACCACAGTTACAAAATGTTATCTTCAAGTGAAATCTTAAAAATCATTTTATTATGCTATTTTAATTAGCACCCCTAACAAATATGCATATGTAAAACATAAAGAATACAATTAAATATAACTGCTCTAAACGAAATGTTAGCCACCCCAACCTGTGAAATCCATAACATATGGCATTTTTGAGTAGCTATATTAGTCAACATGTAAAAGTAATTTATGACTTCCATTAGAATGACTTGAAATTTACTTGTTTGACAGTAATATCCACATCCAGGAAATCTCAAGCCCAGGGAATATATCATCATTATATGAAAAATAACCTTTCTTGGCTGCAGTAACTGCTGGTATTTCCATCTTCACTGGATGCCTGAAGTGCCAAGGAGAACTTGTCTACTTCTTGATGAGACTAATACCTCATGAAACCTCTCTCTCTCTCTCTCTCTCTCTCTCTCTCTCTCTCTCTCTCTCTCTCTCTCTCTCTCTCTCTCTCTCTCTCTCTTTCCTCCCTCACTTTTTCCCTTCTTCCCTCTTCTTCTTTTTCCTTGTCTTGTTCCTCTCTCCCTATGTATAAATTAAATTAATTTACACAGTTGGGCTCATTGTATATGCCTGAGTACATTATTTTATTCACTTGTAACAGTCCCTAAAGATATTCTTTCACACTTAGAAAAGATCATATTAAGTGAAGTAAGCCAGATTCAAAGGAACTTAGGCTCAATGGTTTCCCTCACTTGTCATAATCAGTAGAAACCTTGGGCTCTCCTAGCAGAGATTTTCAATAAAACAAAACCTTGATACAAAAGGCCATATAGTAGGATGCTAAATGAAAGGATCTCTAGGATATAAAAACATAAGCCATATAGTGAATGACTGTTGTTCTTAAGGTACTATGTTATTTCTCATCTCTTTTGCTGTCCCTTGGTTATCTCATATTGTTACAGTATCTCACTTTGTTACCTGATATATCTGTATATATTTGTAGTTGGGTATTTGAAATTGGATAGGGAATGGAGGAAAACAAGATGAGGGGTCGGGGGGAGGGAAATGGGGACCAAGACATGTGAAAGGGTATCAATGTATGGGAATTAATGCAGCATGTATCTGGCAACTATCATGTAACTCTTCTATTAATTACAATAAAAATATATGAAAAAAAGATATTCTTTCACTTCTATAAATGCCATGCTATTATTCCATTCACATAATCTGTAGGGTAGATGAATGGAATGCATGTTTACATGTTGAAAGTACTGCACACACATGGTAAATAGAATAATGCAAAATGGCACAAGGGTAAAATGGAAAGCAGTGAACTTTCACTGCCACTGGTAGTTTCCAAAGACAACAGTTTCAACAGTTTTACATTTCTATGGCAATTCTACAATGGAAACAATTACTTCTGATCATTTGTTTCTTCATTTGTCAAGCTTAACATTCTATTTACTCACTTTTAACCATCCTCCTGTGATGTTGAGAAATCTAAAATAGTCTTTCCTGCTTCAGGAATTTCTTGGTGTCATTATTATTGTTATTATGATTGTTATAATACGTGTATTGCTTATTTTTATGATTTCTCATAAACCACTTAAACCTCTGAAGTGGCTTTATCAAACTCTCCAGACAATTTAAAAGTGAGAACAAGCTCACTTATTTTTAGAGACAACCCCCAAATCTTTATCATTCAGATCATTGTCCGGTTCTTGCATCAAATCATTTGTCAAAGAATTTTTTTTCACTTTAATTTTTTTACTTTTTCTTTTTCTATTTTTTCATTAAGTTTCTGAAAATATATAGTAATCTCTTCAGAGTTCTTTTCCATAAAAGATATATCTTGAGCTTGATTTTTAAAGTTTCCATTGTTTTATATTACTTACCTTATATCACAATTTCTAATATCTTTACTAATTTTATGCTCTTATTTTTATAGAATTAGACTTCTCAAATTATCTCTTCAATTTTTTTCTATAAATTTAGAGTTTAAAAACAATTTTAGATGTTATTTTTTCAATTTTTCTTATTTTATTATTTATTAGTACATAAAACACTATTTTCTTTAAAAATTATTTTAAGTAGTTGTATAAATGCATTTCCATTTAAAACAAAGTATCATTTGAAGATAATATATCTTGATCAATGCCACCCCTTTAGACATTCTCACCTATCCTTCTCTTACCCACTCATTCTCTCACTCTTCTTAATTTTGTAGGATAAAACTGTTTTCACGCTAAGAATTGCACACTTTAAAACAATATGTGTGAGTCTTTAATTTTCCTGTATTTTATGGATTCAGTTATTCTATAGTTCTCTTGTGAGTGTTAGATGAAAATTTTTTCTTGAATATCAATTTTTATAGCTGTACCTGCACAAACATGATTTAAAATGTTTGGTTATTACTTGTGACATGTTTCTGCCTCTGTTTTTTAGAAAGATAAAGTTCCATGTAAGCCTCCCTTTTAAATGGGAAAATGATCTGGAAACAGATAAATTAAAGATTTCCCACTGTAGTCTGGTGAAGGAGTAATCTCTAGGAGCTTTCTCATCAAACCACACCTTAGACACAAACACAAACTTTCATTAAGGGTTTCTGTCTCAGTTTTGGTGGTGAAGGAAAAGAACAGGATGGGGAAGAGAGAGAAAGTAGGCCATAATATAATCACAATCCAACACCTCAGCCCTTCCCACAGCTGGATCTGAATCTAGACAGGCCCTTCACAGTTGCCCAACAGTTGACCAAGTAGGATAAGCCATTATGCCAGTCACTGAAGAAGATAGTCTGATAGAGGAAAGCTGTGGTTTCACCAGTGTATTTCTTCAGCATAAAATGATCTCCCCAAGTCTGGAAAAATGGAATTAATTCCTGGGTAGCACTGGAGCACTGGGAGAGTGCCGTCTTTCCATCTAGAAGGGGACTGCGATACAGTATAACATCCATAACAGCATACAGGCAATGAGTGGCTTCCCCACTGCACACAGGATGTGAGGCTTTGGTCTTAGGTGAAAATTTCCCTTTTTAATTCTTCTAGGGAGATAAGATATTCTGTCACGCTGCTTTCACCTTAGGACCCATTCTCCTCAGCAGTATCATTTAAATGGGTGGCCTTGTCCCTTTAGAGAACAAGACCTGGACTTTTTTTTCTGAGGTTCCAAATGTCTACCAATTCTACTTTTTTTCAAGCCTCGTTTGCTTGTTAGGCTGGCACTCTAAGTGTAAACCAAGCATCCATCCCAACTTTTTTTTGCCAGTCCTGGGCTTGGGCACAGGGCCTGAGCACTGTCCCTGGATTTTCTCAAGGAGGGCTCTACCACTTGAGCCACAGCACCACTTCTGGCTTTTTGCTACGTATGTGGTACCGAGGAATCGAACCCCGGGTCTTCATGCATGCTAGGCAAGCACTCTACCACTAGGCTAAACTCCTAGCCCATATCCCAACTTTTTGCTTGTTATATTGGAGAGAGAGAGTCTTGAGGACATTCAATATGAGTTGATTTAAAGCTCAATCTCCTGCTCTTAGCCTCCTAACTAGCAAAGATTTCAGATGTGAACATTCTAATGCTTGACATGCGTGCTTGAGATGGACGTTCCATTTTGTTGTGATGACTGAGTTTATGGCTTGCTATTTTTTTTTAAACAGAAATCTCATCTATTTCTTGTGTTATTTTCCCGGATGGTTTAAAAAGTCTAGATTTCTCTTAAAATCATTTTTGATGTTGTTCTGTATCATTATGACATTTATCTTATCTCCTTTATTGTGTTCCATTTTGTTTTAGAGCAAGAAGCATTTACATTAAGGTCTTATCGTGTTTGCTAACATCATGTCAGCTCTAAGTAGAATGGCTATTGGATTGGGCTTCAGCCAGAAATCTGAAGTCTGCAACTTATTATCTATGTGATTTAAGACTAATTGTATGTCTGTTTGAAGACCCAAGTTCTTTTTAAAGTTCTCACAACACTGTATAGATGTAAAGCAATGCTAAGCTGTGATTTTACATTAAGTTTCCAAGTTAATTTTCTTTTCTTATTTTATGTTTTATGTTCTCATGAAAAAAAATACACCATTAACACATTACTGAAGTCCCAAATCCATCAGAAAAAGACTGCAAAAAATGTTAAAAGATTCAAGTGAGACCTAGTATATTTTAAAGTGGTTTAACAGCTTAGGCAGTGGTGCATATAATACTATCCTCTCAGAGTGTTGCCTTGTGCTTGTTAAAAATATCATCTATGACTATGACAGTATTTTATATCACATCTTTCTTTCTTAATATCTTTGCTTTTGAAAATGTTTCATGTTTTCATCCTTATGAAATTGATTACTATAAAGATAAATGACTCTATCTTGAAGTAAGGAGGTCAGTCACAGAATATTATAAGATATATTAAGTTCAATGATAGTGATACAACTGTGGTTGGCTAGTATGAAAGAAATATTATAGGAGCGGGCTCTCTGTGTGCCAGAAGTGGCTTTGCATTAAGTCATCCACTTTATCCTTTGATGTATGTGGCCTCAGCCATAATACCAAAGCAGCCTTATACCCTATATTTAGTCCTTGGGGCTACCATAAAACATCAGCTCCACTGTGTGGTTTAAATAATGTAGATTTACCCTCTCAAACCTATGTTCAGAGCCAAGGTACTGCTCCCATTGTTTGTTGAAAGCATTAAAGGACAGTGTGTTTTACTTCTCCTGCCTGGCTTCTGGAGATGGTCAGTCAGTACTTTTTGACTTGGAGTGGCATCACTACAATCTCTGTATTGGTCTATCCATTATTGTCTTCCCTCGGGTAAGATTCTCTTTCCAGATTGTTACCTGCTTCTCTCTTCTCAGTGTGCTTATGCCCTAAATTTCTCATTTACACAGCATACATTCGAGTAGAGCTTGTCATAACTCATTTGGACATAACTTTGGGCTCCCAAGAGAAAGTGATATTATTGTCTTTGTATTATAAAATAAGTTCACTTCTAAATAGATGTGTTCTGAGGTTCAGATTTTAGAACTTCAAATAATACATCTATAAGTCCATGCATGTGTTTCATCTTTGGAAAAACTTAGATAATGATAACTTTTGCTCTTTAGAAGTCTGCTAATTCTGGTAGTCACTTGATAGCAGTAAGCAACTCAAATCTAATTTTTAGGAAGATATTTAAAATGTAGCATGTATCTATCTACAATACTAAGAGACATTATCTTACCTGTAATCCTGGGTTCTTCCTCCATTTTTTTCTGTCTATTCTTTTTCAATGAGAAGTCTAAACCAAGCATGACGCAAAAATCAGTTTAGGGAAAGCAGGACAAGGTAAACTATTCATGGACCACAGCTCTTACCTCTTCTTCTTTCAAATGTTTTCTTTCTTTCTTTCAGATGATCTCTTCTCTTCTCATGACCTTTGTTTGTTTTTCTTTATTTATTTTGTCTTGAAACAGAAAGCTCAGGGTAACTTGGATTGTCCTCTGAATCTATATCCTTCTGCCTCAGACTCCGGAGTACTGGGATTACAGGAATGTGCTATCACATAGTGTCTCCTTCTCTCGGATGTGTCATCTTCTCCATTCCTCAAACAATATGAATTTAAGAACAATTTTTTTAAAAGCTCTTCAACAAATAGATGACAAAAATGAAGCTTTTCCTTCTTCTAAGACAGTACTAGTATGGTAACAGACAAGCACTTCCCTTTCAGGGTAGTGTGGAAAAAGTTAGAGGAATGTTGTCTGTTTGTTAAATAGTTTCCATTTTTTTTAAATTTATGTTCTCCAAGGCAGTGTTCACTGGGAAAAATATTTGATTGCAAAAGTAGGAGTCTTGATTTCTCCTCCCAGGTTTACATTGATTGTTAGTTCTGCCAGAGGCCTTTCTATTTATGAATGTAAAAAAAATTAAGAGGGATTACAGATGTACCTTACTGGTAAGGTGATTGCATAGCATGTATGATCTTTACCAGTTGCAAAAATATTTTAATCGGTCTTTATTTCTTAGGACTAGTTTGCACCTGACTCTTGATCAGAGTAACAATTTCCCTTTTCTGTAAAATAGTATTTTGACATGGGATTCATATATATTTGTGTGAGTATGTACATTTACAGATAGATGGATAAATATAGTATATATGGATATATATAAGCATACCATATTATGCATACATACTTGATAATCCTAATATTCTTATCCCATAGTATATGCCTGTGGGCATGGCAATTGCTGGCTTTGATTTTCTTGGGATCCTGGTCTGAGGAGATTTGGGAATGATTCCTGTCTTGTCAGCAGCTGTCCCGTGAAGACCACCATTCTTTCCTCTTTCTCCAGCCATTCACTTGCACCAGGAAAATTGTCTCCTTGTATGGCACAAATGTTCTCTCCTCAAGTTGCATAAGCTGCAATGGACTTCAGTGTTTGAGGGAAGAACCTCCTTTCTCTCCCATGGTTTCCCTATGAGCCCCAAAGTGGCTGAAGGGAAATAAGGCAAAGTCCAGGGAATAGCTGCTCTTGGTTTTGATTTGGCACTTCCCCTTCCCATTAGACTTCACTTCAGACATCTGTATAAGCTAAATATGGCTTGTTCAGTAGAGCTCATCTGAAGCTTGTTGCTGAATGCAGCAGTCCTCTGAGATGGTGGGATGTGGAGGAGGGAATTATTTCTTGGGAACTAGATTCTTATGAATAGATTAATGTAGTTACTGTGTAAGTGGACTTACATGCGATTAAAAAATACTTCTGGAAAGTAGTATGGCAGTTCCTCAAAAGACTGAAAACATAGAATACCCCTGTGACCCAGCAATGTCAATCCTGGGCATTTACCCAAATGACCATGAACAAGGCCATACTAAACCTACCAGCAAAACCATGTTCACTGCAGTATTATTTTCCATAGCTAAGATATAGAACTAACCCAGATGCCCCTCAGTGGATGAATGGGTCAATACAATAATACAATGTGATACACACACACACACACACACACACACACACACACACACACACACACACACACAATGGAATTCTATGCTTCCATCAGAAAGATAACATTGCCCCATTTGTAAGGAAATGGAAACTCTTGGAGAAAATCATATTAAGAGAAGAAAGGCAGACCCAAGGAAGCAGAGACTCCATGTTATCCCTCATTTGTAATAATCAGTAGATGTCTAGGAATTTCCTAGCAGAGGACCACAATAGCTAAATAGCTATGGACATATGACATATAAGATGATGCTAAGTGAAATGAACTTCAAGATATGGAAGTCAGAGTATTTCTGTAATTTCTGAATGCACGGTGTGAAGTCATTTCTTCTTTCTCTCTTCCCCCCACATAGTTATCCCCTGTTGTCACTGTTGATTTTGGTACCCTGTATATTGAATACACATTTGTCTGAATTAGGGATGGGAAGGGAGACAACAAAATGGTAAGACCAAGGAGAAAGGGTGAACCAATGCAACAGCCATACTCACAAGACAATGTGTTGGAAATGAACTCTACATATTGTTGGGGGCAGGGGAGAGTGGATGAAAAGCATGGCAGGAGGTAATGATGTCTAACAAGTATACTCACTACCTTACAGGTATAATGGGAATCCCTCTCTACATCACCCCGACAATAAAATCACATTTTAAAAAAGAAAGAAAAGGAAAACTACTCTTGTGGTTCGTCTTATGAGTGGTTATTAATAAAAGAGTCTGCTACTCCAGGCTTCCTTGCTGGCCCAAATTCTCCCCTTTTGCACATATTATCCTATCCTTCTATTCAGTTCCATCAAATGGAAAACTAGATACTGTCATCTTGCTCTTTGAACTTCCAGAGCTGCAATCTACCAACATATATAATTTTCTTTTGAGGCAGGGATTCATTTAATGCATTTTGTTTGCTGGGGGTGATGTTTAACAATAATCCTCCTGACCAATGTCACCCAAGTAACTGGAATTATAGGCATTAGCCACTTTACCCCACTCACTCACCTCAATTAGACTTGAACAAAACCTCAGCAATTTAGGCACTGGTCAATGAATTTCTTCTAAGATAAATGAAAATGGCAAATAGTAGAATACTTGATCTCTTCCCCAACAGGAGCAAGAGAGGCAAGAGAGAACCTTGTCTACTGTCAAGACATATAACCTACTAAAGTGTGTAACTGAATTTGTAGAATTTTTGATACTCAGACATACCCACACGTTTATTATACAGCAATTCCTTAAATATTAGTTCAGGCTTTCCTTTTCTGGATTAGATCCTGCAGGTTTTTGCTCCAGTGTGCTCTTTTTTGGAGGGGGGTGTTCTTGGGCTTGAAGTTGGCCTGGGTGCTCTCCCTCAGCTCTTCAGCTCAAGGCTACTGTCCTACCCCTGGACGTGGGCATTGTCCCTGAGATCTTCAGCTCAAGGATACTGTCCTAACCTTCAGCCAAGCCTCACTTCTTGTTTTTCTAGAGGTTAATTGGAGATAAGAGTCTCAGATCTTTTTGTTCCCAGGCTGGATTTGAACTTTGACCCTCAGATCTCAACCTTCTGAGTAGCTACGATAACAGGCTTATTTCTCTTCCATATTTAAGTATCAATATTAATCTTGCTTTATTTGTTCTGCTACTTTTTCTTGTTAGGACAAATGCTAAATTCCACACTCTTTTCATATTGAACAAAAAAGTAGACAAGCTTCATCTGTTTTAATTTTTCAATTGATTTTATTTTTCCATTTAATTTTTCTTTTTAAATATGTATGTGCATGTTCATAAGAATCAGCATATGATCTAACAGAACCGCATTTCCATGATAGTCTGTTTAATCTAATCTTTAATCTAATCTGCATTCTTAATCCATTTTCCACTGCTTTAACAAAGTGTGCAGACTCATATGTTTATTTGTTTATGTGAAATAGGATAGGGAAGGGGGAAAACAAGATGAGGGGAGGGAGTGTGGGAGGGAAATGGGGACAAACATTGCTACCTTTTCTCATATTTTTGTTTCCATTTCCCTCCCTCACCCTCTCCTTCATCTTGTTTTCCCCCTCCCCTATCCTATTTTAAATAAAAAAATAAACATATATATGATATATCAGATAACAAGGCAAGATACCTAGGGACAATACATTAGTTCCTTCTGTAGATAATGCTCAGTAGGATTTACCTCTTTAAACATTCTACTAGGAACCAAGTTTCCAACCCACGAACTGTTGCAGACATCTATAAACAATAGCAAATTTTATCTAACAATAGCAGCATGTACAATCACTTTTACAATTTTATCAAAAGATCTTTCAATGTAATTTATAACATTTTCCCCTTTGTCATGGAATTTAATCAGATATTGGATATTATATATACTTAATTTTCTTGTCAGTTTCTTCTGTAGTCCAAAATAATCTATATTTTTACAAAAGTCATTGCCTTCTGTGACCTTGTTTTATAAAACAAAATATTCCTCTGGGTTTGTCTGATGTTTTCCAAAATTAGATTCAGTTTATGAATTCCCATCTTTGTCATATCTAGGGGATTCATCATGCTCAAACATCCCTCACTGGTGATATCTTTATCACTCTGCCAAAATACTATCCTATTTCAACTCCATAAATACTGCATTATTCCACCCAACTACTAAACAGCCCACATAAAGACACTTTAAGATCATGCAAATATCTAATTCCTCATTGAAATAGTGCCCTAGATTTAATATCTACTTACAATTTGTTCTACATTAACCTCTATTACAGTGGTCAGGAAAAAATGATTTTTCACTTCCAGTACTTTTACCACATTTATTATTTAGTATTGAGCAAGTGCTGAGGGTTTATTTTGTTTGTTTGGTTTTTCTTTTTTCTTTTGCCAATCTTGGGCTTGAGCTCAGGGCATGAGCACTATCCTTGGGTTTTCTCAAGGCTAGAGCTCTACCACTTGAGCCACAGCACCACTTATGGCTTTTTTCTATGTATGTGGTACAGAGGAATCAAACCCAGGTCTTTGTGCATGCCAGACAAGCACTCTACCACTAGGTCAAAAGCCCAGCCCCAACAAGTGCTGAGTTTTAAAGCATTCTTTGTTGCTTGGCCTGAATTTCACAACACACCCACACATGCACACAAAGACACACATATTTAATGGATATATATGTAGAGAGAGATGTAGACATACACAGGTACACGATATGACATTTCATTATAGAGTGATACAGAGTATATACTTTGTTTTATGTTACTGATGTATTCCCACAAATTACTCTAATTTCAACAAATGTCAGTACTGAAATTCTGGTGAACTTTGTTTTCTTAAGGTACCATCCAATTTTAAAACAGCTAAGTTATTGAGTTATTGATAGAAAATAATAAAGCTAAAACTCACATGTCACTGGAACTAAACACAGATGACAAAGAATTCTTCTCTGCTACATACCATTAGAGAAATAAACATGACTATTATTTAGTAGACTGTGGTACAAAAACACAATATTTGAAGTTATAGAAAAATATAAAACATTATTTTTCATAGTTATTACCTAATTTGCATTGAAACTACTTGAACTAATTTAAAGGCTGATTTGAACATTAAATATGCACCAGGAAAGATGAAAAAAGTACCATTAACATAAAACAAGCATTTCAAGGACTTATAAATTCTGTTTTTGGTTGATGACATGTGGATTTGCCCTCTAACATTTTCTTCTTTTTTAAAGACATGTTTCTCTAGTCATTAAATTAATATTAAAAAGAAAGTACTTAGTTCTACTTAATTCTGTTGAATACTTTGTCCTCTGACAGCTAAATGTCTCACAAGTTATAAAGCATTAGGTTCCTGGCTTCTCTTCCTTAACTCCTACCATTCTACACAGCCTCTTGGTTTCAAAAAAGGACCTGCCAGGAGGAAAAAGGGAAAAGTAAGCTTTCCTCTGAAGTTATTCATGCACTGATCTTGATAGTACGTTAATAATTTTTTATAAACACGTAACTTAATACTTGAGTGGATTTTCTGAGAGCTATACACTTGCACACAATTATATACTCTGCATATAATTGTGTCTTACAATGTAAAGGACCTTTTTGACGAAAACTTTAAAACCCTAAAAAAGGAAATTAAAGCAGAACTAAGGAAATGGAAAAACCTCCCATGCTCCTGGATTGGAAGAATCAACATTGTGAAAATTACAATCTTGCCAAGAGCTATCTACAAATTCAATGCAATACCCATCAACATCCCAATGTCATTCTTTAAAGAAATAGAAGAGGCAATCCAAAATTTCATATGGAATAATAAAAGACCCCGTATAGCAAAAACACTTCTTAGCAGAAAGAACAGCGCTGGAGGAATTTCAATTCCAAACTTTAGACTCTATTACAGAGCTATAATTCTCAAAACAGCTTGGTACTGGCACAGGAACAGGCCTGAAGACCAATGGAATAGAACTGAGGACCCAGATATTAAACCACAGACCTATGGCCACCTAATCTTTGACAAGGGAGCCAAAAAAATAGAATGGAAGAAAGACAGCCTCTTCAACAAGTTGTGCTGGCAGAACTGGTTAAGCACCTGCAGAAAACTAAAGCTGGATCCTTCTTTGTCACCTTGCACTAGAATTAACTCCAAATGGATCAAAGACCTGGAGGTAAAAGCTGACACACTGAAAACTTTACAGGAAGGAATAGGAGATACACTAGGCCTCCTTGGCACAGGTCGAAACTTTCTTAATAAGGACCAAGAATCACAACAAATCAGAGAAAGGCTGGATAAGTGGGACTGCATTAAACTGCAGAGCTTTTGTATGGCAAAGGACATAGCTAGTAAACTAATCAGGAAGCCTACAGAGTGGGAGAAGATCTTCACCAACCAAACAACGGACAAAGGCCTCATATCTAAAATATATCAACAACTCAAAAAATTGAATCACTCCAAAACTAACCTCCAAAGTAACAACCATCTCATTAAAAAATGGGCCAAAGACTTAAAGAGAGTCTTCTCTGAAGAAGAAACAAAAATGGCCTATAGACACATGAAGAAATGCTCAACATCTCTGGTCATAAAAGAAATGCAAATCAAAACAACTCTAAGATTCCACCTCACTCCACTTAGAATGGCCAGGATCAGGAAAACGAATAACAACAGATGCTGGAGGGGATGTGGCCAGGAGGGATCACTACTACACTGTTGGTGGGAGTGCAAACTTGTTCAACCACTATGGAAAGCAGTGTGGCAGTGCCTCAAAAGGCTAAACATAGAACTCCCCTATAACCCAGCAATTCCACTACTTGGCATTTACCCAACCATCCAGAAACAAGGACATACTAAATCCACTAGCACAACAATGTTCATTGCAGCACTATTCACCATAGCAAAGATATGGAACCAACCTAGATGTCCCTCAGTTGATGAGTGGATCAACAAGTTGTGGTATTTGTACACAATGGAATTCTATGCTGCTGTCAGAAAGAATGACATCGACCCATTTGTTAGGAAATGGAAAGACTTAGAAAAAATCATATTAAGTGAAGTAAGCCAGACTCAAAGGAACTTAGGCTCAATGGTTTCCCTCATTCGTCATAATCAGTAGAAACCTTGGGCCCTACTAGCAGAGATTTGCAATAGAGCAAAATCTTGATACACAAGGCCATATAATGTGAAGCTAATTGAAAGGACCTCCAGGATATTGAAACAAAAGCCATATAATGCATGATTGTTGTCCTTAATGTACTATGTTGTCTCTCATCTCCTTTGCTGTCCCTTGGTTATCTCATATTGGTATAGTATCTGACTTTGTTATCTGATATATTGAATTTATTTGTATTTGGATATTTGAAATTTGATAGGGAAGGGGGGAAAACCAAGACGGGTGAGGGGTGTGGGGGAGGGAGGGAAATGGGTACCAAGACATGTGAAAGGGTATCAATGTATGTGAATTAATGCACCTTCTATCTGGCAAATATCATGTAACCCTTTTACTAATTACAATAAAAAATTTTAAATCCAAAAAAGTATCAATTCATAACCACAATATTACAGTTATAACCATTTACTCTCCCAATATGGGAGCACCTAAGTATGTCAAACAAAGTCTCATAGAGCTACAGGACAAGATAGGCTCAAATACTGTCATAGTGGGAAATTTCAATATGCCTCTCTCATCAAATGACAGAGCAGCCAAGCAAAAGATAAGCAAAGACACCTCTGAGTTAAATGACACTGTAGCCCAGCTGGGGTTTTCCAACTAACAGCAAAACACTATGCATTTTTTTCTGCTTCCCATGGAACATTCTCCAAAATAGATCATATCAAAGAACCCAAGAAGATACAAGAGGACTGATACAATCTCCTGCATTCTACCTGACCACAGTAGAATCAGACTAGTTCTGAACAACATAGTACACTCAACACATGGAAGTTGAACAACATACTTCTGCAACCTGGGTTACAGAACAAATCAAAGAAGAAATTGGATACTTTCTACAGTGCAATGAAAATGAAAATATATCACAAAGGAACTTAGAGGGCACAGCAAAAGCAATCCTAAGGGGCAAATTTATCGCCCTAGGAGCCCATATTAGAAAGAAGAAATTCATGTAAATAACCTAAAGCGGCAATTAAAGCACCTAGAAGAGCAAAAAAGTTAACTCTAATAACTAGAAGGACGCATCAATATTTTATTGTTATTTGTGTTTTCCTATCCTTAAAGCCTTCCAATTCTCATACCCCAAACCACTCAAACATCACTGTATCCAACGCATCAGAAATTTAATAACTACAGTGTTTTGTCTGGTTTGAGTTTATGTTGTTTTCCCTACTCCAAACAACTCTGATCATAAACATGCTTCCAGAAACCGAAAAAAAAAAACAAAAACAAAACAAACAAAAAAATAATTGTGTCTTACAAAGGGAAAATTAATGTTACTTTAAAAGCAAGAAGAGAGGGTTGCCTTTTTGCTAAAGAGCAACAAGATATCTGAACCTAATATTACCAGACAGGAAGTGCTAAGCAGTGTTCATGGGTAGTGTGTGTCATCATGAAGAAGAACCTGCGTGCTCTCTCTTCATTCCAGCCAACAGTATGAAAGCATTTCTTCTGCCTGGAGAGACCTGTGAGAAGTTGGAAGAAGGTGCAAGGCCTTCTAAAGATGTTCTTGGATTTCAACAAGGCAACCAAGTCCATATATTTTCGATGGACTCAATTTTCACGTTGGAAATCTGTTTCTGCCCTTCACACTTGAAAGAGTTGGAGTGAGAGTTTGCCTTTTATAGTTGTTGGGAAACTCAGTGAGTGTTCTTAATGGAATATATTACACTGTCTCTAAAACCTGTTTCCATTTCTCGGCTTGTTGCTCTCTCCTTGTTGAAGTTGCTGAAGGCAAAAGAGGGGCACTCAGTTCATTGAACTTATGTTCTCATTGAATGCAAACTTTAGAGTTTTGAAACAATAGCATAGGAATTATGGGAGGAAACAATGCAGATTTCTGTTTCATAAGCAGCAAAGGCTTGCGGAGCTTTAAAGATTGGGAGAAAGGAGGGCAGTGACTCATAAACAGATCTTTAGTGATGCATTTATATATTAGAGACCAAGACAAGAAAAGCATATTTGACCTGCTCTGTACTCAAGGAGGAAATTTTTCTATACAGAAAATAGGTCTGGCCCTGGGGCTCAAATCTATAATCAGAGCTAGTCAGGAAGCTGAGATCTGGGTGGGGATGGCAGTTTGAAGCCAGCCTGGGAAGAAATATCCTATTGAGACTTATCTCCAATTAAACACTCAAAAACCAGAAGCTGAGCTGTGGCTCAAAGTGGTAGAGAACTATTTTTGAACAAAAGAGCATAGGAACAGCACCCAGGCCCTAAGTTCAAGCCCCATGACTGGTAAAATAATATTAATAACAGTAACAATAGTAATAATAATAGAAAATGGTTTTTGCATGCCATGGTGGCATGCTGAGCTGCATTTGGTTGTTGTTCTCTGGTACTCTGGAAAGAGTATTTGTTTTTACGTAAGTAAAGACTGGTATTGCTCTGGGTCTGCATGTTGTATGTATTTTGTATGTGTGTTTTTGTTTTTGTTTTGTTTTGTTTTGTCCTCAGTTGCTTATGAAGGCTTGGAAGCCAGGGCTTGAAGATTGGAGTTACTAACCTGAGGCTGGCCTAGGTGTTGATAATGATACTAAACTTAGGCCCCTGGAGGTCAGCATCAGGCAGAGTAGCTAGGACCCCTAGCTCCTCTAATCCACCAACAATGGAATTCTCACAAAGGCAACTCCCTGAAAAAGCATCATTGGACTTCCATTTGTTGAGTATCGTCATAAGGTATGGATGTCAAGCAAAGAAAGGCAGATGAAGATTGACCCCAAGGGATTCTGTCCCAAACAAATGACAGATAATTCCCCAGGACTGAAGAAACTCTAACGAAGGTAAAAGGAGATTTGGAAATATAGAAATATAACCATAATGTGTACCAGTGGCTCACACCTGAAATATTAGCTACTCAGGAGGCTGAGATTTGAGGATTTAAAACCAACACAGGCCCAAAAATGTCTATGAGACTCGTCTCCACTAATCAAAAGAAAACTAATTAGAGCTGTGACTCAAATAGTAGCATATCAGACTTGGGTATGAAAAGCTAATTGTCAGTACATAGGCCTTGATTTCATGCCCCAATATGAGTACAAAACTAGAACAATACAACTACGACTGTGAAAGCAATTTTCTTTAAAACACTGGTAAAGGCAGAGTTCCGGTTTTCTTTTTTTTATTTGAGTAACTGCTTAGAGTGATTTTAAAAGGTGAATATTTGATCAATGTTAGGTCCAGCATGAAACAATCCATCTAACAATTTGACCACATGTCAACACTGGCCTTGCATACATGGTTTCTAAAATAGGTTAACTATTTATTTGGGAGTTGTAATTCCAATGAAGAATATACATGATAAATCATCATGAAAATCAAAGCATCTCAGAGAAGAAGCAGAAAACAGAGAAGAGAGCCAAAATGAGTACATCATTGTCATTATTGACTGATGTATGTGACACCTGAGATAATTGGGAGTAGGTAGTCAGAGGAGAAGAAAAGGTTAAAGGATAAGTTAAAGGATGAGTCAAAGTTAAAGAAATTGTATGTGTGATCTTCAGTCTCTTCTTGCCAGTTATGCTAATTATTACTTTCTGAAAACAATGTTCAAAACTTTTACACTAAAATGAACTTGGTGAAAAGATAAATACTCAGTCTATGGCAATTTTTGTAATATCTCAGAGTTAGAACTTAATACTGAAGTCAAAAATCCTACATATGTATCCAGAGATTTGTCCCCTTTAAGGACAGGGGTCATGGTGAAATTGATTCTTATGGTATCTGAGGTGATGCTGACAGGCTATTTGAAGGGGATTGCCTGTTTGGATCCATCCCCTGCCATGCCTAATTTAAAAGGACAGAAGTCATTCGTTTCTAATGCTGTTCTCTTTGTACCAATCAAAGTTATATTTGCTTTTCTGTGCAAGCCTCTGTGCTCTGTAAGTCTGTGTCAGCTGGCGAGAGAGACTCAGGTTTCTGGAAATTGACAAGTGCACATTTGGGCAGCATAAATATCAGACAGTTGCATGTGGTTCTCTGAAGGTTAATCAAGTCAGACTGCATTCCAAGCTGCACCTTAGTCAAGGGTCTGGCTAAGAAGGGTCAAATGTTGATACGCAGCCACAGTCCAGAAAGTTCATACCATTGGTTCTCTAATAAGAACAATCATGAGTTATAGTCCAACAGGAAACTGAAGGGATATACCCATGTTTAACTAAATCCAGGGTTTTGAAATTGGATTCCAAAGCAATCAAGCAAATCCTCTGATCTGCTCGAATGCAATCTAGCAATCAGCTACTGAATTATTGATTTTTGATGAATTAAATTTATCTAGAAACAACAAATGCCACCTTTTATGTACTGCAAAGCTCTCATGTGAATCACCATTACACTTAGATTTCTTTGGCCCCTTTTGCCTAACCATGGGAGTCTGCGTTTTGTTTTGCATAATCCAACTGTAATTTTTTTTTTGCCAGTCCTAGGCTTAACCTTAGAACCTGAGCACTGTCCTTGGGCTTTTTCAAGGCTAGAGCTCTACCACTTGAGCCTCAGCACCACTTCTGGCTTTTTTCTATGTATGTGGTACGGAGGAATCCAACCCAGATCTCCGTGCATGCTAGGAAAGCACTCTACCACTAGGCCAAACTCTCGGCCCCCCAACTGTAATTTTTTTTTAAGTTATACCCCAACATTTCTCAGTAAGCATTTTCTGATAACATTATTTTCCAAAAATTAAGAAACATATATTGTACATAATCTGTCATCCAATATCCTCCCTTCTCTTCAATTCATACTCAACCCTCTTAACAATAATACTAAGACAAAGAACATCTCTTAAAATCTGAGAGTTTACTTTAGGTCTTGTTTTTCTTTTCTGTGACTCATTAAAATATTTTGCACAAGCAGGTCAATGTGTTCTTCCTAAGAAGTGGGAAGAATTCAATTGTAAAACAACATGTCAGCTATTTTTTATATATATAAAATAATTTATATTCATTTATTATTTAACTCATTGCAGAATTCTTTTGTATATGTCATCTAGTTATTCCCCCACTCTATGGGGGAAGGCATTTACAATCTCTAATTAATAACTACAGAAATGAACATTTAGGAAATTGAAACTATCGCCTAAACTAGCCCATTCAACCAGGCATAGGTAGTCCAGGTCTAAAATCCCAGCTGGGAATGAATAGGTATACTTAAAACTCATTCTACTGAAAAAAGTATTTAATATTGATGCAAATCCAGGTTCAACAGTTTTGTATATATGTTTAAGGATTATTTTTTGTTTCCTGATCATATGATGAGGTCCAAACAAACATAATTTTCTACTATTAAAAACCACAAATAAATTTAGCCTGAGAGAGGATTTTAGTTGCATTTCAAAGATTTACTCAAAAATTTTTTTGATTAATTTTTTTAATATGCCTTACTGTAGCCATTCTGTTTGCCTGGATTGTGTACACTTTTTTAAAGACTGAAAGCAATAAACAGTTGGAAAATGGAATTTTTCTTGCCTAAAAAGCTTAAGCTGTGTGGAAGTAACTGGTTGCAGTGTGACTTGAAGCCTGTTCAACTTGGTTTCAAATTATGGGCCTTGCATGCACTAACTTTGTGATTTTTGGCAAACTATTTGATTTCTCTGAAGGTTAATTTTCCTAGGTGTAAAGTCTTTAGTATAATGCCAAACAGAAGTGATTTATGTTTCAAACCCAATACCTGAATTTCTATTTTTAACAATGCCCACATCCAATATTATGGCAAGAGGCATAACAGAGAAAAAACATTTTCTCTGATTTGTAAAGATACAATGAATTCTCTTATTTTTCCAAAGTAAATAATATTGATTTTTAAAATAATACTAATTCATTTCACTTCTTTTTCTTTTTTTTTTGTTTGCCAGTCCTGGGCTTGAGCTCAGGGCTTGAGCACTGTCCTTGGACTTTCTCAAGGCTAGCACTCTACCACTTGAGCCTCAGCACCACTTCTGGCTTTTTGCTATGTATGTGGTACCGAGGAATCGAACCTAGGTCTTTGTGCAAGCTAGGCAAGCACTCTACCACTACGCCACTAGGCCAAACTCCCGGCCCCTAATTCATTTAATTTCTAATTATTGGGTTTATTATGGTTTACATTACTTCTTGCTATCTCACAATTTTGCCTATAATTCAGGTCTTTATGCACAAGACCTTAAACATCCAGGAAAATGATTATCTAGTAGAATACTTTGAATAGGAGAAAATGGCCATGATTAAAGAACAGATCTGATAAAAGGATGGCAAGAAATAGAAAGATACCTAAGGAGACCAACAAGCAGGTTTTATAAAGAAAGTGAAAATGTTGGTGTAGCTTAAATGATAGAGCACCAGCCATCTTGAGTACAAAGCAGAGTTCAAGATCAGTAATGGGGAAAAATTACTTAAATATGGCTAATCTGTTCAATTGATACATTGTATGTTTCTTACATTTACACTGCAACCACTCAAAGTTTTCAATAAACTCAAACTCATGATTAAAGTTCTAGTTTTCAGGAGGCTGAAATCTAAGTACAATGATTCAAGGCCAGCTCTTAGTTTTCATCTCTAGTTAAAAATCAAAAAGGAGGAAGTAAAGTGTGGCTCAAGTGGTAAAGCCCCAGCCTGCAGTGAAAAAGTTAAGGGAAAGAGTCCAGGCCATGAGTTCAAGTCCTACTACTTGTACAAGAAATGGTTTTTAATAGAAGTAGTTATTAAAATATAATAGATGCTTGGGGCCAGGAGTTTGGCCTAGTGGTAGAGTGCTTGCCTAGCATGCACGAAGACCCGGGTTCGATTCCTCGGTACCACATACTTAGAAAAAGCCGGAAGTGGTGCTAAGGCTCAAGTGGTAGAGCTCTAGCCTTGAGAAAAATCCAAGGACAGTGCTCAGGCCCTGAGCGTAAGCCCAGGACTGGCCCCAAAAAAAAAAATATATATATATAATAGATGCTAGCATGCTGCTTGCTTACAGACTAATTGCATTTTTTCTTTTTCAAAAATTAATTAATATATATCATTAAGTAAATATAATCAGTTTGTGATGTTAATAATGTCAACACAACAAAGTTTAACAATGTAATATTTAAATTACCATAGAATGAAAATTTCCAGAACATTCAGCTTAGATATCTTGGTTTAGTTATTTTTTCTTTATCACTTTTGAAAAGTTAAAGAAATCTCCATAAACCCTATGTGTTGATTTTAATTTTCCCTAGGAGTTTTATAATCTGGTTATGCAATCTTTATTTCTCATCTTCACCTAGTCTTTGAACAGTGAAAAAGGAGGCAACCCGAGTAATTTACAGTGGGATTTCATTGCATTTAGTTTGACAACCTTTGGCTCAAAATGTCTCCCAAAAGAATAAAAGTCAAATAAAGACAATCCCAATGATACAAGGCCAGAAGATTATTTCAAGTCAGCCATATAGTTTCCCATTTCTTAAGTAGGATTTTTATCAAACCAAAGCTATCAAATGAACTTCAAGATTAAGACAATCAAATTAAATAACATTGAAACAAGTTCATTTGCAGAAACACAAAACAAGAATTCTGAGTGATAATTGTTATACATGGCAAAGAATACAGTTTGTTCATTTTTATTTACTTATACTTAATAGAAACTTAGAGGGATTAAAATAAGTTGATGACAATAAGGAAGCAAAAGATTGTATTTAATAAATTTCCTCTCTTTAAAAGCACATCATATGAACTGCTTTCAAAACAAGTAATTTAAGCCTGTAATCCTAGCTAATCAGTAAGCTGAGATCTGAGGATCAAGGTTCAAAGCCAGCCAGGGCACAAAAGGATTTGAGACTCTTATCTCCAATTAACCTCTTGAAAATGGGAAGTGGGGATTGGTTGTAGGCAGAGTGGTAGCCTTGAGCTGAAGAGCTCAGTTCAAAGCCCCATGACCCACAACACACACACCCACACCCCCCCCCACACACACCCCAAAACAAGTAACTTATGATAACAGAATAAATTATCTGGGAAAAAAAGATGTTTTATGCCAGGGTATGCTTTTCAAGCAAGCACAAAACCCTGAGTTCCAACCTCAGAACTAAAAAACATTTTTTTTACAAAATAATATTGGGTGTATATATTACATTCAGAGATAAATATTTTAGTTCAAAAGTTTCATGCCTAACTTTCTACCTTTTTTCATTTCATACTTCAGAATTATTTTGTCAGAAAAAAGTAACTCAAGAAAATGTTAAACTTTATTTAAAAGTAGAATAAAAGATGTTGATAATTTTTTAAATAGCTCAAATATGTAACTTCAACTTCAATAATTCTATGAATAACTAATAAGGAGCAGAAACAAATAATCAATTTAGCATGATTGTGTTAAAAATCTTTATTTCCCAAAATACTATATGCCATATAGTTTATTATTTATTTTTGAAATGTATACATATTAATTTTAATCCATACTATGAAAAATGAATTCTTGTAAAAATCAGCAAGTTGTTTTAAATTTATCATGATTTAAAAAGTTTATATGGCTAACATAAACACTACAAATAAGGCAATGAAAAAAAGAACAAACAAATCACTGGGTAGACAGGGTCCTGACTGCAAACCCAGCTATAATTACAGCTAACTGCTAGTCTGAAACCAGAAAGATTCTAGTTTGAGGCCAACTTGTAGACCAAAAGCTACCAAGATCTTTATCCCAATCATCAAGTTGGAAGTATGCCCTCTGCTAAGTGGGAGGAAGTAAAGGGGAAGACTACAGTCTAATGCTTGGGATCCTACCCCCAAAACAACTAAGTAAAAAAAGGGCTAGGACAATTTTCAAGTAGTAGACTATAGGTATTGCAAGTGTCAGCACCTGAGTTCAAATCCCTGAACATCAAAGTGAGCCAGCGAGCAAGAGAGATATACTGAAATGACTAGCATGTGTCTGTTTTAATAGGGGAAAAAAGACGTTGAAAACAGGGAAAATAGGGATTAAGAACAATTAGGAATAAGAGGTTAAACATTAAATACTGTATAGGAAACAACCTGATCCTTCCATTTCTCTTCACATTTTATTAACATTTTAATAAAAGTCACTGTCAAGATACTCTAAGTAACTGTGTTTGCCTTGGGCTCTTTCTATGCCTAGTATCAAATATTCATTAAGACAAAGATCTTTGGCCCTAGTGACAGAATCATCATAAATGGGTATCTTTTAGTCAGGATTTTCAGTACTGTTTTCAGTTCTCATCAATATCTATTTCAGTAAAACTACCTCATGCAGCCAGTTCTTTGTTTTAGCTCCTTTCCCTTTAACCGTGCTCCTCTCCTTTTTCCCCTTTCCTCCTCTTTTAACTTTCCTTTCTTCACTCATTTTCTTTCAACTCTGTTATGCATTTACATAGGAATTTCTTTTTCATTTTAATTTAAATTTTACCATAAAGGTTACATACAGAAAGGTTACACTTACATAAGTCAGTTGAGGAAGATAATTCTTTTTGAAGAGTCTCATCCCCTCCATTTTCTCCAACTTTTTCCCTTGGGAATTTCTTTTGCCTCAGAAGAGAAAATGAGTTATCATTTCTGATCCCTACTTCCCAGTTGCTTTCCCAGAGATGAATATTATTCCTGGTTTTCATCCTATTTTCCATAGCTCTCTCCTACCTCGATGCATAGCTACACACATACATACTTATGGTGCATACTGTCCATTCATAAATTTACTAATAATGTGTTGAAACAATTGTCATTTTACAAAATTTTACAAAATTTTTGCACTACATGGAGCTATTAAATGCTAATTCTTCAATTGTGATGATCTGTTGACTATGCTTAGAATGTTACACTGCAAAAATAAAGACAAATAGAAGATGATGGAGATACAACTTGTGAGCAAATGCATCAGAAGACATGCTATCAAGTCACCTTCCACATGTTAACTTACATTCATCTAAACATGTGAAGTGTAATTACTGATATTTTCAATATAAAGTATTATAAAGGGTTTTTTAATTTAACAATTGAAAAAAATTCACTTTTATTTTGTTTTATTTATACTCAGTGAGATTGAGCAGGTTTTTGTATTTTCTCATTCTATTGGACTGCCTAAGCCAGCATCATGATGCAAGCTTATTTCTAATCAATCCTAAAAGAATCATTAGAAAGCATTCCAATTACATAAGCCTATTGTTTGATTTTGTTTGCTAAGCAAAACAAATGCTTTAGGTACTATGGTTTGGTATAGCCAATTAACTTTCCTTTTTATATAACTATTTGATTCTTTGCTGATCATTATGTTGTCTGAGACCACAGAGTAATTCCCTTATTGTCTTGTAATCACCCTGAGAAGTATACTCAATTCTGTGGAAGCAATAACTTCTTTTTTTGTCAGTCCTGGAGCTTGAACTCAGGGCCTGAACACTGTCCTTGGCATTCCTCAAGGCTAATGCTCTACCATTTGAGCCACAACGCCACTTCCAGCTTTTCTATATGTGGTACCAAGGAATCAAACTCGGGTCTTTTGTGCATGCTAAACAATTGCTCTACCACTAGGGCCAAACTCCCAGCCAAAGCACACATACATCCTAAAAGATAGAGAAATCCAAACAGAGAGTTCGGGGGGGAGGGGGGAGAGGGAGGATAGGAGGGAAAGAAAGAGACAGAGAGACAGGGAGAGAGAGAGGGAGGAAGGAGGGAGGGAGGGGGGAAGGAAGGAAGGAAAGAAGGAAGGAAGGAAGGAAGGAAGGAAGGAAGGAAGGAAGGAAGGAAGGAAGGAAGGAAGGAAGGAAGGAAGGAAGGAAGGAAGGAAGGAAGGAAGGAAGGAAGGACATTCATTATAAACCATTTTACACTATCATTTTAGAAATCACACTGAACTCTCTTCTTGATGAGCAAGTAGAGAGCCTGTGGCAAAGAGGATTAAATGATCTTTTCAATGCACTCTTGCCAGTTGAAATCAAATTGCAGCAAAAAAACTTTTCTTATACAGGTATCCAGAGTGATTAACAACTGAAGTTAGTAAAGTTGATACTTTCAATCAGATATCAAAACAGTGGCTTGGCTCAGGGGCTTGACCTGAGACATAAAATATAAGACCCTATCTTGAAAATAACCAAAGCAAGCACATACTGAAGAGGTAGCCCAAGTGACAGATTGCCTGACTAGCAAGCCCAAACCTGTGAGTTCAGTCGACAATATTGCCCCCACCAAAAACATTACGGAAAAATACACTGAGCAGAGTATTATTTTTTTTCCCGTCCTTGGCTTGAGCTCAGGGCCTGAGCACTATTCTTGGACTTTCTCAAGGCTAGAGCTCTACCACCTGAGCACCATTTCGGCTTTTTTCTATGTATGTGGTACCAAGGAATCGAACTCTGTCTTCATACATATTAGGCAAGCACTCTACCACTAGTCCAAACTCCTGGCCCTGAGCAGATAATTTTGCACTTAACTTCTCCATGTTGTTGATTATATTGCACAGTTCAGAAAACTAGAGATCTTTTTCAAAGGTTACATTTATTTTTATCAAAACTGAATTAAACACAGAAATTAATGAACAATTACTGATTAATCTGAGAAAATGAAGCATTTATCATCCTATTCTTAGAGTTGTGTTGAAATAAAGAGAAATACATCAATGCTTCCATAATTATTTTACGGCATAACAACCTGTAACATTATTAATTTTCAAAATTACAGTTATAAATTGGCAAAGTGTTTTAACTCATGGGATTATAACATTACTTTACATTTCATAGGTACTCTGAGGCTACATTGGATAAGCTGAGTCCCTTTGAAGTAAACAATAAAGGCCAAAGAGATGAATTTAGAAAAGAGCTGAATTTGGAAATTTTCCTTTTCTCTTACTAGTTCAGAAAGATGAAAGACTCATAAGAGTACAGATTACACTAGTAGAAAAACCTTAATGAAAGCAAATTTAACCATTGTTATAAAAATATACTTTGAACTAAAAATATATTTTATAACTATTTGAGGAAAACAATTAAGTATATAAGCATACATATATATATATATTTCTACCTAAAATTTCCCAGTGCATTGCCAATACAATCAATTAGTATAATCAGTGTAATGAAATAATAATCAAGCTTCAGGGTTGGTATTTAACATTCAACATATTTTACATTTTAGAAAAATAGATTTCTTTTTACAAAATTCAACTATCAAACACCATTTGTTGCAATTATTTAATAACCTTTTTATCTCCCAAATACTAAATTGCTTTCTTCTTAGGTCTACTCTTTGTATAAAATACTTAGCCTTGAAAATTGTTGCTGTTGGAAAGAATTTTAGTGAGATCCAAAGGGAAATTTACTTTTGTCGTGAACTCCTGAAACAGTCCTACTTGATATCTATTAGGAAGCAACATCTTGCTCTACATATTTCTTGATAAATGTCCAAACTCATAGACATATAAAGGTTGTTGCCTTTTCCTGCTTTTCTTTCAGTGGTTGATTTAGAGAATACAGTGATATTTTGATATTAAGATCATGCCATAGGAGGTCACCAATGGCCCACACCTGCAATCCAGGCTACTCATGAGGCTGAGATATGAGGACCACAATTCAAAGCCAGACTGGGCAAAAAAGTACCTGAGACTCTTATTCCCAACAAACAAACAAACAAACAAAAACAATGCTCAATTCTAAAAGTTATTTGAAGATTTTCTATTTGCCTTCTCTTGTTTTATATATTATGTAAAGTACAAAGTTGTATTTAGTTAAAAATAAATGGGAAAATAATCATGGGAATGGATATCAGTGTTCAAGAAATAATGTACCTACTATCTGATGAATGTAACTGTAACCCCTCCTATACATCAACCAAATAACAAAATACAATTAAAATTTAAAAATTTAAAAAGAAAATATTAATTTAACCTGCAATTTTCAGATTACTATTTTGCCACTGAAATTAAAATTGTGGGCTTATTTAATTGTAAACATGTTCTGCTGTAAAATAATTTCATTGTTTTTACTCTAAAATAATTTTTGTGGTAAAAGAAAATTCTTTAGAAATAAACGTGAAAAATTATTGTCTTAAAAATCACTGAGTTTAATACTAGATGGTAAAATAAAAATTCAGTGGGACATGATAAATTATATAGATTTTTAGGCAATTACACAGAGCAAAAGAATGTATTCTTGGGAGAGGATCACAAAGACTCAGCTATATATGCGTATGATCATATAAAATAATATTTATCAAAATGAACTCCAGGAAATAGAAACAAAAGTTTGTTTTTTCTCTTTATTGTTGTTTCTGCTTTCTTTTCCTTTCACCTTGTTAGTAAGTTTATTTGTCTTTAGGAGGACAAGGGCCACACAGAAGCATTGGGACAAAGAGGGGACAAATGCAGCAGTGGTACTTACTAGAAACTATGTTGACTAACTGTAGATCTTAATATGGTTAAGGACAGGAAGGAAAAACAAAGAGAATGAGGAAAGGAATGTTGCTGCTAAAAGGAAATTTACACATTACCTAATTTAAGTATGTGCAACCCCTAAGTAAATCTCTACAATAACAATAATATATATATATATAAAACTGAGTTTAAAATGTTAGTTTCATGCCATTTGAAACTTGTCTTATTTTAATAGATGATGGTGTAATAACTGGTCTCATTCATATTACTGCTAATATCAATGTTATTAAGTTGAAACCCAGATGAAGTCTGATCTGCATTTTTTCATTTTTTTAAATTTATTTTTTATTGTAATTAATAAAAGGGTTACATGATATTTGCCAGATAGAAGGTGCATTAATTCACATATATTGATACCCTTTCACATCTGATCTGCATTTTTAAACCTTATTTCAACTTATAAAATAGGACTGAAAATTGATTCATATACTGTAGTACATTTGAGCCTAATAACATTTTTATATTCTAACTTATTAAAGTGAGCTACTTTATTTGAATATTTTAATTTTACTTAATTAAGTTACTTAATTTAATTTTATTTAATTAAGTTACTTAATTTTACTCTTACTTTGACTTGAACATAGGTGGAAAACACCAGAAGTTTAATAGTGAAATAAATCTACAAAAAAAGTATATTATATAGATGTTTCCTTTTTTATATGAAATAGGGGGATAAATGAGGGGAGGATGGAAATGGGGACAAAAACATAAGAAGGGATATAAATGTGTGAGAAGTAATGTACACTCTATCTGGTGAATATAACTGTAACCCTTTAGGCATTGAAATAAAAAATATATAAAATAAAAAAGTAGGGTGCCATAGTCTTTTAGAATTGATATATTATTTCTAGACAGATCAACAATTCAAAAAAGTCTGAACAATGCATCTATATCTATATCTATATTTGTCCAATTTATATCTTGTGGGATTTTGCACTAATTAGTCAACCTATTTTAATGTGTACTTGTAAAATGATAGTAATGATACTTTTGTGTGGGATTTTGTTAGAATAATATCTACCATATATTATATACTCGATAAACATTGGGAAGTCCTAATTATTAATCTATAAGATGGTAAAAGAATTCACTCAATAGAGATAATTGAGTTCCTCAAATTAATATTCTGAATGATTACAGAGCAGCTTTTCAACCTGGTTTACACAGGAGAGGAAAACGTATGTTCTAGGTTTCTTTACCACATTTGATGATTTGTAAGTGTAAAAGAAATAGCAGGATCATCACACAGGAAATGTAACATGCCTTGTGTTAAATTTTTCTAAAATGAACCTAATGATGGAGAATATCATTCTGTGAAAGGCGTTTCAAGGCTTATAAATATCTGAATGCAGATTTTACAGGGAAATTCACATGTTAAATCATAGAGCCATTTGAATCAGCAACCCCTCAGTGAACCATTGTATGTGGTGAAATTTTTATGGGGGCAGTGAGACTGTACTGTGACTATATGGAGAAATAATGTGAAAATCAAATACTCTGCATTACAGTATGTTGTTTTTCAAAAAGGGTGTTAACCATGCATTACAAGTTGTGGCTGTTTTTACATGTATATTTAGGGTTGACAGCAGCTTGGTCATATTCACCTACCTGCATTCATTATTGAACTAAGGCATGAGCAATAGCATTATAATTAAATATGCAATTTCTGAAGCATGCTTCAAAACACATGACTTAGATGGACCAAAGGTACTGTGTGGAAACAGTCTGTCTTTCACAAATTCCTCACGTTAGCCGGTTGCCATTCACTCTCAGAGTATTTGAATTCAGTATCTCCAGAATTTGAATTACATTTTGGAGATATGGAAATTGAATGTGGTATATCTACTACATTAGTATACACTAGACGTGGCTCAAGGTCATTTAAAAATACTTAATAATTTGGTCAGGTGGCATACTAGCTAGCAAAGAATTTTCATTTATGAATGTGCAATTACTTTCTGCCTTAGATTCTTCTTTTGTTGAATCTGCAATGTCTCTATATTAAGGGATAATAAATGGCTGTTATAAACATTTTGAAATATAAATCAAAACAACTTTAAGATTCCATGTCACTCAATTAGAATGGCCAGGATCAAGAAATCTAATAACAACAGATGCTCTAGGGGATGTGGCCAGGAGGGATCACTACTACACTATTAGTGGGAGTACAAACTCCTTCAACCACTATGGAAAGCAGTCCAGCAGTTCCTCAAAAGACAAACATAGAGCTCTCCTGTGACTCAGCAATTCCACTACTTGGCATTTACCCAATTGTCCAGAAACAAGGACATACTAAATCCACTAGCACAACAATGTTCATTGCAACACTATTTACCATAGCAAAGATAAGGAGCCAACCTAGATGTCCCTCAGTTGATGAGTGGATCAACAAGATGTGGTATTTATACACAATGGAATTCTATGCTGCTGTTAGAAAGAACATCTCCCCATTTGTAAGGAAATGGAAAGACTTAGAAACATATTAAGTGAAGTAGGCCAGACTCAAAGGCCCAATAGTCTCCCTCATCTGACATAATCAGTAGGAACCTTGGGCTCTCCTAGCAGAGATTCACAATAGAACAAAATCTAGATACATAAGGCCCTATAGTATGACGCTAAATGCAAGGACCTCTGGGATATAGAAACAAAAGCCATATAATGAGTGATTGTTGTCCTTGATGTACTATGTTATCTCTCATCTCTTTTTCTGTCTCTTGGTTATCTTATATTGTTACAATATTTCACCTTGTTATCTGATATATTTTGTATATGCTTAATTGGTTGTTTGAAATAGGAGAGGGAGGGGGGGGGGAAATCAAGCCTGAGACTGCTTTTCTTGGAACATCATATGGAATTATCTGACACCCATTTTTCTGAAAACAAATAAAATCATTGTAAAAAATTAAAACTTACCTTCTCACTAGTTCCTTTCATTTATAAAGTTCTTGCCTCTTTATTAACTTCAGTATATTTACTAATTTGCTTATAATTAATAAATATAATTTTAATATAATCAATAAGATTGTAATGCCCCAAAAGACTATTATGAATTAATGCCACAAAGAATGTAGAGAATATGTGATTATAATATTGAGACTTTCTTAAATAAGCTTCCATAATCAAAAATGCTTTGATTTTAGTGAGAAGTGACCTGAGGGGATATTAATGTTTGCTATTTAAGCAGTTACTTGCATACAATAACAACCAGATTTGGGGAGAATTTGCACTGCATTAAAAAGTGCCTCAAACCCAATAAAAAACGTAAGAGTTCATAGGAAATTGAGGTACTGTGGAAAAAAACTATTTAAATAAAAAGAATTAAAACTCTTGCTAAAATTTTAGTCAATCCAACATACTTTTCTAAAAACAAATTTAGATTGCTGTAAGAACAAGTAAGAGGATATCTTAAATAGATAATAAAATTATAATTTATAAATTACAATAAAATTAATAGGGCAGAGGGTAAATTAAATCCAATTGAAAATCAAATTAGTAAGCCAGGCAAATTGAGCTGAAACATTCTTTAAAGATTCAGAAATAATGGAAATTATGAGAGAAAAGTGAAAATTCATAAGGTATTGTATTTTAGTTCTTAAGGGTCATTCAACAGAATCCTACATATTACACATATTTTAAACTCTTCCATTAAAGGCAGGAAAAGACAGTAGTGTTGATGATATGTCAGTGAACTAAATGGCTCACACAATGCAAGAGGAAAAATGAAAAAACATTATAAGAGAGGAGGCAATATTATATTCATGTGAAAATTGTCAGCCTAGGAATTTTGAGGCTACTAACTGAAAAACTACAGAACGTTAGGAGGGTGGACAAATATTAATTTGACATGAGAAAATTAATGATTATTTTTCTAGCAGGGAAAAACTAATTGTGTAACATGATGAATATAATCTCATTCTCTGCAGAAATTAAGATTTTTTAATTAAATTTTTTAAATTAATACCCATGCTTATTCTAGAACCTACGTACTATATTTGAGCTATTTTACTCAAAGCAAGCACTCTACCTTTGAGCCATATCTCCACTTTTGGTTTTTTTTTTTTTTGGTGGTTACTTGGAGATAAGAAATAAGAATTTTTTAATGGAAAGAAATAACTTCACATAGTACATTAAGAACAACAATCACAAAGATAAACTTATTGTTTCCATATTCTGGATTTCATTTTGCTTAGCTTCAACCCTATAAAAGATAAGCAAATCAGAACAACTTTGAGATTCCACTTCAGTCCAGTTAAAATGGCCATTATCAAAAAATGTATTAACACTACTACAGTTGGTGGGAGTGAAAACTTGTTCAGCCACTCTGGAAAGCAGTATAAAGGTTCCTCAAAAGACTAAACATAGAGCTCCCCTATGACCCAGCAATCCCACAACTATGTTCATTTCAGCATTATTTACCATAGGTAAGATATGGAAGCAGTGCTGATGCCCCTCAGGAGATGATTGGATCAAGAAGATGTGGTATTTATACATAATGGAATTTTATGCAGCCATCAGAAAGAATGACATTGCCCTATTTTTAAAGAAATGGAAAGACTTGGAATAAATCATATTAAGTGAAATACCAAACCTAAAGAAACATAGTTTCCTTCATTTGTAATAATTCATATACATCTAGGATTCTCCTAGCAAATGATATGTCCAATAGAATTTTTTTTTTGCCAGTCCTGGGCTTGGGCTCAGAGCACTGTCCCTGGATTTTCTCAAGGCTAGGGCTCTACCACTTGAACCACAGCACCATTTCTGGCTTTTTGCTATGTATGTGGTACCGAGGAATCAAACCCTGGTCTTCCTGTATGCTTGGCAAGCACTCTACCACTAGGCCAAACTCCCGGCCCCCCCAATAGAATTTTTTAATGAAATTTCGCAAGCTGATTCTAATAAGCATTCTGAAAGACAACATTCACACAAATTAGAATTTTTTTAAAGCAATATAAGCAGAGCGCAGTGGCTCACGCCTGTAATCCTAGCTATTCAGGAGGCTGAGATCTGAGCATCACACTTCAAAGCCAGCCCAGGCGATAAAGGTGAGACTCTTATCTCCAATTAACGACTAGAAAGTGGGAAGTGGGGCTGTGACTCAAGGGGTAGGGCGGTAACTTTGAGATGACGAACTCAGGGACAGTGCCCAAGCCCAGAGTTCAAGACCAATAACTCACAAAATAGTGCAATATAATAATGAGTGATTACTCTATAAGTTATTAGATTATGCTTCAGTAATTGAAGTACTCTGTTTAGGGATGAGACTATGCAAATAGATCAAAACCACAATGTTATAGAGAAAAATATATTTAAAGTTTTTATGAGATTTATTCTTTGATAGTTTTTCACCCTTTCTTCCTTTTGTCCTTCCTTCCTTCTTTCCTCCCTCCCTCCCTCCCTCCCTCCCTCCCTCTCTCCCTTCCTTCCTTCCTTCCTTCCTTCCTTCCTTCCTTCCTTCCTTCCTTCCTTCCTTCTTTCTTTCCTTCCCTCCCTCCTTTCCTTTAATCCCTCCATCCTTTCTTGTTTCTTTCTTTCCTTTCTTCTTTTTTTTTTCTTTAGAAATGGTTTTCCTGAATCTTTCAGGCTGACCTTACATTTTTTGTCTTCCTGCTTCTCTCTCCTTAGGGCTAGGATTATAGGCAATATCATCATAGCCAGCTGGTAATTTTATTTTTTTTAAATCTTGAAGCCTACACATTGGTAAAAAGCAAATATAAGTAAGTTTAATCAGAAGATGGGATTAAAAAAAACAGCTTCTTGCAAGAAGCTGATGGCCCTCATCTGCAATCCTAGCTACTTGAGAGGCAATCACTGAAATCTCAACTTCATAAATATGAGAAAAAATATTCATTGGTATATCAGCCCAACTTATAGTCTATTTACTTCACAAGAGTTTCAAGCTAGGTACTATTTATAATTGATCATTAAACCTATTCAATTTATAATCTTTCGCTTCTTGGGATAATACATTGTAAATTAAATATACCCAGTTTGGGATTTCATTTGATCTTATTTTTTAGTTCTTCAAGTAACACTAAATAAAAATAAAGACTGAAAGCAGCATTAAATGAAATAATAGTTTTGAGGAAGAAAACAGAAGAGCAGGAGTGAAATATTTTTGTTTTTACAGAGTTCGTTATTTGAATACTTCCTGGAGTTAAGAAGATATTTCCATGATTCCTAGTTTCATTTGTGACCAGTTTCACTGTGATGCATTGCTGAGCCTATTAAATTGCCAATTAAGGTTAATAGTGAGCATTGTCTCATACAATATTAGTAGTTTTCCATTTCTAAGATAGTAGTTTACAAATCTTTAATGATTCATTTATAAAAACCCTATGAAATATAATATGATTGAACTTCAAATGATCAGAATCCCTTCCAAGTTACTGAATATCTGAGTACCAATTTTTATACTAATATTCTTTATGAAGTGGGTAATATATTATGTCATAATATATTAAGTTTTCTAAAGAGGGTAGGAACAGATACAATTAAATTTATACTTTTTCAGCATTTTTCTACATTGGATGTATAAATAAAAACATGAGTAAAATTGAAAGTCTGAAACTAGAGATACCTAGTTGTTATGGCACAATTTCTTAACCTACAGGTAAAAGTAGGACTTCAGTGGAATATTAATAAATGCTAAACCAGATACTCTGAATCCTAATTGAATGAGACTGCAAATGCCACAGTGATAACCTGTTAAATAAAGAATCCCTCACATACTGATCAATATTTTTGCCAATACTCTGAATTTCCTGGGAAATACAATATATTCAAATAGTAATATAATATCAGAAATCAGAATTGTATCACATATCTTAATAAGGTAAATTAGAAATATCAAGAAATAAGACTTTCGTGGCCAAGATTTTTTCAAATTTTCTTTCTATTTTGTGTCACTTGTATAAGAAAAAAGTGAGGAACATGGAGAGCAGAACATAATGTTCACAGTCATTCGCAATGTTATTTCAAGTATTAGAATGATTCCATGGAGAATTACGAGACAGTGAACAGAATTCTCAAGAATTGTTCACTGAAAATATCAGTTACTAACAAAATGAAAGTATCGTGGATTAAAGAATGACAATGATTTTGAGAGTAGGAAATCACATGCCTATGCAATTTAAATGTAAATAGAGCACATATTTTGGTTTTGTCTGGGACTCTGGGCTTTTGAACAACATGTCACTTAGTTTTTAAAAAAAATATGCTAGAGATAGTAATGCTGCAAACATCCAAATATCTGACAATAGCTTTCTAAAACCTATTAATTCTGAATGCCCTTTAGCAAAGAGAGATGAATAATAATGTTAGTATTAATGCTAAAGAGAATTTTCCTGGAAGGTGACAAAACACATTGCTTCCAGTTGAAAGGCTGGCTTTACGGGTATGACAATTAATTTACTTAAAATAATAACAGAATTTATGATATGGCAGAAGAGCCATATTGAATGTTTAGAGAATATAAAGGGCATTTTGTAGAATGGCTTACTTTTAAGGGTGATCCTCTTTCAATAATAAAAATTTAGTTAGCATATATAAATGTTATAAAAGTCTTTTGCACTAAAATCTTACTTATTTGTGGTCAAACTTATTTCTAACATTTTTATGGTTTTTTGCTTTTCTTTCTTTTTACTTTTCTTTAAATATTTTTTATTTCTTTTTAAATTATATTTTATTGTTAGGGTGATGTATAGAGGGGTTACAGTTACATTCATAAGATAATGAGTATATTACTTCTTGAACATTGTTACCCTGTCCCATGTATGTCACCCACTTTCTCTCCTTCACCCCACCCAAGTTGTAAAGTTCATTTCCAGCACGTTATTTGGTGAATATCACTGTTACACTGGTTTACCCTTTGTACTTGGTAATTTTATTTTATTGTCAAAGTGATGTACAGAAGGTTATAGTTATATACATAAGATAGTGAGCATATTTCTTGTTGAACATTGTTACCTCTCTCTCATTTTTCTCCCAGAATTTCTTCTTAAGTGTGACAACATGAAAGGACAGGTGGGGCAGGGAAACAGGAGCAAGTGATGGAAGGGGTGACAATTGATCAAGTTGCACTGTTCTTGTGAGCTGACTTATTGAATTAAGACCTCCTTGTACAACTACTTAAGGATAACGATTATGTTAAAAATCATTTGGGGAATGAAAATAATGGTATATGGAATCACCTCAATAAAACTATGATTAGCAATATTATCATTGCTTCTCAAAAACACCAAGAAAATATCCTCTCTTCTCTCAAGCATAAAAACAATAGGATTATGCCTACTTACTGGAAAAGAAGAGCTTAAAACCTACAGTTTGTTTCTGAGAGGTTAGTGTATATGACACAATACATGTACCTATCACTCGATAGGCAATGACAGAATACAGATGAGAATGTTTAGTCGTGAAGGGAAATTAACCTTCTTTTCTGATAATGGATTGAGAGGCAGCATATTAGGTAACCTATCCTCAAATCAACATGTTTTAATGGACAGTAAGTTGTGATTATGGTTATTTCAAATAAGTAGGAAAAAATTCATGATGTCAGCAAGTACATATATTGTCACATCAATTTCTATATTTTAAAATCATAGAGGAGTGAATATAAAAACCAATGTGTTCTGTTGCATATCAAAATGCTACTATTCATAGTATAAATAAACAATGATCGATACTTTAAATATATTCATATTGCATTTTAATATTTTAAGGATAGTTAACAATTTTTATTACAATACCAATTATGCAAAAGCTCACATTAAGCTAAGAATATTTTGATACTTTTGAAAATATTACAATAAAAATGTGTAAAAGAATCTAGTAACAACCAGGCCTGGTGGCTCACACGTGTAATCCTAACTAATCAAGAGGCTGAGATCTGAGGATCATAGTTCAAAGCCAGCCAGGGCCCAAAAGTCTGTGAGACTCTTACCTCCAATTTACCACTAGAAAACAGGAAATGGTGCTGTGGCTCAAGAGCAGGAGCTATGAACTCTTCAGCTCAGGGACAGTGCCCAGGCCTAGAATTCAAGCCCCCTGACCGCCCCCCACACCACACACACAGACAAAGAATTTAGTAATAATACTCTAAAATGAAATGTTGAATATTTTATTGTATTAGCATAATCTGAAATATTATGAGCACATTTATTGATAATCTTGACCAAACTTATGATATAATGAATTCATGTGTATTTCAAGGGAAAGGATATAAAATTCATAGGTAAATTTTGACCTTTTTTAAATTAAGGCAAGGCTTACTTACTTCATATGCTATTAAATGCTCATGTCGATAAGTTAGGACAAATACATGAATTTGTGACATCAATGCCCCACCAAATTCAGAAAATTTTCTTTATCCTGGGAAGATATTTACAAACCCCAGCTCTGAAATTTCCATGTCCCAAACTCATGCATAGAGAGTTTCCATCTCTCACACAGCTTGGTTTTGTTCCTTCTTTCCTTCATTCAACAAGCACCTGGATCTTTCTGAAGTTCTTTTCTGGTAGCTGCATTTACCAGCATCTCCAAGTGATACCCCTTTGCATGAAACACTCTTATTTTTTGACACTCTATTACTGGTAGATTACCAGGTTGAGTCCATCTAAAATGTTTTATGAATAAAACTACAATAAAGCCATGAAAAAGTATTTTGCACAGATCTATGTTTAAATTCCTTTTCCATGGTTTTCTAGGAATAGATATATATTTAATTTAATAGATGTATATTTAAGGTAGATGTATATTTAATTTTCTAAGAAAATGAAACTTTTCTGAAGCCATTGTATTGTATTACTTATTCACCAGGAAAAAGGGAAATTTCTTAGTGCTCTTAGTCTCACAAAGCTGCATGATTTTTGAGGAATTTAATCTCTCATCATTTTATTCAGCAGTATCCATAATATGTTCAGGTTAGTTACTTGCTTATATATTTTCAGAACAATCCTCCTTATTAACATGGTAGGAAGCTAGCAGGATTTTACAAACCTATGTCATTCACATTGGTTTACAAGATGTAAAGTTGTACTTTAGAACACATTTTCCTTATTTTATAGATAATTCAAATGAAGGAAGAATTTAAAAATAGACACAAATAGACAAATTAAAAGAAGTCATTTAAGAATACAGCAAATAGGGGCTGGGAGTTTGGCCTAGTGGTAGGGTGCTTGCCTAGCATGCACGAAGACCTGGGTTTGATTCCTCAGTACCACATGCACAGAAAAAAAGCCAGAAATGGTGCTGAGGTTCAAGTGGTAAAGCTCTAGCCTTGAGAAAGTCCAAGGACAGTGCTCAAGCCCTGAGTTCAAGCCCAGGACTGGCCAAAAAAAAATTAAAAAAAAAAAAGAGTACAGCAAACAACAAGGAAATGAAAATAAATTGGAAAACTGACATACCTGTTTTTTGAGAGCGTTTCTATAAAGTGTGCATTGAATATGCCTGAATTGTGGGATAATTATCAATTCAACAATACTTTAACTCTTGGAATAGAGTATTCCTAGTAAGTTGAGATGAAAGAATTCAACATTCAACAAAACATGCTCAGTCCAGCAGAATATTCTAGATGAATGCTGATAGACACTACATGAATCAAGCAAAAATCAAACATATTAAACTTCAGATCTGGAACTATGATGCTAAACCTTGTAAGACATAAGTAGTGATTATTACGATGTAAAAAATGGGCAGTTGACTTATACAAGTTCTGAATTACTCCATTCTTTTCCAGAAGAAAGTACAAAGAAAAATTAGTCAAATTTCGAATCTTGTCATCTGTTACAGAGGGGGGAAAAAAGTAGTACCATGAGCTGGTGGCTCACACCTGTAATCCCAATTACTCAGGAGGCTAAGCCCAGAGGATGGAAGTTCAAGAGCAGCCCAACCAGGAAAGGCCATAAGATTCTTATCTCCAATTAACTACTAAAAAACTGGAATGGGGGCTCTGATTCGAAATGGTAGAGTGGTAGCCTAGAGCAAAAGAGCATCCAGGTCCTGAGTTCAATCCCTGTGACAGAAGGAAAAATAGAAAGGAAGAAAGAGAAAGAGAGAGAGAGAGAGAGAGAGAGAGAGAGAGAGAGAGAGAGAGAGAGAGAGAGAGAGAGAGAGAGAGAGAGGGGGGGGGTGTGAATCTTCAAGACTCAAAGAAATGAATTCACCCAAAGTATAGATTAGGAGGATGAAAACATCTGGGTCGATCAGTCAGATTCAGACAATTTAGTACTTTGAAAGTCTAGCAAAGGAAAGAATCTATAGTTGTTGTACATCATTATAAAAGCATTCATAAGCAGTTCTCTCTGTTGTGCTTTTTCAATGGAAGACAAAGCACTTGGAAATGTGCACCCTTTTGTGCAGTGTTTCTTAGAAAAAATATGTTCATATGTTTGGGCATATTATATACTATGTATATTGCGTTTATAGAATATATACTATATGTAATTCTACCCATGTTTAAAATATGTATTAATCTGGACAATAACATTTCAAACCACATGGTGAATTTGATGACTAAGTATCTAAACCATTTTGTATTTATTTTCTATAAGTCACTACATATATACATGGGTGTCTGTATATTTTCTCTTTAAGAACTGCTATACAATTGTAATTATACAGCAAAGAACTTTTACAAATCTTATTTTTTTTTTGCCAGTCCTGGGCTTGGGCTCAGGGCCTGAGCACTGTCCTTGGACTTTCTCAAGGCTTAGCACTCTACCACTTGAGCCTCAGTGCCACTTCCAGATTTTTTCAATGTATGTGGTACCGAGGAATCGAACCCGGGTCTTTGTGCATGCTAGGCAAGCACTCTACCACTAGGCCAAACTCCCGGCCCTACAAATCTTTTATTTTATGACACACTATAATAAAATGTAGTTTACTTAAATACTAGTGATTTCCAACACTGACCAATACCAATTCCAGAACTTTTGCCATGAATTATTAAACATGACTTGGACTGCTTTATGTGAAATGCTTATTTTCTAAAGATAAAGCTAATTTAGAATGTTTGAGTTTATTATTTAAAGAAAAACATTAAAGGTATATTGTCTTACACTTTCATTAAGGATAGAAAATGGAGCTGCAGGACTGATGGACTTTTCTGAAATGATTCAGCTACAAAACTTCTGTGGACCTTCACTTTCTAAATTTTGACTCAGAACTCTCTATTCTGAAATGCATGAAATGCATGTGTAGATTCCAGTCAGTGAAATAGCAATCCACATTCCTCTAACCTTTATTGACTCTAAAGTTGTTCACTGCTTGCTTACATATTCAATGTATGATGCCATACCTACAAAGAGAATAGATTTTGACTAGAAGTTCAAACTAACTGATGAGTAAGGATGCTGGAATTCAGTGTCCAAGACTAGTACAGCTCAAGAGGAGGCCACACACCATGAGGATTACTGACTTTTCTCCCAGAATTGCTGTCACTCCAGACTATAGCATTTCCAAAAGCTTCTAAGGAGCATGTTATATCAAAACCCTGCTGGCCTCGAATTTATTCATCATAAGCAAAGCAGTGTAAAAACAAAAGAACTTTCTACATACATCAGACCTTAATCTTAAAAATCAGAAACATAGGGTAATAGGTGTAAGGCTTGTCAAAAGGAAACTCCACGCAGTTTAAGAGGCGAAGGTTTATTGAGAGAGAGAAAGAGAGAAAACAGACCTACAGCCGCACAAGATGGAGTCAGGCGGAAGAAAGAGAGAGAGAGACTTATGGCCGGAAGTGAGACACTATATAGGGGGGACAGCGGAAGCAGATGTGACCTCAGAGGATGAGGAAATACTTCAGACTGGGCGACCTCCCACTGGGAGACATGACAGTTGCCAGGGTTACAGTCTGGGCGAGGATTTCCAGAGTGCACAGAACGCCAAGGGAAGGAATCATTTCTCCCAGGCAGACCTAACAATAGGTACATAAGAAAGAAAATCTATGATGATTTTCATTTGGCTTTATTACTTGCATTCCATTAGAAAAGTATCACATACATATGACAGCAATTGTATTGACTTAGAAAGAACATTTAGTGCTAATTATAGTTAGAACTATTCTCCATGATAATACAGAGATGATTTTTTCCTTTTTTATTGTATTTTATTGTTGGGATAATGTATAGAGCGGTTACAGTTACATTCATCAAGTAATGGGTACATCACTTCTTGAACTTTGATACCCCTTCTGACGGTTTGTCCTCCTTTCCCTCCCTCACCTCCTCCTAATCATCTTGTTTTCCACCTTCCTTTCCCTATTTCAAATAAACAAATAAACACATATACAATATACCAGGTAACAAAGTCAGATACAGTAACAACATGAGATTAACCATAAGGGAGGACAAAGAGAAAAGTAATAACTTCACATAGTACAGTAAGTACAACAATCACAAAGATAAACCTCTGTTTCCATATTGAAGAGCTCATTTCGTTTAGTCTCGTCCTGTATGAGCATATGTACACAGCTATTGTAATCCTCTAGGAGGAGAGTCCTAGATGTGTAATTATCATTACAAATGAGGAAACCATGGAGCCTATGCGCCATTGGTCTGGCTTACTTCATGTAATATGATTTTTTTCTAAGTGCAACCCAGATACCCCTCAGTAGAGGAATGGATCAAGAAATAGTGGTACACAATGGAATTTTATGCTGCCATCAGGAAAAATGGCGTCACCCATTAGTAAGGAAATGGAAAGAGATGATTTTTGAGATAATAGTATTTCTTTTCTTAACATGTTATATTTGTGTGATAGCTGGCTAATGATTTCATTTTGTTATAAGAGCCATGAAGAATAAACTAAAAAAAATAATGTTGTCCATTAAAGAAATGGATGACTCTATCTTTTTTTTTTTTTCCTTTTAAGTTGTGGGGCTTGAACTGTGGGTCTGGGTGCTGTCCCTGAGCTTTTCAGCTTAAGTCTAGTGCTACTTCCAGTTTTCTGGTTGTTAATTGGAGATAAAAATTGCACAGTCTTTTGTGGCCCCTCTGACTTTGACCCATGATCCTCAGATCGCAGCCTCTTGAATTAGCTAGGATTACAGGTTTGAGCCACCCCTGCCTGGATTCTGTAGGTAGAAATTGAAAGACTTAAAAATAGGATCTAATATTATTGGTCTATGATAGTATTATTTCTACAAGTGTGTTTTCTTTCTATCAATTTCTGACATTCACCCAAGGTAATAAGGTTTTGCCAAGACAAGTTTTCTTTCTAGATTTAGAAAATAATACTAACCTGAGTTTTCTGTGGGAATTTTTATTACACTTGTCATTAAGCTTGTGCAGTTTTATATTTTAGAGAAATCAAAACATTAAAGAACAATAATAAAACAAAAGATTCATAGCCAAGACTTTCTAAGTAGTGGTTGGTATTTTGCTTTTTAAAACCTGTTTTAACTTTATTCAAACTCAGTTTTTCTATGACTTAAAAAATACCTGTAAGCCAATGTAATGTTTTCACTCTCATTAGTAAATGCAAAAGTAAAAGTTTCTGTCAGGTCCAAGATTTAAAACAAAATGAACAAATTTAAAAATAAAAGAAGTTTTGCTTGGTTGGAAACAAAAAGTAGATCTAGAAATTGTGCTTCTATGTAAATAACCAATTTTCCTTGAAATGCTTTTATGTTGGAATTTAACGTAGTGGCCTGTCTCTACATTATAGTGTTACAGTTTTTTTGTAGTTTGTATATGTTTAAAATAGATTTAAATCTGAAGTTTTATTTTCTAGTGTTTCTAGGATATGAATATTGCAATGTTTGTTTACACAAAATATTTACAACTGAGTTTAACATAGATTAAGTAGTTCAAGATTCAAAAAAAGTTTTAATTCAGTTGAGTGGAATCTTAATATGGTTAAATTTTCAAAAATTATTTTAGAAACTTAAGACATTATTTTATATGTAACTAAATTTTCCATTTTATTCTAACATTAATTCTATTTAGCTGAAGCTTCTTTTAAAAGAAACCATAGGGCCGGGAGTTTGGCCTAGTGGTAGAGTGCTTGCCTAGCATACACGAAGACCCAGGTTCGATTCCTTGGTACCATATACTTAGAAAAAGCCAGAAGTGGTGCTGAGGCTCAAGTGGTAGAGTTCTAGCCTTGAGAAAAATCCAAGAACAGTGCTCAGGCCCTGAGCTTAAGCCCAGGACTAGCAAAAAAAAAACACCATATATCACAATATCTATGGGTGTTTTATTTAACGGAAATATTATTAATGAAATTTTACCCATCACAAAGAAATTTTAGCCAGATAAACATGAATGCTTGTTTAATTTCACTTTCCTGATGTATATATAACTGATAGAAAAACATTACAAGTATTTTTTAAAAAATCACAGTCATGTGATGGGGAGTGTGGCCTATTGATAGCATGATTGAGTAGCATGCATGAAGTCCTAGGTTCAATTCCTCGGTACCACAGACACAAAAAAGCTGAAAGTGGTGCTGTGGCTCTAGTGATAGAGCTCTAGCCTTGAGAAAGCCCAAGGGCAGTGCTCAGGCCCTGAATTCAAGCCCCAGGCCTGTCAAAAAAATTAATAATCGTTATGTTTTTATTTTCTTTTATGCTTATTTGTTTTAGGGTTTTTTGTTTGTTTGTGTTTTAAGTTGTTGGGGGCTTCCTTTGTTTTTTTTTATTTAATCGTTTTTGTCAGTTATGGGGATTGAATTTAGACCTGGGCACTGTCCCTGAGCTTTTGTGCTCAAGGCTAGCACTCTACCACTTTCAGGTACTTTTGTGCTCAAGGCTAGCACTCTACCATTTTGATGTACCACATTACTTTCCATTTTTGAGAGGTTAAATGGAAATAAGAGTCTTACTGTGATTTTTTCCATATATTTTTTAATGTAATTAATAAAAAGGTTACATTATATTCACCAGATAGAAGGTACATTATTTCACATACCTTGATACCCTTTCTCATGCCTTGGTCCTCATTTCCCTCCCCCCACACCCACTCCCCATCTTGTTTTCCCCCCTTCCCTAACCAATTTAAAATAACCAAATATGCATATATGCAGTATAAGTGATTTTTTTTCCCTCAGCTGGCTTAAAACCACAGTCCTCAAACCCCAAACTCTAGAGTAGCTAGGATCGTAGGTGTAAGCCACTGGCTTCCTACAATAATTATGTTTTAAAGTTTCATCAACACTTATAATAAAGAAATTATCTCTGTAACCACTTACCCCAAATTAACTGATATGGCCAACCCAGTAATTAGTGTCTATTTCAAATTGTCTTGAAGTAAACTTCATTTTGGGTGATTCAAAAGTAAAAGTCCGAGCATTTCATGTGAGAGTCCCTGAGTTCTGAGATATCCTCCAGTACAAACAAGACAAACAAATAAATACCAGCATAGCATGTTTTTGCCTAAACTCCAGTCTATTGATTAGACACTGGTTGAAAGGCAAGGTAATTTGCCTTCAAATTTGCAGATCTCTTGCTTTAACTCTTTTTCAACTGCAAACTAGACAAGCGTGCATAAAGGGAAATATATTTTATTCACAAGGTCGTGAAACTAATTGGTCTTCCTACAAAGGTTCATTTTAAGAGCAACTGTTCTTTTTTTTTTCCTTTTCTCCCTCCTACTGATGAGCAAGGAAAAAAACTGAAGAGTCAAATTCTTTCTATAAATTTTTTTTAAGTTTCCTGCAGTCCATAATATGCAAGGAATCCCAGAGTTTGGCAATCTATGAAAGGCCAGTGCGTCCATAAAATCAGAAACTCTATAAATCTACTAGAAAATGATCTATTTTTCTTTTATGTGTGATACTGCTGTTTGCTGCCTTCCATTCTATATACACACCCTTTCTTTAAGAGATTTGGAAATCTCTAGAACTATCTTCCAAATTATCTCTATCTAATTTCCTGGAAAGGCTTACAAAACTAAATATAATATTCTAAGCAAATTCCCATTACCCTGCATAAGAGTAGCATGTTTTTCAAAAGCACAGAGTTGCAATTAATAATGCTCTGAATTATGATCTTGATATAAAAATGAGTTTATCTCTTACTAGCCTTCACCATTCATTACTTGTACCATCAAATTTCAATCAAAATACATGGTTGAATATTGGTTCTGATTCAAATTCATTTAGTTTGTGTATTGAACTAAATAGTATAAACATGCTGTCATTTTCCTCAGTGAGGTTGTTCCAGGAACAATAGAAAAGGTAAATAAAACTGGATATTTTCTTTCAGAAAAAAATTAATCCCACAAATTTCTAGGTGGTATTTAACCTGTGCAACTATCTAATTCACATTCTTATCACAACTTTATTCATTAATTCAGACAGCAGATATTGCTTTCACATATATTCTTTGCCAAAAATAGTATGATTGTTTCTTGCAGAGTAAGCACTTACAAAGTTTATATTTGAATACATTTAGCAAAGAAATGACATATTAACTATTTCACATATGTCTACAGTGTGCAGTTTGATCATGTTTTCTAATTCTACTAACGAAACAAGAGGTTAATTTAATATGAAGTAGTTTTACTTATCAAGTCATATATTCATTACTTTCTAAATTTCTTTATTTTTATTACGTTTAATTGGTTCTGTGAGTGACCATACAATAAAGCAATTTGTGAATATAATGCATGAATGTCACCCCTTTCAATATACTCCCCCATCCTTTCCAGGCTCACCCATTCCCTTAATTATCTGAAATTTGTAGAATATGCATTGGATTAGGTGACTGTGTTCTTCCCTTATTCATGTGTCTATTCATTTGAAATTCTGCTTGTAATGTATTCTGAACTTTAAAAACTACAAATTAGGATAACTTTTTTGATCTATATTTTCCTAGTTCAAAGATTTGATCATCCCTCTGGTGATATTGATTCAAAATTATGTATATGATGATATATGATGACATATGTGATGAGATATATAATATATATTATCTATCTTTCTATCTATCTATCTATGTATCTATCTATCTATCTATCTATGAATGATAGCTCGTGCCTGCAATACTATATACTCAGGAGGCAGAGATCTGAGGACAACAGTTGAGAGCCAGGGTGAAAAGAAAGGATCTGTGAGACTATTATCTCCAATGAAACACCAAAAATGCTTGAAGTGGAGGTCTGGCTCAAGTGGTAGAGCACTAGCCTTGAGAAGAAAAACTCATGAGGAGTGCCGAAACTCTGAGTTCAAGCCCCAGGTCCAGAAAATAATAATAAGTATTATATATGTGATAATAATAAGTATTATATGTGTATATATAGATAGATATAGATATGTGTATGTGTGTGTGTATTTACGTGTGTGTATGTGTGTGTGTTAGCCTGCTTGATAACCCTGTTATTCAATCATCGTTTCAGCTTGCAACTTACACTGAAAAATTACCTTATATTCTCCAAATCAGTTCATCTTCAAATGTTTTCTCCCTCTTACCATACATAATCACTTCTCTTTCAATTATTTTACCAGTAAATAAAAGCCATGAGTTCAAAACCTTTCACAACCCAATCCAACAAGCCAACAAACTTTCCTGACTCTGATCATCATTTTCTAATTCTTTCATGAAAACGAGGAAAGAATCTTTTCCCTTCTATTTTAGAATTTTGTACCACCTAATAATAGATTCTTTCTTTTTCAGAAGATAAACCTTACTCTTTCTCTTTCCTGTATTTTTAATCTTTCACCATTGGTTAATTCTTAAATAAGTTTGAGCGTTTCCTTAGGTGTCCATTATTTGAACTGCTACTATCCTATGTGTCTCCTCAACCTGCATGGTAAAGTTCTTTCCACTTTCTCATTCATAGCCCTGTGTCAATCTGCCTTCTACCCTTGGATTCCATGTCGTGAACAATCTGTGGATGTTTATGACATTTTTGTCATTAGGTTCAGTAGACAGATCTCATGTTATCGCCTGAAAATTAGTATCTTCCTCTAACAATCTTGCCTTTCTGAAGCCTTCTCATTCTCTTGCACCCAGATCATTGTATATTTTCTCTTCCTTCCAGCCTGCTTTTTGATAATTCTTCTGAATCAAGTGTTTATAATGGCAACCTTAGGGATTATGCTGCGCTTTGTTCTTGCCATCTCTGTTTAACATCATTATATTCTACACACATATTTAATCTACTCTCCTATGAGTCTCCTTTATACTTCAGGTATTAGAGTCTCATAGAAATTACATGCAGTCCTAATAAAAATCTCCATTTCAATAAGAATAGCACTAAGCTTGTGATCCCCACTGCGCACATCCCTGCACATGCGCACAGTCCACACGATCAAGTGTGACATTTTATTTCACTAGGAGATGTCAGGATTGTATCAGAATTATTGGAAGCATTTCCCCTGGTGCCATTGGCAAATTTAAATAAGTGCAAGGACCCATCAGTTATAGTTTTTCATAGAAAACTTTGGATTTTAAAAATGTTTTATTTAATTTTATTGTCAGGGTGATGTATAGAGGGATTACCATGACATATGTAAGGTAGTGAGTACATTTCTTGTTAGTCATTGTTATCCCTTCCATATTTTTCTCTCACTCCCCCCCACCAAGATGTTGTTGACAATGTACCTATAGGTGTATAAAAATCACTGAATTATCCCCATTCTTTCTACCTCCAAATTTTGCCTTTCTCTGCATTGATTATAAGGGATTTTTTTAAAAAATAAAATGGAACGTTGATTTTTGCCATCTTTCCTATCCTTTTAATGAGTTTCTAATACAAGTGAAATTCAAACATCTTGAAAGAGACTTACAAAGCAAAGCTTAGTTGGAAAATATTTGGATGGATTTAGCCAAGGAGATGATGAGTGAAATTTTCCAAATTGCAAGCAAAATTTCCCTTTACTTATTGTAATGTCGCTGTATCTTATTTTTTATATATTTTTTATTGTAATTAATAGAAGGGTTACATTATATTTGCCAGATAGAAGGTGCATTACTTCACATACATTGATACCCTTTCTCATGTCTTGGTCCCCATTCCCTTCCCCTACCCCTAGCCCTCAACTTGTTTTCCCCCCTTCCCTATCCAATTTGTCGCTGTACCTTCTGATACAGTCTCATGAAAGGATACTACAGATTGTGCTTGTGGCTTTATGGTGGCATGGTTTGTAATCTTTTGGGTAAATTTCCAGGACTGGAAGTTTTGGATCATAAGATCATTCTGTGTTATTTTTTTTCTGACAGACCTCCACACTGCTTTCCAAAGTGGAACAGTGAATTATGGTTCCCTTCTGGTCATATCCTCTACGACATGTTATTGCATTTTAAGGCATAAATATGGCACTACATTTTTGGCAAATTTTTGCTAAAAATTATCTTGATTTGACATTAAGCTGTCTGTAGTGTTTATCTTACTAAATATGAATAATTTATTGCCTAAATATCAAGGTATTTATGTGGAGTACTGACTTGGGCCCTAGTGTGGATGATATTTGCACAGTACTAACTCTAAAATATACAAATATCTGGCACCTGAAAGCCATTGGCCTAAAGGGTATTGGATTAGGAATCCTGAACTTGCATTAATCTTAGGGAATTAAATATCAGATTTTTGAATAATAAAATGTATTTCCATGAAAAGAAAATGGATGTCTTTCATCATCAAGGAAGTCATTAAAAGATTGTGATTAAAAGCCAATTTTACTTTCGGAGAAGAAATTAAACACACATGCTTTCAGATTTTCCATTTTAGAGTGTTGGGAAGATTTTACTGCTTTAAAGTGTCTGATGCTCTTCTAACTTGTCTTGGCCTAGTAACTGTTGTTTAGCAGTTCATGCTATATCCACTGTCATAATCAGTAGAAAGTCCTGATACTTCTTAAATCTGGGATAGGGTAATTCAGGTGAATCTAAATAATTTCTCTGGGTTGCCATATTACCAAATATTCACTTTCTCATAGGTTAAAAATTTCAGGCTCAGTGAAGTAAATTGATACATAAGGGAATTGATACACAATTCAGGGGGCCAGCTGGAATAACAAAACCTTATGAAAACCTTACCACCTGTCCATGTGTGTGGTCTCTCAGGCATCAACAGATCTGCCTTCACAGTTGTGCTCCCTTTAGTACAGATTAAATTGTATATCCTGGCCCAAACTAACCAAAGTACATTTATCCAACAGTGACATTTACACAGAAATTATAAATCCTCAAGGTGACACCTTCTATCTCCCAGCCAGCACTGCCACCCTGAAACTGTTTGACTTGACATATGTGTTCAAGTGTCTTCAAAACACAATCAAAAACGTGAACACAGGGATTTTCTGTGCCAGCAGTTCAGTGAAATCTCCCTTATAGCTAAAGAGTCTCAAACAATTTATGCATAAAGATCCATGTAGACATGTCTAAGAAGTTTATACAGTAATACAATAAATGATAAAGCTGTTTTTAGCTTTCTGTGCATTTATTTATTTATTTATTTATTTATTTATTTTTGCCAGTCCTGGGGCTGACAGGGCCTGAACACCTGAACACTGTCCTTGGGCTTTCTCAAGGTTAGAGCTCTGCCACTTGAACTGCTGTACCGTTTCCAGTTTTTTTCTGAGTATGTGGTGTCAAGGAATTGAACCAGTTCTTCCTACATGTTAGGCAAGAAATTTACTACTAGGCCAAACTCGCGGTCCATTTGTGCTTTATTTTAATCTTGAAGATTGAGGGAAAATTCAAGTTAAAAATTGCACAACTGGCTCTGTTTTATGCTTATGGTCTACAAACAGAAGTTTTTATACTCCTTATGTCCAATGACTTTCCTTTAACTATGAAATAATATTTTCTTTGAAGGAAATAAAGCAAGTTAACTATGCCATTTTCTTATTCATCAACTTCTCAAACAAATCAACACACATCACAAATTTCATTTCTCACCTGTAGAGTCTAGGCTTGAATTTTATAACAGAGACATTTCTTGTTCCCTGAGGACTTACTAATTATAGTTATTTGTAATCTATCACAATGATGTTTGTTATAATTGAAGTAATTTGAACTTATTTTTAAAATAATTTTTATAATTATTTTGTTGTATAAGGGGATTCAGACACTAAACATCCTATAAAACTACATCTTTCTATTAACATCTCCAGCTTTATGTTCCATGAAATCCATTTAATGAATTTTCAGTAAATCAATAAGTATGATGTTATCAGAAAATTACAAGTTGCAATGACTAAAATTTTCTCATTATTAAAATAGTCTTTGTTGGAGATTCGGCAGAAGATGGTGGCGGTTCAGAGTGAGACATACTGAGCTCCTGCCAAGATTCATGTACTGACAGTGTAGGAGACAGTCCTCTAACAGAAATTGATCCTAAGTAAGCTTTAGGACCACAGAGAACTCAGGCAGAGAGGAAAAAAAGGAAGAATACCAGCGCGAAAGGAGAGCGTGGAGCTCCGTGGCAGAGCGGCCGGGAGACAAAGGCTCTTCTGAATCAGAGCAGAGACAGCGCTCCACAGCAGCACAGACCCTCCAGCTGCAGACAGAGCCACACAGGTGCGTGAGGCCAGAGCCGACACCCAGACGTGCACGGACCTACCAGCTTCACGGAACCGGAGAATCCAGCAATTTGTGAGTAGCTCTGAGAAGTTTCCACTTCTTCTCTGGGAACAGCATTGGGAGGGAGTCCCTCTCCCACCAGCTGAGAGCAGCGCCATCCTGACTGCTGGCAACAACCCAGGCCAAAGCAATTGGAGCCTGAGAGGTGTTTCTGACAGCACCACCTAACTGGCAAAGGATTTCCCAGAGATCCCTTAGACAGAAACCCTGCCCCAGCACTGCTGAAGTCCATCCCCCTGCGCCAGCAGCAGACCTAGTAAACAAAGCCGCCCGTGGATCTTTCAGCTTTGTTTTACCAAACAAGCAATCTGATCCGAAAAACTGCAAAGCCAAATCACAAGAGAAAAAGACTTTGTGAAGTGTTTAGATCCCGAATTTAGTGGAGACACAAGTTTCCTAACTACTCCCCCCACCAAAAATAAAACAAAACTGAAGACCCTTTTTAATCTTTTTTTAACGCCATTTCATTTGCATTTTTAAATGTTCTTCTCTTTGACATTTAACTTACACCTTTTTTTTTTCTAATGTTATGATTCATTCCTTTTTTTTTCTCTTTTTCATTTTTCCTCCTCTCTTTTCCCCCAATCCTGCTGTCACTGTGGTCGTTCCTAGAAACACAGTGACAGCTCTGGGTACAGTTTGAACAAAAATGATATCCATATTGAAACTGTCACCTGCTTTTTAAACTCCGGGTTCTCAACCCTAGTATCTCTTGGGTAAGAACTCAGAACAGTGAGGAATCTCCCCCCACCTTTTTTCTTTTGTTTTAGTTTTTTTGTTTTTGTTTTTTGTGTGTGCGTGTGTTCTGTTTTCTTTTATTTTGTTGCTGTTTTGTTTCTTTTTTCTTTCTTTTCTTTTCTTTCTTAAATTGGTATCATAGAAATCACCTATATCAACCTCTTTCTTTTCTCTATATATTCTTCTTATTACTCTTGTTATTTTGATAAGTTTTATCTAAGTTCATCTAAACTTTCTACACAAATACTCCACTTGTCTATCACCTTATGTCAGTTATCCTTACACGATACCCTTTCTTCATTACTATAATATTCTTACACTCCTATATTATTCTTTTCCAACCTCCCATGTCATTTTTCATATTATTTTTATATCTCTGGTCCTCAGTTCATCCTTCAACTCTTATAATGCATGGATCTACATTTGATGATTGTTGAGCAATGCTCTGTATCTAGGTGTTCAAATATACTCTAGGTCCAGAGGGACTTAAATACAATAGAGATTGGATTGAGGGGCTTATTGTTTTGGTCATAAATTGGTCATCTGTGATTGTATTAGATTTGTATGTAAGTGTACAAAAAGAAAGAGCGAGTGTTATTACCAATTTAAAAGAGCTAATATCTATTGTCAGCCAACTAAAAAGGTCTAGGTTGGTTATATCTGAAAAATTATAATCTTGTTTAGTATTAATCTTGCTACATCCTCAAATGGGCAGAACAAGAAACTCAAGAAAAATGTCAAATCAAGGAATAGCATCTCCCACCCAACATAAGCAGGCAATGGAGCAGTCAGTGGCAAATCTAGAGGAGAGCCTTCCAAGTGCTATATAAATGCAATTGATAAACATCATTAATGAAAAATGTGAAAACATAAAGAAAGATATAAGGGAGGAAGCCACAGCTAAACAAGAGAAATCATAAACAAGGTGATATGTGAAAAAGGGGAAGCCATAAAGGAGGCCATAATAAAGGTTTTTCAAAGAAAAATGGACGAATTCATAGAATCCACAAACAAAAAGGTGACTGAACTCCAACAAATGTCCAAAGAGAATAAAGCTGCTGAGCTAACCACTCAAATGGAAATCAAGGAGCTAAAGAAAGCCATACATGATATAAAACAAGAGATGCAAGGCATCAAAAATGAGCAATAAAAGCAAGGGAGATGAAGAATAAAGTCGATAGCTTTGATAGCAGGTTAGACAATGCAGAAGAGAGAATTTCCGGGGTTGAAGATAATTTAGTTGTTACGGAAAAAGAACAGAAAATGAGTCAATTCAAATCTAGGAAATATGAGAAAATGCAACAGGAGGTCCAAGATACAATTAGGAAACCTAATTTAAGGCTAATTGGTATTGAGGGGGGTCTGGAGAAAGAGGTCAATGGTATTGGAAATGTACTTCAGGGAACCATCTCAGAGAACTTTCCAAATATCCAGAAGGGCAGGCCCATCCAGATACAAGAAGCTTTTAGAACCCTAAACAGACCTGACCAGAAAAGGACACCCCACCGCCACATTATAATCCTAACTGGATCAATAGAGGCCAAACATAGGATTCTAAAAGCTGTCAGGGAGAAGAGAACAATCACCTATAAAGGCAAACCAATCAGAATAACCCCAGATTTCTCAGCAGAGACCATGCAAGCAAGAGATTGGAACAATATATACCATGCCCTCAAGTCAAATAACTACCAGACAAGAATACTGTACCCAGCTAAGCTCTCATTCATAACTGAGAGAACAATAAAAACATTTCATTCCAAGGAAAAGCTTCAACATTATGTACCAACAAAACCAACACTACAGAAAATTCTCAAAGATGTTCTACACATGGAAAACCAACACAAATATAATACAGAGAAAGACATGGCACCTAAAACTCATAGTATCGAAGTACCACAAGAACTATCAAGACACAGGCCCTAATGAAAGCTTGTAAAAATGGCAGGAAGTAATAAATATTTCTCAATCCTGACTCTCAATATCAATGGACTTAACTCTCCAATTAAACGGCATAGATTATCTAGTTGGATGAAAAAGCAAGACCCATCATTCTGCTGCCTTCAAGAAACACATCTTACCCCCCAAAACAAACATTTTTTGAAAGTGAGAGGTTAGAATAAACTCTATCAAGCTAACAGCCCCCATAAACAGGCTGGACGTGCCATCCTCATATCAGATAAAATAGATTTCAAACTAAAATTAGTGAGAAAAGACAAAGAAAGTCACTACATACTACTAAAGGGATCTTTCCTCCAGGAGGACATAACGATCCTAAATATCTACACACCCAATCCCGGAGCTCCGAACTTCATCAAGCAAACTGTATTTTCACTGAAACCATACATAGATCAAAACACAGTGATTGTTGGTGACTTTAACACACCACTCTCACCTTTGGACAGACCAAGAAGCCAAAAACTCAACAGAGAAACCTTAGAATTCGAATTGAATAACTATATAGACCAACTAGATTTAACAGACATCTGCAGATTATTCCACCTAGCAACAACACAATATATGTTTTTCTCAGCAGCACATGGAACATTTTCCAAAATAGACCACATTTTAGGCCATAAAACAAACCTGGACAGATTCAGAAACACAGAAATTATTCCCTGCACTCTCTCAGACCAAAGGGCATCAAATTGGAACTGAACACACAACTCCACCAACGAAAACCCTATAACTCATGGAGATTGAACAACACATTGTTGAATCACCAATGGGTCATCGAAGAGATCAGAACAGAAATGCAACAGTTTATGAAATTTAACAAAATGGAGCACACAAAATACCAGTTTTTGGGACACGGCAAAGGCCGAACTCAGAGGAAAATTTATAGCTCTGAGTGCATTTAATAACAAATTGGAAAAATTGCAAACCAAAAATTTAATGTGTCACCTTAAGCTCCTGGAAAAAGAGCAACAAACCAACCTTAATCCTACTAGACAGAAGCAAATTATTAAAATCAAAGCAGAATTAAACGAATTGGAATCCAAAAAAAAAAAACTATAGAAAGAATCAACAAAACAAGGAGTTGGTTCTTTGGAAGAATTAACAAAATTGACAAACTATTAGCAAATCTTACCAAGAAAAGAAAGAGCATATCGAAATAAACAAAATCACCGACGAAAGTGGGAATATCACAACAGAAATTACCAAGATCCAGAGTATCATGAGGGAATATTTCTCAAACCTTTACGCCAACAAATTTGAGAATCTAGAAGAAATGGACGAATTCCAATATTAACATACCCACACTGAACCAAGAAGAACTAACCCAACTAAACAGGCCTACTTCAAGCACTGAAATAGAAATGGCAATAAGAGACCTTCCATCCAAGAAAAGCCCAGGGCCAAATGGATTCACAGCTGAATTCTATAAGGTCTTCAAAGCAGAGCTCAGACCAATACTCCTCAAGCTCTTCAACGAAATTGAAAATGAAGGTTCTTTACCAAACTTGTTCTAGGAAGCCAGTATAACCCTAATCCCCAGACCACACAAAGATTCATCAAAGAAAGAGAACTATAGACCTATTTCTTTGATGAAAATCGATGCAAAACTTCTCAACAAAATACTGGCCAACCACCTACAACAACTCATCATAAAAATTATACACTATGATCAAACAGGATTCATCACAGGGAGGCAAAGCTGGTTCAACATATGCAAATCAATTAATATAATTCAACACATCAACAGTAGCAGGGACAAAAATCACATGATTGTCTCAATAGATGCAGAAAAGACATTTGACAAGATCCAACACCCATTTATGTTAAAAGCTCTGGAGAAACTAGGAATCCATGGAACATTCCTCAATATAATAAATGCTGTGTATGACAAACCCACTGCTAGTATTACACTGAATGGTGAAAATCTAAACCCATTCCCTCTAAAATCAGGAACGAGATGAGGATGCCCACTCTCTCCACTCCTCTTTAACATAGTATTAGAATTCCTAGCCAGTGCAATAAGGCAAGAAGCAAGCATAAAAGGGATCCAAGTAGGGAAAGTGGAAGTAAAACTTTCCCTCTTTGCAGATGACATGATCCTGTATTTAAAGAATCGTATAGACTCTACTCCCAAGCTCCTTGAGCTGATTCAAAACTTTGGAAGGGTGGCAGGCTATAAAATTAACCCTCAAAAATCAACTGGCTTCCTCTACGACAACAGTGAGAGGAATGAGGCAACAATCAGGAAAGCAACCCCCTTCGTAATAGCCTCAAAGAAAATAAAGTACCTAGGAATTACCTTAACTAAGAATATAAAGGACCTTTTGATGAAAACTTTAAAAGCCTGAATAAGGAAATTAAAGCAGAACTGAGGAAATGGAAAACCCTCCTATGCTCCTGGATTGGAAGAATCAATATTGTGAAAATGACAATCTTGCCAAGGGCTATCTACAAATTCAACGCAATACCCATCAATATCCCAGTGTCATTCTTTAAGGAAACAGAAGAAGCAATCCAAAATTTCATATGGAATAATAAAAGACCACGTATAGCAAAAACACTTCTTAGCAGAAAGAACATCACAGGAGGAATTTCAATACCAAACTTTAGACTCTATTACAGAGCTATAATTATCAAAACAGCTTGGTACTGGCACAAGAACAGGCCTGAAGACCAATGGAATAGAACTGAAAACCCAGATATTAAACCACAGACCTATGGCCACCTAATCTTTCACAAGGGAGCCAAAAAAATTGAATGGAAGAAAGATAGCCTCTTCAACAAGTGGTGCTGGCAGAACTGGTTAAGCACTTGCAGAAAACTAAAGTTGGATCATTCTTTGTCACCATGCACTAGAATTAACTCCAAATGGATCAAAGACCTGAAGGTAAAAGCCGACACTCTGAAAATGACAAGAAGGAATAGGAGATACACTAGACCTCCTTGGCACAGGTCGAAACTCTCTTAATAAGGACCAAGAATCACAACAAATCAGAGAAAGGCTGGAGAAATGGGACTGCTTTAAACTGCAGACCTTTTATATGGCAAAGGACATAGCTAGTAAACTAATTAGGAAGCCTACAGAGTGGGAGAAGATCTTCACCATCCATACAACAGACAAAGGCCTCATATCTAAAATATATCAACAACTCAAAAAATTAAATCGATCCAAAACTAATCTCCAAAGTAACAACCATCCCATTAAAAGATGGGCCAAAGACTCAAAGAGAGTCTGCTCTGAAGAAGAAACAAAAATGGCCTATAGACACATGAAGAAATGCTCAACATCTCTGGTCATAAAAGAAATGCAAATCAAAACAACCCTAAGATTCCACTTCACTCCAGTTAGAATGGCCAGGATCAAGAAAACTAATAACCACAGAAGCTGGACGGAATGTCACCCATAGGGATCACTACTACACTGTTGGTGGGAGTGCAAACTCGTTCAACGACTATGGAAAGCAGCAGGGCAGTTCCTCAAAAGACTAAACATAGAGCTCCCCTATGACCCAGCAATTCCACTACTTGGCATTTACCCAACCATCCAGAAACAAGGACATACTAAATCCACTAGCTGCAATGTTCATTGCAGCACTATTTACCATAGCAAAGTTATGGAACCAACCTAGATATCCCTCAGTTGATGAGTGGATCAACAAGATGTGGTATTTGTACACAATGGAATTCTATGCTGCTGTCAGAAAGAATAACATTGCCCCATTTGTTAGGAAATGGAAAGACTTAGAAAAGATCATATTAAGTGATGTAAGCCAGACTCAAAGGAACTTAGGCTCAATGGTTTCCCTCACTTGTCATAATCAGTAGAAACCTTGGGCTCTCCTAGCAGAGATTTGCAATAGAGCAAAACCTTGATACAAAAGGCCATATAATAGGACGCTAAATGAAAGGATCTCTAGGATATAGAAACATAAGCCATATAATGAATGATTGTTGTTCTTATGGTACTATATTTTCTCTCATTTCTTTGGTGTCCCTTGATTATTTCATATTGTTACAGTATCTTACTTTGCTTCCTGATACATCAGATATATTTGTATTTGGTTATTTGAAATTGGATAGGGAAGGGGGGGAAACAAGATGAGGGATGGGGGTGGGGGAAGGGAAATGCGGACCAAGACATGTGAAAAGGTATCAATGTATGGGATTTAATGCACCATCTATCTGGCAAATATCATGTAACCCTTCTATTAATTACAATAAAAAATATATTTGTTGCTACTAATTTTTTTCCCTTTCTATTTTTTTTCTTTTTGCCAGTCCTGGAGATTGAATTCAGGGCCTGAACACTGTTCTTGGACTTTCTCAAGGCTACCACTTGAGTCTTAGCACTATTTCCAGTTTTCTTGTATGTATTTGGTACAGAGGAATTGAACCTGGGTCTTCATGCATGTGGGGCAAGCATTCTACCACTAGGCAAAACTCCCAGCCCTCGTTGCTGCTAATTCTTTATTTTTTAATTATTATTTTTTTATTAACATCATTTTCCCATTTAGCCAAGTGTCTGTCATGTATAAAGAATGTTGGTAAATATCCCATTTTAAGATTCTTTGTACATATTTCCATCAATAAATAAACTGAATTCACATAAAAAAGTTAAACTAAGAGCTGTTGCTACTATTTTTTAATGTATTGATGTGAGAGTGCACATTGTGCCATTTTACCTTCAAAATCTAAAGGATACACCACCACCCTTCAAGCCCTACTATAAGCACAAAATAAGTTAATAGGCCATAATATATCAGACCTGTCTTCATCATCAAATCAATTCAAGAAGATTGGTTGTGAATATTTACAAAAACAAAAACTATATTCTTCCAAATAGCAGTGGGAGAAACATATTTGAAGTGGGAGAATTAAAAACAGAATACATTATTGTTACATATTATTACTGTATAAGAAATTAATATTAGTAAATATATAGTACTTATTATAAATTAATTTGATTAAAAATAAAAATTGTAGAGTGATTATTTAGAAAGAAATGTACATTATGATTGTTATATAAATGTAAACTTGTAATTTGAGGGCTTTGGCCCTAGAGGATGTTAGTTTGTAGTATCCAGTGTTTAGGATAGACCATTGAGAGAAATGCTACTTGCTGAAAGAAATTGTTCAAAGTAAAAATAATGCATTATAGAGTAAAAATACCATCCACTATACACTGGAGGCCGATTTCATTCCCAAGCTCTGTTATATGGTAAATGGAGCCTTCAAGTAGAAACAGAATATGAAGAGGACTTCCCCTTACATTTCCCAAAATCTTTTAACTTCTTTGGGTCATTTAACTGAATAGAGATTTCTCTAGTGGCTGTTTTAAAATCTATTTCAAGTTGAACTATTTGACATGAAAAATTTCTGAAATCTAGAATAGATTTAGAGATGGAGAAGAGGAAATAGTTGAATGATAATTTCTCATAAATAGTTATTAAGATTAGTTTTTTTCTTTTTTTTTAAGATTAGTTTTATTCTTATAAATAGTTATTAAGATTAGGATAAACTAGAATTTAGGGAGACAGTTTCTTTGGAGAGCGAGATATAAATCAGAAAAGAATTTATGAAAATAATTTCTATTTAAGATGAAGAAAAAAGAAATTCATCAAAGTTGATGTAGTCCTGAATCCAGTCCTGAATATCTGCTAAGGTACAGCACATTCCAAATTAAATAAAAAATAAAACATGATTAAATGAAATCCATATACATTGACCAAATGTTTTAAATGCCACTTCCTATATATGGTTAGGTGTACATGTAATACAAAAGGGTAGCAATCCAAAGACTCAGAAACAAAGTACTGTTCCTCCAGAAATAATTGTCTCTGTGAACATTTTGAACATTACTCAAGGTGCTAGCTATTTGGGTTCAGGAAACATGGAGTCTAGTTAGAGCTACAGATCTTTCTTTTCATAATTCAAAGAAATATAATTTATGTTTTGAACTATTTTTTGAAGAAAAAACAAAAACATAACATATACCAAAATAATATGATTTAGCTTAAGTTTGGGGATATACACACATAGAAAAATATGTGTTGAAATTGAAATACAGAAATGCTATGGTTAATATTGGTAGCTGTTTATGCCTACATACTGAAACAAAGCTCAATGTTCTTTCAGTTAAACATAATTCACTATTCATTGATGATGGTTGCTTATTAGTGTATCTCACAAGATTCTGTTCATTGCTTAGCCATATATTCATATTTTTTTATTTCTACTTTTCTACTAGTCACATCATCTTTTTTTTTTGCCAGTCATGGGGACTGTGCTCACGGCCTGAGCACTGTCCTTGGGTTTTCTCAAGGCTAGCGCTTTAACACTTGAGCCACAGCACCACTTCCAGCTTTTGTGTGTGTGTGTGTGTGTGTGTGTGTGTGTGTGTGTGTGTGTGTGTGTGTGTGTGTGTGTTTGTGTGGTACTGAGGAATCAAACCCAGGGCTTCATATGGGCTGGGCAAGCATTCCACCCACTAGGCAATGCTCCTGGATCCCCCATTATGATTTGGTTACTCTCATAAATTTTAGAATACAATTTATTTAGATTTTTCTCAACTGTCACGAGATAGTCTTAAACCAAAAGTTTGAAATATTTGAAAATCCAAAACAACTACTTGGTCATGGTCACCAATAGTCTGAATGCAAGACTCATTGGATATTTCCCATCCCAGTCTAGCTGGACTTTCCAGAACATATAAAGAGATCAATTTTTCCCCCTGTAAACAATTTCTCAAATGATTCCTTATGTGGCATTTCCTTCTTTGTATATAGTCATTATCTTGTGATCACATCCAAACCTGTAGTTTAGAATGATCACCTCTATAAGAATGACTTCAGTTTGCCTCCAGCTAATATTCTTTTTTTTCTTCTAACCTCTAATTTTTAACTTCAAAAGCCCTTACACACATCACCTCTTGGGTTTTCAGATGATTCCCAAACATTGAAAACTTGATATCCACTTCAAACTTCGATTTTCCTTCAAGTGATGGACTCTCCAAAAACACAGCCGAAAATCACATTACTGCCATTTTCCTACGGTCTCTGTCTAGCACACCAGCACATCTCATTTGCACATCTAGGTGGGACAGCATCTTTCCTCCTGAACTGGTTCCAGTACCACTGCTACAGCTCGCTTCAATTTTGTAGCAACCTCTCAGGAGCATTGCTTTTAAATTCTATAATTTATCCACTTTAGTTTCTATTTCAAATAACCAGAAGGATCCTATTAAAAAATATTTGAATCACATCTGTTCTGTTGAAAAATCTTCTCAGTTGTTTTCTCTTTCTCAGAACAGGAATTGGCCATGATCTTCTCTATCCCTTTCCCTCTCATCTTACCCCTCCTCTCTCCTCCTCCTCCTCCTCCTCCTCCTCCTCCTCCTCCTCCTCCTCCTCCTCCTTCATCGCCTTCCTCCTTCTTCTTGTTTTTTTCTCTCTGTCCTCCTCCCTCTCCTTTTCTTTGTCTTTTAGGTCTTCTCTCCCTCCCTTCCCTCCCTCCCTCCTTCCCTCCCTCCCTCCTTCCCTCCCTCCCTCTCTCTCTCTCTCTCTCTCTCTCTCTCTCTCTCTCTCTCTCTCTCTCTCTCTCTCTTTCTCTCTCTCTCTCTCTTTCTTTCTTTCTTTCTTTCTTTTTTCTTTCTTTCTTTCCTGATTTCCCTCCATTATACCAACCCAGACTTGATTTTGCTTGAACAGGCACAGCAATTCCTTACATCTCTACTTGTTTTACCTTTTGCTTTTAGGTATTTTCACAAGTAATGCCTTGTCAGGGAGGACTTTCATGGGTTCTATTTAGATCTTCCCACTTTTGCTATTCACCATCGCTAATAACTACTCTGTAAGACATGATAGTATGCATTGTCACCCAAAAGACTATATATATATATATATATATGTATATATATATATTTCTGTGCTTTGTTCTTTTCTAGTTTGGTCCAAATCATTTTAAAGTTTTATGTAAAGTGTCTTGAAAATAGTAAAATAGTAATATTTGTTGAGCAGATGACTTGAGCACAAAATATATAATAAAGAAAGCAAAGGGCAAGACACCAAGTAAATGGCCATAGTCCTGAAGGCTTATTTAATAGAAGATAAGAGATAAGACGGGGACATAAAAGCTGGTTTCTGATATGAATATTCTCATGGGAAAACAAAAGGAAAGGCAGGAGATATAACTCCAAATGTAAATGTGTTTGTTGGTTTGGAATATATAAATAATCTCTTTTTGTTTTGCAAAGGTAGGCTTTAAAAGGATTTTTTTTGTAAAATCTTAGAAATTATAGCCTTGTTGCTTAAAAAAATTGGTTCCATTATACCAAGTCTTGAACTCAAGTCCATTCACTCTAATTTTTCTTTCTTGCTCACAGCTGCTGCTCTATCATTTAAGCCAAACCAACTCTAGGAGCTTTAATGATTCATTCAGAATGGAATCTCCTCAACTTTTCTGCCTGTGCTAGCTTTGAATCACAATCCTTCAATCCTTAGCTAAGATTACAGGTATGAGCCATGGGTCCCTTGCTACTGTATAATCAATAATGCCATAATTGGAGAGAAAATTTTAAACCAGTGGGAAATGTATTTCTACATGACAAGATAAAATTATATCACAGCAGCATGAAGGGGATAAAAGTATTTCAAATTGCAGTTAGGAAAATTTGCAACTACTTTGCAGAAGAATGTGCCTTGGGCTACTCTAGCAGAAACTGCAGAAGAAAAGGAAATGGTAGAACAGTAACATTTAAAAAGAAAATATTAATTCTATAATTGATTCTAATAAATACATTTTAGGTTTTTTTGGATTCTCATTATAGAATGCCATTGTCTGAGCAACTGAAACCATTCAAATGTGTTTCTTACAGTTTGGACGTGGGGTTAGGAAGTCTTGGATCCAATGTTAAATTATTTGGTTTCTGCTAAAGCCTCTTCTAGACTTACAGCTGTTCATCTTCTTTATGGAGTCCTCTTGTGGCACTTCTTTTGTGTTTGGAGAGAAAGAATAAAATGGAATGAGAAAGACAGAAACAGAGACAGAGAGACAGACACAGAGAGAGACAGGCAGAGAGAGATACAGAGACACAGAGACAGACAAGACAGAGACAGAGTAAGGAGAGTCTCTTTTTGTCAGATCACTAACTTTACTCTCACCCCATGTATGTTCAGGACCCCTTCCTTATAACCTCATTCACCAAGAAGCAACCCCATGATTTTAATTATCACCATGCTGGAGTTTAGAACTTCAAGGAATAAAATATGAAGGGGAGCAGGAACACAAATATTTAACCTATATATTTCCAAAAATCTCCAAGTGATTTGGAGATTGTAAACACATAATGAATGCACAATAATTAATGTAATTAGAAAATAATTAATGTAATTAGAATAGAAGAAAAGGGGAAGGACTATTACCACCAGTAAGTCCATAAGGAGTTAATTATTTTCATGGGATCGAATGTGCTTTTTTTCTTTTTTTTTTTTTAGAATCCCAATACTCAGAAAATCCAAATTTGGGTAGAAGAACAACAAGGATGATGAGGGCAAGGAAGAAGAATTCATCATATAAACAGATTGAGAAGTATTTTAAAATAGCACAAGTTGAAAAGAGATGTTCTAAGTGAATATCTCTTGCAGCCTCTAACAAATATCTGCTAATATTACTTTAAATATTAAAAATAGAATTTTATTGTTATCATCAAGGTGTTTTTACAGAGGTCTTAGCATTTCATAAGTTGGGTAATGAGAACATTTTTTTACTGGGCAATGTTACCCAATCCTTCACTTCCCTTCATTTTTCTCTTCCTATTCCCAAAGTTGCATCATTTTCCACATTATGTATACTAAATATTATAGTTGCAGTTGTCTGCTCTTCCTCCCTCCCTTTCTATGCTCCCATTTGCCAACCCTGGAAAATGAAAGAATCAAGAAACAAATGCCACCACCACCACCAGAGCCAACAACAACATAAGAAACCTATGTTTCCATTTACTGGAATTTCAATAAATAGTGTTTTACATGGTTACAGGAATTATACCTTTTGGTTCCTCCCTAAAGATATCCTCCTTTAGTTTGCATGTTTGTGTGTAAAGGACTATAGTCTTTTGTAGGCTATCACATCCAGTTATATTTTACATCTAGCTTCAATAAATATGTGCTGTTTGTCTCTCTAAGCTTGGCTTACCTCAGTTAAGATGATTTGTTCTAGATCCATCCATTTCCCTATAAATGACATAAAACTTTAAATCTTAATGGAAAAAATATTTTACTTCTCCCCTTTTTTCCAATAACTTCTTAGCATCCAAGATAACATGATCAAAGAATTTTGGCAAATGATGACTTAATGTAAGGATGGACTACAGGGACTTAGAAGAAAAGGTTAATTAAACTATTTAGTTGACAGCTTCTCAAATATCACATGCTCCAAATGGCCTTTAACAGAAAATTTCATTATACTGTAAAAAAAAAAGAATTAAAATCTAGCCTTGCAGAACTCCCTGGACCTATCCACTTCTTCCTAAGGTGTGGCCAAAAAACAGGTCAGAATTTAACCATGGGAGAAAACACCAAAACATAGCTTACCAATTCGGGAAAATATGGAAATAAGAGGTTTATCATTGTGATTTTTGGGGGATAGTCCTGGGGCTTACACTCAGGGCCTGAGCACTGTCCTTGGGCTTTCTCAAAGCTAGAGCTCTACCAGTTGAGCCCCAGTACCACTTCTGGCTCTTTTCTTTCTCTTTCTTTTTTTCTTCCTTCTTTCCTTCCTTCCTTCTTTCCTTCCTTCCTTCCTTCCTTCCTTCCTTCCTTCCTTCCTTCCTTTCTTTCTTTTTTTTCTTTCTTTCTTTCCTTTTTTTTATTGTCTGGATAATATATAGAAGTGTTTATAGTTACATTTGTCTGGCTTTTTTCTAATGTATGTGATACTGAGGAATCAGACCTGGGTCTTTGTGCATGTTAGGCAAGCCCTCTACAACTAGGCTAAATTCCCTGACACTGTGATCACTGTTCTTAATGTACTATATGAAGTTACTTCTTTTCTCTTTTTTTTTTCTCTCCTATGGCTAATCTCATGTTGTCACAGTATCTGACCTTGGTACTTGGCACATTGTACATGTTAAGCTGTTTACTTGAAATGGGGATGGGAAGGGGAAAACAAGATGATTGGAAGGGGTGGAGGGGAGGTGGGAGAAAAACATGGAAAGGGGTATCAATGTTCAAGAAGTAATGAACCCACTACCTGATGAATGTAACAGTAACCCCTCTGTACATCACCCCGACAATAAACTACAATAAAAAGGAATTGTGAAGGGTGTTGTCATTGTGTACAATTGAAAGACTTATTCTTGAATATTTTTAGTCAGAAAAAGGTCCCAGAACACATTTTTAAGAGGACTTTCCACTTGGGTCATCAGCTGTGAATTAAATGATAATAGAAGTTACTGAACACCACAGGATACTGCAGTGTTCAGAATATTAAATATTGTAGATTTTTTTCCCATTTTTTATTTTTTTAATTTTTTATTGTAATTAATAGAAGGGTTACATTATATTTGCCAGATAGAAGGTGCATTACTTAACAATCATTGCTACCCCTTCTCATACTATAGAATTTTACCACATGTAAAATTCCCCATGATGTCATCTGTCATTACAATCACAGAAAGATGATGAGATTTTAGCACCTCTTTTCAATGAATCCAGTAACCGAGGCTCAGGATGAGAGGTAGGTGGACTACCAATATACAAGTAATGGAAAGCTAGATGCATAGCACAGATCTGGTTTTTATGCTGCATAATGGCATCAACTTAATGAATAGAAAGTTGTGGGCCTTGAACTCTGGGCCTGGACACTATCCCTGACCATTTCACCTCAAGGCTAGTGCTCTACCACTTTGAGCCACAGAGCCACTTCTGGTTTTCTGGTGGTAAACTGGAGATAACTCTCATAGTGTTTCCTGCCCAGGCTGGCTTTGAACCACCATCCTCAGATCCCAGTCTCCTGAGCAGCTAGGATTTACAGGCGTGAGCCACGTGCCTTGCCTAAGAATATTTGGAATATTAGTATTATGAATGTTATGGCGGAAAGAATTACTTTGGGTGAATTTAAATTTTATTTGAATGTAATTGACAGTATACTTATTATTTTGACAGTAACTCATAAGGAATTTCAGACATTCTTTTATTGTCTTTATAAGCAACAAAAAGATGCTAAGGGTCAAAAAATTCTTTTTTATTCTAGTTTTGTATATCTGATTCATCATTAGCTACATCAGTTGTATTGATCAGTAACTGTTCTAAGTTGCTTCATATAGTATTTTTCCCTCCAGTGAGAGCTAGAAAGTAGTTATTTTTGATGTAGTATGTCATTTGAGATAACATCTATTAAAATTTAGGCTTTGGGGTGCTATAACACATTTTGTAAGAAATATTAAATCATAGTACTTGTACCTATAAGCTGTAACATAATTTTCTGTGTTTAGGTCATTGATAATGATAAGTGAATACTGTGAAAATTCATTTTTTTTAATTTTATGAGAGAAGGGTCTTATGAGAGTACTTACCTTTGAAAAGTGGATCCCACTTTAACTTCACAAAGAGTCTCTTCTGGAGACTATTGAGTCACATCACAAAGATGAAGTATACCTCTTGTAACCGAGTCAAAAGTATAATAGCCTCTAACTACAGAAATTCAGTTATAAGAGATTAGATATCCTTGAAGGAATAATTTCATTGTGAATAATCCAGAATCTTAATAGTCTAGGGAAATCACTTTAGAATTATACTTTTGAGTAAACTGTTTTACCTGGTTTTCAACCAAGTTCCAATTTTAATAGGATTCCTTTTTGAAAAAGAAATACCCTGGTGAAAAGTGAAGTCTTTGATAGCTAAATGCAAATTCCTCCACTGAGACTGAATATTATCATAATCACAATTTTACTTTGTTTTTTTAAATCTTAGTATATAGTACTTTATTAAATCTTCAGCTGTCCTATAGGGTTGTTTTTAGTTGTTTTCCCAGCCAGAGTTAGTCTAAAGCTGTTGATAAGAGATATTTAATCTCCCTTTCTCCTTTTTTTTTAATCCAGAGAAAGTAAATGATGCTGCATATTGTTAATTTCTCAGAAGTTAGTATTACTATTAGTAAATTTCTTCAGTACTCTATAATTCAATTGTTATATTTTCAATATTTTGAATTAGTTAATATTTTGTACATGGAAAACAAATGTATTTACTTATAGTCTAAATGTTCACTTGGTAGAAAGGCCAATTGACATTCATTACCTAGTTTATTACTGTGTGAAAACCCTTGACAGTGTTCAAGAATGCACTATAGCCACTGATATCACCACGACTTATAGCAAATCTCTTGAACATTTTCTCCCGAATGGAAATATATCTCTTGACCAATAACTCCCCAAACTCTGTATCCACTGGCCTCTGAAAATTATCATTGTCTCTACTTCTATGTGCTTGAGTCCTTTAAATTCTTTGTGCAAGTGAGATTCTGTTCTGTTTTATTTTTTTTTCTGTGCCTGGCACATTGTGCTTAGTGTTATTTCCATTCATTCAGATTGTGGTAAATAATGGATTTGCCTGGATAGTCATATCTGGAGAGTATTCTGTTGTGTACATTGACTACTTTTTTTATAGGTTCACTTCTTGATGGACTCAGATTATTACATATCTGCCATTGAGGACAATGTTAAAATAAACAATGCAAGTGTCTCTTTGGGATTCTGATTTTCTTTCTTTTCTGTCTTTTTGTTTTCTTAGAAATGTAGTGAGTATTTGAATTTCTGGGTAAAACGATAAATCTTTTAAAATATTTTCAAAAATCTTCTATCTTTTCCAACTATAGTGTGCTGAGTTATCATTTTTATTTGTTTCTCCCACATTATTACTCTTTTAAAAATGAACACAGATCTCATATTCAGTTTGTCTTGTGACAATTTTAATGAGCTCAGGTGGTCACAATATCTTCCCACAGTTCAAATTACTGCTTTTGTCTGGAAGCAAGATGGAAAGCAAGAATTCTGCAAGAGTGATAGCTGGATTTACTGTCTACCAATTGTTAATCTCTTTACTTTTTACCTGTTAGATGTTCAGATAGTAAACAGAATTCTTGTTGCTTTACAAAGCCCTTTTGTGCTAAAAATTTCATCTCTCATTGACTATGATTATTTTTTTCTTAAGAAACTAAACCTCTAGAACTTTATAACAATAACAGTATAATGAGTTCTGCCCAACACTTTTAAAAAAAACAGTCTCAGATTGTGGAATTTGTAAGGAAAGTAGCCAACTATTTGTTCCAGCAAAACTCTACCAAATCTTAGAAAAAATAACTATTTTCTTGCCCCATAGTGAAATTGCATGTAGGATAAATGTACTGTACTCTGTATGATTTGTCTGTACTCTGACAAATCATAGTAAAATTAAGACAGAGCAAAGAATAGGGAGAGATAGATGGCTTGTCATGTATAAGAGAATGTCAATGAGATTTTTTTATCTGACTTCCCATCAGAAAGAGTGGAGGCAATAAAATAATAAGAGGACACATTCAAAGAAGCAATCATGGCTAAGGGGACAATCATTTTGTACCTCTACAACATCAGCCCATAGCTTCTATTTTTGTTCTATTTTTTGAGTACTTTTCCATCACTCCGGGGCTGTCTGATCTGGTGCCTTAGTGCACAATGCACTTCTGAAGTGTGTAGTGTCCCTCTTCTTCTCTAGACTTGTCCTTTAGAGTTCTTTCTACTTTTCTGGCATAGAGGACAAAGGCTTTGATGCTTCAGATCTTGTCTGTAGGAGGTTTGAGTGCCTTTGTTCTGTTAGGGAGTCATCAGTGTATTTAATATAAAATGAGGAAAAGGTAACTTTCACAATTGTGTGACATATATTCTTACATAGTGAATTAAAAAAAGTTGATTAGACTCCTCCTCAGGTTATGGTTCACTGTCATGCCGTGTATCGCTGACAATGTTTACAGGAAGGATGAAATTCCTGTGTGGTGGTCTACTGCAGAGGGCACAAGCTGACAAGACAGCTCTCGTGGTCCATCCCTGTATTCACATTGAACTGGCTTTCTCCAAGATTCTCACTGTCAGCAAGAGAACAGCAAGGACCTTACTGTGAACTAGCCTGGAACTGTGCTCAGGTGATCTGGTTTCATTTGGAGGATCTTTGTTGGCCGAATGGAGCTTGCCTTAGTAGTGTTCTTTAGTCTCAGGCAATTCCTAATTGATTGTTCTTTCCCTTTTCCTTCCCTAGATGTCAGACATGCATCTTGGTCATAAAGTTCTCCTTTTCAATGGCTGCTTCTTGTCCCTTAACAATTTTCTCCCCAGTGAACATTTTTTACAAGTTTGATCCTGCTCAGTACTTGCTTTTCAGATCAGCTTTATATCTTTCTATAAAATGGGTTACAAGTAAGGGAAAAAAAGCAGACAGATCTCACTGGTCTGTCTATTGGGCAAGCTAGAACAATAGCTACTTCTTACATTAAATTCCTTAACATGATGAATAAACAATTTTAATTTTCTCATTGAAGGCTTAAATATTTTAGATAGCTGAGTAATCTACATTCATCTCATATAAATATAGTCATTTGTGGGAAAAAATGATTGCCTATTGTAGAACTTAAATGTGCATTCTTGTACCTCTGCTTCTAAAGGTCAGATAGTTTCTTTCATCTCTGAGGTGAGGCTGAATCAATATCATGTCTTTCAGGAATCTGAAAATTTGTGAAGTCATTCATTCAACTGAAAATTATGGAAGCTTGACCTGTGGAAGCCTTCATCATGGCATAACAACTGTAGATATTAGGGATCATTTATTTATATTGGGGGACCAAATTTGGATGTTATTCTTTCATGTGAATATTCTGGTCCATGATTTACCAAATAGAACTAAATAGTAATAAAGAACACTCAGACAGATGTTGATTTAAAAAGGAAAAAAGAAGAGGAATCAACTAACTTTGTTGGATGTAGAAATTGAATTTTGTCACTTGGGAAACTGTCATAGTTCGATTAAATTCACATAGTTGAAGTAGGGGAATCATTTACTGTGTACTATCTTTTAATATTGCCAAATGTATTTTCTATATCATCCTTGGAAATAAGTTATTTCTTTGAAAATATTATATACTTTCCACCCTCCACATCTAAATCAATACTCCTTAAAAACTAACCTGATTTGGTTCAATTGTTTTATATGAAAAAAAGTGTGAAATCAATTACTCAAAGGGATTGTGCATAGTCATAATTTAGGATATAAAATGACTTCAAGAACACTTAAACTCAGCAGTTAAGAATGCCCCATCAGCACCCTTTTAAATATGATAGTGACTGAACTACCAAATAAAAAAAGACTTTTAAAACAAACATAAAGCTATCTATCATCTAAATTACATACATTGTAAAAAGATTTTGTGCATTTTCTGTTTATTCTGTAGCATAAAATAATTTGGGATGAACGGCATGCCATTGTCTTTATGAATATCACATCAATTGTGATAGCAGTGAGGTTAAATTTCAGATTACATAAAATAAAATGTAAGTGATGATACATTAATATAGAAGAATGATTAAGAAGTTAAAATTGGTTTCTTAGTAGCATTACTTTTGATGTGATTTGGAGTAGTATAAGAAAGACTGTAACAAATAGGAACAAGTGGAAAAAATCTTTGTTTACTCAGTCACAGTTGCAATAAATAAAAGTTTTCGTTGCCTAGTATCCTTTGGCATATAAATAATTGTGAAATATGAATTAGTCTGAAGAAATTTTATTTGAGAAATACCAAACATGAATTTTTTCACAAGTAATTTTCTTGGTCATTACAGTTATAGCAATAATGTCTGAGAAAAAAGATGTTCATCTGTATATAATGATAATTTTATGCACATATATAGTTAATATAAGCTTATGTTATTTTAAGCTGGACAACAGCTTGGTGTACAAAATCTTCTTGATGACTGAAGATGTAAGCGTTTTGAAAAACAGGCTTTTATATCAACACTTAATTAATAAGGTTAACCTAAAAGTTTTCTGCTTTCCCTCAGGCTCTACATTCTTTCTAAACTCCATTAAATGCTAAATTCCTGAAATTGCAAGGGACAAAATGAATATTATTAGAAGCTATTTCTCTCCAGAGTATTGAACTAACAAGACTACATATAATTTGTTTCTAAAAGCATACTGAATTAAAGAACTTCTAATCATTTTATTTTAAACTTTATAATTTTTATTTATGGATCTACATAAAGTATAATTATGGAAAATAAATGGATGATTTCATTTTTAAAGTAGATTTCACATTGACCTAAGTGATAATATACAAATCGATTTCTTAAATGTTATTTTAATAAAATAAAAAAAGAGAACACAGAGATAAGAGAGAATGGGTAGAAATTCATGGAGTGAGGGAAGGCAGATAAGAAAGAAAGAGAAGACAAGAAGGGAAAGAGTAGAGAAAGAGAAATCTGAAATAAAGACACTAAGTTGTGGTTGATTATTTAAGTTCATAAAAATGTGATATATTGACAGACTCTATAAGGTTTATACTGATTTGATACATTTAATTAAGCTTTTAATTTAATTACACAGAGAATAGTTTGCTCATGATATTGAGTTTATTAAATGATCCTTTAAGATGATTGTATTTTCCATAGGTCTGTGTGTGTGTGTGTGTGTGTATGTGTGTGTGTGTGTGTGTATGAGAGAGAGAGAGAGAGATGTGTGTATGTGTATAGGTGAATTACTGTCAAGTACTATTAATAAGTAAAATGATCACTTAATGTCTTAATAAAAGTCAAACTGAAACCTTATTAAAATTTCCAAGGAACTCAAATACAGAATAATACTTTATATAATAGAAAAATACAAACAAATTTAAACTACTTTATTATTTAAATATAGCAAAGTAGAATAAATATAGACATTTAACTTGACTTTTGAGACTGATAATTTATATATTTTTTGCCAGTCCCTGGCTTGAACACAGGGCCTGACCACTGTTCTTGGTCTTTCTCAAGGCTAAAGGTCTACCACATGAGCAACAGCACCACTTCTGGCTTTTATTTTTATGTACGTGGTACCAAGGAATGAAAACCAGATCTTCATACTTGTTAGGCAAGCACTAGGTCAAACTCCTGATCCCAAATTTGTATTTTCTATACCGACATGCTTTGTTTACCAGCACTGGTCTCTAAACTCCCTGATAGCAGCTTCTCCATGCGAGAATGAAAGGTATGCAATGAATATCCCAAGAAAAAAAATATACATTAGACATCCAAATGTATTTAAGTAATGAGGGAACCTAGTTCACTGCAGTTTTCAAATTATCTGAATGCATTTTTTTGTCTAAAATCTTTACAGTACATTTTTTATTCATTCTTAAAAATGTGTCATGAATCTCTGTCCTGTGATGAGCATGGAACAATACAGAGTGCACATGCCAGTGTGCATGCGTGCATGTGTGTGTGTGTGTGTGTGTGTGTATGTATGTGTGCGTGTAGGAAAGAGAAAGAGGGGAGATTGTTTTGGCAGAATTCACAAATTTCTTATCATTTTACTTCTAAAATAAGATACATTGTTTTGGTTTGGATCATAGTGATTCTTACCTTGAGCTCATTTTAAATATATGTGATAAAGTATTGCTTGCACAGACTGCAATAATGTTAAAAGCACATTTCAGAAGAAAAGATAATGTAGAGACAAGTGATTGATGTAGATAAAATTTATGGGACTATATATGTTTAATACATATACTCAGAGATAATATCACGCAAAATATGAATGATTGGAATCAAGAAGGTTATTAAAATAACCTTTAATGTAATCATAGCTACTGAAAAGGCTGAGATTTCAGGGTTGTGATTAGAAGCCAGCCCTGATAGGAAACTCATATCTCCAATTAAGCACTCAAAGAAGCTAGAAGTGGAGGTATGACTTAAGTGGTAGACTGCCAATCTTGAGCAAAAAAAGGCCCAGGGACAGCACCCAATCCTTGAGTTCAAACTCGAGGGCAGCACACACACACACACACACACACACACACACACACACACACACACACCACACACACACACACACACACACACACACACACTGAAAAGACACAAGATTTGAAAAATCACAAAAGCTGGAAAAATCACAGCTGTTGGGTAAATCATTATTGGGTCAATGTACTATAAACTCAATATTATCAAAAACAGCTCAGCTCTTTTTGAACTATTAACTGAATAAAATGCATCTGAGTGATAATGCCCATGCTGTGCAGTGCATTGTGGAATACAGAGGGCTTTCTTCAACCCTCAGTGTCATATTACCAGCTATCTGAGATACCAAGAATAATGTTTTTGTAATGCAGTAGATTGTAATGGAGTTTTTGTAATGATATATTTAACTATTGTACATCCTCAATCCATGCACATGAGTAACTTGTATCACACATTTACTAGTAATATTTTCATTTACTTGTATTGCAACATTTCTTTTAATGGTGTTTTAAGAAAGTTATATGCATAAGATTGTACATAATTAATTACATCTATTTATAGGTATTTAGTAATTTTGATAATGTCCAAATATATTTTTAAATTCATTTCTCTCTTTTTAAAATTTTATTGTCAGGATAATGTGTAGAGGGGTTATAGTTACATTCATCAGGTAATAGTTGCATTACTTCTCCCACATTGACGCCCTTTCTCACATCTTTGTCCCTGTTTGCCTCCCCCTATCCCCTCCCAATCATCTTGTTCTCCCCCTTCCCTTCCCTATTTCAAATAAACAAATAAACATATATACAATATATCAGGTACAAAGTCAGGTACAGTAACAACATGAGATTAATCATAAGTGCAAAAAAGAGAAGAGAAATAACACAGTACATTGAAAACAACAATCACACAAGATAAAGCTCTTGTAATTATATTTTTGGAAATACACTTACTAAATATCTTCTCAACTTCGGCAATTAGTATAATAGAGTATAGATTTGGGGAAATTTTCTATCCATGGATATATGTTAGCAATTATTCAAATTATGATGGCTTTATTTCTACAGAATATTATTAGAGCTTTGTTTCTTCTCAATATTTTATAATTAATTTTTTTCTTTTTCTCTTTTTTCACAGCAGCAGATATGTATAATTGTTATTGTCATCATTATTTATTATTATTATCATTTTATTCTATTACTTAAACCTCAGGGCTTTATTCAGGTGGTTTGCTGGGCTAGCACTCTGCAACTTGAGCATCTAGCCTACCTTTTCGCTGGCTACGTAAATGAAGTAGTATTGAATACGTCTTTACCTATGGTTGTCTTTCAATGACCATCCTCAGATCTTCTACTCCTAAGTAGCTAGGATTGCAGACGTGAGCCACCAGTACCCAGTTCTCTAGATATTTACTATTTGACTTATTTAGTTACATAGAATAGACATTTAGAGTACTCAAATTATAGCTGCTACTAACAAGTTTCTTCTATAATTCCAATTCTCCAAAAAATATTGAACTGTGCAAGTTTTTAGAGATGCTGTGCATTATATTATGAAAGTTCACATCTAATAATAATTTCAAAAGTAACAGATAACTAATGTATCAAAGCACTTTTCTGGCATCTGTGTGGATGATGAATATGGTGTTTCCATTATTCTTTCTGACATTAGAATACTTTGGCATTTTATAGTCAATTCTTTTTGAACCTGATATTTCATGCTTTTATGTCTAACTATATTTATAAACTATTTAGAATTCTTGAATTCATGCTTATGTTGGAGTTAGTATTATAATCTTCATTTCTTGTAATATACTTGTCAGACTTGTATACCAAAGTTATGAACTGAGGTGTGTTATTTCTCTTTCTGATTTCTGGGAGAAATTGTCTAATTCTGTGCTATTTAATTCTAAATATTTAGAAAGTTTCACAGTAAGGGACTGCTGCATTTTCTTTATGATAAGGTATTTTGGTTTTAAGATGAAAGCTTACTTTCTTTAATATAAATCATATTGTTTGTTTTGTCAGTTTTGGCAAACATTTTTTAAAGAAATGTTCTCATTTCAACTAAATTGTCAAGTGCACAGTCCCACAATTGCTTATAAAAGTCTCATGTCATATTTGTATCTAAAAAATGTATCTAAAAACTGTGCTTATCTGTCGCCTTCTTCTTGATCTTAGGATTTAATTTTACTTAAGGTGAATTTTTATAATGTACTCTGGGCTGGCTTCTAACGTGTGTGTGTGTGTGTGTGTGTGTGTGTGTGTGTGTGTGTGTGTGTGTGTCGGTCATGGAGCTTGAACTCTGGGCCTTAGCTCTGTCCCTGAGCTTTTCCGCTCAAGGCTACTTTCCTACCCCTGGGCCTGGGCATTGTCCTTTTTTTTTTTTTTTTTTTTTTTCAACTCTAGGCTACTTCCCTACCTGAGAGCCTCAGCACCACTTCACCTTTTCTAGTGATTAGTTGGAGATAAGAGTCTCACGTTCTTTAGTGCCCAGTCTGGCTTTGAACCACAATCCTCAGATCTCAGCCTCCTGAATAGCTAGGAGTAGAGGAGTGAACCACCGCGCAGGCGCTGGCTTCTAAATCCACCTGCCTCAGCTTAGGTGTATTGCACTATACCAAGCTTACAATATTTAATTCTTTTCTCTTTTTGGCAAATTGAACTCAAGCTTGCTAGCAAAGTACTCTTGCCTATTGACCCACAGTGCTCCTTCCAGGGGAGTGCTGTGGAGAGATGCTGGGAACTTTGTGAAGAATTTATATCGCGGCATTTTTGTCCCCAAAGCTCCAGGGCTCAAGTCTTGGTCCCCAAAGGTGCAGAACGATGATAGGCTGCCAATCTTGAACAGGAACCTCTAGAGCTGTCAGCCAAAACCAACCTTCTTTTTTTTCCTTCATAAATTAATTCCCTAGGTATTCCATTGTAATAATGAGAAGCTAACCTATAGGAATTCTCACAATAGATTGTTGCTATGCCCACTTCTCAAACTATTCTCCACATTCTCATGAATGCGAAAGATTGAGGTGTCAGCATTGACTACAACTCTTTTAAGATTCCAACAAGAACCATGTTCATTACAGAAGTTAAGCCTGTTAGTCTCAAGAACGTGTGGCCATGCCATTTCCTTTTGTAACTTCACCTGACTATTCAGTGCCCTCATTAATATTCTCTCTTTGTAAAAATAAAGTAAGAAGCAAAAATTCTGTAACCTACAATTTTTCCTCAAAGAAATTAGGGCTGTATAATTCTTCCCTGTTCTCTTAAATTTTCCTTTTAGTATCTTTCCCCTGTAGTTTAGTTGTACATCTGTCATTCCAAAGTTTTCTTTACAAAATTTAATGAGGAGAGAAAAGGACTCTATGGCAAAAGTCCTTTGTTCTTCATCTTCCCACATCAGAAATGTAAAATGTAGACATTTCAAAGTGAATTTTCCAATTAACACTTTAGCACACTTCATATGATATGTGCGGCTTCTCCTATAATTACAAAGCATTATAACTTTTATTAGCCACTTATAATTTCTTTTTATTCACTTTCATGTACTTTTGTTTTTGGTCCTGGAAGTTGGACTCTGGGCCTGGGCGCTGTCCCTGAGCTTTTCAGCTCAAGGCTACTGCCCTACCCCTTGAGCCACAGCTCCACTTCCAGTTTTCTGGTGGTTAATTGGAAATAAGAGTCTCACAGACTTCAGTGCCCAGGTTGGCTCTGAACCACAATCCTCAGATCTCAGCCGACTGAGTAGCTACTATTACAGGCTTGAGCCAAGGCGGCTGGTTTTTTATATACTTTTTATATATCTTTCACATACTTTTTTATATACTTTGAGTGAGAATAGCTTCTGAGGGGAGAGATGCTGAGGAACAATGGGGAGCAGGAAAATGCAATGCATTTTTTCACTTTAATACTTGAAAGAAAAAGGAAAGTGCTAGAGAAGACCTGGAATAAAACTTTCAGTTCGCAAAAGAGATGAGAGATAACATAGTACCTTAAGGACAACAATCATCTCTTTTGCTGTCCCTTGGTTATCTCATATTGTTACAGTATCTCACTTTGTTACCTGATATATCGGACATATTTGTATTTGGTTATTTGAAATTGAATAGGGAAGGAGGGAAAACAAGATGAGGGGTGGGGGTGGGGGGAGGGAAATGGGGACCAAGACATGTGAAAGGGTATCAATGTATGTGAATTAATGCACCTTCTATCTGGCAAATATCATGTAACCCTTCTATTAATTACAGTAAAAATATATGAAAAAAACTTTCAGTTCAGAGAAGTGTATATAGTATGTTAGAGTGAAGATTATAGAAAAGCATCATTTTTTTAAATAAGAGAATAGATTTATGGCAACTCTGAAATAGAGAGGAATTTTTTAATGAGAGAAAGCCTAAAATATACTAGAGATATTTTTGTCATTTAATATGTTATACGGTCTTTATTCCTCATGGGGAAATTCATGGGGAAATAGATGCATAATTTCTCAATACCTTAAGACTCAGATGTGTGTTTTTTTGGTCAACTGTTTTCACAATGAGGCCAGTTATACTATCCTCCCTAAGAACAGACTAGTTGGTTTACCACAGACATGCACTACAAAGGAAGCAACCCTCTCCCTGGTTTAGTTCTCTTAGCACATTCAGCATTTATCCACAGGTTCTAGATTTGTTTTCGTATTGTCAATGCTTCAATCTTCATCTGACATACAGCTTACTTGATGCTTTCTATTGATAACTGTATTTAAGCATTTACGTCTACCACCTCTACTACCCCAAGCATATGGTTCTATTATAAAATCTAGGACCTGTCTTTTTCTGTGTCTATGAGTGGGCAGATTTTCAAGAATGCCCACGAATATGTGATCAATCTGGTTCATCATCCTCATTCTTACCCATCACATTACACAATGATACCTTTCTTTTTTCATATATTTTTATTTTATTATATTCGCCAGATAGAAGGTTATCCCTTTCTGTACAGCAAGAAAAGGCCAAAGCCAGAATCAACAATATTAGTTAAATATGACTTCCTATATCCCTTCAAGAACTAAAGTGGATCCTGCAAAGGGTGTTTACCACTGTGCAACTGGTACATAAGCAGGGTTTTTTTTGGAGCCACTAGTAGTAGAATTTGCTTTTAATTAGAATATAATGAACCAAGTATTAGGTGCCATGAACAAAGCAGTGTCTTTAAGTTGTTTCTTTGGCAGATGCCAAGGATGATATATTTGGGAGTAAAAATCTACACATTGCAAGTGTTAATGCTTTCCCATTACATTTGTACATAATATCTAATATATTATTCTCATACTCACATCTTCTGTGAAAACTACCTTGTAAATGGGTGAACAAACATATGCGTGCAGTGGCTGACATTTAAGTCACATGTTGTAAAAATAGATTTAGCAAAAAGAAATATTGGACTTCACATCTGGGGAGTGGGATGTTTGCCAAAGGGAATTGAATTGGGCCTTGGAGAAACAGAAATAGCTCAATCACCTTTCATTCAACAGATAATTGTAGTCAAATATATTAAACTTTAAATACCTTTAAATACCAATGATGAAGTTAATCAGAACACAGAAAAAGTTGACAATTCCTACACCATAGCTATATGCCTCATGAGAAAAAATTCTCAGCATTAATTTTTAGTATGTAATTAGTACTTTATGCGTGTGACTAAAATTGCGTTATTGTTATCATCTATTTTCTTCCAGGTTGCAACTGGTATCTAATTTGTCCTGATATAAGTAATCCAAATTTTTTAAAAATCCAGATTTGAAATGTTTTAATCCTGTCTTATATCTTATTTTTAACTTAGGGTTGCTGTTCACGTAATTGGGCCAAAATATGTTTATGGAACTGAAGTGAAGTAAACTTTGCGTACAGTGGAGGAGATCTATTTGGCTGACTTGCCAATATTCATAACAAGAATTTCCATTGTTCAGTTAAAATTTTTGTCTGATTGTATTATTTCAAAGAGTAGGTAGCCTTGGCAGTCAATGATGGAAAAATGAAAGCTAAAATATACAGTAGTATAAGCCAGCATTATGAAATGTAAATAGTTAATTATAGAGGAGTGCTTTTCAGAAAAATCAGAAAGAAATTTTTAAGGAATAATTAGTATGTCAACTCAATGATGAATAACAGGGTCTGACTCTACTTTTGGGGAGTTTATTGATTCAAGCTTCCATGTTCTGAGAGAAGCATGCTACCAATACAGAAACTCAAATACAACCTCACTCATTCTTGATATTAAACTAAGGACACGGGCATTTGTAGAAAACTAAAATCTTGTATTTATTAGAAATTAAAACTAAGAAATAAGGACATGGATGAATGAAAATTAGAAATAAAAGTTCCATAATATCCAGATATCCATGCCAGTGTTAGATTAATTTACTAAAACCCATGTTCCTTGCAGATATGAAGAAATCCAGATCATTATACATCCATGTCTCCACAACACCCCAGATAATTAGAGATTATCCTAGTACTTTAGACTAAAGATGACAAATTGCTTTACAAAATTTCTTGTTTGTTTTATCTGAATTGCTAAATTTGCTTCACAGCCTGAAATAAATCACATCCTATAAAAATCTGATAATACTTATAAATAATGATTTTGTTTAATTTAAGAGAAATGAACATTTGCTTCAGAAACAGTCTAGACCCTCTGTTAATTAGGTGATTACACGAGATTGTAAGAAATATATTACAGATCATCTACAAAAATTTTTGAGGAAAATAATCCTTCAGGAGTGATCTTATTCACATTATCAAACATTTATGACAAAGACATGAAATATATTATTAAAAGCCCATTTTCCATTTGAGTTCAATTGATTATTTTTGTTTGAAAATTTGTGCTCTTTGAAGATAAGAAGGAGAATATATTGTGACTTAAATCTAGAGTGCTTTTGATCTGTACACAACTGAAAATATCAGTTTGACCTAGTTTCATAATCTCAAAAGGAAAATATGTTTAAAATCTATCTAATTTTCAACCTTTGCCAGCAGTTCATACTTATAATGCAGCCTTTTTGGAAGGCTGAGATCTGAGAATTACAGTGTAAAGCAAACAGAAAAGGGAGGCCCATAAAATTCTTATCTCAAATTAACTCCCCCAAAGCTCAAGGACAAACACACACACACACACACACACACACACACACACACACACAATAAGTATGTTTATTGTATGGAACCCTCAGATTTCATTCTATAAGAAAATATCCTGTAATGGTTAGAGCCAATATTCACTACAAACTGTTTCAGTAAAGCTTATAGTTTCACTATTATTTCAATATTGAAATGTTATTATTTCAAATCAGGGTACTGTCTGAATACCTACTAACTATACCACATTTTGCTAGACATTCATAATTTATTTCACATGGTTTTGACATATCACGCCTAATGACATATTTGAGGATGTTTAAGGTGAAAGAAAGGAAAATATATTCAATATACTTTCTGTTATTCTTTCACATGTAGTATTAATAATTGAATGAGATTCTGTAATCTAACAGAAGATGGTTCTCTCTAGTGGCACTGATTGCTGAGAAGAAAAGTAGATATTCACAGAAATCATTCTTAAATATGAGCTATGTTGTATATATAGGATTTCTGGGGGGGGTTACCAAAAATAGTGAGCTCTTCATTTTTCCCCACTAGTGAAGTATAAGTTGACAGTGCCACTGCAGTGTCTGCTTTGTAGATACTATATACTGACACTAGACAACTTTATATTTGGGTTCCTGGGAGAACCAAAGGAGAACATCTCTCCTTTCCTTAGAGGAGGAAACTCAAGTCATGATCTAGGTCTCACTCATCCTTGCAACCTCCCCAACATCTATCCTGGTGGTATCTGGACTGAAATGATTCATAGTTGTTTAGTCTGGTTATACATGCCGTATATCCCTCCACTTCCTGAATAGCAAAAAGAGAACTATAGAATTACAATAAAAATTCTGCTAGGAGAGCCCAAGGTTTCTACTGATTATGACAAATGAGGGAAACCATTGAGCCTATGTTTCTTTGAGTCTGGCCTTCTTCACTTATTATTATTTTTTCTAAGTCTTTCCATTTCCTTACAAATGGGGCAATTTCATTCTTTCTGACAGCAGCATAGAATTCTATTGTGTATAAATACACACTCATCAACTGAGGGACATCTAGGTTGGTTCCATATCTTTGCTATGGTAAATAGTGCTGCAATGAACATCGTTGTGATAGTGGATTTAGTATGTCCTTGTTTCTGGACAATTGGGTAAATGCCAAGTAGTGGAATTGCTCAGTCATAATAGATGTTTAGTCTTTGGAGGAACTGCCATACTGCTTTCCATAGTGGTTGTATGAGTTTGCACTCCCACCAACAATGTAATAGTGATCCCTCCTGGCCACATCCCTTACAGCATCTGTTATTATTAGATTTCTTGATCATGGCCATTCTAACTGGAGTGAGGTGGAATCTTAGAGTTGTTTTGATTTGCATTTCTTTTATGGCTAGAGATGTGGAGCAATTCTTCATGTGTCTATAGGCCATCCTTATTTTTTCTTCAGAGAAGACTCTCTTTAAGTCTTGGCCCATCTTTTAATGGGATGGTTGCTTCTTTGGAGATTAGTTTTGGAGTAATTCAATTTTTTGAGCTGTTGATATATTTTAGATATGAGGGCTTTGTCTGTTGTATGGCTAGTGAAGATCTTCTCCCACTCTGTAGGCTTTCTAGTTAGTTTGCTAGCTATGTCCTTTGCCATAAAGAAGCTCTGCAGTTTAATACAGTCTCACTTATCCAGACTTTCTTTGATTTGTTGTGTTTCTGGGTCTTTGTTAAGAAAGTTTCAACCTTGGGCTTCCTAACAGAGATTTACAATAGAGCAAAACCTAGATATATGAGGCCATATAGTATGATGCTAAATGAAAGGACCTCCAGAATATAGAAACAAAAGCCACAAAATGAGCGGCCGTTGTCCTTACTTTACAATGTTATTATTATCGCTCATCTTTTTTACTGTCCCCTGGTTATCTCATATTGTTACAGTATTTTACTTTGTTATCTGATATATTTTATATGTGTTTATTTGGTTATTTGAAATAGGATAGGGAAGGGGCAAAAACAAGATGAAGGGTGAGGGTTGGGGAAGAGAAATGGGGACTAAGACACGAGAAAGGTATCAATATTTGTGAAGTAATACGCCTTCTATCTATATTTTAACCCTTCTATTAATTAGAATAAAAGATATATGAAATGAAGTATTACAACTAAAACCTCAAAAAACATCTAATCGGGTTTTTTTGGGAAAATTAACAGCTGTGTATTCTGAAGACAAGTAGAAATTCCCTCTAACACACACACACACACACACACACACACACACACACACACACACACACACACACTACACAAATTCACTTTTTCTTCCTTAAAGAAAATTGGTTAGTGATAAACTAAGGTCTTTCTTTTATGCACAGTATTTGATGGAGGAGGTCTTGAATTTTTCTGTTCATAGCCTGAGTCAAAATGAATTATAGGAACTTTAGTATTGATTTACTTTTGGTGTGAAAGTCATTTTTCTGGAATTAAATATTACATGACTGTTATCTAAAATTATGCTGGATCATAGGATATATTTTGAGATAGCACAACAGAACTTTTTCTACCTCTTTCTGTTAGACTATTTGGAAAGAAAAGGATCATACAAATTAAATACTATACTTTTACAACCAGGAACATCTTCAAATAGTATATTCAGGATAATAAGTAATGTAATTTGTAAACTTTTTCTGGAATACATTTGAATGAGATACTTGATTAAACCTGAGTTTTGACTTCAGAGCCTGTGTTTTCAAGGCATGGATAGGTATTTCTTTTTCACAAGAAGGTCTTGCAAGACAAAGACAAGTAGCTCTTCTTTGTCATTGTTGAAAGAACAAAGTAGCATTCACAATTTAAGTTAAATAATAAAAGCCCAAATTAATTTCTATGGCATCTGAGGTGCTAGATGAGATTTATTCTTTCTTTTGACAGTTTGCAAGAACAAAGATTTTTAGAAGTTTAATGAAGCACCCACTGAAAATCTGAAGGTTTTCTCTCATTTTTTCTATTAGAGTTTCTCCTAGTACAAAAGGACCAGAGATATCATGCATATCTTTCTGTCTTGGAATATTTTAGAATTACCACACTAGAAAAAAATTAGTGCAGAGTCAGGCCTCAAAAAAAAGATTCAAGTTTTTACAAAGTATTATCCACCCCACTCTTTCCTATCCAAGTAACAAGAATTGACACATCATCATTTTTCCATCTATTTCTAAAAAAAATAGCACAAAAACCCCACTTATAAAGTTACAGAAATAAGCCAACACCAAAAACATTCTCTGGTTATAAACCACATACCTCTATCAACAATGTGGACATCATTTCGATCAAATTTCTTGGCTAAATGACTAGTTTTCATATGACTGATTGACAACGCAGCCATATGTGTGGTAAGAGAGGGTTCAAATAAGTGGCACATCCAGATCTGTTTTTGGATTACCAGGGTTTCTAAGATATGTTTATATGTTTAACTTCTACTATGTCTTTGCCAATGACTATGTCTAACACTGCCTTACGGACATCAAATGTCATAGCCCCTGCATACTTCGATCCTTGTAATTTGTGTCTTTGTATAGTTCCTTGTATTTTGTGTTTTGTATAGTTCCTTGTTGGCTCTGCTGTCCCTTTGGGAATCTCCTTCGGTGGCTAGCCTACATGATAAGGTGCCTAGGGTCCTTCACTCATGCTGCATTCAGGCCAAAGCTCTTCAGGATGATCCTAATTAGAGGAAAACCTCTAATATTTGACTTCTAATTTTCCAAGTCACTATGATTTACAATTAGTAATGACTTTGGGGTGACCTTGGATCCAGTACTATACAAGTTATTAATTTCATCCAATCTATAATTAATTTACAATGACACTTAGCTAAGTGCTAATTACACGACTTCGTTGCTGAGACGGAGAATTATTATCTTTTCAAGTATTTTCTTTACTTCATTAAAGAACTCTGGCTATCTTCATCAAGATCATATTCTTAAAAATACTATTTTATACATACAGAATAAAATTAGAGACTCTCTTGTCAAGTGTATTATATTTTTGTAACTCAAGGCCTGGGTGCTGTCCCTGAGCTCTTTTACTCAAGATCAATCCCTACCACTTGAGCCACTGATCAACTTCCAGCGTTTTGGTGGTTAATTGGAGGAAAGAGTCTCATGAACTTTCTTAGAAGCTGTTGCAATCACCCAGTTTAGGGAAACATAATTTTTTATTCTAGTTGTCTTTTTGCAAAAGTTAGTAAGATAGCATCTCTGTGAAGACGGTGTTGTATTTATACTCAAGGATATACTTTCAAGATTGGTATACCTGTGTGTGTATGTATGGAATTTTCTAGTTTTCCAAAAAAAGGTTGTAAACATACAGCCTACAAGAGACAAAAGACACTCTATGTCCTCTCCTTGAGAGAAAAAGGGGAAATTTCTCCTACAGCTCTAATTAGCCTGAGACTAATTGTTCTAACTCACAAAACCATTAGTTGACCCTTGGTTAATGTACCATGAGAATTAAGACCAAGTTAATTAATACACAATGAGAAGTATAATTTCCCCATAGAAAAAATTCTATCACTGTGTCTAATTCTGCCTTAGCCCTATCTTTAGCTATGGAATATTGAAAATACAATGGTTCAAATATCAGCTTCTCAAAACAATCCCCGAGTAACTTACTATGTACATCTGAATACTTACTGTGCTCTTCTAAGTCATAAGATGCAGAACCATGTCTCTATTTCCACTTCGCCACCATTTTTTGATCTTCCCAGTGACAGGAGATGTTTTTGGAAAGAAAAATGAGGAATCAGCACATAAAGACAACTTACATCCATGGAAGAAGCTCCTACGGCTTACATATAGGGTAAAATTGAACCAGGGATGTTTTATAATACCTTCTAAAACGTCCATCAGGATAGAAAGATTTATTACTGGAACATTAGATATTAAAACTTCCAGGATTATTTGACTCCTCCCACCAATACTAAAGCACCTTAAATGTGGTATTTAAATATTTTAAGTAAAGTAAAAACTTAAAAATTACTTAGGAGCTAATAACAAATTGTGCTTACGCATAGACTATGTAAGATTGACATGGTCCTACTTTTAATTTAAGATAGGATGATTTACATATGAAATTCTATAGGATTCAAAAGTTAACTACTTATCATGTGTTCTTTAAAGAAGTGAATTAATTATTTCCTTAAAAAGCTGTTTAATTATTGTCTCAAGAAAGTAAAATGAGCATTCTTTTTACATTTTTATGACAATGCCATAATATCATTAGATTTATTGCTACAAAGGAACAAAAGAAAGATTTGTAGTTAATAGGCATGTGAAATAATTCATCATCTAATAGACACGATACACATTTAAGTATTAATTAAATGTGTTTATTTTTATTTTTGTGGCTTCAATTTAGGGTCCTGTGCCCTCATTTAGTTTGTCCATTCAGGACAGGCTATCTACCATTTAAGCCATTTCTCCAATTCTAGATGTCATGCTGATTAATTGGAGATAAGTGTCTCTCAAAATTATCTGCACCTGCTGTCTTCAAGAGCTACATATTTCAGACTACCGAGTAGATAGGATCACAGGCAGGAGCCACTGCCTGAATGTACCTATTCTTTATTCTTTATCCTGAAGCTGTTTTGTCTTACCAAAAACATACTAGAGAAGGTATGAAATTCAAATGTGGCTGAAGTTCTTAACCTTACTAGCTTGAATTGACAAATATAAATGCTTCTGCAACTTCTTAATATTCATCCATTTATCCTACTATGCATTGATTTTTTTATTGAATTAATAGAGGGGTTTCAGTTATATTCACCAGATAGCAGGTGCATTACTTCACACACATTGATACCCGTTCTCATGTTTTTGTCCCCATTTCCCTCTCCTCGCCCCTCACCTCATTTTGTTTTCCCCCTTCCCTTTCCTATTTCAAATAAGCATATATACAATATACTAGATTATAAGATAAGGTACTGTAACAATAGGAGAATAACCAAGGGACAACAAAAGAGATATGAAATAACATAGTAGGATAAGAACAACATTCACAGGGGCCGGGAGTTTGACCTAGTGGTTAAAGTGCTTGCCTAGCATGCACGAAGACCCGGTTTCGATTCCTTGGTACCACATACATAGAAAAAAGCCGGAAGTGGTGCTGAGGCTCAAGTGTTAGATCTCTAGCCTTGAGAAAGTCCAAGGACAGTGCTCAAGCCCTGAGCTCAAGCCCAGGACTGGCAAAAAAAAAGAAAAGAAAAAAAAGAGCAACATTCATTCATTATATAGCTCTTGTTTCCATATCCTGGAGGTCTTTTTATTTAGCCTCATTCTATATGGCCTTATGTATCTAGGTTTTGAGCTATTGCAAGCTTCTGCTAGGAGAGTCTGAATTGATATGTACACACACATATACATACACACACATACAAAAAATCAAAGTCATAAATTGAAAGTCTCTAGGAAAAATATGGAACTTTTTAAAAATTTTCCTGTGGATTCTTTCTCTAGAAGCAGTCATATATCTTTATTTTTATATTTCTCAGAATATATTGTATAAAAGTTTTTGACATAATTATGTATTCCCTTTCAAATGCCTAAGATAGTAGAGAAATTTGAAAATTATCTTTTATCTAGAAGATCAATCAAATATATTTCCATTTCCCCAAAGCCATACAACCTCCTTATGGTCTCTCATTCGGAGGGTAAATCGGTTATCTCAGTCAGCTTGAAATATTACTGCTTTCAAACTAAAGATTCTTTTTTGTAACCCTATGAACATCTCCTACATACTTTTTTAAAGAATCAAAAACATTTTTTTTTGCCAGTCCTGGAGCTTGAACTCAATTCCTGAGCAGTCTACTTGGACACTCTTTATTCAAGGCTAGCACTCTTCCATTTAAGCCACTTCTGGCCTTTTCTGTGTACTTGTTCCTGAGGAATAGAACCCAGGGCTTTGTGCATGCTAGGCAAGCACTCTAATACTAGGCTATGCTCCTGGCACCAAAACATTTTTTTTTGAGATGACTCATCGTAATATGGTTCTGTAGATTCTGGATTAAAAGAGATGTCCACTGTTTTTCAACTTATCACTCATCACAACACAGGATTGTGTTGAATGTACAAGACTTCTGCTTCCATGTGCTATGAATTGATGATGCCCATACTGAGTCAGAAATCAAGTAGAATGATTGCTATCTGTTTTCAAATAAGACAAGCACACAGTGTCTTTCAATCAGAGAAAGGTTTATTTAAAAAAATAAAGCATAGGCCGGGAGTTTGGCCTAGTGGTTAAAGTGCTTGCCTAGCATGCATGAAGACCCGGGTTCGATTCCTCGGTACCACATACATAGAAAAAAGCCGGAAGTGGTGCTGAGGCTCAAGTGGTAGAGCTCTAGCCTTGAGAAAGTCCAAGGACAGTGCTCAGGCCCTGAGCTGAAGCCCAGGACTGGCAAAAAAATAAAAATAAAAAAAATAAAGCATAGTATCATAGATGGTATATATGTGATACAAATGTTTCATGTACTGCAGTGAAAATTACATCTGGGGTGATGACATAGAGATAAAGGGTGTCTTGCCTGGTGAGGTGATGTGTGGGTGTGTTGGGGGGTCTTATTTAGGCCACAGAATGCTTAGCCAGAGGTCTTTAGGAGCAATCTAAAGACAGGTGTGCTGAAAAGTTAGGGAAGAACTTTAAATCTGCACGTTGAGTTTGTGAACACTGGGATTTTCTTTGTGCCATTCTTCTTCTAAGATTTGTTATGTGATTAAAAAGGAACGGTTCTGACCATCAAGATAATGTAAATTGTTTTATGAAACACATGGGATTGATTAGTGTAGTAGTTATATCTGGGGTGTTAAACATTACTACAAATTCGACCATGACACACTGTCTGGTTTACTTTAAAAGATTCCTTTCTAACACACTTTAAATGAGTAATAAATTCATGAAGGAAAACACTAAAAGAAGATATAAATCCTTTAATTCCTTTTTTGGAAAGTGTCATTCAAAAAATTTACACATCAACTCTTTCTTAACCTGCTGTGATTTAATGAGATATTTCTCCCAGATCTGACATTGATGCTTTGAGGAATTTTCTATTATTTCTCTATAGGGGTATTTTTTTATTTACACCAAGATTTTTAGAGGATTACTAAATAGAACACTATCGTAACATAAAGAAACAAAATTATGTTTTAATATCTCAGTTTAGTTGCTTTGAAACTGCTATTAATACAAAAATGTTTGCTATTCTTACTTTTGGAGCAAGTCTTGTGAATTCAGTATCTTATGTGATAATATCTCATACACAATTCATCAATGCTATTCATGACAAAACTGTAAATGCAATATTGCGTATTTATATTTCATGAGCTGTTTAAGTTCTGAGAAGAGGCCACACATTTATCTATTCATGTATTAGCTATCTCTTTATCTGATAGTTGTATATTTCTTTATTTTTCCAAAATCCCTCTGTACTTGCTATAGTACAAGTAAATAGATAAATAAGCTAACAGGATAATAATGATCACAATGAATCAAATGTAATATAGAATAATTGTTATATAGTTTAAATTTAAAAAAGTTTTTCAATCTTTAATCTGGGTAAATTAGTTTATAGAAAAAGTCTTATAAATAGGGGACCATTATAGCCAAGTGCCTAGTAATTAACAAGGGTTTCATGAATCTTAAAAGACAAATTTTCTGAAATCAGAAGAGAAATAGGAGAAACTTCATAGTTTGGCCTATGATTTGAGAAAGTACATGGAATGACATCAACAAGCTACTTCGAAATTTTACAGACATGACTATTAAATTCTAAAGTTTATAATTGTCTCAATCAATATGAGTAGGTAAAAGGACATAGAAACAATTCAGTACTAATGAGGAAACTGAAATACATTAATTCTAACATTCAAAGAGTATCATGAAACTGTAAATCTAGAGAAAATCTTAGCTGAGGCTAATTTTGCTTCTCTCGTGTGGACATTAGTCCATGCGTAGAGACATTTTCCTGGTCACAACTGGATAGTTATAATGTTCACAGGATTGCCTTGGTTCAATTATAGTAGTCTCAGAGATGAGAGATACTGAACTAAAGGCTAGTAGACTGTAAAAAATAATCAGTTAGTGTGTGTGTGTGTGTGTGTGTGTGTGTGTGTGTGTGTGTGTGTGTGTGTTTCTGAAAACAGATAAACAAGCCAAGCGCCAGTGGCTCATGTGCATACATCATATGGTACCTTGGCCAAATTCTGATGCAGGTTAGTCTTAACCCTACAAAATAAAATGATAAATGGTCCCTTCGTTTTGCTTTTCAAAGCCAGGTATTGGTGTACTGTGTTTATCATGCCAGCTACTCACAGAGGCTGAGATCTGAGGATTGCATCACAGTCAGCTGAGGAGGGAAAGTCTGTGAGACTCTTATCTCCAAGAAACTTCTTTAAAAATGCTATAATGGGGCCGGAAGTTTGGCCTAGTGGTAGAGTGCTTGCCTAGCATGTATGAAGACCCAGGTTCTATTCCGGGGTACCACATACATATTAAAAAGCCAGAAGTGGTGCAAGGCTTGAGCAAAAAGGGTTAGGTATAGCTCCCAGGCCCTTAGTTCAAACCCCAGGACTGGCACCGTTAAAAAAAAAAAAAAAAACAGATACAGGAGGAATAAAATATACAAGCTTACATGTTCTTTTAAACTCTAATGAAAATGTTCTTCCAAACAAGTTATAATTAGTCTTGATGTAGTGGTCTATCAAATTATAGTCAGGACTTAATCAGTGATTTTTCCATTTGTGTGTGTGTGTGTGTGTGTGTGTGTGTGTGTGTGTGTGTGTGTGTGTGTGAGACCTGGGCTGTGAACTCAGACCTCATGTACTTACATGCAGTAACATATATTATGTTATGCAATATACAGTATATAATATGTTACTTCATTATCACATTTATTGATGCTTTCCTAATGTTTTCTAGAAATAATTCCACTTATTAAAATTAAAAGAAAATGTATTCATTTAATTATCCCTTGAGAATTGAGACTGTTTAATTGTCCCAGATTAAAGTATCTCTCCAAGCTATATTTTATTTTACTTTTAATTTCTTGGCTCTGGTTCAGTATTTATGCTTAGTCTTAGAACATTTTTTTAGTAAATTTTACTTTACTGAAAACTACTAATCAGAATTACATGTAGGCAATTATTCATGCACTATATTTTACCTTTAAGGAGAACTGAATACTATTTTGAAGCAAGAGTAACTCAAGTAGCAACTGAAACAACCAAAGAGCACTCTCCTATCCAGCAGGCCCTTCATTATATCTTTTCACAATTACTTAAATTTTTCTGGATGAAACATTTGCTTCAAATCATTGCTAATGCAACCTCTTAAATAATTTCAAAATGAGCTGGTACATTTCTATTAAGCAATCTTAATGAACAATTTAGCGAAGAAAATACTTCAGCATTTAGGGTATTTTTTCTTCCCTCTTCACATTTTTTTACATTGTTTATTACTTTCTTAAAAAATATATTTCTCACAGTGGGATGGTGACAGTAAGGTTCTTTATCAGAGGTATTTTGGTCACCTCTAATCACTTTTTTTTTTCCAGACCTGGACTTGAGCTCAGTGTCTGAGCACTGTCCTTGGACTTTCTCAAGGCTAGAGCTCTACCACTTGAGTCTCAGCACCGCTTTTTCCTATATATGTGGTACCGAGGAATTGAGCCCGGATCTTCGTGCATACTAGACAAGCACTCTACCACTAGGCCAAACTCCCGGCCCCTGAAATATCTTCTTTACTGAACTGTGTTTAACCATTTAGACTGCTATTATATAGTGTACTCCAAGAGTAACTTTCCAGTCTTTTATACTAACGTCATGAGATTTAATTAATTTGATTTTAATCGTTTTATTTCTAGTTGAGAAATCGCGGGGCCCAATGACATTTTGGCATTTGCTGGCGTCTATGACACAATGATCCTTACTGTCAGACAAAATAGTATTCTATACAAAGAGTCTAACATACTTGTATTCTTGAGCACAGGGTGCTAGCAACTTAGTTCCTTGGTAACAGAGCAACTTCACCTAATGCTTCTGAACAGTACTTGGATAGAGATAAACCAGATAGTGTAAAGAATCCAAACAGCTTCCAAGGGAGTATATTTCCTGAAGCAGAAGCACTGTAGTCTTCCTGAGATTTGGTCATGTTCTGTCACAATGGAAGATAAATGCAAGGAAAGTGCTCAGATCTGCCATCTACACGATCAGGAAGTCAACTCTGACCTGAAGCACTGTGCAAGTGTAGATGATAGTCAACTGTAGGGATAGAGCAATTTGGGGTTGGAGTCAAGAGAAAAGCAAGTGAGTTAGGCTTAGGGCAATTATTTATACCATCATAGTGTGGCTCATTCCTTAAGGGCAGAATTGCATCCATAAAATCAGCTGTGTCTATGTTGATGAAAAAACAAAGCACCGCTTTCCTGTTTGCATGAACTATGGTGTCTGATATTATTTGCAATCATTTTTTTGGTGTTATAGCTTCATGTCTATTCCTGAAGCTCCATTTAAGTGGGACTTCACTGAAGATACCCTTTATGAAGTGCTAAATAGTATCTTTAAACTTCCAATGTGAGACTAGTAGATGGGAGACAATACCCCCAAATTATTCAGGCTATGCTTGGACTCTCGCATTGCTCTTTTTGTTGTATTTCTGTATCTTACTACAATCCCAAGGTGCAAAACCGATTACACAAGTAGCTCTCTGTTATGCCCTTGTCCTTACTTCAGTAATATCAACGGGATAACCATGTTTTGTTTCCAGATTCCCTCAAAGTATATTATCATTTTTATTTTTATTTTTTTCTCATAAAATGTTTAAGTTAGTTTTATTTTTTATTGTAATGTATAGAGGAGTTACAGTTATATTTGCCAGATAGTGGGTGCATTACTTCTCACACATTGGTACCCTGTCTCATGTTTTTGTCCCCATTTCCCTCCCCCACCCCTCCCAATCATCTTGTTTTCCCCCTTCCCTTTCCTATTTCAAATAAATAAATAAACATATATACAATATGCCAGGTAACAAGTCAGATACTGTAACAATATGAGATTAAAAAAGGGAGACAAAGAGAAGGGAAATAACAATACATTAAGAATAACAATCGCACAAGATGAAGCTCCTGTTCCATATCCTAGAAATCCTTTCATTTAGCCTCATCCTATATGGTCTTATGTATCTAGGTTTTGCGCTATTGTAATTCTCTGCTAGGAGAGTCCTAGGTGTGTACTAATGATTACAAATGAGGGAAACCATTATATTTTATTTGGTAAGATGCTTAGAGCTTGAAAGAAGTTTCAATTCTCCAGTGTATTGTTTCAAATTATTTGAAAATAATAAATCCTATAGGTTATTTTAGTATCATGATCTGACACAAACATGTTAAATATTGATAATTTAATGAGATAAAATATGGATTCATTGATTTTGAACAATAGTCATTTGAATGATATTCATAGGATTATATTTGACCATCGTGTACAATATATGTAGAAAATGCTTTGCTTCCTTACGTAGTTTGAATTAACCAACATCCAATGCATTTTCATATTTATTAAACATGAGAATCTGGAATTTTCTTCAACGTTATGAAGAAGAAAGCACCTTAAATTTTAGAATTTGTTTAGAAGACTAAAATTCTGGATTAAATCCCATGCGTAATTCTATGAATGCTAATTTCACATTACTTTTTTCTATGAAAGTGAAATTTTCATTTTATAATTTGTTTCAATCAGATTTGCTCAAAGATTCTATTTTGTTTCCATGACTGGTGGTCAGTGACAGTCAAAATCAAGACAACAAATGTTTTTTGTTTTTTTTTTCTCTTTAGGGACTATTAGTTAAATACTTTCTTTAGAAAACACACCAAGAATGATAAGGATATATTTGAAATCTTTAAAAATCTTTTAGAATAACAATCACACTTTATATGGCTCTTGTTTCCATATCCTGGAGGTCCTTTCATTCAGCCTCATCCTATATGGCCTTATTCATCTAGGCTTTGAGCTATTGTAATCCTCTGCTAGGAGAGTCCAAGGTTTGTACTAATTATTACAAATGAGAGAAATCATTGAGCCTAAGTTCCTTGTTGTTCTTAATGTACTATGTGATTTCTCATCTCTTTTGTTGTCCCTAGGTTATTCTCATATTGTTACAGTATCTTACCTTTTTATCTGGTATATTGTAAATACGATTATTTGTTTATTTGAAATAGGGAAGGGAAGCTGGGAAAACAAGATAAGGGGAGGGGCTGGGAGAGGGAAATAGGGACAAAAACATGAGAAGGGGTATCAATGTGTGAAAAGTAATGCACCTACTATCTGGCAAAGGTAACTGTAACCCTTCTATTAATTATGGTAAAAAAAGAATAGGGGCTGGGAGTTTTGCCTAGTGGTAGAGTGCTTGCCTACCATGCAGGAAGACCCAGGTTGAATTCCTAGCATGCACGGGTATTCAATTCCTCCATACCACATTCATAGAAAAAGCTGGAAGTGGTGCTGTGGCTCAAGTGGCAGAGTGCTAACCTTGAGAAAAAGCCTAAGGACAGTACTCAGGCCTTGAGATCAATCCTCATGACTAGCAAAACAAAACAAAACAACAAAAAATAAAAATAATATACAGTAAAAAAATTAAAAAACAACTAAGAAATTTGAGAAGAAGTTTTGGGAGGGGTGAGATGCAGGAGAATGAACAGAATAACATCAAGCAAGATGTATTATACTAATAAACTATAAACTAATTTGTTAAAAAAGCATTTAAATTTATAAACATGCAGAAAAATAAATTATATGTTTTATTTACTTAGATTAAGAGAACAACATTTAATAAAGTAGGTCATGTCACAAATCAATTTGCAAATCAAATAAATGCTAATCAGTACTGATGACTAGAATCATATCAATCATCTTTTCAACTTTTCTATTCCTGGCATTTTCTCTACTTTTCTTTTCAGAATTCTTTCTTTGAGCATCAGGATTTAAATTCTAGCTTTAATTCTTCACTCAGTCTTCTCATGGCCACACATTCCCTTGTTCAATATTCCCAAATCTAAACTGGAATAATCTGTTGGCATGGAGATTCTCACCAGCCTATCTTCATGTGTATGGTTAACTTTTCACTCTTCTTCTGGATTCCATCACTTCACAATTTTATTCCACATGTCCTGTCTGAATTGAAAACTCTCCCTCTACCCTTCCATCTAATCACTAATTGAAATTATTATACTCCTTTAAAGAAGTGCAAAATCTCACTAAGCAGTTTTCCTACATCTGTTGTGACCACATTCTCTTATCCACACTGTCTCCCAAAAATACAAATAATTATCATTCAACTTTTTCCTTTATAATGCTACTCTGGTCATACTAAATCTGGTCATACTTTTCTAATGTTTGCTCCTTATATTTTGAACATATACATCATTTCTCCACTAAAGTTTCCTATTACCATGGAAATTATAGCACTATTCCATATTCCTGTGTATTCACAAACGCTGCCCATCATATCCAGTTGTACCTGTTCTCCAATCATTTTATCTAATCTACTCTAAGCATTTTTTAAATTCATCTCCTCTGTTAATCTACACAAAGACTTCTGTGTTTTGTAGTAGGTATTTGCCTATATGTTTCCAGTCCTCCACCAGAAACTGAAATTATTGTCTCAGTAATGCTAATTAACAAACAGCATTGCACTTAATCGTCACAAGTATTCCGAGAAGAATTTAACATCATTCTTGAGGGAATGATGCTGTTCATATAGTGAATAAATTGAGGGGTAGAAAAATGGAAAATCAAAATTAACCAAGTTCACACAGGGAATAGCTAGGAGAATTAAAGAAATAAAGTATTAAAGATCACTTCAAAATTTCTTATCAGTAATGTCAAGTATTCCACATTATATTTCAGGAAAACAGCCCCTGATACACAGCATAAACCACAGAAATGCTGCTTAAAGAATGAATGAACTCTCAGCATGAACTTTAACCCACAGAGACAAAACAGTTATAAGAATATTCAAAAAACTACAACAGCTATAGCTCAACCGTGCAAAAGTACCTACCCACTGTGTACACCTTATTTTTCCTACCCTTGTTCGGTTATATAACGATATCCTTGGGTATTAATGAGCCACAGATAATGAAATACAATTTTTAGGCCACAAAACTTTTTCATCTATGTGTCTCCGTTAAGAAAATAAGCTACCACTATACTCATTTTTCTCTTTTGAATAAATTTACAGGGCCCTCATGCCCACAGAAAAACCTGCTTCTGAAGAAAATGAGAATCACTCCAAGAAAGCCACTTCTTGTTTATGTGTCTTATCTTTTTCACTTTAGAACTGAAGAAAGATTTAGAAGAAACACTTGCTTAATACTTCAGAAGAGCTCTGAGGATAACTGGTAATGAAATAATGATTTCTAAAGCAGCAGCAGATTTGAAGATAAAACTTGCTGTGAAATGCAAAGATGATAAGTATTTTAGGCAAATAGCTCATTTAACAGCCATTTATGAAGGAGGTTTAATTCTAAGAAGTGCTTGGATTTAGCTCTTAAAGTCAAGTGATTATTTTAGGACATGAAAAAAAAGCAACTTGGTTAGAAAGCAAATAAACAAGTCATAAATATGTCGCCTTTGTTAGAAATCAAATTCAATCTCCTAAATTTAAAAAAGTTGTAGGATTGTTACTCTGTAAGAAATAAACAAAAAAAAGAGCTAAAGAGAGCAGAAGTAAGCACGTTTCATAACAGCAGAGCATAGTTGCAAACTTATAAAATTAAGATTATATATCATTTCTCCAAATACTTCAGTGCATCTTGTTCTATATTAACTACTAGAAAAGAGAGTGTGACAGTTATAAAAATAGGTAAAATAGGGGCCGGGAGTTTGGCCTAGTGGTAGAGTGTTTGCCTAGCATGCATGAAGACTCAGGTTGGATTCCTCAGTAGCATATACATAGAAAAGACAGAAGTAAGGGGCATCTGGGACCGTGAGTGGATCAACAAGATGTGGTATTTATACACAATGGAATTCTATGCTGCTGTCAGAAAGAACGATATTGCCCCATTTGTAAGGAAATGGAAAGACTTAGAAAAAATCATTTTAAGTGAAGTAAGCCAGACTCAAAGGAACATAGGCTCAATGGTTTCCCTCATTTGTCATAATCAGTAGAAACCTTGGGCTCTCCTAGCAGAGATTCACAATAGAGCAAAATCTAGATACCTAAGGCCATATAGTATGATGTTAAATGTAAGGACCTCCAGGCTATAAAAACAAAAGTCATATAATGAGTGATTGTTGTCTTTAATTTACTATGTTACCTCTCATGTCTTCTGCTGTCCCTTGGTCATCTCATGTTGTTACAAAATTTCACCTTGTTATCTGATATATTTTATATATGCTTAATTGGTTATTTGAAATAGGAGAGGGAAGGGGGGAAATCAAGATGTGTGGGAGGAGGGGGGGAGGGAAATGGGGACCATGACATGAGAAAGGGTATCAATATTTGTGAAGTAATGTACCTTCTATCTGGTGAATATAATGTAACCCTTCTATTAATTACAATAAAAATATGTGAGAAAAAAAGTAAAGAAAAAAAAAAAAACAGAAGTGGTGCTGTGGCTCAAGTGGTAGAGTGCTAACCTTGAAAGAGAAAGTGGAAGCACAGTGCTCAGGCCCTGAGATCAAGCCCAGCACTAGTAAAAAAATAAATAAATAAAAATAAAGATAAAAATAAAATGGGTAAACAGTATTTTAAGTTTTTATAAATATTATCCTTTGCATTTAATATTTTATCATTTAAATATTGCATCGATTCTGATTTTACATCAGAGTAGCGATGCATGGCTTTGCACTGTGCACCTAAATTTAAATCTTTCATGGAGAGATTTTTTTAAATATATGAAAAAACATTTTTTTTCATTCATCTCAATTAAGATTTGACATCTAAGTAAACAATTCTAATTCCTGTTTTCTTTCCAATTCATTTTGCTTAGATTCTATGGAGGAAAGAAGCTGAAGTACTTTAACTCAAGTCACATAAATAGTGTAAAGAATTCCCATGTGCTCCTTATCCAATTCCATGAGCTATAATAGTTTCCACATTGTCCCAAATGAGGAAGTTAACACAAGTGTCGTAACATTAATTCCATTACAGGCAAGAGCAACTTGTTAAGTCTTTATAAGCTTTAAAACAACACACAATATATGCCTGGCAATGCTTACTTTTGTTGCTTTCACTTTAAGTTTATATACGAATTATATTGTGTATACATGTGTCTGCAATATGTATGTATGTATGTATGTATGTATGTATGTTTGTGTGTGTGTCCACCTGTGTTTGTGTGTGTGTCTATGTGTGTGTGTGTGTGTGTTGTCCTGGTTCTAGGGCTTAAATTCAAAGTCTTGAACTCCTTTTGCTCAAACCTAGTCCAATACAGCTCCAATCTGGCTTGTTTTTCCAATTGTAGTTTATTGTGGGTGATGTTATAGTTACATTCATCAGGTAGTGAGTACATTATTTTTTGAACACTCACACCACTTTCCATGCTTTTCTCCCACTATCCTTCCCTTCCTCCCAGTCATCTTGTTTTCCCCTTTCCCTTCCCTATTTCAAATAAATAAACACATATACAATATAGCAGGTACCAAAGTCAGATACAGTAGATAAACCTTTTGTCTATCCTGGATTTCACTTCACTTATTCTCATCCTATGTGGTCATATGCACATAGCTATTGAGTAAGTGTGGGTCTCTGCAAGGAGTTTCCTCCCTCACTTGCAATAATTAGTCCACACTGGCTTTTTAAGTAATTTGCTGGAGATAAGTATCTCATGGATTTTCATTCCCTGACTGGCTTTGAAATATGATGTTCAGATATCAGCCTCCTTCATAGCTAGAACTACAGGTTTGCCCAGGTATATATGTAGTTTTATTCCTTGAGAGGGATGAAAATGGAATAATAGGTAAAATTTACAGGAAAATGAGTATTTTGCCATACAAGTCCTTTAATTTCTTATAATGCATTCTTTCATGCATATTACTCCTAGGCATGTTAACATTACAACCATTATTCATGTTGTTTCTGGCTATAACACAGATATCCTTTTTGCCTTTTGTCTATTTTCTTGAACTACATTAAAAGCTATAGATATGTGTGTACATTTGTTGTATGCAGATCAGCTAATGGCACTATTTATGTTACTATAAAAAGGCATAGTTATCTATGAACCTATTTCAACAAACTCATTTAAATGCAGGTTTCTGAAACAATCTATGTTTACTTAGAAAATATTTCTAATCAGTGTAGATTTGTGAGTAGAAGGAAGAGATAGAAAATAGGACAAGTATAATTGAAGTGAGCTGGACACACTGAATCTGGTACCATGATACTAAAGAATATTGAAAGCCCAAGTCCTGATTCCTAACACAAAAAGTGAAACTTGTTATTGGTAAAATACTCACTCCTCTGACAAAATAAATGACAAGTAATCAATAGTTTCCTTGCCCCTCCAGAGCATCTTGAACACCAGAAGATTTTTTTCAAGTTATGGTGGTCAACACCAACATGTAACATGAAATGCTTTACCAACTTCTGCCCAAATTCCTGCCCACCAAACTGTGAGATTAAAATTGTTGTATTAAGTCACAAAATATGAGGTATATCCATTTTAATATGAGGGACATCCATTTTAATGCAAGATAACATTATAGCTCTTATTTGAATAACAATTCCTTAAAATTATTTTACAAATATTGTTGTATTATTGTAAAAATTGAGACGCCAATGTATGTAGTCATAAATTTTGTTTTGTTGAAAAAGCTTTAAATGCAGATCCAATTAGAAATCCCTCAGGCAATGGAGATTATGTTCAGTGCATTGGAAACCAGCAATAACAATTACAGTGAAACACTAAAATATAATTTGCAAATACTGGCCCTAGAAGAGGAAACCTGGAAAGTGTTCATAAGTATTGAAAATGGGGGGTGTGATAAGACTTGGCTACATTCTTAAGTTTTAAAAACTCAACTCATACCCTCTATACATTATCCTGACAATATAAAAAAATTAAATTAGAGGCCAGGAGTTTGGCCTAGTGGTAGAGTGCTTGCCCAGCATTCACAAAAACCCAGGTTCGATTCCTTGGTACCATATATAGAGAAAAAAGCCGAAAGTGGTGCTGTGGCTCAAGTGGTAGAGCTCTGGCCTTGAGAAAGCCCAAGGACAGTGCTCAGGCCCTCAGTTCAAGGCCCAGGACTGGCAAAAAATTAAATAAAAAATAAAAACTAAAAACTCACTCAATTTATGTTATTCATAAGAACATAGGAAATCAAATATACAAACCAGGTAAATATCAATTGCTATTTAGTAGAAAATAAAACTTTATCATCCTTGTTTCAGAATTCTGCCATTAAGAAGAAAATAAAAGAGGAAAAATGCTGATTTCCAGATTGATATACTTTCTGCAATACCATACATAATACATGCCTCACAATTTGGAGTTGTTACTAAGTTTTATATTTTTGTCAGAGATTAGCAGTGTTTTACTTTCAAAGGGTTTTGATCCCTTGGCACATTTGATTTCCCCCAGGCCTGGGGAGGACAGTTAAGTCATGTAATGCTATTTACAATTTGGATACAAGTAAAGCATAATAATATTCACTGATTTGCCTGAGAGGTGACTCATTGAAAACTGACCAAGCTTTGACTGCATGCCAGCAGGTGTGCTCATGTTCCCTGATGTGGAGGTCATATAAGCAGAGCTCAGTATTAGAAAATGAGAATGAATTAAAGAGAAGTACGCTTAAAGCACAGAACAATCTCAAACATTTTAAGAAAATAAACTTAAATCCATCATCCGCATGGGAGCTTACATTGAAAAAAATAATTAAAAATGCCTCCCTCTCAAAAACTAATACATGATTTTTGTGTGTATGTGCTTTACCAGGACTTGAACTCAGGGTCTATGTGTTGTTCCTTAGGATTTTAAGGCAAAGTTAGTATCCTACCATTTGAATCAAACTTCCATTTCCATTTCATTGGTGGTTAATTACAGATAAGAGTCTCATGGGTTTTCTAACTTGACTGGCTTTTTAACAATCAGGCTCCTGTGTAGCTAGGATTACAGTTATGAGCTATCAGCCCCCATTCCTAATGTCATTTTTTTCATATATTTTTATTGTAATTAATAGAAGGGTTACATTATATTCACCAAATAGAAGGTGCATTATAATCTTCACATACATTGATACCCTTTCTCATGTCTTGGTCCCCATTTCCCTCCCCCTACCACCATCCCTCATCTTGCTATCCCCCCTTCCCTATCCGATTTCAAATAACCAAATACTCCTTAATGGCACTCTTTCATAAATTATTTTATATGTTATCTTTGTGTAAGTATCTTCACCACCCTACAAAGCAAGGCTTTTATACATTTTGGTTGGAATGAACTAGGGAGTGTTATCTTTTTCTTATTAGGTAAACATCAGGCTAACAAGGATTATGTCTTCCTGAACTTTTAAAATTTCCAAATCAGGGAATTCAGTCTGTAAAATTAGAACTTGATGAATATACTACTTGGATTAACTATAGTTATTGAAAAGTGCTTTCAGCAATTTAACAATACAGACAAATGAATCTTTTTAATTTTGACAATAAACCTGACTTTTAAACAATGTAATGATTCTACAAGTCACCTACACAGTGGGAAAATTTTTAAATGGTAGTATCAAAAATGATTCTATTAAAAAACTGCTTGCATATTACATAGATTAATATGTATCTATGACATACAAACCCTCAGCTTAATTTTAAATATGTTCTAAAATCTAAGTGCCAGGGATTGTATATAGAGACTCCCTTCTTGAATACTTATTTGTTAAACACGTCATTTGAAATATGATGTAAAAATCAATGTTAATGAAGTCTTTAATTTTAAAAAAATTGCTTGCAAAGTCTTCCCTTAGGAAAGTATAGTTTTTAAAAACTGGAATATATTAGAATGCTTATGTATGACTATAATTAACATAAATTTACATAAGTCCAAATGTTAATAACTCAGTCCTATATGGAATGGACTCTGAAATCTAGTTTTCAAAATGCAGTAAATTAAGGAAATCTCACAGTGCTCACATAGCTTACATTTTATCTTTAATGTTTTTATAATACTGAATAAGTAATAAGAAATAGTGTGTTTTTATACAATTTTATGTTACTATGTAAAATTTGTGAAATTAACATCCTGATTATCTAGCTTATAAACTAAATTCTTCCTCTCTTGATATTGATACAGAACTATATGTCAGCATTGCATGAGCTCTCAATTGACATGATACTCTTCATGCCATTGCAGTTATGAATTTAACAAATAAAAGATTGTCATAATTTATCTCTGAATATATCACAAATGTCACATTTTAGATGAAGAAAATGATAAATGACAAATCAAAATGCTAAAATTTTATCAATGTGCACAGTGGAGAAATCTTACAGATTTTCATATCTTAACACATTCTCTCCCAAATCATGGAATCTCACAGTTCTTATATCTACAGATTAATTTTTCCCCAAAGATAGGAAAATCTTCTTTATGACATTTAAACTTGATTTAAATATACATGACTAGCAAATATCAGGTTGGTTTTCCCTATGGTACTAGTAAATATTTTGTTGTACTTCTTTTTTTCCCATTAATGAAATCAGTTCTAATATTTCACAATTCTATGGGAAGCCTTCCATCTGGCAGAAGAATATTGCTTTTAAATTTGTGTTGTTAGGACTAGAAATGTCATTTCAAGCATTTGAACTAACATGTACAACATAATCCGGATTTATTAAAACTACTCCATAGAGCAACATTGTACAAAATTTATTAACTGTAAAACTGTGATAAGGGTCACTTGAGATGCAAAAGTTTAATTTGGAATATCATGTTGGGATACAGAATTGCTACACTTGATGCTTGTTAAAATAAATGGCTTAAATTTATGAACTTCCACAAATATAATTTCATATTATCTAGTATTTTACACAGCTCTGATTTGTTTAAATCTTATTCACAAATCCATAACTCATCTCAGGTGTAAAATAATACAACAGGTACAAATTTGATCTCACTTTTATTGCTTTATAGAGCACATCATGTGTCATTACTTGCCCAAACTTCAACATTTACTATTTCATGCTATTATCAATTCATCTTCTGATTTTAAGATTCAGAGCATTAGATAGTCTTTCAAAGGATACAAAAAGAAACAGTGAGTAAGGTATTAACTATGTGAAACAGGAGCATTTGCTTGTGAAAAGAACATTTAGAAAAAATATAGCAGATATACTCTCTTTATTTTTCTAAGTACTAAGGATTTAATGATAAAAGCTATGTCTTGACCCATGACAATGAAGTCAGTAAGGATAGCAGAGTATGGGCAGGAGATCCCTAGAGTCTTTAAAAACTTGTTGGGATAATGGACAGAGGGGTTACAGTTACATCTGTCAAATAGTAGGTGCATTACTTCTCACACATTGATATGCCCTTTCTCGTGTTTTTGTCCTCATTTCCCTCCCCCACTGCCTCCCAATCATTTTGTTTTCCCCCTTCCCTTTCCTATACAAATTCTTGAGAGATACCAAATTTCATGTGTTTCTATGTCTGTAACACGTATTACAAAAAATGGGTTTTGTTCATGATTAGGATATGAATACTTTTGGTTTACAGTAATATAATCAAACCAAATGGATGTCAATATGCTCTATTATTTTTATTTCACTTAGTCCTTATACAACTTCATCACCAAAAAACTGTTTGCATATTTTATGTCTGAGGTTACTGGGACTTGAATTCTCTTGTTCTCTAATTACTCAGAGCTTGTAAAATAATAGTGTTCTCTTGTCTCGAACCTCATCCTTTAGTGGACTAATCTCTCTTCTATCATGTACTTTATAATGAAGTTTGAGAACACTGTCAATGCCTGAAATTATTAATTAGATCTTTGTCTATTACCATACAGGAAACATGTTTTAGTAGGTAATTGTTATTTATATCATCTATTGCTATAAATTGGTAAGACTTGAGAAATGGGAGTGATAGATGGAGAAAGAGAGGATATGAGAACCAGGTAAGAGGACGTGGGGGAGGGAAAGTGGGACAAAAACATGAGAAGGGATACCAATGTCCAAGACTTCAATCCCCAGGACCAGCACACATTAATTAATTAATCAACTGATTAATAAATGCAAGTGTCTAAAGAAGAAAGTAGCATTAAAGAGATAACTGCAATATTTAAAACTCCGTATATTTCTTTTTGAATGATATTCAAGTCAGTATACCACAATCTCAGAAAGACAAATGATTTTGCAAAGAGGAATCAATTCAGATTCACTCTCCCATTTATCTGAAAGCCAACTCATTTTCTTTTTCCTCTTGAAATGCTACTCAATGACACAGCTGAATTTCAGAGAAAATCATTTCATGAAATTGTTCATCTGGTCAATTTTTTGTTAATAATGATTGAACATATGGTCATAAAACTATATGTACTGCTCCATTTTCTTTTTGCCAAGATACTTGTATCTATCCTATAGGCTCTAATTATCAAGGACTCAAAAATAAACTTCTATCCCAATAAAATAATGTCATTTTCCTATTCAGCCCTACTGTCAGTGATCAAAGAAGTATCATTAGAAAGACAACAATTACACACTCAGATGTTTGGCTAAGATATAGAACTATGATATGATCTATCTAATTTTGATAATTTACACATAAAACTTAAGAAATATAATTTAAGTAAAGCATTAATTTAGCCATATGTGAAAATACATTTTGATAAGATTGAGCTTTGTATTTAATACCCTGAACCAGAAAGCAAATTGTTCTAAAATTGATTTTTGACATGTTTCACTAATAATTATTCCTAATTTGAAATATAAGAATTTGAAACAATGTAATATTTTTAAAGTAATCTGCCTTAAGTAATTGCTTATATAATTTAGCTTTTAGATGGTATTATAAAAAACTGGGAGTTGGCCAGGAGTTTGGCCTAGTGGTAAAGTGCTTGCCTAGCATGCATGAAGACTCTGGTTTGATTCCTCCGTACCACATACATAGAATAAAGCCGGAAATGGTGCTGAGGCTCAAGCGGTAGAGCTCTAGTCTTGAGAAAAGTCCAAGGACAGTGCTTAGGCCCTGAGCGCAAGCCCAGCACTGTAAAAAAAAAAAAAAAAAGAAAAGAAAAGAAAGAACTGGGAGTAAAGTAAGTATATGTATTTTTTAACTTTTTCTCTAAATTGTTAACTATCATTTAAGCTTACACTGAAAAGTAAGACAACTTAAATTCTTTGTTTTAGAGACAAATTTTAATGAAAAATTTTAGCTGGGTGGTGGTGGCTCACTCCAGTAAGCCTAGCTACTCAGAAAGTGAAGAAAGCCTGTGACTCTTATCTACAATTAATCACCAGAAAACCAGAAGTGGAGTTGTGGTTCAAAGTGGTAGAACCCTAGGCTTGAGTAAAAATGCCCAGGGATGGTGCCCAAGCCTTGGTCAAGCCCTACAACTGATAGAAAAAAAAAAAAAAACAGAAGAAAAAAGAAAAATTTTTATTTGTTGCTTACTTTGACTTTAAATGTATTTTTAATTCACTTAAACATATTTTAATGTACTTTTTCACCCCACAGAGCATGAAGCATCAAAATCTCTTTGGGAAAGCATCCCTTCATGTGGATAAAAATTCCTCAGTACTTCCGAAGAGTTAAGGCCACATAGTTTTGTGGCTATACTGAAATGGATGATTATGTTTATAGGGAAAGTAAGAAGGACAAATGAATTGTCAATGCATTAATTTTTAAATAATTTTAATTATCTTTTAGTCATTATAAAAAGGAGTTGCCATTCAACAAAGCAGCTTATAAGCACAATATATCACGATTAAAACTCCTTTCAACTTTCTCACCTATATTTCTCAACCCACTGTTTCCCTCACTCTTAATCTTGTGGATATATATTAAATTTTTTACTGCATCCTCTCCCCTCCCACTCCCTTCTTCTCCTCATTCCTGTATCCCTGGACTCTACTCACCACTTTCAAGTAGCTGTTTCCTGTTTATTTTGTTGAACTATGATTTTTGCCTTTGTAATGAATTATATTGTGGTTTACTCCTAAATTCATCTTGTATCAATAAATACAGTTACTCATACTTGCATAATATCCATGGTATTTACTTATATATTTAGAAATCAATTTTAGCTTCTATAAATGAGAGAAAGCAAGTAACTACTGACTTTAGCCCTGACTTCACATGCATTTTTCAGGTTCTTTCATTTTTTTGTAAATTTCATTGTGTATATATACTACATTTTTCTGGACTCATTTGTCCATTGAGGGACACTTGGGCTGATTCTATGCTGTGGTAATGGTGAATAGTTCTGCAATGACTATGATTGTCCTGCTGACTTTACAGTGTCCTCATTTGTGGTCTTTTAGATAAATGCCCAGGAATTTACTCTTTATTTAAAGGGGTTTTGCCAGGGTCTATGTATTGTGTACAGTATTTCCCTTTAGAATATCTTCTCTATCTTAACAAAGAAATGATTGTATTTAAGAAATATTAATATAACCTTCATACTTTTTGTACTTTATCCTCATTCCATTCTCGTGGCTGCCATATAAATATGTATCATCTATGTACTGTCTACAGTTCATCACTTCGGTGAATAGCTTGGTATAATTCATATCGGAGAGAAAAAGATATAGAGCCCCAGGGAACAGCAATAAATTTGGATCAATATTAAAAAATTTAAACAATATTCAGAAAATTATTCCCATAGAATTTATAGCAGTAGAAGGGGAATGGTGCCATTTACAACAAGGGAAGGCAATTAGGAGTGTAGCAACTGAATAAAAATGTAGATTAGGAATCCATACTAAAAGCCAACCTGAATTCTTCACCATGCAGTGGTGATTCTAAATAATAACAGTTACAAAACACATCTTAACAAGGCTGGCTGTTCCCAAAGCTCCCCACTGAGACAGCCTATGAAAAAGAAAAAGACATTAGAACTGATGTGTTTACCTTGACTTTAATATCAAGCCCCTATTGAGTGTGTAGAAAATGTCACTTTGGATCCTGACTTATTAACTATCCAACAAATCTTTTTTGATTTACCACTGTATCAAACATTTTTCTCAACACTGAAGACACAAACAAAAACTAGGTTTCTACTCACGTTTCTTTCATAAAGCAATGAGGAAAAACAAAGCAAGCAAGTAAATGTATGGAAGATGGCAAAGCAGAAGGAAAAAAAGTAGTAGGATGAAGGACAAAAAATACTATAATAAAAGTATATATGGGAGCTGATTAAGGTAGATGATGAAAAGCTCATAAGGACCACAGAGAAGATGGAATTTTAGAACATATCTGAAAAAAAAACAGAGATCATATGGATGTATCTGAAATCTGAAGAAAAAGATATGCATCTCTAGTTCCTTTAGAAATAGGAAAGGAAAAAAAAGTATACACAGTGACACATTTAGGAGAGGAATATCTGAGGGAGAGTGGCTGAGCTGTGTGTGTGGAATGATGCACACCAAAATGTGGTGGAGAATTGTTGACATGTTGGTCAATGAAGGTCTTATAAACACTTCTAGTCCTGTTTTATTCTGTATATTCCGAAGCAATTGAAAGGTTTTGAGAGACAGAATCCCATGGTGTGTTCATGTTTTATATAAATATGTTTTATACAACTTAAAAGTTTCATGAAGATTCTTGATAGTGTATTAAAAATAAAGAGAAATCTTAGAAAATCCATCACCTGGTGAGGTAGTACCCAACCTAAATGCATCTGGCTCCATGGAGCTACTGGAAACATTAAACCTATTGAGTCTACAATGAGACAGTCTATGGGCATAAAGTTTACATTTGATTTCAAAAACTTAATATGGAAAAGGACAAAATCTCATTCTTTTTAAACCTAAGCACATATTGAAAATCATATTTTGAATACTTTGCATTTAGTAAACCACATTATTAAAATTAATTTGACCTACTTCTTCAATTTTCCAACATGTATATTGAAAACTTTCAATACACACACACATATATATATATATACATTCAATATATATATGTATATATATATATATTACCATTCAATGCTTTGGATCACCTGAGAAGTTTTCTGACTTTACACATACTGTGCTCAATTTAGAACTGAATATGGAGTTTAAGAGACAAAGATGACCACAGGTGTTTTGCCTGGGTGACTCAGAGGCTTACGTTGGCATTGTGAATGCAGTTGGGAAGATTAAATGATAATATTTGAAAGGAAGGATAAGGGTCATATTGTATGCCCAGATTGACTTCTTTTTAAAATTTGCTAATTAGAGAATGGAAACATGACATCTTAATCTTTATGGGCATGGGAAACAGAGCATATTAAAATTCGACAATTCTCTCTTCCCATTTTTATGACAGGGAAAGTTCCCATCCTCTCTCCATCTCCTCAATTACTGTTGGCTCTGTCTGCTGCACAGCCAAGTGGCAGGTGAATCCATCAAGCATGTATGCCACTTTGCTGTTCAGAGCCAGACATGGCCCTCAGCCACCTGAGTGGGTGGAACACTGCCAGGAAAGGGCTGCCGTGTAGTTTTCCAATTTTTACAGTGACTCTCATGAAAACTGTTCTCTTAAGATCCCTCAGTATTCTCTTTAAGGGCTCATGGTGGCAATATTAGGACTGCTGTTCTGTATTTTAGTCTGTGATGAACACAGGAGCAGTAGGACATGGTCACAGGAGGTACTGCAGTCCACAGTGCTTTCCCCAAGGGAAGTCTTTGGAGATAAAATGCAGAGGTTTGCAGAAAGTGAAGGCCAGCACTTTTATGGAGGCTATCATGGGAAAGGCAAGTAGGTTCAGAGATGTTCTGTAGTTCCTGCCTCATTCCTGGTTCTCACACAACTGTGGATGGCAGAATGCTTATTCTTTCAGTTTAATTTTTGTTTTAAGTTAAAACTGAACTGACATAAAGAAAAGTTTTCAAAAAAACACAACAAAACAGAAAGGAATTCTGGTTCTGTCATCAAGTTCACACTGGCAAGGGATTCTCTCAACTGATTTTATTAGTGGCTATTCCTGTCTCTCCTCAGCTAGAAGTGGCCTTTTTCCAAAAAAAATTAAAAAGAATGCTGAAATAAGAGAAGATAATAAGGACAGCACAACATGGCATATTACTCCAGGAGTATTTGCTTTGAATCATGTCTCTAAGAGACCCTGAGCAGAATCTCTCATACCCAGCCCCATTCCCGTTTTCTCATGAGTGTGGATACTGGCAGTAGACGTTGGTTGGTGACAATGTAGATGTTGGAGTTTTCATGTTGAGATCTTTTCTGTCTTATTATGAACTATCAGTTAGGGTAGAATTTGTAGGCTGAGAACACAACTGCACATTTCAAAGACTATTGCCAATGCCTCAGTTAGCATATTCCAGACACAAACACTCCATTTTAAATGGTAGATCGCTCAACTTAGATTTGAGTGTATGTAGTATTGGGGCTTGAATTTGGGGCCTTGTGATCTCATTTGTATTTTTTATTTTTTAACTCCAGACTGGTGCTCTACTAACTGAACCCTATTCCCACTTCCAGCCTTTTGGTTGTTATTTGGAGATAAGAGTCTCACAGACTTTTCTGCCTGGATTGACTTTTAACCACAATCTTCAAATCTTAGACTCCTGAGTAGTTAGGTTTCACAAGCTTGAGCTGCCAGTAAGATAAACTATTTTAATTTCAATTTCTCTTAAGAACAGCAAAAATACTTGTGACTATCAGGAATGGTTTGTATCATAATGCTCTAATAATGAAAATATATGAGCTATATTTTTACTCTTGTGTCAAAGACTTCTAATATAGCAAAAATGTCTCATAACTGAAGCTCTGATTTAGTGTTCTTGTTGACTCTGATTTAACATGAAGGAGGCCTGCCAACTTTGGGTTAGCACGAAAATTAACTTACCTTGCAGCTATTTGCCAGTGAGAGAAATTGGAATGCAAAAAGCAGGTTGAATATTTAGTTCATCAGGAGCAATATTGTTTGAAATACTTACTCTTTAGTTTTCATAATGTTCCAGCTTATTTAAAATTTGCTTTAAGGGAAATTGACAAAAACATTTTAATTTTTTTGGTTCACTTGATTCATATTGCTTTTACAGCAAAAACTCTTAATATGTGCTTATTGCAAATATATGAGATTATTAGTTTGTAGCTGATGTTTAATTTTTTTAATTTAGCATACTTTACAGTTTCAGAAGTTTTTAGCAAAATTAAGTTGCAGAGTATTTCCATACATCGTATTTATAAACTCCTATTAGTAAAAACCATCACATAAAGCGAAACAGAAGAAAAAGTTTCTATTAGAAGGTATGAGATTGCATGTAGGAAGCCTGAAGCTTCATTTCATTTGGGGCCCTTACTACGCTCAAAGACAGAAACCTTACCTCAGTCTTCTGGAAATATTCAAGACATGGTGTTCAAAACATGGCACTGGAAGAGAATCCTGTTATGACTGGAGATGAGACCACAGCAGGACTGCCTCCCTGTCATTGAATTCTATACCCATGCCTCTAAAAATTCTTACATCCATCTAGACATCATTTGTTCAGGGAGGATCCACTATTTTTTTTATTTGCTTTGTTGTGTGTTTTTGTTTTTATTTTCCTCCTTCATGAACCATAAGGCCTCTGAGGTATCTGGTCCATATTCAACTTCTAAAATAATGTTGTGAGAAAATCTTCATTCATTTGTCATGCCACACCAGAGAATGAGACCCTTAAGGAACAATCACAGACATGGATAATTTAGCCTGGAGCCAGCACTTCTTTTAAAGCTGGGAAAAATGGGATTCCACTCCCCCATTTCCTAAGAAAGAGACACCAATATTCTTGTTTATGCCTTCAAACCTGTGTTAGCAATAAATATGTCAGTATATAATTGTGTTTTCTATATCTACTCACTTCTTGTTTATATTACTTCAAATACTTAGTATGTATATTTCTGTTTCATAAATAAGCTCATGATTTAGATACTATTCTGAATCTGATAATTAGCTACACCTTGCACAGGTCCTCACTAATTCCACAATATTGAAGTATCATAATTAATTAAATCAGTTACTACTTGTAACTTCACATTTTATCCAATGTTGGAATAAATAAACATATAATTTTACATTTCTAAGATTATTTTGTTATAATTAGGAGACAGAATTCCTTGATGTAGAATTGCTTCATCAAATAGGGTCTGAGGTTTTATTTTTTGTTTTGTTGAGACAAACAAGCAATGCAGCCCCAGTAACCTCCAGCTAGCAATTTTTCTACCTCAGGATTACTGGTATCACTACATCACAAAAGAATTTTAAACTTTTGCTGGGAATTTGGCCTAGTGGTAGAGTCCCAGCCCAGCTATTATCTTTTTTGTTAACAAATTCTTATACACAGTCTATTTACATTCAGGCTCTCTTTCTCCTTCTCCTTATGTTTATTTTTTAATTTCTAAACTAATATAAATTAAATTATATAATTTATATAATATTATATATTTTCTAACATTATTCAGAAAAATATTAATTATAACCTCACTAGTCTCACTCAACAATCAATGTAACAAACAGTGGGATGGACTACTTTGTTCTAGCTAAATGATATTTATATACTGAAGTATGAAGTGTGTATATATAAACTCTTAGATAAAATTAAGCTACCATAACAACAATTATGTTCTAAAACACAGAAAATGAAAAAAGAATGAATTTCTAAAACGGCTCTAAAGACCAAAGCAATTTTGAGGTCTTCAAATAGGTATCACAATTGCAGGATGATATGATTGTTGATAGAGAGCATGTATGTATGCATGTAATTGGTGTGTATACATATGCATGTGTATGTACATATATATTTGTGTATTTATATAATATGTATGTTAATGGTCACAGACACACAAGAAAAACTCATGAAAGCCTCCAAGGCAGTGAGCTAGAAATTAGTTTCTTATGGAAAGACAGAGACTCAAATTTCTTTTTTTTTTCTGTGAAAGCGATACTGAAAATATTGGCTTAAATACCAGGAAGAAACCAACATGCTTTCTTTTGGGGTATCCTGAGTAAGAGGAAAATTGGTAGCTTTATGATAATTTGAAGCTTCAGGCTGTGCTGAGTCTTGCAGGAAGATAGGATAATTTTGAGTTGTGAATCTATCCATTATCTCCATGGAACTCTTACATCAAAGAAACAACAAAATGTAACCAATAGCCTTACATATTAGTGACACATGGAGGATCCTGTCTTACCAGTAAAGAGAAAATCACGTAGAGGTTGAGCTATTGCACAAATGCTACATGGGATTTTCATAGAACTAGGTACGAACCACATCCTGCATATAAGAAGGCCATATAAGATGTTCTCCTAAGCCTCATTGTAATACTCGGTTGTGAAGTATATTCAAGTTACTTTAAATAATTATAAGCTGAAGATTTCCGCATTAAAAATAGACATGTGTGTTATCAGAATTATTTTAAAGATTGTTTGCTACTGTAGCTCCTGTCCAATGGACAAGAGTTTTTATAAATAATTCTATTGGTAACTTTAATAGCAATGTCATCAATTAAAGTTTGTTCAGTGATACAATTGTTTCATAATTTTTTTTATCATCATTACTTAGCTGTACAGGGAGTTTCAACGCAACATGTCATTATGAGCACAACGTGTCTTGATCAATGTCATGCCTTCCACCATTCACCCCATCTCTTCCAATCACACCCCTCTACTGAATTTGCCTGGTTCTTTTTGCATATGTGTAAATCTAATAATCAAAGCAGAAAAAAAGATAAATCATATATATACTTATCTAAATAAACAGAAGTTACATCATAATATCTAATATAGTACATTTCAGAGCCAATAAAATGTCAAATAATGATTAAAGAACAACTCCACCAAATAAGCATACCAATAGTTAATGTTTGTGCATATATACACATATATGTATATATAGATATATGTACATATAGAATTATGTGTACTATTATGTTTACTAGACAGAAAATCCAATTTTTATGAAAAATATGTTATCATATTTAGACAACAGAAAGGTTCATTTGAATTGTTGTATGTTACATATATTGAATTTATAATAATATTACCAAGAAAGGTTCCTAGCTTATTTCACTGGATAATTTGATAAAATGTTTAAACACCATTAACCTCAGTTCTTCACAATCTCTTAAAAGAACTAGAGGACAAAATACTTCCAAATGAATTATGTGAAGCTAATAATAGAATAAAATGAAAGTCTGACCAAGAGATTATTAGGGGAGAAATACATTTTATCCTTATACAAACACAAACATCTTCAACAAACAATAGGCAACAGAAACCAACTATGTGTACAAAGATTTATACATTATAGTCAAGTGGAGTGAATGCAAGACCTGTTCAAAATTTGGAGCCCATACAATACATTTTATCATATTAACAGGCCAAAATATTACAAGATAATATGAATCCATGCAGAAAAACATTTAGCAACATTTATCACATTCATCATAAAATTTACAGAATACATAGTTGAATTGTAAAGAATATATAAGAATACATAAAAATTTACAAGTAACATAGTAAGGACAATTTTTTCCCTTTCTGAATGTAAACAAGAAAAGTTTGCTCTCATCTCTTTTACTTAAGAAAGTAAAAAAAAAAAACAGTTCTGGAAATATATGTAAGGGAAGACTAAAACACATGCGGCTTGTAAATGAGAAAATAAAATAGTCTGTATTTACAGATCACATTATATTCTATATATGACTGCAAAATCTACCATGTTCCAAAAAGATTAGCTACAAAAAATCACTTTCATTTCCACATGTTGGCAGTTTGTGCCCAAGTAACACAATCAAATCTCAGCCTCCTGAGTATCTAGGATTACAGGAGTCACCAGCTCAGGCCATTACAAGAATCTTAATGAAAATGACATGGTGTCTTACTGAGCTTTGAATTGCACTTCGCACTATACTAATAGGCATTTTTCATGTGTTTGTTAACATTTGTATGATTTTATTTGGAGAAATGCACATTTGTTTGTCCAATTTAAATTGGGCTGCTTCTGTTTGTGATGGTCTTATTTCCACACATTTTGAATATGATATCTCTATAAATTAAACTACATCACTACCTTTTTTTCCCATTCTGTAAATTATCCTTCTTGTATTCTTGTTCTTTGTATTAAAGTTTTTCATTTTGAAGCCCAAATTACATATTTTTTTATTTCTAATGTTGTTAGCAACAAATTATTACCAGCTAAAGTATGGATTCATTTCCCGCGGGAACCCAGGACATTAAAGAAAGAAAAACTCGGTAATGAGCCACATGCGGTCTTCCCTGTTATGTCCATTAATTTTTATGCCTGTCTTCCTAACTGAGGAGATGTAAGTCTCCCTCAATATTTAAGAAACTACTACCGAATTGGGGCTGGGAGCTTAGCTACTGGTAGAGTGATTGCCTAGCATGCACAACATCCTGGGTTCGATTCCTCGGTACCACATACACTGAAAAGACTTAGAGCGCTGGCCTTGAGGAAAGACCAACGATGGTGCTAAGGCTCTGAGTTCAAGCCCCAGGACTGGCAAAAAATACTACCAAATTCAAAATCATGAAGAATTATCAGCAATTATTTTCTAAGGGTTTTGGGTCATTTAAAGTTATCATTTGGATAACTACTAGTATGCCAAATTATTTTATATACAATTTATACTTTATATTTCTATATACAATTTTATTTTACACACAATCATTTTATGTACTATTCTTGGATCGTACACAATTTAAAAGATTGCTTTACAGGTGCTAATAGTTCTTTTTGGTAAATGGTTTACCTTATATCATTTATGTCCAAATACTGATAATTTTGCTTTTCCAATTTCTACTTTCGATTTCTTTTTGTTACATAATTGCTGTGTCAAAATGGACAGTACTGTGTTGAACATTAATAATGGAAGATAAATCCTTTTCTTGTTCAGGATTTTAGCAGGAATTCCTTGTTTTTTCATATATTTTATTGTAATTAATAGAAAAGTTACATTATATTCACCAGATAGAAGGTACATTACTTCACATACATTGATACCCTTTCTCACGTCATGGTCCCCATTTCCCTCCCCCCTCCTGCCCCCACCGCTCATGTTGTTTTCCCCTTCCCTATCCAATTTCAAATAACTAATGAAGCATATATAAAATATTAATTACAACAAAAATATGTAAAAAAACAAGGAAATCCTGCTAAATGGGTAGGGGAGAGGGAAATGGGGAAAAAACATGAGAAGAGGTATCAATGTGTGAGAAGTAATGTGCCTACTATCTGGCAAATGAAACTGTAACCACTATATACATTACAATAAAAGATTTAAAAAAATATCAGTTAATCACAAAGTATATATCTTGTAGTATTATAAGTAGGAGATTAGACACCTTGTTGAAACTGAACTATTCAAAAGAAATCTACTAATTGCCTGACTTATGTAACTCTAAATTCTCTGTATATCACCTTTACAATATTTTTATGTTACTAAAAAAAAAGTAAACTAAGGAAAACGTGATTTTTCAAATATTTATATTTGTAATCTTATAACAAAGTTATAAGCTCTTCTATAATAATTAACCTTTTTTGATAAATAAGTTAAGAAAATAATTTTTTAAATTTATTGATTTTTGGAAGAAATTCAGTTTATAAAATATTAGGTTTATTTATTAATGTAAAGATGACTTTAATGTTTGGCTTACAGATAATCACTAAAATGATCATGATAATTAATTATGCAATTTTATTTGAATCAGAATTATTCAATGATTTCATTCTGACTACAACATATCAAATCGCAAAAGCATTAATAGTAGCATCTGCTTTTGACTGTGTACATTCACTATAGGAAAATAGGAAATGGAAGCAATTACTAGAAAATAGCACAACTTTATGGATTATAACTCTGAAACAACTTAGATTACATTTTCTTCTGGCTATTTATTTTCACAAGTAGCAGGTCAGTATATCTTAAATAAAAATGATTGATTTGATATAGCGCAATAATTTACTATTATCAAAGATAAGATCATCTTATACAATCTTCAGAGGAAAAAAAAGGCAAAATATGAGGAAAATAAAGCAGAGTATCTGAAGGAAATGCTTCCCAGAAAGCCTGAGACAATGATCAGTAGAAAGACATGAAAATATTTTTCTTCTCCAAGAACTGAATTCAATGTAAAGGCAAGGAATTCTTGCTTCAAATGTAACCAGGGTTGGAGGCAAAGTACCTCATAATATATGCTACAAGGAAAATTCATTCTCCTCTAGCCTCAGTCTCAGTCTAAAAGTGGAGTTTGGGTATGAAAATTACAAGATCAATACACTTTTATGTTTTTGTTTCCTTGAGGTAAAGAAATGGTTAAGATGACTCACTCTTTCCTCTTTTTCTGGTTCTTTTTACTTGGATGCTAGTTAAAACTGCCTAATTATTTTAACTATATTGATTATTGTGAGAGATTTTTCCATTAAATATGTTTGTAGTATATTATATTGTGTCCAGGGAATCCTGACTAGCCTTTCTGACACAAGCCTTTGCTTTTCTAAGACATTGGATGCATACTGGAAATGATGAACCAACTACCTGCTCTTTAGTAAATGTGTTTTAATAAATAGTAAAATGAGCTGATCAAGCCATCTGTGTTCTTCTCATCTCGTAATAAAAAAATGCATTTGTCTGACGATGTCATATGTTTCTGAGAATGCCGTGTACTAGATTTTATGATGGTATTTATATGGCTTCCTCTAAATGAAATAACGCAAGATGTTTATGACTTCAACATCTGTTCCCAAATTCTCTAAGCCACTTCACCAATGGCTCATATTGCTCTGGGGAAAAAAATAGAAGTGATTTGATTGTTGCTTCTTATGGTTGCCCATATAGGCCTGCTTTTTTTTAGTGTATTGTTCACTTGTAATCTAATAAGTGCTACAAAGAAAACTGCTGATTTTATGAACTAAGAGAATGAGACAAATTGAAATGAAAAAGTGTCCAATGCAAATATTTATGAGCAAATTCTGAGCTTTTTGCTCATTATTATTAATGTAAACAATGTTGCTTGAAATATTTTTAATAAGTTGTGTTTATCATTTCTTCACATCAACAAGAATGGAATTAAAAAGTACAAAAGCTATGTACATATGTCTACATAGGATTAGGCTAAGCGAAATAAACTCCAGGATATGGAATGAAGAGGTTTATCTTTGTGATTGCTGTTCTTAATGTACTATGTGCTGTTATTTCTTTTCTCTTTTTTCCCTTTATGGTTTATCTCATGTTGTTACTGTATCTTCTTTTGGCACTTGGAATATCACATATATGTTTGTTTATTTGAAATAAGAAAGAGAAAGGGGAAAACAAGATGACTAGGGGGTTCGGGGAGAGATAGTGGGAGAAAAACATGGGAATCAATTCAAGAAGTATTGTACCCATTATCTGATTAATGTAACTGTAAACTCTCTATACATCACCCCCCAAAAATACATTAAAAAGTACTAGTCAAAGGTCATTATGATAGTTTTTTACATATATTTTATTGTAATTAATAAAAGGGTTACATTCATTATGATAGTTTTACAATCAGGATCACTAAATACCAGTGCCTTAGAATTTGTGTATTAGAGAAGACTGGCAATCATTCTAAGAACTTTCTTGAAGCCCCTATCTTAAGCTACAGCCTAGTTTGTTCAGCTGCGACTGTGAATTAAACTATCGCTTTTAAACAGTGGTGTTTGACTACATTATTACCACAAGACTTGAGGAAAGTCACATCTCTCCATATAATACACAAAGAACACAGACTTCTGGAAGAATAAACAACTGAGGTATGAATAGTGTTTAAAAGACTACTCTGAAAATTCAGGTAAAACCAAAACAAGATAATCAAGACAAATCAAGACAAATTAAGACAATCAAAATGTCATTTGAGAATATCACAGGCTAAGTAATTTACAAGGCAGGATGACCTTGAGTTAGCAAGCATGGGTCAAAAGTCAGATTTCTGGTATTGAGGAATATGAGGGCATACACAATCTGATCTCCCTGTTGCCTATGGCCTCCTTGCTTTCTTTCTGAAAAGAAAAAACACAAACCTTAACAAGTTCTATTTTATATTTAACTCTGTAACTAAAATTCTAACTTTCATTTTTTTAAAAAATGATTCATGTATGTTCATGTGGATTTAATACTCATAAAACATTTTCCCTAGAAGATAAGGTGGTCTAGGAAGAAGTTAGACTCAAAATATAAATGGGAAAGGATATGTGAAATGTTGGTATCTCCAATAGGAATAGTTGATTTGGGAAAAATTGAGGTTAAAATAAAATGGGTTTTAGACATATTGATATTTAAGTTATGATAAGGTCAGTTTTTGTTACTGAATAATGCATTGAAATATTTGCATACATATTAAATATTCTCTCTTGTCTGTAATGACTATGATTTAATCAGAAATCCCTACTAGCATTTATTGAACATAATGTAAAAGCTAATTATTAACATTTCAATGTAGATAGATTAGGAGAGGTTTAACAGAATTACAGTCTTTTTTCTTGAAATGTTTCAGCTTGGCTTTTATTTCATTTTTTATTGCATTTTACTGTCAGGATGATGTATAGAGGGGTTACAGCTACATTTGTCAGGTAGTAGGTACATTACTTCTTGAATTGTTTCCCATCTTTTTCTCCCCCTTTCCCTTACCCCACCTTTCCCAATAATCTTGATTTTCCCCATCCTTTTCCTATTTCAAATAAGCATACATGTTTATGATGCTTATCACATTGACTCATTGACAGATGACTCTTAAAACAAGTAGTTAAAATTTTCCCTATTGGAAGCATTTAAGAGCAATAAAACATAAAGCTAGAATCCAGTTTGTGAACACTCCTGATTTTTCAGACCAGAGAAGCATGTTGAAATTTGCAGTTTACTGTGGTATCTCCCTAAGGCTTCAGTGGTAAAATCTCTTTCTCTCACAGTATGTGAGCCAAACTTATTCAAGTACTAACAAATATATTAAAACAACTTCAGCAAGATATTCCACTGGCACTTAGATCTAATATAAAACATGAAACAGAGAGAATAACCAAAGTCAATTTAGGTTATAGAACCAGTCCACCCAAATTAATATTCTGAATGTTTGTCCTACCTCATTTTGTCTTAATAGAAAAGAATAAAAGGCTTGGGCTAACATGCAGTGCTAGTATGTATGATACTTTCTGGTACTACTTAAACAACTCTATCAAAGCCAAGTTCAACTTCACTTTTAAAACTCAATTATTTCATTTGCAGGATGAAATCACTCCTGTTCTTAGTTTATAAAGCCTATTCAACCTCCAAGCAAGAAACAATCAGAGTTGTAATCTGACATCCCATTTTTTTCTTTTTTCTTTTTTTATTGTAATCCATACAGGGGTCACAGTTACATTCTCCAGACAGAAAGTACATCCCTTCTCACACATTGACACCCCCTTTCATGTTTTTGTCCCATTTCCCTGCCCCCATCCCCTCCCAATCATCTTTTGTTCCCCCCTTCCCTTTCCTATTTTAAATAAACATATATACAATGTACCAGGTAAAAAGTCAGTACTGTAACAATATGAGATTAACCCAAGGGCAACAAAGGAGAAGAGAAATAACATAGTACATTAAGAACAACAATCACATAATATAAAGCTCTTATTTCCACATCCTGGAGATCCTTTCATTTAGACTCATCCTATAATATGGCCTTACACATCTAGGTTTTGAGCTATTGTAATCCTCTGCTAGGATAGTCCTAGGTTTGTACTAATTGTTTCAAATAGGGAAACCATGGAGCCTGTGTTCCTTTGGGTCTGGTTAACTTTACTTAATATGATTTTTCCAAATCTTTGCATTTTGACATCCCATTTTTATTAAAAAAAAAAGAATCCCACATTCCCTAAAAGAAAATGAAAATTTAATGCAGAGAAATCCCTGTCCCAAAATTCGGAGTTCTGTTTCTGGGTGGTCTCCCTATAGAGCGTAAGAAGGAAGAAAAGGGATTAAATATGAAGCTGTTGCTAATTCTGAATCTTCTCCATGTATATATTTGACAATAAAGAACAGAGAGAAAAATCTTTTATACGATTCAGGACTGACCCATGAAATAAAAGGCTGTTCCTGGTGACAAGTTAAAACTGAGCACAACCTGTAATTAGTCTAGCAATGTAATGTATGCTGCTGACTCATTGATAATGTGCAATCACAAAGAAAGCTGCTATTTTAAGTTAGCTACCCACTGTTTATCTTACTAGGGATGTGGAAGTGAAACATGTTTGGATTCCTTAGCATTTTGAAAGTGGTGATTTCATTCTTTATTGAGATCATTTTCTCAAACACTTGACTCAAATTCTTTACGTAATCGTTTTCACAATTTAACACATAATGATTTAAACAAAAACCTTCAGATATAAGAAAACTAACATAGTTGTACCATATTAACCAAAGAATTCATCTATCATATTTCTAACTACAATGCTGTAATGAAGAATACCTTGCTCCTGTATAAAGTAACTTCTTAATATTGAATTTTACACTAATATATGTTTATTGAGATAAGTTGTAATATAAATCTAACTAGGAATATATAGCATGGCTAGCAGGATAAATACATTCTATAAGTATTAGTAATTATTTTTAAGAGCTTTCATGGAAGTTACATGTTATTGCTAAATCATTCCATACTTATTCTGATAAATATTCACATACTGTACTTGTTTCTGTATTTAATTAGTTAAGAATGCAATGATAGTCATTTGTTACTATGTATTATTAGAATCAAAGAATAATCAAAGAATATAATAACTATAATAATAGTCATTTCTACATTTAAAAAGTCAGTAATATATTTACTGGATCCAAATGGGCAAATTAGCTTTTATTTCAAATATAATGGATCAATAAGATATGAATGTAGCATTGATTTGAGTAGCTTCATAAGCATTCTTTGATCTGGTAAAACTTTTCCCTTCCTTCCTTCGTTCCTTCCTTCCTTCTTTCCTTCCTTCCTTCTTTTCTTTTTCTTTCTCTTTCTTTTTCCTTTAGTAGTATTAGTGATTGAACTCAGGGCCTAGTGCTTGGTAGGCAAGCACTCTACCACTGGAACCATGCCTCCAACTTCCATACCCTATTCTATAGATTGCACTATGGAATCCATGTAGAGTCTCACATCACGTCAGGGCGGACAGCACCATGGCTGGTGCTCCGCACTTTCAATGGAAGTGACCATTGCATGCCACAGATCCTTTACTGTGTTCCCTCCATAGTTGGGATAGCAGGTATATTTGTCTGCACACAGGAAATGATTGAGATGGAGTCTCATAAACTTTTATACTCTGGCTACTCTTGAACTATGATCCTAGACTTTCTTCTACTCCCACGAAGCTAGTAATGGAAGTTTGAGCCACTATAGTGAATGAAGGGACCCTTTTCTTGACTTCCCCAAAATCCATCCCCTATAAGCATTTCCCATCTTTATGACAAAGGAGGACTTGACCTACCACGGGGGCTGCAGAATCCCTGATAACAGCTCAGATTACAAGAGCAGTTAAACCAGGTGGAGTTACCAGAATTCCTCCCACCCCACCCCCCTTGGCCTGCCAGGGAATTCCCTCCCCTTCCTTTGTCGTCAGAGCAGTGCACCAAAAGCCCACTGAGATGATAGGTCCGTTCAAACAGCAAAGGTATCAGTGGTTGCCCCAGCCATCATTCAACCATGCTGAATTCCATTGGCCACCTGTGTATGGACAGCCCAACCACATGGCTGAGGCCTATAAAAGTAGCCTGAAAGATTAGGCGGGGTCGCTCTCTCACTCACATCTTAGAGGAGGCCCTGACTGGTCAGTATGATTCTCGATGCTAGGCGTGGAATAAAACTGTTTAACTTAACTTCCAACTTCTGCTTTTGTGTCAGACTCGTTCCTTTGATTACAACCCTAACAGTAGATAGTATCCAAATTATATTTTTGAATTACACAATTACATTTTTGTTTCATTTGGAGTAGCATCACATTGTTTTTATATAAGGCATTTGTGATATCTTTTCTCATTTGGTATCAAGTCTACCTTGCTATTTTATGTTTTCCAAAGAAATTTCTAGTTATTGTTATCTATTTACTGCTTTCACTCAGTTTTAGGACCATTTGGTAACATGTTTTTAAAATACGCAAAGGGTCATGAGCTTTGTATTTTATTTCTATGTTAACTGGAGAGAAGAGGAAAGGCTCAACATTATTACTCCACTTCAGGAAAATGTTATATGACTCATTATAAAAATTTGCTAATAACAATAGATGCTGGAGGGGATGCAGCCAGAAGGGATCACTACTACACTGTTGGTCAGAGTGCAACCTCATTCAGCCACTATGGAAAGCAGTATGGCAGTTCCTCAAAAGACTAAACAGCGGCGGGAGATGGCACTGAGACAATAGGGATGCTGCCTAACTCTCTCTCACAAAAAGAGAGAACCAGGGAGCCCCAGAAGCCAATTACCTTAAGAAATCCTCAAAGAAAAATGGACGAATTCATAGAATCCACAGACAAAAAGTTGACTGAACTCCAACAAATGCCCAAAGAGAATAAAGCTGCTGAGCTAACCACTCAAATGGAAATCAAGGAGCTAAAGAAAGTCATACATGATCTAAAACAAGAGATGCAAGGCATCAAAAATGAGCAATTAGAAGCAAGGGAGATGAAGAATAAAGTAGATAGCTTTGATAACAGGTTAGACAATGCAGAAGAGAGAATTTCCGGGGTTGAAGACAATTTAGCTGTTATAGAGAAGAACAGAAAATGAGCCAATCCAAATCTAGGAAATATGAGAGAGCGCTTCAGGAGGTCCAAGATACAATTAGGAAGCCTAATTTAAGGCTAATTGGTATTGAGGCGGGCGTGGAGAAAGAGGTCAATGGTATTGGAAATATACTTCAGGGAATCATCTCAGAGAAATTCCCAAATATCCAGAAGGGCAGGCCCATCCAGATACAAGAAGCTTTTAGAAACCCAAACTGACCTGACCAGAAAAGAACATCCCACCGCCACATTATAATTCGAACTGGATCAATACAGACCAAAGAAAGGATCCTAAAGGCAGCCAGGGAGAAGGGATTAATCACCTGTAAAGGCAAACCAATCAGAATAACCCCAGATTTCTCAGCAGAGACCATGCAAGCAAGAAGTGACTGGAAGCATATATGTCATGCCCTGAAGTCAAATAAGTACCAACCAAGAATACTGTACCCAGGTAAGCTCTCATTCATAACTGAGGGAACAATAAAAACATTCCATTCCAGGGAAAACCTGCAGCATTATGTAGCAACCACACCAACATTACAAAAAATTCTCAAAGATGTTCTACACATAGAAAACCAACATAAATGCAATACAGAGAAAGAAATGGCACCTATACATCATACCATCTAAGTACCACAAGAACTGTCAAGACACAAGCCCTAATGAAAGCTCTTAAAAATAGTAGAAACTAATAAATATCTCTCAATCCTAACTCTCAATATCAATGGCATTAACTCTCCAATTAAATGGCATACATGAGGGAATAGGAGATACACTAGGCCTCCTTGGCACAGGCCGAAACTTTCTTAATAAGGACCTAGAATCACAACAAATCAAAGAAAGTCTGGATAAGTGGGACTGCATTAAACTGCAGAGCTTTTGTACAGCAAAGGACATAGCTAGTAAATTAATTAGGAAGCCTACAGAGTGGGAGAAGATCTTCACCAACCATTCAGCAGACAAATGCCTAAAATATATCAACAGCTCAAAAAATTTAATCACTCCAAAACTAATCTCCAAAGTAACAACCATCCCATTAAAAAATGGGCCAAAGACTTAGAGTCTTCTCTGAAGAAGAAACAAAAATGGCCTATAGACACATGAAGAAATGCTCAACTTCCCTGGTCATAAAAGAAATGCAAATCAAAACAACTCTAAGATTCCACCTCACTCCAGTTAGAATGGCCAGGATCAGGAAAACGAATAACAACAGATGCTAGAGGGGATGTGGCCAGGAGGGATCACTACTACATTGTTGGTGGGAGTGCAAACTTGTTCAACCACTATGGAAAGCAGTATGGCAGTGCATCAAAAGGCTAAACAAAGAGCTCCCCTATGACCCAGCAATTCCACTACTTGGCATTTGTGCAACCATCCAGAAACTAGGGCATACTAAATACACTAGCGCAACAATGATCATTGCAGCATCATTCGCCATAGGAAAGATATGGAACCAACCTAGATGTCCCTCAGTTGATGAGTGCATCAACAAGATGTGGTATTTGTACACAATGGAATTCTATGCTGCTGTCAGAAAAAAGGACATCGCCCCATTTGTTAGGAAATGGAAAGACTTAGAAAAAATCATATTAAGTGAAGTAAGCCAGACTCAAAGGAACTTAGGCTCAATGGTTTCCCTCATTTGTCATAATCAGTAGAACCCTTGGGCTCTACTAGCAGAGATTTGCAATAGAGCAAAACCTTGATACATAAGGCCATATGGTATGAAGCTAATTGAAAGGACCTCCAGGATATAGAAACAAAAGCCATATAATGAGTGATTGTTGTCCTTAATGTACTATGTTATCTCTCATCTCTTTTGTTGTCACTTGGTTATCTCATATTGTTACAGTATTTCACCTTATTATCTGATATATTGGATATATGCGTATTTGGTTATTTGAAATCAGATAGGGAAGGGGGGAAAAGAAGATGAGGGGCGGGGCTAGGGGGAGGGAAATGGGGACCAAGACATGAGAAAGGGTATCAATGTATGTAAAGTAATGCACCTTCTATCTGGTGAATATAATGTAATCTTTCCATGAATTACAATAAAAATATGTGGGAAAATTTATTTGGCAACAGTTTCAAGTTTACAATATTTAAACAGCAAACTAATAGCCAAGAACGTCTGTACACCTTTCACCAAATATAAGTATGATAAATATTTTCTATATTGGTTTTTTTTTTGAAAATACTCTTCTTTAAATTTCTGTCCTGAATTATTTGAATTTAATTAATTTCATTGCTGAAGATAATTTTCCCATCCACACAAAATGTTATCATATCTCATCAGGTGGATCAAAAGTTGAACCCAGGGGAAACCACATACTGAGTCCTTTTCTTAAAACAGAAACAGAACAAACACAAACAAAACAATAAGACCTCTCTACTACCTAATTACTGTTTGATTGTGTTTCCTAGCACCTAGTGGCAGTCAGAAAAAATTTCAAGCAATACGTTACTTTTCTCATCAAAAACTTTTGTATTTCACATTCAAGTTTAGATATCATATGCATAGTAAGTGAATACCTCTTTACTTACATGTGGTGAATATCCTTTGTTTATCATAACGGTATAAAACCTTTTTTTTTTGCCATTCTTGGGCTTGGGCTCAGGACCTGAGCACTGTCCTTGGATGTTCTCAAGGTAGCACTCTACCACTTGAGCCTCAGCACCACTTCTGGCTTTTTTCTATGTATGTGGAACCAAGCAATCGAACCCGGGTATTCGTGGATGCTAGGAAAGCACTCTACCAATAGGCCAAACTCCTGGGCCCCACTATAAAACCTTTAATGTATAATACATGTTATAAATATTCTCAGATTGCCATTTTGACTTCCAACTTTGATTATAGAATTTTAGCCATGTATTTTTCTTATGCTTCTGAATATCATCAGTCTTAGAGATGAAATACAACAGCTATTGTTAGAAAGACATTGATGGTCATGGTGCTAAAGTATTTGTCTGTTTTTTCCTTATAGGGATTTATGCTTTAGATCTTACATTTTTATTTCCAATTTATTTCTAGGTCAGTATGGGCTAATGAATATATCTAGTTTTACTTTGTCTCAAATGTCTATTGAGTTACCCAACTCCATTATAATAACTATCTTTGTATAGGTGGTTGAGAAGTCACCTCAGCACATGAAATTTCTGCCTGTATTTGAGCCTGTTTTTGGAGCTTATATACTATGCCATTGAATTTCTTATTTTTTAATTTATTTTTATTTTTATTTATTTATTTATTTATTTATTTATTTATTGCCAGTCCTGGGCTTCAGCTCAGGGCCTGAGCACTGTCCTTGGACTTTCTCAAGGTTAGAGCTCTACCACTTGAGCCTCAGCACCACGTCTGGCTTTTTTCTATGTATGTGGTACCGAGGAATCGAACCCGGGTCTTCGTGCATGCTAGGCAAGCACTTTAACCACTAGGCCAAACTCCCGGCCCTTAATTTTTATTTTTATTGTAATTAATAGAAGGGTTACAATTATATTAGCCATATAGCAGTGCATTACTTCACACACACTGATACCCCTTCTCATGTTTTTTGCCCTTTTCCCTCCCCCAAGCCCTACGCTTATCTTGTTTTCCCCCTTCCCTTTCCTATTTCAAATAAACAAATAAACTTATACATAATATATCAGATAACAAGATAAGATACTGTATCAGTATGAGAATAACAAAGGGACAACAAAAGAGATGAGAAATAACATAGTACATTAAAAACCACTATCCCACATTATATAGCTCTTGTTTCCATATCCTGGATGTCCTTTCATTTAGCCTCATCTTATATGGCCTTATGTATCTAGGTTTTGAGCTATTGGAATCCTCTTTGCTATGGTAAATAGTACTACAATGAGCATCATTGTGCTAGTGGATTTAGTATGTCCTTGTTTCTGGACAATTGGGTAAATGCCAAGTAGTGGAATTGCTGGGTCATAGGAGAGCTCTATGTTTAGTCTTTTTGAGGAACTGTCATACTGCTTTCCATAGTGGTTGAATGAGTTTACACTCCCACCAACAGTGTTGTGATCCCTTCTGGCCACATCCCTGCCAGCATCTGATGCTATTACATTTCTTGAACATGGTCCTTCTAACTGGAGTGAGGTGGAATCTTAGATTTGCTTTGATTTGCATTTCTTTTATAGCCAGAGATGTTAAATTTGTAGATAGCCTTTGGTAAAATTGCTAGTTTCACAATGTTAATTCTTCCAATCCAGGAGCATGGGAGGTTTTTCCATTTCCTCAGTTCGGCTTTAATTTCCTTTATCAGGATTTTAAAGTTTTCATCATAAAGGTCCTCTACATTCTTAGTTAATTTAATTGTTATGTACTTCACTTTCTTTGAGGTTATTGCAAAAGAGCTGCTTTCCTGATTTCTTCTTTGCTCCTCTCATTGTTGGTATATAGGAAGATGGTTCATTTTTGAGAGTTAATTTTATACCCTGCTACCTTGGCAAAGTTTTGAATCAGTGCAAACAGTCACTGATTTCTTGTTTTACTGACATACTACTATGATACTAATTATCGTTATGCAAGTTTTTGCTATTTTTAAAACCAAGGTAAAAAAACTCAATGAATTTATGATCTTAACCAATTTAAGTCAAGAGGACGGTAGTGTTGGTTACAGGCACAGGTTGTGTGACAGATTAGTACAATTTTCTCTTTCCACTGAGTCACACCCATTGATCAATACTCAATATCCTAAACAAGCATAAGTCCAATGTGTAATTATTTTAGACAACTCAAATAAACAGAAGCTTATGATATCCTTTTGTGACTAGCAAAATTGTGACAGCATAAAATCATCAAGGTTCATTCAGATTGCCATCTTACTTTTATTTAATGCATATTAGTGGGTTCCTTCTTTAGTGTTTTGTTTATGGTGATGTGATCAATTTGAAGGCTTTGTGCTGCCTAATGTAGGCTTTACAACTGAGCTATAGTTTGCGCTTTAATGAACGCAATCTACCATTCTGTGTATACACTTTTTAGACTTATGTTTTCATTTTTCTATTTTCAGCAACTTGTTTCCTAGTTTTAGGATGTGCTTTTTAGACTTAATACAAAAATACATGTGACAAAAATGCTTTGATAAGTTCCATTTTGTTAAAAGTAAAAGCTGCCATTGTTTAAATAGTAACTGAAGAAGCTGGATGAATGCACACGGAATAGTTCAAACATTGTTTGGCAGTGCATCTGAAGAGGAACTCCTATGTGTAATACATAAAGAACTCATACAGCTTCACAATAAAATCACATTACCCTTATAATGGAAAAAGGATCAAACTAAAAGCTTCCCAAACAACATTTATAAATATCTAAAAAGCATTCAAGAGCTGGTTCATTATCACTTGTCATTTTAAAAAATCACGGATCAAAATCCTAACAACATATTGTTTTTGCTCTTTAGGATAGCTAATTTTTTTTAAATGATAGACAATGGCAATTTCAATGTTCATGTATGTAAATGGTATAGTTGTATATCATTTATTCTAAATAAATGGTATTGGAACTGGAAAGCTACATGCTGTATTCATTTGTGTCAGATTCTGAAAAAATATGAAATTATGGAAGAATTCACAAGAGAGCTAAAGGTTTAAAAATTGGGGAAGATATTTGGATATAAGGGTAAACTATGGGAACTTTTTGAAGTTGATAGAATTTTTTTCTATGTCCTATTGTAATAACTGTTGTATAACTGTTTGCCTTTGTAAAATCTTATAATTCTACATCAAGAAAATGAGTCTTATTATATGACACTTGAAAGAATAAATACTTAACTTCTGTATAGATATCTGAATGGTCTTGGATGGATCCAAATATATGTTTCACTGAAACATTCTGGAAATTCATCATCTTGTGCAATCAGAGCACTGAAAGGGGAAGTATTGGCTCTGTTTCAGCCACTCCTGTGTGTCCTTCACACTTCAGCAAAGTCTGTCACATCACTTCTGAGGAATAAAAGCCAGAATACAGAACCTCTTAGCTCTAATGTAATTATAACACGCACATGCAAGACTCCTTTCACATTAGGTAGCTTTTCTGTAGCTGGAGATGTCTCACAATGAATTCTATATTTCTTTTCCTCTATAATTAATAAACACACTGTACATTGTATCACGTGTCAGTGCATATTGTCTTCTTGGACTCAACTTGGTTGCAGGTGAGTGGTGATCTTGCTTCTCAGAAGTGAGAGCAAACCCCTCAGAAAATCTCAGTGAGTCTTTTTCTGAAAGGAAGTCAATTGCGGAAACATATACTGAGGATATGTTATTCCATCTGGGCATCATACGAAAATGCTATAAACTTCGTGGCTTTTAAGCCATAGAGATAGATGTTTCTAAATCCTGAAGAATGGAAGTCTGATGTAAATGTTCTGAAAGACTCAAATTTGGGGGAGACTGCTGACTTATTATACTAATTACACACATGCCAGTGAGCAATCTGTCCCAATTCCAATGCCACTCCCCAGGACGGCACCTAATTTTGACCTTCCAAAGCTTTCCTTCCATACATCAACACTCAGGCAAGGAATTCTAAAATGCAACATTGTGAAGAATGTCAACATTGAATCCATTGCATGGGATTTCCAAAATATTAAAAGAAATTTATAGCATACAGGGTGAAGGACACATGTCCCCTATCTAACATTTGTCAAGTAGACCTAAAGGATAAATTCAGAAAGCAATATCAGATTAATCCATGATATAAATTTTCATATGTTCATTGAAATATTATATTATGCTATTCATTTTCAAAGTGGTAGCTCAAACTCCATCTTCAAATATCACAAGAAGTTATCTGGATTTATCAGAAAATATTTATTTCTGATGCAGCAAAATTCTAATTTCATTTAGTTAAAGCCAATGCTTAAGTCCAAGCTAAATTGTCTAATTGTTAATTTCCCTAGTGCATTTGCTGTGATGTATCATTAACATATCTAAATTTTCTACAATCATGTAATACATAAATTATCTATTAACTAAATTATTATAAAACATGCATGGTTTCTGATCTTTTACCTGAGACTCTAGGTGCTTCTTAGTTCCTTTCTTACAGTTGATTCTTCTCAATAGATATGTTATCTAATCTAACCTGACTTTTCATCATTAATCTGGCTATAAATTATTACAATGAGCACAAAGTGTGTGGGTATGAGCACGCATTTGCATGAACCATATCTGTATGTGTCTGTGTGTTTGGTGATGCTGAGGTTTACACTCAGGGACTCACACTTTCTGTTACTTGATTTGTGTGTCCACACCAGCTTTTTCCAGGTTATTTTGGAGATGGAGTCTAGTTAATTTTTCTGAGCAGGATGGCCTAGAACCCCTGCATCTATATCTTACTCTCTAGAGTAGTTAGGGTTGCAGGTGTGAGCCACTAGTTCTAGGCCATAAATTTAATTTTTAAAACTTTGTGACCTACTCTAAAGAAATTGCACTGTATGAAAAAGTACTCAAATTACCAGCAGTTCTGATTTATTCATTATAACCTCACCACGAAACTGTTTATTATGATGTATAGTCCACTATAAAGTTGGCCAAGGAATTTTTATAACTGAGTAACTGGTAAGATTTTCTGGTCATATTTTAAGGATACCAAAGGGCCTTTTCAAAGGGCAAAAACCTCAGGAGCATTTTACGTTAACGTGAGACCCCTGAGTGCCCATTTCTTTAATAGCTTTATATGACATAAATGACTTACAATAAAGGGCACATATTTAAATTTCATAATTTAATACATTATGCAGACATAAAACATTGTGCAACAAATAGCACAATCAAGAAAATCAAGATACAACTATTTATTGTAATCTAGGTTGCCTTTAGAGAAAGCTACAGCTATGCTTCAAACAAGTACTTTATTCCCCTTAAAATTCTAAGTTTTATGGCTCTATTCAATTTGAAATTTAATCATTTTTCAAAAATGATAGTATGTGTAGATTTATTAAGGAAACTACAATCACCACTGTCATCACAGCAAGACAGACATAATGCAAAACCCACTAGGCCTTTGAAATAGTCATTGTGCTCACTAAAACAAGTGCCTATATTTACTGTAAAATTACCATAAAATGATACTAAACCTAATTTAATTGTATTTTTGTAGTCATTTCTACTCACATTTTTGGTCCTTCTTTGAAAACAGAAGTATTTTGTTTCTCAGAATAATTTTCTATTCTCTCCACCGTTCTATTTTGTATATTTTCCTATTTATACTCTTTCATATTTTTGTCAGCTATTCGTAAAATTTAAAAAAATTAGCTATGCCAGAAATGAAATGTTCCTATTCGTTCAGCAAATAGCAGGCAACCTGGACAAAAGAGAATTTCTAATGAGCTCAGAAGCCACTGCAATAATGTTCTGCATAATAAGAATGCCAATTTGGTGAATGCACAGTTAATTTTTCATGTTAAGAAAATGAAAGTTCTTAAAATTTATATAGAGACCAAAAAAGTGTATTTTTAATTTATAAGGCTTAAAAAGAAAAATGAAATCAATTAAAATAACTTTGAGGCTAGTCATTCCCTTTGTAGGTGAATATTAATTAGTAATGATACATATTTTCTAAAATATCCTATTACTATAGTACACGTTATATTCATATTAGAGAAAAATCATTAGGGGAAATATGGCTGGGTATCTAGCCCATAACTCTGAGATATATTCATACAAGAAGATTATATAGAAGACTAAAGATGCAACTTTATTGTATCTCTTCAGATTTTTTGAAAATGTAGTTATGACTGGAGTATAATAAATATTCATTGTAATGGCTAATACAACATGATTCAGGAAGGGCAACCAGTATAAGAAAATAATTTTCTTAAGAATAAAATATATTTAACTTACTCACATCTACCCCACAGATGTGACAATGATAGGCAATAAGTAGGTTTTAAATAGTGATACATCAATAGGCAAGAGGAAGTCTTAAACTGTGCTCTTACCACACTAAAATAAATTTAGCTTAAAAGAAAATAATAGACTTTACACCAATTTTCACTATGATGATTAAACATAAAGCCACACTGTTCATTTTATGGTGCTTCTAAATACATATGGTAGCCATTTCTAAGTGGAAGCAAATTTCACCAGCGTAATGACACATAAAATAATAGTGTTTTATGGAAATATTCAACTATTTTAATTGTTAATGAGTAGACATGTAAGAACCAAACCAAAAGAACACAATACAGAATGTAAAAATGTTGAATTTCATTTGTTTCTCTTAGAAAAATACAATTAAATAAAGTACTTGCATAACACGTGCTTTTTGCCTCATATAGTCTTTCTTCTATTTTTTTTCTTTTTATTGCTTTCTGCTTGTCTTCTCCTATTGCTTTTGGAAGATGAACCTATACTCAAAATGAGGACTTTCCATAATGGTATTCCCAAAAGAGCCCCCCAAGAGAGTATTAGCTTTCATTTTTCTCTTTTCTGACCTTCTTATATTTTGTGCTGCATTAGTGGCAATTTTCTGGCAGTCATCTGTCTATCATTTAGTCTCCAGAGACAGACATAAAGAGAGGAGATCAAAATTGTTCTAGAAGTGATGTTGAAAGAGAAGACAGTGAATCATTCAAGATTCCTGTCTCCTCTTTGAATTACACCAGGGAAGCAATTTGTTAGAAATATCATGAATGATAGACTCCCGAAATTATATTTATCAAGATATTTTTATGCATGATCATTTTATATTTTTGTTAATTTTTGTACTTATCTCAAATTGAAGATTGTATTGATCATTCAATATTACACAACTGGCAAATAATAGATATTAAGATCTAGGATGATTTTATAAAGCAAGAGATTATATACTTTTACCACTTTGGAGTTAATATATTAATATTCTGCTCAGTTTACTGGTTTTAGGTCATTGATATTTTTACAGACATAAAGAATTAACTTGTTGGCACTTAGAAGTTAATCTTATGAATTCCCAAATTCTTTGTCTGGAATTTGGAATTTCCCACAAAATTTTCCTAAAATATTGTGAGAAATGTCCAAGTCTGGAATTTAAATTTGTCTCTTAACCAAGAAATGTAAGCCATACAGTAGAGAGAAATCTATAGCTTTTGAAATGATGTTAATTAAAATAAAATCATATTTTTCTATGTGTGTTTTCACAGATGAATTACATAACTATGGCATGCTTCCCTTTATTATCTTATGAACATATTAAACTAGAAAAAACTACCTCAAATTGGAATTGTTGCCCATTAGTGATATTATAAGCCGTCACCATTTATAGTATTAATTTATCTTAATGATTCAATACAGATAAATACTACCATTTTGAATGGCACTATGGCTCAAGGGATAGGGCAGTAGTCTTGAACTGAAGAACTCAGGGACAATGCCCAGGCCCAGAGTTCAAGTCCCACGACCGACAAAGAAAAAAAAAATACCACTGTTTTAGATTACACCTATGGTTAGAAATATAGGCTCTGTGTAGGCATGTTAATACATGCCTATAATTTCAGCACTCAAATGATTGAGGCAGTACAATCTACAGAGTGAGGCCAGTTTCAGAAAATTTAAAACAAGATGAGAACTGAAAGTCTACATTTGGCTGAATGGTTTATCTCTAATTAGCCCAATTCTCTCATTAGTTTCAGTAACATATTCAAAAACTCTAAGCAAACAAACACTATGAAGGATGTGAAGAGCTAAAAAAGCAAAATAGAGAGGCTCCCTCTCTTGTTTTATTCAAAAATCATAATGCAAAGTCCAGTCATAGGTGTAAAGACTTTTAAAAAAAGAGGGCTGAGGTGTGTTTCAATGTAAAAACTAGCTTGTATGAGGTTGTGAGTTCAATCCCCAGTAATATAAGAAAAATAAAAGATAAATATCAATAAATAATAAAACAATAAAAATTAAAAATAGTCAAACCAATCAGAAAAGAAGTAGCAAAACCAACTGTGTTCAAAAATGGTGCAATCTACACAATTTTCTTGTAATGGCTCTTAGATTTTTACATGAGGGTTAATCCAGCTTTATGTTTTGTAAAAGAGTTTGTGAAAGATTGATATCACTTTTTCTTCAATATCTGATAGAAAGTTATATGAGTCTGTGACTTTCTAGTAACATCTTTCATGTATTACATATAATAAAATTAGTAAATTCTGTACTCATAGATAAAACAGGAGCAAAACTATTTCTAAAATATGAAAAGACAAAATATGAATCAAAATTTACAATAATAAAAGATTTCTGCCATCTAATTTGATAAGTTGATAGTAAATAATTAAATGTAATATTATACATTTCCATCAACAATACCATGAAAAAGATGATGGAATACCATCAGATAAATCTGACAAGATGCTTACAATGTCTGGATTCTGAAAATTACAATGTTTTGTACAACATTTCATACAACATTTTACAACATTTTACAAAATCTTAGGTTTATGTTTGAGAATTGGATATCTTAATATAGAAGCTATAAATACCTTCTCAGAGCAGTGTATGAGCTCATATTTGTCCTACCAAAAGACAGCAGACATTATTTTGTAGAAATTAAAAGCTAACTGGAAAGCCTATACAGAAATGACAGTCAGAGATTTCTAAAATGTAGAATAAAATTGCCTGATTTCAAAACTCAAAGGTTATTCATATATAAAGAACTCCATTTTGAAGATGCAGAAATAATTCTCCACTTCAGCAATGGAATTATGAGTTTCATATTTTTGGAAAGGTGTAAGTTACTAGGAATGCAGTAATTCTGAAGACAATACGTAGATATCAATAGAACCTAATGCTTAAAAATAAGTACAATGAACATTGCTGTGGATTTAGTATGCCATAGATTCTGGATGGTTGGGTAAATGCCAGGTAGTGGAATTGCTGGGTAATAGGGGATTTCTATGTTTAGCCTTTTGAGGCACTGCCATACTGCTTTCCATAGTGGTTGAATGAGTTTGCACTCCCACCAACAGTGTAGTAGTGATCCCTCCTGGCCACATCCCCTCCAGCATCTGTTGTTATTCGTTTTCCTGATCCCGACCATTCTAACTGGAGTGAGGTGGAATCTTAGAGTTGTTTTGATTTGCATTTCTTTTATGACCAGAGATGTTGAGCATTTCTTCATGTGTCTATAGGCCATTTTTGTTTCTTCTTCAGAGAAGACTCTCTTTAAGTCTTTGGCCCATTTTTTAATGGGATGGTTGTTATTTTGGAGGTTAGTTTTGTAGTGATTCAATTTTTTGAGTTGTTGATATATTTTAGATATGAGGCCTTTGTCCATTGTTTGGTTGGTGAAGATCTTCTCCCACTCTGTAGGCTTCCTAATTAATTTACTAGCTATGTCCTTTGCCATACAAAAGCTCTGCAGTTCAATGCAGTCCCACTTATCCAACCTTTCTCTGATTTGTTGTGATTCTTGGTCCTTATTAAGAAAGTTTCGACCTGTTCCAAGGAGGTCTAGTGTGTCTCCTATTCCTTCTTGTAAAGTTTTCAGTGTGTCAGCTTTTACCTCCAGGTCTTTGATCCATTTGGAGTTAATTCTAGTGCAGGTGACAAAGAAGAATCCAACTTTAGTTTTCTGCAGGTGCTTACCCAGTTCTGCTAGCCCAACTTGTTGAAGAGGCTGTCTTTCTTCCATTCTATTTTTTTGCCTCCCTTGTCAAAGATTAGGTGGCCATAGGTATGTGGTTTAATATCTGGGTTCTCAGTTCTATTCCATTGGTCTTCAGACCTGTTCTTGTGCCAGTACCAAGCTGTTTTGAGAATTATAGCCCTGTAATAGAGTCTAAAGTTTGGAATTGAAATTCCTCCCGCACTGTTCTTTCTGCTAAAAAGTGTTTTTGCTATACGGGGTCTTTTATTATTCCATATGAAATTTTGAATTGCCTCTTCTATTTCTTTAAAGAATGCCATTGGGATATTGATGGGTATTATGTTGAATTTGTAGATAGCCCTTGGCAAGATTGTCATTTTCACAATGTTGATTCTCCAATCCAAGAGCATGGGAGGTTTTTCCTTTTCCTTAGTTCTGCTTTAATTTCCTTTTTTAGGGTTTTAAAGTTTTCATCAAAAAGGACCTTTACATTCTTAGTTAAGCTAATTCCTAGGTACTTTATTTTCTTTGAGGCTATTGTGAAAGGAGTTGCTTCCTGATTATTGCCTCGTTCCTCTCATTGTTGGCATAAAGGAAGGCAGTTGATTTTTTTATTATTTTTATTGTATTTAATAAAAGGGTTACATGATATTTGCCAGATAGAAGGTGCATTAATTCACATACATTGGTACCCTTCCACATGTCTTGGTCCCATTACCCTCCCCCCACCCCCCCCCCTCTTGGTTTCCACCCCTTCCCTGTCCAATTTCAAGTAACCAAATTGATTTTTGAAGGTTAATTTTATAGCCTGCTACCCTTCCAAAGTTTTGAATCAGCTCAAGGAACTTGGGAGTAGAGTCTATAGGATTCTTTAAATACAGAATCATGTCATCTGCAAAGAGGGATAGTTTTACTTCTTCTTTCCCTATTTGGAGCCCCTTTATGCTTGCTTCTTGCCTTATTGCAGTGGCTAGGAATTCTGATACTATGTTAAAGAGGAGTGGAGAGAGTGGGCATCCTTATCTTGTTCCTGATTTTAGAGGAAATGGCTTTAGTTTTTCCGCCATTAACAATGTTCATTGCAGCATTATTCACCATAGCAAAGATATGGACCCAACCTAGATGTCCCTCAGTTGATGAGTGGATCAACAAGATGTGGTATTTGTACACAATGGAATTCTATGCTGCTGTCAGAAAAAACGACATCGTCCCATTTGTTAGGAAATGGAAAGACTTAGAAAAGATCATATTAAGTGAAGTAAGCCAGACTCAAAGGAACTTAGGCTCAATGGTTTCCCTCATTTGTCATAATCAATAGAAACCTTGGGGTCTCCTAGCAGAGATCTGCGATAGAGCAAAACTTTGATACATAAGGCCATATAGTGTGAAGCTAATTGAAAGGACCTCCAGGATATTGAAACAAAAGTCATATAACGAATGATTGTTGTCCTTAATGTACTAATGTTATCTCTCATCTCCTTTGCTGTCCCTTGGGTATCTCATATTGTTATAGTATCTCACTTTGTTATCTGTTATATTGAATTTATTTGTATGTGGTTATTTGAAATTTGATAGGGAAGGGGGGAAAACAAAGTGGGGGGAGGTAATGGGTACCAAGACATGTGAAAGTGTATCAGTGTATGTGAATTAATGCACCTTCTATCTGGCAAATATCATGTAACCCTTTTATTAATTACAATAAAAAAAGAAAAAAAATAAGTACAAAATGTAGCTTGATTTTTTCTTGAAGACGTGCTTGAAGATGCCATTTCAGTAAATCAAATACTATTTATCTCTTGTCTTTCCATGATACTTTGTATTCACATATATATATATATATATATATATATTGCACATTGCTAGTTTTAATTTGCTATTGTGGAGGTGTTGTTCACTAGGGTGACTGATTAGGGAGAAGGAAGTATTGGTATTGGGAGATATATAAGCTGATTCCATTGCGGGATAAAATGTGTATGCTGATATTGTCAGGCAGACTAATTGATTAATGTAAATTATGTCAATTTTTTATTTTTGTTTACATCATTGTTGTTCTTATTTTCACTGTAATATTTGCAAATTGTTGAAAATGCATGAAACTTTTCACATTCAAAAAATTATAGACGTAAGTACATTTTGAAACTTAATTATTTTGTTGTTTATGCATTTAAATGTTTATTTATGTAATGCTATAATGGGTCCTGAACTTAGTGCTTCATGCGCTCAGCTTTTTCACTGCCAGCTATCATTCTACTACTTAAACTGTGCCTCTATTTCTGTGGATCTTATTTTCTTCATTTTTTTCTTCTTTTCTTTATTTTTTTCTGGGGAACTGGAGATTAAGAGTCCAAGCTGTTTTGATTTGCATTTCTTTTATGACCAGAGATGTCGAGCATTTCTTCATGTGTCTAAGATTCCACCTTACTCCAGTTAGAATGGCCATGATCAATAAAACTAATAACAACAGATGCTGGAGGGGATGTGGCCAGGAGGGATCACTACTACACTGCAGGTGGGAGTGCAGACTCCTTCAACAACTGTGGAAAGCAGTATGGCAGTTCCTCAAAAAGACTAAACATAGAGCTCCCCTATGACCCAGCAATTCCACTACTTGGCATTTATCCAATCGTCCAGAAACAAGGGCATACTAAATCCACTAGCACAATGATGTTCATTGCAGCACTATTTACCATAGCAAAGATATGGAACCAACCCAGATGCCCCTTGGTTGATGAGTGGACTAACAAGATGTAGTATTTATACACAATGGAATTCTATGCTGCTGTCAGAAAGAACGAAATCGCCCCATTTGTAAGAAAATGGAAAGACTTAGAAAAAATCATATTAAGTGAAGTAAGCCAGACTCAAAGGAACATAGGCTCAATGGTTTCCCTTATTTGTCATAATCAGTAAAAAACCTTGGGCTTTCCTAGCAGAGATTTACAATAGAACAAAATCTAGAGACATTCAGCCAAATCGTCTGACACTAAATGTAAGGACCTCCAGGATAAGGAAACAGAAGCCATATAATGAGTGACTGTTGTCCTTAAGGTACTATGTTATCGCTTATGTCTTTGGCCATCCCTTGCTTATTTCATATTGTTACAATTTTTCACCTTGTTATCTGATATATTTATATGTGCTTAATTGGTTATTTGAAATTGGATAGGGAAGGGGGGAAATCAAGATAAGCTGGAGGAGGGTGGGAAGGAAATGGGGACCATGTCATGGGAAATGGTATCAATGTTTGTGAAATTATACACCATCTATCTGGTGAATATAATGTATCCCTTCTAATAATCACAATAAAAATATTTAAAAAAAGATAATTTGCAAGGAAAAAGAAAAAGTGTCCAAGCTGACTGGCTACAATCCTCAATTCTCACACCTCAGCCTTGTGATGGTTAGGATTAATTATAGATGTGAGCCACCAGTGCAATCTTGATTTTATATTCTTGATGCATTATTATCTTATTGGACATGACTCCTTTAATCACTGTGGTAATGCTTTAACTGAAGTCTACTTCCACTGATATTCTTTTTTTTTTTTGCCATCCCTGGCCTTGAACTCAGGGCCTGAGCACTGTCCTTGGGCTTTCTCAAGGCTAGAACTCTACCACTCGTGCCACAGCACCATTTCCACCTTTTTCTATGTATATGTGGTGCTGAGGAATCGAATCGGGGTATTCATGCATGCTAGGCAAGCACTCTACCATTAGGCCAAACTCCTTGCTCCTCAACATGCTATTAATGTTAGTGTTGCCTTGTTTTACATGTAAGTTAGAAAGTCATATGTTTTATCTTCTCCTCTGTACTTTGGCTATATTGTGCATTGTTCCTACATTAGACACTTTAAATGCATTATATATATATATATATTTGATTTCTTTGTAATTTAACTTCCATAGAAATATTTAAAACAAAAAAATCTGCTATTAAATTTATACTGAAATTTTAAATTTACATTCATCAAATGCTACTAATTTTTCTAGTCTGTTTCTGGCATTCAGCTCTCTATCATATATTATTGTCTGAGGAAATATCATTGAACATTTATATTATGTGGACATCTACTACAGACAAGTTCTCTCACCTTTTATGTGTCTGGAAAAAGTTCATCTTCTTAATCTTTGAAATTAATTTATTGGATTAAGATATTAATGTTAGCAGAGGTAATTCTTAAGCATTTTAAAAGATGTTATATACAATTAATAATGTTACTCTTGAAAACTAAGAATCTGAGGTTTTATTGTTACTTTATAATTTTTTAAGTGATCATTTTTTGCAACATATTTGAATATGGTGTGACTATAGGAGTTTGCTCCATGCTTGTTTCTTAAGGTTCATTAAGCTTTGTAGAAATCAGGATTTATAGTTTGTCATATTTGGAAAAATGAATGATCTTTCAAAAACAGTTTCTCTGCCTGCTTCCTTCCTCTCCAATAGAGCTTCAATTACCTGAAATGTGAAACCTTTAAGTATATTTTCACACAGTCCAATATATTATACATGTTTGTCCTGTGCTTTTCTTCCCTGTGCTTCAATTTGAATTGTTTCCTCAAGAAAAGGCCTTTTCTATTTGCAGGGTCTAATCTGCTGTTAGATGCATTAAGTGATTTACAAATACTTCATGTGTTTATTTTTCAACTCTGTAATTTCCACATTTTTGAATATTTTTCTTATCTTTTTTTATAATTGTACAAAGAGGTTACAGTCAAGAAAGCAGTTCATGAAATCAGTGTGTCTTGAACAATGTCACCCCTTTCACCATTCTCCCTCACCCCTGTCAATTCAGACCTTCCCTCCCTTGGTCACTTTTAATATCATCTTTTCCTCCATACTACAGTCACATAAAAGAGCAATGAACTCAAAAGCCCCAAGGGTTAGCAAGAGGTGAGAGCATCTTTTTTTTTTGAAATTAAAATGATCTCATGATCCCGAAACATTGCCCATGAAAAAAGAGGACTATATATGCAAGAATTTTGTTTTGAAATTTACACAGAATGTAAATTAAGTGACATTTATCTTGTTTAACTACACAGCCAGGAAAACTCATTGCCTGGTCATTTGCTTTATTTGCACTTTTACTATTGTGTGCAGTTTCATATATGTATATATATATATATCAAAGTATTAGTGTAAAGATATTCTAAGCAGTTATTAGACAAATGAAGAGACAGCCTATATTATATAACTAAAATACAAATGTGCAATCTAATTAGCTCTAATTAGGAAAAAGTCATATCAACAAGCTAGAGCTCAGTCAAGAGAAGGGCTAAAAGTAAAAGCAGCCCATAGTTCTCACTTTCTAGATGTCATATTTGGAAAAAATGAATTATATTTCAAGAACACTTTCTCTGGCCTACTTCTACTCATTCCTCTCCTATAGAGTTTCAATTACCTGAAATGTAAAACTTTTAAATATATTTTCCCATCATCCAATAAGATGTTACACATGTTTGTTCTGTGCTTCAATTTGAATCATTTCTAAATGGAAGATCTAGAACAGATAGACTTAAATTTCAGCATGAGAGTATTTGTTAATTCCAGAGGGATGATTCTCTGAAGAGAACTAATGAGGATAAAATAAGAGATTTTCTTATTAAAATGGAAAATTCTTATCATTGATATTTAGGTAGAGGTAATATCCTTAAGGTAATTTTTTCATATATTTTTATTGTAACTATTAGAAGGGTTACATTATATTCACCAGATAGAAGGTGCATTACTTCACAAATATTGATACCCTTTCTCATGTCTTTGTCCCTATTTCCTTCTCCCCACCCCCGCTCCTCATCTGGTTTTTCCCCCTTCCCTATCCAATTTCAAATATCCAATCCTTATGGTAATTTACAAATATTTTCAGTATGTAATTTTCCAGATCATTAGTAGGAAAGAGTAAGAACCAATGCACTTATTAATATCGCCAGAAACTTTGTAAACTTGGTGTGTTTTAAGCATACTGTGCCTTCATAGTTTGAGATACAGTATAAATCATGTTTTTAGGTACTTACCAAAGACCAATATCTTTTATAGTTTGGAGCCATGAGAAAATTACATTTAAATCATGCACAACCACCTGAATTCTTAATAACTTTTGCAATAATACAATTTGGTGTTTACATACAGAGTAAACTCAAGCTCTAAAAACAGGTGCTATTTAATATAGCCCAAATGTTTTATTAGATGAATAATTGATAATGAAAAGTGACAATTCTCAAATGTGGTCAATTTTAGGATTAAAATCCCCTGTGTTTATCTTAAATCATCACAATAGGAGTCCAGGTTTCTCTCAGTGAAGTTTATACTAAATTATACAAGTGTTAAAATATCATAAGGTCCTGATTAATTTCCTTAATTTTTAGGTCAAAAAGGTGATACAGCATGATGTTGTATTAGCTAGTAGGCACAAGTAATCTAAATTAGTCTGGATCACATAGATTTAGAATATGGACCAACTTGCAATAAATCAAAAATTGTAGATACAAATTCAAAACTTAATGCACCAATGATAATGACGTTGCCCTCCAAATCCTATTTACTAATAAAGATTCTGCTAAGGCAGGAGAATTAGCTGGCTTTTCCCCAGAGAAACACTACCAAAACTGCTCTTAAGTTTGTAGCTCATGCCTGGATTTACTTTACATCATATTATGCCCACCAAGAAATCCATGTCTTCTTTTCACATCATTAAAAATTGGAATATCATGCATTCTAGTTCTCTACATGGGTTTGTGGTATCTGCTGTTGTGAGGAGTCAAGAGTAAGAAATTGCAGAAGCATTCATACTGTTTGCATAATGTATTGTAATATAATGTGTTAATGTCACAGAGATGAAGAAGGGTATAGTTGGTTGAAAATATACTAAGTGGTGAAACACTATGGAAAGGTAAATCACACTTAAAGTATCCCAAATTTGTCCATCTCTACATGTTCTGGCAGTGTCACTATGGCAAGGTTTGAATGCACTAATTAAGTCATGATCGCCATCTGGTGGTGAGATCTACCACTATCTCTCACCGGGACCCTTGCCCACTCAGAGAAGTTATTTGGCTCTTTTAATTTCTTGATCATAAATCATCAATGAGCACTTTTTTTCACTTAGAGACAAATCTCCAAATACGGTGCTTTGCAAAGTGTCAAAGCTATTCTAATTTATTTCACTTATGCTACTTAAAAATGAGCCTTCCTGGGGCTGGGAGTTTGGCCTAGTAGTAGAGTGCTTGCCTAGCGTGCACAAAGACCTGGGTTTGATTCCTTGGTACCACATACATAGAAAAAAGTCGGAAGTGGTGCTGAGGATCAAGTGGTAGAGCTCTAGCCTTGAGAAAGTCCAAGGACAGGGCTCAAGCCCAGGACTGGCAAAAAAAAAAAAAAAAGAAAAAATGAGCCTTTTGCTCTCAAATGAACATTTTTTTTTTTTTTTGCCAGTCCTGGGCTTGAGCTCAGGGCTTGAGCTTTTTGCTATGTATGTGGGGTACCGAGGAAACGAACCCGGGTCTTCATGCATGCTAGGCAAGCACTCTACCACTAGGCCAAACTCCCTGCCCCTCAAATGAACATTTTTAACGAAAAATATTTTGAAACTAAAATGTGAATCTGTTGCAAGAAAGTTAAGGCAGACATTTGTGATATTTTTTAAATGGACAAGATCTTACATGTCATATAATATGCAAACACTTTAAGTCCACAACATTAAGAGAATTATAACACTGAAATAGTTTTCTCCTTCCCATTGGTAGAAGACAGCAAAAATAATACCAAATAGATACAAGTATTTTCTACATAGATAACAAGCACTTTTATGCAATTGAATGGATAAATTCGCTTCTTTCTGACTTACTTAATTTGAATAGTAATGGTGATATTCAAATTTTATATTATTGTTTTTCTTTTTCCTACAGTGAATTTAATCCTTTCTCAGGACAGGCATTCTGCACAATCTTAGTTTTAATCACTTTTTTACACAATTATAATGCTCTATCAGTGATTGTATTTTATATATAGGTCAAAGATGATGACATTGCACTGCAAATTGTAAATGTTAAACTCTGATATGTATAACATCTAAAGAACTTCAAATGCATCCAGGAATTATTCTGAAATGATAATGTAAAAGTTTGTTTTACTGCTTTCTTGGGATCCAGAATCATTTACTAATTTGTATCTATGATCAGCCGGGTGAGCAAACATGCTTACATAAAAGAGGAATCTTTGTGACTAAAAGAGAAAGCAAATGAAGCCACTTTAAATATGACAAGAAGGTTATAATCTTTTCATATTTTAAGCAGATTTCTGTAAATGTGCTGATCCTCAAAATATTCCCAAGTTTAAAGAGAATTTTACACTTATCATATTCTGAAAATTTTCACCCTGTTTGGTTTCTATATACATAGACTATAGAAGTGATTACAACTACCTTTGTCATTGGAAAGTTACGAAAATAAACAAGGAAATATGTAGACAGAGGAAGAAATGGGAAGCAATTCTTATGCATTTATGCATTTGCATGTAATCTTGCCAAGTTCATGAACATTGCACTGCAGGTGTTCTGGGAATTAGATACACAGAAGTTTAAACAAAGAACAGAAAGCAGGAACCCTGAGAAACAAGAAATCAAATTATAACTCATTCAATGTGTATTACCCATGTTTATTTTTCACTGATCACATTTGACACTGCAGACATTGTGTATTATAATTATTCCCATGACAGATTCAAAAATATTCTGTCTCTGTATGGAATTCAGGGTCATTTTATGAACTTCTTTTCTCCAATATCATTTTTATGGATAGAGACTCTAGTATTTTATATATATATATATATATATTTACAGATAAATGAATGTTATATCTTTGAACAATGAAGACCTTTGTACTAAGGATAATTGGTAAAAATGAAGGACTGAGAGGATGATTTGTAATATTTCCCTGATAAAGATGGTGGAAGATTTGTAAGTAGGTGATATTTTCATATGCAGTGTTATATATACTGTATAATTGGTATCAATATTTAACTTAAAAGTCTTTCCTGGGGCGTAAACTCCTTATGGTTTTACTTGGTTTTCTCATTCACAGCTGGTTCTATATCAACTTAAGCCACAGCTTCAGTTTCAGATTTTTGGATGGTTAATTGGAGATAAAAATTCTATGGACTTTTTTCTGCATGAGATGGCTTTGAACCACAGGTCTCAGGTCTAAACCTCCTGAGTAACTAGGATTAAAAGCATGAGTTAACCTGACACTCAGGTTGTGGTAGATGTTTCATCATGGTAAACATGTTGGCTTAATTTCTGCATTCAATTTATCTACTTCTGGACATGGTAGCATCTCCTCAGAAGATACTTTTTACATATTTCTAGAAGGCTAGCAGTCATTTTAAACCTTATTTTAAAGAATCCATTTAAAGAATCATATTAACATCATTTTAGAATGACTTTTTTATAAAATAAATATCTAAGTGGAGTGTGGTTATTCACTCTTGTATTTACGGCTAGTTATTAGATAGAAGAACAGCAGCTCAAAGTCTGTACGGACAAAATTAGAGGGAGCAAGGATTGTGGCTCCAGTGGTAGAGTGCTGGCTTAGAAATCAACAGGCTTTGAGTTTAATCATTAGTACTAAAGTCAATCAAACAGTATAATAATACACAGTGTCTTCACATGTAAATGTACCAGACACACATGTACAATGTTTAGTTCATCCCCGAATCAGAATCAGTCTAAAGCCCACACATTGTCGTTAGTCTTCATCACTTTAACTTATATTCAACTATATAATGTACTGGCATAACTACAAAGACTATTAGAATCATTGATGCCTTTTGGTTAACTATTGAATTTACTGAAGTATGATTGTAGTATATTGTATAAAGAAAAAATATTAACAGAAATAATGAGACCATAATCAAACACATTAAAACATTGTTCTATCAAAGCTAGCGTTCTACCACTTGAACCACATCTCCACTTCTGGCTTTTGTGGTGGCTAATTGGAGATAAAAGTCTCGCAGACTTTCTTGTCTCGTGTTAGATTTGAACTGCAGTTCTCAGATGTTAACCCAAGATGACAGGTGTGAGCCATCAGCACTCAACTCTGTTTCAGCATTTTTTGCCTATTACTTTCTTCATATAAAAATCTACTTTTGTGTCCTTACTTTACTTCTATTTATATTAAGCCAGAGTTTAGCAATCATTTTCAAAAGTCAAGTCATTAACACAGGAGAAATTGAGAGTAGTGTTCCCAAAGTGGAAAATTCGGTGTGAATGACATTTAAAAGAATTAGTCCACTTAGAAATGACCGAATGCTGAACTAATGGCCAGCACTGTTTGCATATTTCTGAATTCTATTTCAGCTTACAAATGTCAAATTCAGAATTGAAATCCTTCACTTGGTCTGGAAAGGGTGAGAAAAAGGTTGAAGGGAATAAGGTTCGCTGACTATTACATAGATATTTAAGGAAACTGAATGAAGGCTGGCAAGTTCTTTCAAAGCTTCAGTTGTGATGGATATGCTAGGTACATATTAATAAGTCATACAACAGTATGCCTATCAAAATCCACAAATATGGCCAGAACAGAGAAATAAAATCCCATGTGTTTATGCAAGTGACAGTTCCCTCCTGCGTGACTGCCTGCCTTTTCCAATGTCTACGATATAGACCAGAGAATTTAGAAAAGGACATTTATGTATGAATCTTTCTAAATTAATTTTATCTAAACCATACCAAACACAAATTGCAATGATCTTCCTAGAAAATAAGTTATAACTATCATTTAAGAACATTTAAGAAGAAAGCCGTGTAGACAGAGTTGGGGTAACAAAAACAAAGTATGAAAGTTGAACAATACCACTTGGGTTTTAAAAAAGTCATAATTTTCCGGTCAATAACTTAAAAGTAGGTCTTTTGAAATTCATATAAAATATTGTTATGCCTAAAACCAGAAGAGGTAGAAGAGTTAGATTGCAGTCTGTTGATTTTGTGTACTAATTCATTATTGCAAATAAGTTTGGAAATTAGAGAACATAATGAGAGACAGTAGTGAGATTATGACTCAACTAGTCACTAGAAGTATCATGAAAGTACCTGCCATTGCCTAGATTTTGAGCTTAAACACATTTCAGATAACATAAATTAAGCTTAGAAAGTTTTTTGCATGTTAATCATAAAATAACTTTGCAGCAGAAACCTCCTGAGCAGTAAAACTGTCTCATTGTGAATCTGTTGTTATCTGAAAAGAAGAAATTGTTTCTCCTAACAGAAAAGCTGCTCAAGCAAATATATGTGGTGTGGAGAGCAGGGGCAATGGAGAGGGAAGGAGAGCACACACGATTTCATTGCTTAGTGGTCCTCACTAAACTCTATGTAGAAATTGAACTGTATATCTTGTGCATGGAGACAGGAGGGAAAAAATGGGGAGAGAGCAGTGGAAGGGGAGACATCATTCTAAAAGAATTGTACTCTATTTGGCTCATGTAACTCTAACCCCTCTGTATATCAACTCTATACTAAAAATAAAATTAAATAAATTAAATAAAAATAAATTAAACTAAAAAATTAAATGAATAGGGCTATTATTCTTATAATGTGTGCTCAGGTAAGAGTCCAATTATGATACCTTTAACATGAATATGCCTTTTGTCAAATGAAAATAAGTTAAATTAAAGCAACTCAACATAAAAAAGGATCATAGAGTGCCATGCAAAGAAGCCAATGAGTATTAAGTACCAGGAGACTGGAACTACAATCTTAAGCTCAAGGAGATCTGGGTAAAGAAGAAACAGAAAGGAAAAATGGGTAATTTTCTGTATACCCATTATTGATTTAATTAATTTTTGGTCCTGGGCTAGGACTTGAACTCAGAGGCTGAGCATTATCCCTGAAACTTTTTGCTCAAAGCTAGCACTCTCACTTGAGCCACAACTCCACTTCCTCCTGTTTTGGTTTTTAATTGGATATAACAGTCTCATGGTCTTACCTGATCAGGCTGGCTTTGAACCATGATCCTCATATCTCAGCCTCCCAAGTAGGTAGGATTACAGGAATGAGCCACCACTGCCTCACTTGCTACTCTGTATTATATAACTTCCTTTTGTACTCAAGGTCCTCATCTCTTTCAAGAATTTGGAACCCCCACAAATGAACCAAATGTAGTCTAATTTAGTAGAGTTAAAATATCATATAATTCAATTCTTTTTCTTTTGTTAGTCCTGGGGCTTGAATTCTGGGCCTGAACACTGTACTTGGGCTTTCTCAAGGCTAGCACTCTACCGCTTGAGCCACAGCACCAGTTTTGGCTTTTTCTGTATACTCAGTATCAACAAATCCAACCCAGGGCTTCATGCCTGCTGGGCAAGTACTCTACCTCTAGGCCACACTCCCTGTCCCTCAATACTCTTTTAAAATCAATTCTGCTCTTTCTCTCCAGACTTGTTTATCAATAGCTGAGAAATAAATTCAGTCTTTATTCTCAAATATTTGCTATTATTGAATCCTAGTTACTTTAGTTTTCACTTAAAATAACTAAGTTATTCTCTGTTATCAAAGAACTGAATTGTCTTGGAGACATTTTATGTAAATGGCCATATTTAAATCATTCCACATTGTTTTTGAACCTTTCTTGATCTACTAATTGATGCACAGATAAAAATTCAAATATAGCATTGAAGCTCTTATTTTAATTTCCTGTATTCCATAATTCATGGCAGACTTTCATACAAGTAGCTAAGTATAAAAACAAGCAGTTGAGCCAGAAAATTCTCCAGGGCAATTATTCTACTCTGTGTGATAGAGAAGGAATCTATAGAGAGTTTTGGAATAAAAAAACCAATTTATCTGTCATTACTGCTGTCCTAGGGAACTGGCATTCTTTAAAACTTTAAGACACAATGAATCTCTTACTTCTCCCCAAAGAAATACGATTGAATTTTATATAACTATATATCCAATACTTTTAAAGTTTACTCCATGTACCATAAAAATACACACAGGGTTCAAATGCATATCAAAATGGCAGTTTTTATTTTTAGAAAAGTTATCTATAGTCCAGATGAACCAATAATGTTCTAACCCAAAAAGGGAGGCCATATTGTTGAAAAATATTAGTTTATTGATTAGAAAACATACGAAATAATGTCAGAGAGCCAGACAGTTCATGTTAAAGGTGGCCCTACAGAAAATCTTTACTTCTGAATTCAGCTCTGACTTGCAGAAATGAAGATAGTGAACTCCCAGAACATTACTTATGTACATATTTAAAGAAAGTCCTACAATTTTCAAATTTGTTTTACATGTTACATTAGCATGCACTTGATATTTTTCTCATGATAGTCTTGCCATGCACATAGAGGTGAGCAAAGCACTAAAATTTAGTACATATTGCTGTGATATTGCCTACGTCAATCTCTATTTATGGAAATAGCTCTTTGCAAATTTGCAGTGTGACTTCTATTGTAGTTTTGTTCTATAGACTCTTGTCTCAGAGATTGACAATGCCATTTTAATTACTAAATACACATTTTCTCTTGTTTTAATTTACTTGCAGCCTCAGAAATGTTTTCTTGCTATTCTTTCTTGAATCATTTCCTTTCTTCTTTCCATTCTTTCTTCCTTCCTGTTTAGAAGTAAACTTTTATGCTAAAATAAGAAAATTATACTTGATACCATTGTTTACCTCATACTTGTAATTCTCCTAGCTACTCAAGAGCCTGAAATATGAAGTTATGGTACTAAATCATCCTGGACAGTAAAATATTTGAGACTTATCTCCAATTAATTCCCCAAATATTGGATGTGGTACTGTGTTTCAAGTGGTAGAGCATTAGTCTTGAGCAAGAAAAGCTCAGGGACAGAGTCCAGGTCCTGAGTTCAAGTGTCAGCACTGGCACGCAAGAAAATAAGGAAATTACATGTAAATATCTATGTTTCACAAATTCTTGATGTGGCCCCTGAGAAGTGTAAAGGGAAGGCTTTTGATAAACAAACTCAACAACCTGACCAATTTTTGTGAGGCAAGTTGTATCCTGGGGATGAGTCATGGAAAAAGCAGCAACCACAGTGAGTTAGTTCCATTATTAGCTCCATTACTGAGGAACATTTTGTCCTCCAGAGAATATTTCTTGGATCCTAAGTGGAGAATTTGGCAGCAAGGGTGAAAAAACTGGGGTCTGTCCCAGGTGTCTTTATGGTCATTAGCCAGCATTTCATTGGTATCAACTCTTTTCTTCTTTATCAAGCTCAAATCATCTGTTGTGACATTGATCCATGATGCAACCAGAAAAATTTTCCTCTGTCTGGTCTGCGAGTCCATGTGATTCTGTGCTATCCCAGATGAAATGTTTATTGAATTCTCTTTCTTGGAGGCAATGTTATCACGTAATTATTTCTAGCACTCACTTTGAAAGTGCACTACCATTTCTACATCTGTAAAGTCTGTAATTACTTTGTGAAAGGAGAGCTATTTCATTCATCTTATGAGAAGGATATACTATGTCTCAGAAGGTTAATTAGCACCTAAAACCATCTTCATTTTGTCAAAGTACATGGAACCTTGACATCAAAAATTATAGGTTATACATTATAGCACCGAATAATTAACCTCTAAGCAATATAGCTGTTTTTTCAAATTGGACAAAATTACAGTATTTTCCAATAGATAATTTTCACATGAACTTAGCATAATATATTGGTCAATAAATAGAGTTATATAATTATAATTATATCATATATAATTATATTACATACATGTAAATTGTACATAACTATATAAATTCTAGAAAAGGGGAAAATAAGACTTTTACTTACTACTTTGGTGGGTGCAAATTTAGAGTAATCATTTCTCTTCCTAAGGACAAATGGAATATACATACATATTTCTTAATTCATCATAAACAGTTTGATTGTCAAACTTTGTGTGAGACATTATAATTTTCTGTCTTCCCAGGGGAGAGAATCAAAGAGTTCACTACTGAGAAGTGTTCAAGGAATAGGACAACAAAGAAAAAAATATAGAAATTTAGAAACCTAAAGAGATGTAAATGGTGTTTTCTACCAGTAAACTACGTAAGTTGAGTAGAAATGAACTTATGAAGAGTTAAGAGATTGCAACTTTCTGCTATAATATGTGAACCTACATGCATCTATGTGTCCCAAGGAAGTGTAGTGAGGTGCTTGGGTACAGACGCAGTCCACCGTAGAACAAGATCACCTAGCAAAGGAAATGCAGGTATAGGCATTGCAAAAGTCGATTTATTTCTAGGAAATCTATTAGGGCAAAGACCAAGCACACATTTTTGGAAAGGGGAAACACAATGCAAAGCATGCATAATAAATTTGACATAGTGGTCATTGTAAGCACTTAATTTATCTCATTACTATCTCATTCAGGTCCTCAGATGGAATTTGGTTTCATTCTTATATTCAGGTCTTGTCTATGATACTTACATTCCTAACACTCTGCCTGAGTTATTTAATTTTGTCATAATTCTCTTTCCTAATTTTATACTTGATCTTAGACAGAAGGCAGAGAGAGAGAAAAAAACGCTTTCCTGGTATTTACACAGTCTATCCAGGGATACATGGAACATAGCAAAGAAAGAAAATCATTGTGATACTATTATTAAGATAATAGGAAACTTTTAATTTCAATTTTTTCATTTCCAGTGCAAAGCAAAGTCCACATTCTCCTGCTCTGATTCCCATCACAGCTCAGTTGTTAATTGGTTTTACTTACCCCGAAATCTCCTGATCTAGAGCCTCCTAATTCCCTCGTGCTAATATGATGACATTAGTTTGGGACAAAGTGTGGGCAGTGAAGGATAAAATGATGCAACCAGGGTAAAGAATAGGTGTCAAACATAGGAAATAAGCAATCATTTATAATCTCTCTGACAAATTGTGTATTTGTTCCCAGGAAGGTCTATGTGGACATTGATACTACTGTGACTTTGCAATTTAGGTCTTTAGAAAGACAGAGAAATACTGAAAATTTTTAGAATTAGCTGTTCTTTTTCTTCTACTACAAGTTTAATAGGTCTGTAATGTGATAGATTAAACCATTTTAATAATGTGATACACTTATCTATTATGTTAACAATGAAATGAATTAAAAACTGATAGCATCAACTTTGCTTTTAAACTTATTAAAGCATTAATTTTCCAATTTCAACAGCCATTTTTTCCAAGTTTTGATTCTTGACAAGTATTGCATTCAGATGTAGGAAGGTAGTCACATGCATCTAGAATTTGATTTCACTAGTTTAGCGTAGAAGTACAAAAGACCAAGACAATTGTGTTCTAGAAGGGTAAGGCTTTGTAGTATTGAAATTGAGTCACCAAAGAGAAGGACTAATTTTCATGGTACATTTTTAATGACATGGTTGGGGGATGAACTCAAGGTTCTATACCTCGTAGATAAACGTTCTACTACTTGAGCCAAATCCCTGGCTCAATGTGCATATTGATCCAACATTGTGTTGATCAAAATGAGAAATCAGATGTGGCACATACCACATGTCCCATGTTTTCTAACATGAGGAGAGCTAAGTCTTCAGGGGAGTTATTTACACCATGAGGAAGAATTTCTGTCATGTGCCTGAATATGGTTCATCTGTGTTCTCCTTCACCTGAGCTCTGCCACAACTTCCATACTTTGGGCCTGGATACTTACGTACAAATGAAGCAACACTCTTTCTTCACATTATCTTATACATTCTGAGCAAGTTTCAGCCAAACAGAAAATATGAGGATAGATGCTGAAAATAAGTTATTGTGCAGAACAAAAGGTATCTTGCTGTTCTCTAGGCTTCAAGTGGGAGATGACATTTGGAGAAGTCCTCTCTGGATGTTAAACTGCCCAAGATGAAATGGATTATTTCTGTTATTCTAACTTCAGGAGTCTGTTTCTGGGAATAATGTTGCCAGGTAGTGTAGCAGCATGGGACCAAGCATGCCCAGAGCTGCCTCAACCTGAAGGCTTCTAAGAAATCCTGTCATAATGTGCATTAAATCATGATCATGATCTACTCACTGCAATCTATTCATTGCTACAGAAGCAATGCCTGGTCACCAATTAAATATGACAGCAATGCAGCCGGAGCCTGGGTGAAATGCCAGAAGCCACTGTTCACTTACACACAGGTTGGCATCCTATAACCACAGTGTAGAAGAAATTCAGGTGGGGAGATCTTTCATGTAGGAAAGTTTTCACTTTATGTAGCTTAGCAGATGATAAACTTGTCTCCTTCCAATACAATGTTGTTGACCCTCACAACATTAACTCTTTTTCAAAAACAAAGAAATAACAACAAAAGCCTGCCTTTCAGAACTGACATTTTCTGAAGATACAGCACTACGTAGTTTGTCTGCTAAGCTAAGTTTAAGGTTAGCAGCAACTGCACATTCTTACCCTATGTGAACGTCCTCTGAAACCTCCCCAAACCATTCACCCAGGCCTGGAAGACATTTAGGCCCCTTTGTCAAAGATGATCCTTAGAAAGAAGATGACTCCTAATTGCACAACAAGAACCCTCTGAAAGCGCCTCTCATATTGGCAGTCTCTTCAGAACTTGTCCAAACATCAGCCTCTTGTTTTCCCAAGCCAGTGGCCATCTGCACAAACTACATGGGCTTGGGCTACTGTTCACCCCTTCAGGCTGGAGTTTTCATCTCAGATCATTTATATTGAAATATCAATAAGAGTTTAAAAGCTCACAACATAGAAACAAAATGATAATGGCAGTTGCAACAACAAGAAACTACTCTTTGAAAGTCTCAAATTGTGCCTTCCCAAGGCGCATCTAGTCAGAACAATCTCTCTTGCCAAGGAATGGTTGGCACTGAGGAGTAAAAGCCATTAATAATGCTCCATAGGAAAACCATAGACTCTGGGGGAGACTCTGGAGTATCCAGGGCTATGCTGCTTTTAAAGAATGCTATTGGCATATTGATATGAGATTGATACAAAAAGCTTTAAATTGGCATCTTCGCATCCCCCAAGGCAGAGCATGTTTCTATGTCCTGTGGCATCAGATCTTACCTGGGGAAAGGACACTGTCTAGTTTCTCCCAGTCTCTTGCTTCCATAGCTGCAACCTAGAATGTCACTGGATTTCATTAAATAAAAGAAAAACAACCTATTTCCTTTCCTAGAGATAATACAAATAATATATATCTGGAAAGAATATATTCCTGATTCTAAAATCACTTGGATTCATCCACTGGCTTAACATATTGAATTCTTGCCATTAAAGAGGGGTTCAGTTAAATTCATTTCCCTCTGGTTTGCCAAACTGCTGCAAAGTCAACAATAAAATAAAAGCAACAGTGGTTGACTGGATTCCAGCAGGCACATAAAACCATGATTAGCTGTTGTCTATTACCTAAAAAGCAAGTTTGAACTTTAAAGCCATGGTTCTACCAACATAAATGAAGACACAAGAAGAGAATAAATTATCTTTATAGTTAAGCAGATCTCCAGTACTCTATGCAGTGTGATTTGGAGTATGGTAGGATAGCTTTACAATAACACATGAAATGGACAAGTTATTATCTCTATTGGTAGTCAAATTTCTTTTCAAATCTGTATACTAAAATTTCATAGTAGAACTAAAATTCCTTGAACTACAAAATGAATTGACTGAACAATCTGACCCAATGACCAAAATGCAGGTAGTCGTCGTGAGGAAATACACAGTCATATGTTCTATGGCCAGAGTAACCCCCACCACCCAACCCGCTCTGAGAATACCTTTCGTATTCTTGTTGCATTTAGAAATCATAATCATATCAGTCATGTTTTAAAGGCAATCTTATCTCCATGGTCACAGGCAATTTGCCCCAAAAATCGATTCCTGATTCAAATTAATTTTCCCTCCCCCCCACAAATTGAACATTGGAGCCAAGCAAGGTTTTCTGAAATGTCTCAAAGAGATTGAAAAAGAGTATTTAAACCTGGAATGTGTTAAGAACTAGCTTTTCACTGAGTGAATGAAACCAGGTAATTCCAGGTCTAGGCATGAAGGATAGATAAAAGATGAAGATAAAACCTCATAAATTAGTCTGGGACTGGTTGTACTTTCTTCCTGACACTGCTGAATTTATTTTCATATACAACTAAGAATCTTTATTAAATGTTCTCAACTATTAAAACTCGTTGGACTTGCTGTCACATTTCTTTGCTATTAGAAAAATCCTCATTAAGACATATGATTCCACTGAGTATTTCTAGAAGATAGTAAGTCAGTATTCCTAGAGGATATTAAGTAAACAATACAAACATGTTAAAATATAACTTAAACAAAATCGTTCTTTTTTATGATGATTCTCAAGATCTTGAAATGACTTATGCATTGTGCAACTCTAAGGGACAATTTATTCTGTAGTATTTTACTCCTTTATAAGGTCATGTGATTTTACTTAACCTTAACAAGGTCATGACCAACAGAGAAACTATAAACAAAAATCCAGATTTCTGACAACATTTCCATTATCACATGTTGCTTTTAGTCATAGACCATATGCACACAACAGTAAACAATGCAGAAATAGATGATAACTAAAACAAAATGTTTAGATATTCCAGTCACTTCTTCAGGAAACAAGTGAACCCCTAAAGAGATATCTCAGATAACTGGTCAGGTAGCTGCTTTGGGAACCATGAATCCGGACTTCAAATTCTGCTTTGGTTTTTTTCAGCTTGTGATGTTGTATATGGATACAAGCCTCTCAATCTACCCTCTTCTGAAAAATGCAAATATGATGAATATGCAATTATGGTTGTGATGAGTAAGTGATTCAGTCACTGATCATCAAAAACTGAGTAACTGTTCTGTGCTAGTCAATTTCAGGCAAATCTTTATGAACTATCCTGTCTTGCCAAGAAGGCCCCTCAGCCCTGCCCTTCCTAAGTTTGCTTCTGACCAGGTCCTGGATACAATAAAGATGAAAAAAGAATACACAAGGCAAGACTACTATTCTTTTGGGTGACTGGCTTCAACTAAGCTGTGTGGGAGAAAGGGACAGGTTATGGGGCACACATGTTGTGGTTACAAGTGTCATTGGGACAGCATATGGCTGAGGCATTTCACTCTGCAGGCAATTCATGTGTATGGGAGAAGCAGCATTTCCTGCATAGATGACAATCTGTACAAACTCAGGTCTTCCTGACAATGCTACAATCCATGATACACCCGTGATTAATCCCTTTCTTGGAAAAGCTTTTCACAGAGGATGGGATTTCATTTAAAATAGTCTTTCCTGAAAAGAAGAAAAGTAGAAAATATTCTCTTGTGATGATACTATGATTCTTCTAAAGTGAATAAACAGAAATAAAATTATCTATGAAAGCTTACCTCTGTGCCACGGTTTTAAAATCGTTGCATTAAGGCTGATGTTCTTAGTTGAGCCCAGAAGGGTGATCAGCCATCATTATCCAGAGAGACCCAAATGTTTCCTATGTTGGCATCATTTTGATTTCTTTATCTCACATCAATCATTCTACATTTCAGTTCTACAATACCTTTGTTTCATGACAGACCACAAAACTCCTTTCTTCCACTGTCTATTTTCTATCAGCTCACTAGATGGATTATATTTTTTATATCTTCATATTATTGTGAAAGCCAGAGTAGGCACACTATTCATAATTTTTCTAAACCATGTTCTTTTTAAAGTACTTTAATATGTATTATCACACAGAATTGTCACAGGAGTTCTTTATCACACCCAGAGTGACTATTTCCAGGGCAGCATCTCGAGCAATTTCTCTGCTACTCTGAAGTTACTTCATAAATAGAGGATGACATCAAAATTACTTAACATATGCTCACGCATGCATTAACTGCTCCAGAACCAAAAATGAGAGGAGTGGAAGAAATTTCTTAACTAACATTCAATGTAGAAGTTAGCTTGCATCTAATACCTCTATAAAGAGTTGGAGTAGCAAATTTTGAGATGACAATATGGTTAAATGAAGAGATAAAAAGAGAAATAAACAATATAGTAGATTTAAAAGCACGAATTTTGAAAGTAAACCTTTAGAACAAGCACCGTGGGAACACAGACTATAAAACCATGCTTTCACTTCTTTCTATATATTGTTATCACAAAAGCTATATTTCTAGTTACCTTGAACTTTTCATTTTTACCCAATATTCTACATAGATTCTATGTAAACAAGGATAAAGATGACTGAATCTAAGTGAAAACCTAGAAGACATCAATGATGTTCTTTGAAATAATGGTGCATTTTCCTGATATGACTTATGCTAAAACATTGGTCTTACTAGTATTATAGTTTGATGCTTTATCTATAAGCATTTGACATGATCCAACACCCCTTTATGCTAAAAGCTCTAGAGAAACTAGGAATACATGGAATATTCCTCAGTATAATAAAGGTTGTGTATGACAAACCCACAGCTAGCATTATACTTAATAGCGAAAAGCTAAAGACATTCCCTCTAAAATCGGGAACGATACACTCCTCTTTAACTTAGTATTAGAATTCCTAGGCAGAGCAATAAGTCAAGAAACAAGCATAAAGGGGATCCAAATAGGGAAAGAGGAAGTGAAACGTTCTCTCTTTGCAGATGACATGACGCTGTATTTAAAAATCCCTATAGACTCCACTCCCAAGTTGCTTGGGCTGATTCAAAACTTTGGCAAGGTAGCAGGGTATAAAATTAACCCTCAAAACTCAACTGCCTTCCTCTATGCCAACAATGAGAGGAATGAGGCAACAATCAGGAAAGCAACTTCTTTTGCAATAGCTTCAAAGAAAGTAAAGTACCTAGAAATTAACTTAACTAAGAATGTAAAGGACCTTTTTGATGAAAACTTTAAAACCCTGAAAAAGGAAATTAAAGCAGAACTGAGGAAATGGAAAAACCTTCAATGTTCCTGGATTGGAAGAATTAACATCATGCAAATGGCAATCTTGCCAAAGGCTATCTAAAAATTCAACGCAATACCCATCAATATCCCAATGCCATTCTTTAAAGAAATAGCAGAGGCAATCCAAAATTTCATATGGAATAATAAAAGATGCTGTATAGAAAAACAATTCTTAGCAGAAAGAACAGCGCAGGAGGAATTTCAATATAAGTATTTGAAGGACTGAAAAAGTATCACTGTTGAAGAAAATCTAGGAAACAGTGGTATTATAGTAGGGACAGAATTTCTCCCACATCTCCTCTTCTGTGCCATGGATCATAGAAAAGTGAAGAGATTTGTAATATCTTCATCTGTGGGTCATCTGGTTAGGAAGCTCTGAGTCTAGAGGAATGTTCAGCCCCATTTATATATTCCAAAATGTTGAACAAACTGTGTTCTTTAACTTGAATGACAGGACATGTAAATGATTTGTGGCATTAAGTTTCGTGTTATTTATTACCTTGTTATCTGGTATATTGTATATTCTTTTATTTGTTTATTTGAAATAGGAAAGGTAAGGAGGGAAAACAAGATGAGGAGAGGCAGTGGGGGGAAGGAGATGGGGACAGAAACATGAGAAGGGGTATCAATGTGTGTGAAGTGATTCACCTTCTATCTGGTGAATCTAACTGTATGTAACCCTTCTGTTAATTACAATAAAATATATATGAGGGAAAAAAGAAATATATACTAGCCTTTGAAATGTGACCAAAAGTGAATCCATAATTGATAGATAGCATCATTCTTCATTAGAAGAATGAGATATCAGGTATTTATAAGCAGCTAGATTGGCCCTATGTCACTTAAAACAATGTAAAACAAAGCTAATCAGGATTTGAGATTTTTAGCTGAAGTTTTGATTTGGCTAGATATTGGGGTATAATTATTACTTAATTTTAAGAGTTTTCAGTCTTTATTATAAGCTGTAGCTGCAACTCTTGTTCATAGATTTGCTTTCTAATTTAATTTGCCTCAAGGATATTCCTTCTTACTTGCTTCAAATGCATCAAAATAAAATAAAAATCACAGAGAGATATAGAAACACAATTAACATCTTTACCATACAGATATAATTGATCAAGAATGAAATTGAAAATAAGCATGACTTTTATTTTGGTATTAACTTAGGTTTATTTAATTCTACCGAGAGACTGAAATAAAAATGAGAAGAGTTTGTCATGCTGACAGTGCTCGCTGTAATAGTGTTGGTGGTAACCCCTAACTGTAAATATTTAATGATAATAAAAATGTAACTAAAAATTGGGAAGAATCACAAAAATTGATGTTTGAGTAAGCACAGTATGTGCTTAGTAAAGAAATGGTTAAAACTCTAATTTTATAAAAGACTACCACACTCAAATTTCACCTTCACTAGACTACAGGTATGTTTTATTTTGTTTTTGTGCCAATACAGTGCTTGAACTTAGGGCCTGAGTTCTGTCCTTGAGCAATTTTGCTCAAGACTGTCCTCTATCACTTAAGCCATAGCTCCACTTCTGGCTTTCTGGTGGCTAATTGTAGATAAGAATAATTGTGACTGTTCTTAATGTACTGTGTTATTTCTCATCTCTTTTGTTGTCCCTTGATTATCCCATATGGTTACAGTATCTTACCTTGTCATCTGATGTATCGTGTATATGTTTACTTGTTTATTTGAAATAGGATAGAGAAGAGGAAAACAAGATGATGGAAGGGGGTGGGGGAGGAAAATGGGGACAAAAACACGGGAAGGGGTAGCAATGATTGTGAAGTAATGCACCTTCTATCTGGAGAATATAATGTAACCCTTCTATTAATTACAATAAAAAGTGTAAAAAAAAGAATCTCACTGAATTTTCCTGCAGTCTTCAAATCTTTAGTCCCTTGAGTAGCTAAGATTATAGGCATGAGCAACTGAAGCCTAGCCTATAGTTTTAAACATGTAGTGTTTAAAATGCTTTAAAAATATAATGAGCTACATGACCATTCATTGCGGGGTTACATTTCAACCTGATGTGCTCCTTATTCACACTGTCCTCAAAGCTGGTCAAATATCTGCTCTTGGGATCTGATTATTTCCCAACACTACTAAGAGAAGTTCAAATGTTGATCTACCTTCAGAAACACTTCAAATTTATCATGTTCCTTCTACTTCTATTTACTGTCTTAGTTCAAGCTATTGTTGTTTGCCTTGCCCTAATAGGGATTAACTACCCAGTTTCTGTTAAACTTCATGTCTTCTTTTTAAGTATATAATCCCAATAAGGGAGTCAAACTGGAAGTAGCAAATAATAGGGTAAAATGTCTTCCTGCTATAAAAATTTCAATATCATTCCAATAACATTTTTTAAATTAAAATGTGTACTTCTAAACATGACCTATGTTGCTTTCTGTGTTCTCTTTCCTCCTGAGTCTCTCATTTCAACCTGTTTTCCACTTCCACATTCCTTCCCCTTAAAACTCTTACACATGCTTAGTGTTGATTTAGAAAGCTCTTTGCTTGCTGTTTGCAAACCTCTCCACTTCTCTGACAAGTCTCAACCTCTATTGCTCATTTTTAATAATCTTTTCCCTGAGTCAAAATCACTCTTTCCTTCTCTATTTGGGCCTCCAATATTCTCTATGAAGACACTGAGTCCATTCTGTTGATAGGCTTTCTAATTTTAACTTTGTTTCCTTACTTATTATTAGTCAATGTAACAGAGGGTTTATGCCTTTTGTAAATACAAGTATTACTTGCTTTAGTTATAATCATGTATCCAGCATAGAATTTCTTAGGTTCCTTCTATTACAGATTTCAGCACATGTTTGTGAGATGGACTAATGGATGCTGTATGTCCCCAGTCTTCACATTTTTTACAAAGGAAACAGTTCCTCTTTTCTTATTGCTAGCTCCTGTATCTTCCACAACAATGACAAATACTGCAATAGGGCTGCTTTTATTGTAGCATTAATTCAAATGAAGACAAAAAGGATAGTTCTTCGAAATGATAAACTCTTGAGGGAATTGGCCTTATGAAAAATAGCAGCAAAGGCTCTGATGTAATGATTACATACTCCTAAGTTGATATTTTTGATGATTCATTGGCAACTTTCTAGAGAATTGGCCATTATCAGTCTCTAGGAAGTTGTCAGTTATACTACATTGTGTAGCACATTATGTAGCACTGTTAAAGTATATTTTTAGGAAATAAAAACCCCAAAACCAACTTTTCTTCTTCAAAAGATGTTGACTGCTTGTTACACAGCTGATAGTACATGCCTGCTGTACCAACACCTCTCTCTCTTCACAGTGCAGAACCTTCACAGCTTGCCTAGCCAATATGCACTTGGTAGTTTGCTAAATATTTTGGGGACTCTTTATCTTGCTCAAGACCCCCAGTTTTCACAATATTGGAATTTAAGTGTACACACAGCCTGAAGGTTAGCAAAACAAATAATATGTTTTTTTCAAACCATACTCTTCTGGAAAAAGTAAAACAATGCAATCATATACAAGGAAAGGATAGGTCTTGAAAACTCCTCAGTAATCATTTTAAAAATGTGCATGGTTGGATCTATAATAGAATACACATATTATCTAAAGAAATACAGTTAAATTTGTCTGTACATATTCATTCAGTTTAAGGAGTTGTTATTGCAGATACAAAAATGTTACATTAGTTTGCTTGCAACAAAATAATAAAGTTTTATTCTTCCAGATAAAGTTTGCTAAACGTATCTGATATACACATGAAACAAAAATCCATAAATAATAAAGGTGTTGAACTATGGAACAACTTAAAATTTTTATTGTACATTAGTAATAAATGGCTCATCTTAAAATTTCAAAATAATATTTAAATGACCATTATTTTAGAAATGCAAAGGTTTGAATCACCTGGTAATTAGTATTATATTTAGGATGAAAGATAAAAACTTTTTGGCACATGTTGTGTGTTGGAGCCTCTAGAACAAGGTGACATGACTATGAGATTTAACCAGTATGTTCCTTCAATTCTGAATTCTAGCAATCCAGGGTAAGGTGTTGACAGGATTGGCTTGTGAGGACCCTGAAGGAGAAATGAAGCCAGGAATCTCTCCGAGTTTCTGGTGCCTTATTACAGCGTTTCAACATTTCTTGACTTTCAGAAACATCATTCAGATCTCCGTTTTCAACTTCACTTGTTTTTTCCCTGTGTACATTGTTCACTGTCCACATTCTTGCTTTGTATAAAGACCTGTTTATATTAAATTGCAACTCATCCTCAAAGTCTAATCTTAATTTAAGCACATTGGCAATAATCCTACTAGCAATAAGACCATATTTTGCAATAGTAAGGGTAAAATTTTTGACATACAAATTGTATAAGGTCACAAATCAAAATAGTAGCACTGGCCATGCAGTGGCAAATGATAGATTCAAGAGGTAAAAAACCAGCCTTACTTGACTCATATCTCACGGCCTTAGAGTAACATTTTGAAATTTCTAAACACAACACCAATCTCACATAAGTTTCACAATGACACATGTCTATAAGTAGCATTATCAAAGGTCAAAACTCAAAATACAGTACAACATGGGTCCAGGAGTTTGGCCTAGTGGTACAATGCTTGCCTAGCATGCACGAAGACCTGGGTTTAGTTCCTCCATACCACATGCATAGAAAAAAGCCAGAAACGGTGCTGTGGCTCAAGTGGTAGAGTTCTAGCCTTGAGATAGTCCAAGGACAGTGCTCAGACCCTGACTGGCAAAAAAATATAGTATAACATGAAAAAAATATAAACCAAAATGAGCAATGGGAGAATAGAAAAAAATGTTTAGAAAGATGGTCAGTGGTATTGAAGAAGTATTGGTGTTTATCCATTTTAAGCCTTTTCCTCTGTATTCCATGTTGCACTAGGATAGTAGTAAATGAAAATTAATATTAAAATTTGGCTCTCCTAAATCATAACTAGAAAACAAAGCTCTCAGACACACAGACAAGCTTATAAATGATCATTTCTACCTTTTTTCTCCTCTCATTAGATCTTTAAACTTTTGAACCAAATGATTCATTTCTTCATAATCAAGTTTCTGAAATGGAAAAATATATATAAGATTGTATTACATTATAGACATTTTCCAGGTCATTGAGTTTTGTTCAAAATATTTACTAATCAAACCTTACAAATGGATATTACTTTAGTTGTATTTTTCATTACCCAAATGTAAATGTGATTTATGTTTGTTGAGAAGAAGGGAGTCTGCTAGAAATATCTTGATTATTATTAATACTTTTTTCTCATCATTTAGTTCTCAAGAATTCAAGTTAGTGGGGCTGGAAGGGTGGCCTAGTGGCCTAGCATGCACAAAGCCCTGAGTTCGATTCCTCAGTACCACATACACAGAAAAAGCCAGAAGTGGTGCTGGGGATCAAGTGGAAGAGCTCTAGCCTTGAGGAAGCTCAAGGACAGTGCCCAGACCCCGAGTTCAACCCCCAGGACTTGCAAAAAATAAAAGTGAAAAATAAAAATGACATGTTCATTATTCCATGCTAGACTATCTCTGCAATGTAATTTACTACCTGGAATGATAACATTATTTAATATGCTACAGCATCTTTTATAAAATAAACTAATATATAATCATCTTTGTATATTTCATTGTATCTTAAAATCAATATAGCATCTGCCACATTTTTATCAGAACTTATTTTTATGGTGAGACATTTGTTTATATATTTAGCTCCTACAATCTTAGGAGAGTAGACAGTGTGTGGTTTTCACATCTGCATTTCTTTCACTAAAGAATCCTGCAATATATTGATATAGTAAGGCACCATGTATGCTTGCTGCATCAATTAATTAATTAATTAATTAATTACTGGAGAGGTTTTTGAAGAAATTGGGGGCTTAGTTATTTATTTATTGCTTAAAATGAATTCTTTGTATGTTATATAAATGAAGCATCCATTCCAAATATAATCCTGGTTAATATTTTCATATTGATTTTTGTGTATTTCTGCATTTCATTGCTTTTATCATACAATATCATTTTGTCATTTGCATCTCACTTGAAAAGAAAACTAGTTCCAACCATGAGCTCAGAAGAGTAAGTTTCTTACTACATTAGGAAGGACTATAGTCCTTGGAACTGGTTTTTACTGAAACCTTCAGTTCAGAGGGAAATAGCTACAGTTCTTTTGTAAACTGAGAATGATGAAAAAAGTACTTATGGTTCTAAATTTATTTTGCTTATGGGAGGAGCAAACAGCAAGTTTTGTACTATTCATGCAAAGGCAACAGCATAATACTAGACTGGAGCTATGACAATGAGCTCCATAGAAATAAAAAATATCACAATTCTGTTGGAAAGTAGCCAGTACCCTAGGGGAAAAAATCTTGAAATTGTCTTAATAAATACTAATGGGGGCAATCTCTGCTCTATGACAAGCTTTTATGAAGTCTAACCTCCCCAAACCAGTCTCTTGTTAAAGTGCTCCATGGCTTCTTTCTCTGAATGCTAGCACTCTGCAGGGATTCCTTATGTGTCTGAGGAATTGTAAAACACTTTGTTGCTTAGTAGACCTGAGCACACACACCAGTGCTTTTGTATCTCTTGGGTTCAATAAGGAAACCAGAACTGTTTTTAACCTTTCACTAATACGTATAAATTGATCTTGCCAAACTCTGTCACTGAATCTTTAAAGTAATGGGTGGTCTTGCTGACAAGAGTTGTTAAAAACAGTGCAGCCAAAATGCTACTTAGTACCAGCTTCTGGAAGAAAAACTGCTTGCTTAAGAAATTGTCTTAATTTCTTTCCATCACTCCATTAAATTAGTGCTCTCACAGAACCCAAGTGAACAGTTTGTAGGAACTGACAAGATGCTTAAGTGGCAACTTAGTATGTTACAAGAAAGGCAAATCTTGTCTATCTCTCAATTCATTCTCAAACACTTTATACTTTATTGTTTCTCAAAATAATTGTACAAGATTTAGAAAATGGATTGATTGAGAGGTCAGATGCTGGACTGTTTTCCCTTTGTAAGCTTGTGTACAATGATTCTTTTGAAAATTATTAACTGTTATTATTGAGTATTAATATTGTGTGCTGAAATTCAAACAAACTTTTCCAAATGTAATTTTGATTCAATGGAAGATATCACTTAAATTTTAATGTAGTCTATTTTATAAACAATATAAAGGACATAAATTTCGTTCAGAAAAAGAATAAATTATCACTCATGCTTGTACAACATAGTATGAACAGATCATATGTGCACACAAGAAAGTGAGTAATTTACTCAGGAGGCTAAAATTGAAGGATGGTAGTTTGAAACTACACTGGGCAGAAAATCTTTTGAGACTCATTTCCAATTAACCAGCAAATAACATGAAGTCAACATGTGACTCAAGTGGTAGAGCATCAGGCCTGAGCAAAATAACTATGTTAGAACAGGAAGGCCTGAGGCCAAGTCCCATTACTGGCAAAATAATTAACAATATTTTTAATTAATAGTAATGATTATAAAAATCATTGTAGTTTTCCATTTCTATATAACTTTGATTCATTATTCTTATTTTTCTGGAGTTTGAAGTCAGAGCCTAGACACTGTCTCTGAGCTTGTTTTGCTGAAAACTACAACTCTACCACTTGAGCAACAGCACTACTTACAACTTTTTCTGCTTGTGTAGTTCTGCAGAATAAAGCCCAGGGCTTCATGCATGTTAGGCAAGCACTCTACCTCTAAGCCACATTCCCAGCCCTGATTTATTATTTAATAATGGTCTACTCTAAACCAATAGGGCCAATTACTTCTCCTTCAGAAGCATTACCCTTAAGTAATACCATTATAGCTGCATTCTAGGGGCATACAACTAAATAATACACAAGCCCCAAAGCATTTTACTTAGTTAATTATTATCTCTACTTCTTAAATTATGTCAGATTGAAATTTTGTAAAACTTTCTTATAAATTCACTTATCATTATTTTTAAAACCCCAGTACTGAAATTTTCTTTTATTAGCATAGTTGTAATCAATGTATTGTTTTTAACCATATAAGCAAATGAATTTAAATTTACAAAAATGCTTAATGAGAGTTTCTTGAATGAAATTCTAACTATTCACTTGCTGAATGAACTTCATGTCTTGTCAAGAGATATATGCTGTATTTCATTTGTCATTTTTTTCCAAATAATAAATGAAGTATTAATATATCTGATGTATGTTTAGGCATCTTTTTTCTTATAATTGTTGTCCCACAGGAAATATTATCCGGAATGCAGTATCCATGTTTTTATTTAGCTAGCAATAGAAATGACACAGAAGTGAAATGATGAAATTTAGATAAGGTTTTAATCCATTATTTCTGAATCCATTATTTCTTGCTACTGAAAAGCAAGTCAATAAAAAGGTCTGCATCTATCCAGGTGCCTGTGGCTGATGTCTGGAATCCTACCTATTCAGGAGGCTGACATCTGAGGATTGAGGCTCAAAGACATCCCCCGAGACAGAAAGTCTATGAGACTCTTTTCCCCAACTAACTGCCAGAAAACCAGAAGTGGCACTCTGGCTCAAGTGGTAGAGCTCTAGTCTTGTGCTGCAGAGCTCAGGAACCGCACTCAAGCCCAGAATTTTTGTTTTGTTTTGTTGGTTTTGTTTTTTTGCTGGTCCAGGGTCTTAGACTCAGGGCCTAAGCTGTGATAGCCAGCTTTGCATATTGGAAGCAGGCTCCACTTCCTCTGTGATTTCAATCATTTCCTACTATATATCTTCTCTGTGCCAAAGTCATTCCTTTGTAGCTAGACCAACTCTTCAGGCTTGCACTGAGTTGGTAAGATCTCAAGATTTTCTATGTGTTACTAGAATATAGAAATTCAGAGAATTTTGAATACTCAATCTATACTCAGAAGCCTTCCAAATTGGCTTCAAATCTCTATACCATGATTGAATCCTAGGAAGAAGAGATAAATTACTCCAGGAGTCTAGTTAGATTGAAAATCTGCTTAATATTGAGTTCAGGTAGCTGTCTTTTCTCAGTCTTGATTCCTTTCTTCATCTCTTCTCTCTTCAGTCACTGTATTTTTGTCCCAGTCCATTTGCTAAATCTTTCTCCTTTCCTCCCCCTCTTGCTCCTCTCTTTCTCTTCTCCAACTCTCCTCCCTTCTCCCCCCTTCTCTTTCCTTCCTTATCCCCTCCCTGAATACTGTAGCTTTAAAAGTAATATCCTATTTTTTACATATTCTTATTTCATTACTGAACATATATTGTTTTCTGTGACTCACCAATTTTTCCCCACACAGCGAAGAGCCCTTTGCCTCGGGTGGTGATCTTTTCCATCTTCCAACTTTCTGTTTTTTAAAACATTGTTCGATTTGCTACAGACATTGCAGTGTCTGGCCCCCATACCTGCTAGACAGGGTAGCTGCTCTCCAGCTGGTCTAACTGGTTAGTCATCTTCACAACTCATTTTGCCTCAGTAAATGAGAGAAACTGATGCTTTCTAGAAAACGTTCTTATTAATTTAGGTTTCTAGATCTATTTATATTGGCATCCATAGTATTTTCTTACAATTTAAAATATCTATAGTTTATGGTTTTTAGATCTTAACAAATCATTTATCTTTTTGCTTAAGCACTCTTTCTAGTCATTTTCCTATTTTATAAGCTATGATAAATACATATGATGATTCAATTAATAGTTTAAAGCAGATTTGTCTCAACTATACTATTCAATTTGTCTTTTTTTTCTTGCATTTAAGAATAGAAACTTACCTCTTAGCAAAGCTCTGATTATACCTAAACACTTGTTTATGTAGGATTCATAGTGTACTTTAGTTCTGATTTCTCAGTTTCAGTGATAACAGTTTTTCAGTTTTCACTTTTCTTCAGTTTGAGTATATATTCCAGTCTCAACTATGTAGTCATCTTTTAAATTATTGATTAATATAGGTTTGTTTAGTAACAGTTCTGGGGCCTCCTGTTTTTCAGGCAGACATTTGACTGCTAACTAATATTTCCAGCCTGAATTTTTGTTATCTGACATAATGATTACATTTAGATTAGCAATCTGTGTGCTAGCAGTTCTATTAACTGCACTGAGAATTTGGTTAAAATCAATTCTGTGTTCAACATGTGTTAATGTCTCATATTTTCTGGGAAAGAAGAAAATTCCATACGTTTGGAATGCAAATTGACAAATACTAATTAGAAATTCAAAAATGCTTCCATACTTTTATATTAGATTTTCTTTATCCTTACTAAAGGATTATCTGCTTGATTTATTTCTCCAAATACAGTGGTCGGTATCACAGGGAAGTTTGACAAACTCATGGTTATTACAGAAAGTTTTATTGGATTTTGCTCTATGTAATTTATGGTTTAATTAAGTATTCACTAACTTTTAATCAATATTATATTATAATAATATATACTATGTATACTCAGGAAATTTAATAATAGAGGAAATAATATCTATTTTATGCCCTACTTAATAATTTTAAAGATTTATGTTTATACATGCAGTTTTCTTTCTTTCTTTTGTTTGAGACAGGGTCTTGCTATGAAGACCACACTGACCTTAAATTGACTGTGCAGTCCAAGCTGGGCTCAAATTCACAATCTTCTTGCTTTGACTTCCTATGTCTTCTGTTTGCAGGCATGTACTACAAAATGCAGTAAGCTTAAATTTAAAAAAGTTCAACTACTTTTAAAAGATGAATAATAATAATGATTCCATTACCAGAACAGATGAGTATTTACAATAATCATTTGAAGGGGAAAGCTCATCATTTGCATGATTTCTTCACTAAAGAACATGTATAAAATGACATAAAATAATGCTTCTTAGAGAAAAGATTGTTTCTAGAAATTAAAAAAAGGCATGGTTCAAAGCCAGCCTGGATACAAAAGGACCTGAGACTTGTCTCCAATTAACCTCTAGAAAAGGGTGTGGGGAGGAGGAGGAGGAAAATAAATCGTTAAATTTAGTCTCCAGATGTGGGCTATTATCCTTTTGCAGCCTCAAGTGTCTGAGTTTTCAAAAAAGAACCCGACTGCCTCCCATTCGTCATTTAAACACAGGCTGAGACTTGATCTCGGTTTCCAGGAGGAAAATGTAAGGGCATGCATGCAGAGAGTGCAGGAATGGATGGTGAGACCGAGGTGTCACCTGTGAGGGAAGATGATTAAATACTGGATTGTGTGATCAAAGTTACTCTACAATCATACCAGAGGTACACAAAAGTTTCTGTGTGTGGGAAGAGTCAGGAAAAATTTCAAACTAAAAATACCAAAAGTTACAGCAACTAACATGAGAAGATTTGGATTGTTTGTACTGGCTTGGAATTTCCATTCTTCTACTTCCACTGTCTGAGTAGCTGGGATTATAAGTGTGGGCCATCATATCTGGGCCTTAGTGTTTTGGTAGTGGTTTTTATTTAAATGATTGCTTTATTATTTCATATGTGCTATGCATATGAATCACACAGTGTTGAAGTAACACAGTGCTGAAAAATGATTGTTTAATATAACTAATGTAAAGAACTGATGGCAGAATTGTAATTGAGCACTCTAGTGCTTTTGGTGCCCCAAAAGACCTGTAGATTGGATAAATGCCTTTTTTTCAACATATGCAAGAAAATAGAGATAGCAGCCTGAAGACTCGGGTAATTTGGGACTTTTGACTCACTTTACGCATTTTTTTATGAATAGGATCGGCTAGGCAATACAAAATAGCTTTGATCAGAGTCGGCTGAGTGTGAATGATTTACTGTTTTTCCCTTCATTCAAACATTTTCATTGCCCTGAATGGCTCCATCTAATAGTTTATACCTCAACCACTCACCCCGCCCCCCCCATTCCCAAGTTCCATTGCTAGGACCAGGCTCCACTCACAGTTGTGTGCTATGGGACAAAAAGGGACCATGAGACTTAGGTCTTGAGGAAATTTCAAACTGGCGTTAGATGTTAGCCAATATGGTATCTATGCTTAGCTTTTATCCTGCCAATTTATCTTTCTCCTTCCATCACACAAGAATTCTGTAAAAGAAAAGTTTAAAATGTTAGCTTGATATAGCTTGAGTGACTTTAAGCTGGGCCTGGTGGCTCACCCCTGTAATCCTAGCTACTCAGGAGGCTGAGATCTGAGGATCAAGGTTGAAAGCCAGTCCAGGCACAAAAGGACATGAGACTCTTATCTCCAATTAACCTCTAGAAAATGTGAGGTGGGTCTTGGCTCAAGAGTAGGGTGGTAGCCTTGAGCTGAAGAGCTCAGGTACAATGCCCAGGCCCAGTGGTAGGGTGGTAGCCTTGAACTGAAGAGCTAAGGGACAATGAATGCCCAGGGCCAAGTTCAAGCCCCATGATCCACAAAAAAAAAAAAAAGTGACTTTAAAAAGCCTTAAGGTACATTCATTAAGTTTTATAACAGTTTTAGAAAATTCATCCTGGTGAACAGAGAAAAAAATAGAACTTTCTTTCTTTCTTTCTTTCTTTCTTTCTTTCTTTCTTTCTTTCTTTCTTTCTTTCTTTCTTTCTTTGTTTATTTATTTATTTTTGCCAATCCTGGCTTGAACTCCAGGCCTGAGACCTGTCCTTGGGCTTTCTCAAGGCTAGAGCTCTGCCATTTGAGCCACAGAACCACTTCCAGCTTTTTTCTATGCATGTGGTGCCAAGGAATCAAACCCAGGTCTTCGTGCATGCTAGGCAAGCAATCTATCACTAGGCCAAATTCCCAGCCTCATTTTCCTTATTCTTATACAAAACAGCATCGTAACGTTTTCCGAAACTTTTTAAGTCTCTTCATTTTCCCCCACAAATACACCCAGAAAGGTTCCTTGCTGCTTCCTGAACCATCTACCAAACTCTGTGAAAATCATTATCTTTTTAAAAATAACATTTGCAAAATATAGCATAGTAATTTTAAATAACCTGTGATATAAATTATTTTGAAGAAACATAAAATTTTTGTACTTATAGGGAACTATTGCGTAATGATTATTCCTATTTCTTACTCAGTTTTTCTACATACATATGTATGTTTTTCTGAATGGCATTTAGTTGAACTATGTTAGAAACATACTGTAATTGAATAATTCTTGAAATCACCTTTAATTAAATAGACTTCTATTCACATGGAAGCTTTACTGTTAATTAAACTTATACAGGTCATTAGGTTAAACTACATTTTCTTAAATTGCTAATCTGATTTATTTCTATTTTGATTTAACTTGAGAAATTAGCAAGAATTTCAAGTTTAGTTCTAAATCTTTAAAAGACCATAAGGCTTTAACATTTCTGATGAGAAAAATTGAATGTTGATAAAATGTTAGACATGTAAAAGTTTATTATAGAACAATAATCTAACAAATAAAATGTGAATAATTTTGTATAAAAATCTAAGTAGCAAGCTTGACATAAGATAAATTCTTATACCTAAGTAACTTTGGAAGATATCTTTTTCAAGGAGACAGATGATGAATTAGTATATGTCACCACAGATGTGGATTAATATAAATTTTATTATACATGATATTGAATATATCTTACCGAATGAGCATGTAGTTCATTATTTTTAATTTTCCTGTTAGTATCTGTATTGTTAAACTTTATGTTACAACAGGTTAAACTATGGTGCTCAGTTGTGTGTTCAAACAGAAGCTTAGCTATTGCTGTGAAGATATTTTTTTTATGTATGACTAAAATTGATGTCAGTAGAAATTGAGTAAAGGAGATTAACCTTTATATTGTGAGTGCATCATTTAATGCAGTGAAGGCTCTGTAGAGGAAAAAATATGAGAATTCCTAAAGAAGGCATTATCCTGCCTCAGTATAATTGGACTACCTCTCTGAGGTTCCAGCCTGCAAATGTCAGACTAAATGCTCCAGCCACAATTCTTACTTTGTTTCCACCCTGAAAGCTTGTTCTTCGGATTGCTAATCAATTATTTTTCAGAATTATGCAAATTATTTCTTTATTATTAAATATTTCCTAATTTATATTTATATATAATTATATTATATTATTAATATATTTGGTATTATAATCATGTATAATTATAAAATTGTACACAAATAAAATATAAATATACACATGGGATTATATGTAATATAATATAATATTAATAATGGTATACGTTGTTATATATTACCTATGTTATATAATGCACATAACAGATTATATGTATGTGTTATATATATACATATATACATACATGTATAATACATATATATGAAATATATTTCACAATATATTGCATATAATATGTGTTATATATATGTATATTACATATATAATGTATTTCACAATATATTACATATAATGTGTTATATAAGCCTTCACCATTGTGCAAAAATCAATATGTATTTAGTGGAATTGTATTTACTAGAATTGTGTTTCTGTGTACCAAGGAACTATAGTTCTCAGGCAACTAAAAGATTTGAAGGGTAAATAAAAACTCCATAGTTAAATATCATTTAGGTATAATATTTGATAGATTAGAGATGCATTTTTTAGGTTTCCCTATATCCTTGACAATTGTTTTACTACCAATAAAAATATTTACTGATTTGAAAAATCCACTCCAGCTAGTATTGCCAGATTAAGCAAACAAGCCCAGAATACCCTACTAACTCTGAATTTCATACAAAAAAACGAATCTTGAAGCATCTAAGACACTACTAAAGAGGCTGAGATCTTAGGAACAAGGTTCAAAGCCAGCACAAAGAACCTGAGACTCTTATCTCCAATTAACCTCTAGAAAACCGGAAGAGGGGATTGGCTCAGGGGTCATGCACTAGCCTTGAACTGAAGAACTCAGGGACAGCACTCAGACTAAGTTCAAGCCCCATGACCCATAAAAAAAAATCTAAGATATTTCCCAATATTTAGAACTGTAAATGAAAAATGGGTCATTTTCTTATCTCTGAAATTAATGTATATTTCAGCTGATTGGGAAGATACGATTGACTTATTCTATAAAATTAATCTTTTTGACATAAGTTTAATTTTGCATATATTTTAGATTTAAGTAAAGTATCTATGTAAAATCCATGACCATCAAAAGGAGGTGACTGAAAAGTGAACTCTAGAATAGTGAGCTGTCTGATACCAGCTGATCCCCATCTTAGACAGGGCCAGTGCAACAGAGACAAATCTGAAGGAGAGAAGAGCCATCTTGCAACATGAGTACACGCCTCACATTTACAGCCTTAACCATTACTTTTCCTCTTGTGCCTATGGGATCTCTTTATATTGTAAAGCATAGCATTGAAGTTGCTGGCACAAGGATCAGCTTAAGGGATGGGTAAGAGAAGACAGCAGTATTAAGCAGTGAGCTAACAAATGCTGTTATGCATTTGACAACCTACTCTACAAGTAAAAGGGAGCATTTATTTTTGTACTCAACATTGCTACCACATATACTGAGCTGCTTTTAACAGCATTAGGGAGTTGTTAAGATCTAGTAAAATATGATTTTTTTAAAAAATCACCAAAAATTAAAAAAATGTTCCTTGTAAGGAAATTGCAATATCAGTCGAAGAAGAAGAATTTCTGCAAGGTGACTCCTGTAATCCCTGCTACTCAGATCTGAGGATGTTTTGAAGCCAGACCCAATTGAAGAGTCCCAAAGATGCTTATCTCCAATGAAGTACCAAAAAGCCAAAATCCAGCTGTGGCTCAAATAGTAGAGTGATAGCCTTGAGCACAAAAATTCCAGGACAGTGTCCAGGCCCTGAGTTCAAATAATGCAAAGCACACAGAAAGAAAAGAAATCTATTTGAAATCAGATAGGGAAGGGGAGAAAACAAGATGAGGGGCGGAGGTGGGGGGAGGGAAATGGGGACCAAGACATGAGGAAGGGTACCAATGTATGTGAAGTAATACACCTTCTATCTGTTGAATATAATGTAACCCTTCTATTGATAACAATAAAAAATATTTGGAGAAAGAAAAAAAGGAAAAGAAATAGAATTTCTGAATCAGAAAAATACCATAAAATATAATCTCATGTAGAATTTTAAAATATGCATTATGGGATAAATCAGGTGTATCATACTGAGAGAAAAAGAGAATATAGAATCAATAGAGCTATAGTATCCCTGCTATGAGAAACTCAAGGATCAAGGAGAGGCTACCTGTAGGAACTGCAGTTGAGAGTCCAGGGATATTCTGCTTTCATAGTCAGCATTAATTGCTACCGGTGGATGTGAGCCTTCTTGGTAGAGTCAGGCTCAAGATAATTTCATCCCTAGGCGATCTTTCTGGGTCTGTATAAAATATCTCGAATGAGAAATACATACTCAGTCTAGGTAATTATGAGACACAATAGTCAACTATTTCTAGTTAATAAACTTTCTGATGCTTAGTCTCACCTAATAAATAGAAGAGATATTTTGAATAACTGAGTGAATTGAGGCTCAACATGTCATCTTCAACTTATTGAACCATGGCAGCATCATAAATTCTACCAAATAGTCTATTATCTGTTATTATTGCCTTAATTACACTTCATTACACCTGTCCAAAGCACAAAAGTGAATAGTTGTATTTCTTGTATACAAATAAGGTTCCAGTGTAGGAAGATCTTCTCTTTTCTTTGCCACCAGTCTTTGCAGCTCACATTCACAAACAAGAAAAAGTTCTCCATCTTCCCAGGAGTGTGATAGTGCTGCAAGCTGTACCTCATATCCCTCAGCTAGATTGGATCAAACAAGCATGGCACATTTGACAGTACAAGAAGCACGTTTCTCCCTTTTCTCTCTCATTCCTGAAACTAGAATTTCTAGCATTTTGAGTTAATTTCCCCTTCTACAAAAATATATTAAGGATATTTAGATGGTTTGTTGAAGGAAGTATAAAGTTGGAAGCTTAATTTTGAACAGATCAGGAAGCCTTTTGTTATACCAGTTCATGAATTCTACTTTTTAAGATTATCTTGAAGTAGTTGCAGAAGGGGATTTCCATTGCACATGTCAATCTGTGAATGCAATACGTCTTGATTAGTGCTACCCTGCATCACTTTCCACCGCTAGAGTTAATTGGAAGAGATTACTAAGTATCCTGGCCTTTTTTCCAGGAAGGTCTTTCCATGCAAAGTGACTTAAATGGCTTTTTAATCACAAAATTGGAAAGCTGTACTGGACAATATAAGAAATGAAACATAAATACTTAACTGGACTTGTATATCTGTTAAAATTAAAAACTTTTACATTTTAATTTGTAGGAGTTTTATTTGTTTTTAAGAGTGTGAATAGTAACATGCTACATGGCATACTCTTAAATAATAACCTGGTCAGAATTGATTACATGATATCCATCATTTAGAATTCAATATTATTTTCTGATATGCAGAAACTCAGATGCCCCTCAGAAAATCAAATAATGAGAAATGACCTAACAGGGTCAAGTGTCACAGAGCACCTTCATCTTTACTACCACACCTTATGGGAACAAAGTAAAATAAAATTTAGAATAATGAAATAATAAAGTGTTTTCATACGTTTTCAAAATGTCCTTAGAAATTTAAAGTTGAAAATATAGTTGTTTGGTTGGATTTTGTGACATGCTGGTGATAAAAATCTCCTTGTGCAGAGCTAAACACTACAAGTAAATGACAGTTTTTCAGGAGTAGGATTAAATTAAAATCATCTCATGCCAGAATCTGGTGGCTTATGCCTATAACCCTAGCGACTCAGGAGGTCGAGATCTAAGGGTCCCAGTTCAAAACCAGCCTCGGCAGAAAAGTCAGTGAGACTCATATCTCCAATTAACCACCAGGAAATACTTTGGAGTATGGCTCAAGTGGGTTAAAAAAAAGTTGGCTTCCAAAGAAAACTCAGGGATAGTACCCAAGCACAGAGTTCAAGCCTCATAACTAATAACAACAACAAAAGTTGTGTTTGCACAACTTCTACATTAATGAAACAACTAGACAATTTGCAGTCATTTATATTAACTTTTGGCAAGAAACTTAACTTCCTGCTCTCCCTTAAAAGAACCCAGGTTATTTGATCACCTCCTCTACACACTTCTGAAGTTGTCAGTTTTATTATATCTGCTAAAAGCTGGAATCCTTTTCAACCTAAGGGAAACATCTTAAGGCATCATTTTAAATGGCTTCTTGAAATTCAGGAAGCATAATGAAATAATGTAGCAATTTTCACATCAAGAAACAAAAATATCTAATGCTAATGGACTAAGTATTTTCAGTAATTATTACCAAAGAAGTCTAACTCCATTTCAAGGAAATATGAATATTTATTTAAGTTAAAGAAACTCAGAAATTTTTTTCTGATTTAGAAGTTCAGATTATACTATTTTATTCATTGTACTTTACTACATTAAATTATCCACAGTTCATTTCTTTGACATACATGAAAGATTATTCCAGTATGCACGCTAATATTCTTTATAGAATTTGCTCTTTATACATCATAAATGGCTAATTGAACTGACAATGAAATTATGTACAAGTCAAGAGTTGCCCCTTATTTCTTCATTGTTACATACTGACAGAATTATCAGAAGTATTACTCAAAAATATCAGTTTTCATTTTAATTACTCAGGAAGACAAGAGTATGATGATGTGTCTTCCATTAATTTAATTTCTTTCCATTTTTTGTAAGGGTTTTTAATGAAACATAAAATAAAGTTGAATTTATACACATATATGTCTTCAGAAGACATTTGGCACTAATGAAACAATTGTCTTATTCATTTCCAGAATGTCTTCATAAATTGTGAATTGAGCGTAACTTATCAGATTTTTTCTCAGAAATGACACAAATAAGCAATATAATTCATTTGCTTTCCATTATTCAACTATCTTTAGACATTTTGCTACATTATTAACTCCTGCAGGGAAATCATTATCTTTCTTATAAGGAGGCCCATATTTCAAAGCATTAAATGATTTAAAATATCTGTCCTGGGAGATCACTGTATTTACTTGTCTGTACTTTCACAAGCAGTATTATCCTAGGCTGTAATTCATTTTTTGAAATGCCAACAACGAGGTAGAATAATGGTTACCACATTTAACTCACTGATTTTCATAGTTAGAATGCATCTATTGAATATGTGCAAAGGAGAGAAAAGTGCTATTTAGAAAAATATTATGAGTAGAATCCCTGTAGAGATCATGTATAGTTAAATATATTTATTATTGAGAGGCTTAAATCAGATGCTAATATCCAATAAAATAAATACATATGCAAACAACAGTGGCAATATATGACAAGTCAATACAAGGTCCATCTGAATTTTAAAGTATATCCATCATAATTTAGTAGACTTGGGAGCATAGTAAAACTAGGCTTGTAACCTTGCTTCTGGCACTTTGTCCGTGCAGATTATTTAGACCTCATCTCTGGGTATGATCTCTCTGTTCCACTATTAGACCGTTATTTGGGAATGGTAGTATGGTTTTCTCACACTGATTTAGAAGTTGTATCAGTAACTAGACACTTTTTCTTGGGTTTGCCATCGTGTGACCATAGCTGCTATCACGTTCCTCCAAAGGAGGCCGCCACAGAAAGAACCATATCTTGATGAAAATGATCTACAAACCTGAGGATGCCATCCCATTAATGGAGATCACAGCAGCGATGGTCCAGAATCGTGACTTTGCATTAGTTATCTCTAGGACAAGATGCCTATTTTTATAGGCTGTCAGTGTGCAATATGATCTACGATAGGTCATCCTCCTGAACTAAAGGTCAGGAGGAGGGATGGTGGAGAAATAGAGACTACACATGAGCCTCACAGAATCCATCTTCCTTCCCAGAAAGTCTTATCTGCCTTTGTTGTCCAATTCGCATAAAAAGAAGTCAACTTTGCACTTCCTAAAGGATATCATCTCTCAAGAAGGAAAGCTAGATACTCCGCATTGATTTCCTTGCTTATCTTTCACGTAAAAAAGTTTATATTTACAGATAATTCATACCTTGAGTAGATGGTTAGTAGAGGGTTAGCTTCCCTCAGAGCAGTCAATACAATTATCCATCACCTTCAAAAGGATTTGACTCAATTACTAATTTCTGTAAAGCCAGAGAGCATGCTCACCATGTCAAGTATGCAGTCCAACTCTTCTGGGACTTCTTTTCTTCCGTTATTTACTAGAAATTATTGTCTTATTTATATTAACTATTATGAATATCATCATCCATTTTTCATGTATATAAAATTTATAGGAAGTAAAATATGTATAGTATGTAAAATATTATTTTCTAAAGCAGAGTGACATTTTTATGAAATCAATAATGAGGCAAAGACATGAATGGAGATACTATCATATTTAATTAAAACTGAAATGTTGCTATTTGAAAAGATAAACTTTAGATTATTATCAGATGTATTTCTTAAATGCATACATCTAGAGATATTTAATGTTAAAAATGTATTTGGAAAATTTAAATACAAAAATGAGGGAAGGTTGCAATACACTTCCCATATACAATTTTGGTTAGGGTTTCTCTGTGAAAACAATTTGATTGAATTGGAAATGAATCCTCCAGGAAATTTCCTGTGTTTTTATAAAGCTCAATTTGAGCCAAGGATCAGAATTTTGGATTTTCTTTGCAAACATTTCTAGCACTACTTCAAAGTGAGAGGGATGTCAGTAAATAATGTGTTAAGATAGCAACAAAGATTTAATTTTAAAATATAAAAATAGAAATTGGTAGGCAAAATTTAAAAATATACCAACTTAAAAAGATAAAACAAATTTTATCACAAAAAGTCAGATTACTTTTATAACTAAAGATAAGTGAAGATGTATTTAAATGTCAAGTGTAAAACCAATCAAAGAAAAAAAACCTAAAACAAATTATATATATACATATGTATATGTATATATATATATATATATATTTCTCTGGACCTCTTTCATTTTCCCCAGAGTCTGTAGTTGTAGTGAGCTGAAAAAAATAAAAAATTAAAAAATAATTTAAAGCAGATATAGGGAAGGATGGCAAAACGGAAACAATCCCAGGCTCCTGGAGAGAGGAGGTTTAGGTTTAAACCTCTGTTTTCACTGCACCAAGCTAACCAAGTCCTTGGAATTTCTTTGACCCTCTTTTATTCAGATCTAAAATAAAAAATAACATGTTCACATACTGGCTCCCTACCTCTAATCAACTCTCCCAACTTTTCTTAGCTGTAATATCTGAAAATTAAATAAATGATACCACTTTACTTTCAAGTTTTAGAAATCTAGCATTTATCTTTTCTGACTTAAGAATTTCATTTAGAGATTATACAATAAATACAAAGTGATGTAGAAGTGTTAAATATTATGAAAAATAGTTGATAAATGTGTCTTGTTTCTTTTTCCAAACAGATATAGTGAAATAAGACAGTAGAAACATGGTAATACATTTAAGTAAAATTAAGTGTTTTGGGGCAATTTTCTTGACTGGTGGGATTCTTTGTTTCTGATTTATAAAATGGCAATTATACTGCTAATCTCATAGCACAATGTGTGATGGATAAGAAAAAATAAGTAAAACAAAAAATAACCTATCACCTTCCATGTTCATATGAAGGTTTGGGGGCATGAAGTAGGGCTTTGTACATACTTATCACATACTCTGCTACTGAGTTATACAGATATTTATAATAATAATCTCTCAAATAGCAATAACCCTGGCTCACACTTATATACCTAGCTTATCAGAAAGTAGGGATTCTAAGATTTTGGTTTCAGATCTACTGAGCCAAAAGGTCATAAGACTCTCTGTCTACCTGTCTGTTTGTCTGTGTCTGCCTCTCTGTCTGCCTCTCTCTCTCTCTCTCTCTCTCTCTCTCTCTCTCTCTCTCTCTCTCTCTCTCTCTCTCTGTATATATAGATATATAAAGATATATGTATGCATGTACAAAGGTCCCTGTCTCTGTCTCTGCCTCTCTCTCTCTCTCCCTCTCTCTCTCTCTCTCTTTCTCTCTCTCCATATATATCTACAAAGATATGTGTGTATATGTATATACAAAGGTGATGAACAGGGGGGTTTAGTTACATAAATAAGGTAATGAATGCATTTCTTTTTTAAATTTAATTTAATTTGACTGTAAAGTTGATGTACAGAGGGGTTACAGTTACATAAGTAAGGTATCTCCTATCAGTGTCCTAATATTTTCAGGATATCCACTCTTACCTCAAGCTCTTTTGTTCATGTAGAGTTGATTTTGGTTCAGGGTGATATATAAGGATCAACTTCAGTTTTTCTACATGTCTATAGCCAGTTCTGCCAGCACCATTTATTGAAGAGGCTGACTTTCTTTTCATCTAATAATTTTGGCTCTCTTAGCAGAAAATAAGGTGGCCATAGGTCTATGGGATCATGTCTGGATCTTTAACTCTATTCTATTGGTCCGGGTCTGTTCATGTGCCAGTACCAAGCTCTTTTATAACTACAGCTTTCTAATCGATTTTGAAGTGTGGTATTGCTATTCCTTCAGCAGGTTCCTCCTGCTAAGGATTGATTTTGCGATTCATGGGCTTCTATCATTCCATATGAAATTTTGGATTGCTTCTTCTATTTCATTAAAGAATGTTGTTGGGATACTGATGGGCATTGAATCGAGTACATTTCTTTTTGAACACTGTTACTCCCTCCCTCATTTTCTCCCACTTACTGCTGCCTATTCCCCTTTTCCCCAAGTTGTAGAGTTGTCAAGTATCATTGTTGCATCAGCTCATCTTTTACCCTCTTGTTTTATTTTTCATATATTTTTATTGTTTTCCTCTGATTTTGTGGTTACCTTTCCCTTCCACAGACAGGAAAGACAAAGTTTACAGAAAATCAAAACAGAAAAAAAGTAGAAATAACTACATACATAGTAAAAACCTCTTATTTCTAATTCTTGGAGTTCGTTTTGATATATTTCACCATATATGACCTATGCACTTAGTGATTAGGCTATGGAGATCCCCTGTTAAGAATTTCATAGATGTAGGCTAGTTACTGAAAATTAAGACTATCTTAACAAGCAAGCCATGTGTGGAACCCATACCTATGGTTCCATTTATTCTAGAGACATAGGTAATAGTACTTTCATACAAGCCCAGCAGAACATAGTCATGTTGCTACCTGAAAATCAAGGACTACAAAATGAATTGGGCCATGTGTCAATTTGTATAGACCAGCCTAGCAAGCATGAGGAGGGGAGGAGAAGAGAAAGGCAAAAATACATTTAAACAAACTTAGATGTTGTTTTAGCTTCTCTTAAGTTTAGCATTGTTGTTTTTGGTTCTGTTCTGCATGGCTTTGTTAAATGATAACTATAGACAGGAAGAGAATCGATATGCTTATACATAGATGGCATTGCCAATTCTTCTTTGAGTAACTGTTTCAAAACAACATAGTATAAAGGCAAACTATGGCATACTATTGACTTGACTTTGTCAGAGTCGGTGCCTTTTGGTGCTTGGGCTCTGCAAACCCATTATAAAAGCTGGAAATTTACCTGTCTTGAAGAAGTAATAGTCAAGAGTCCATTTAGATAGTGTTCAAAATGACACAATTCTTTTGAAATAAGACACCAATTGAATGTATTTTTGTGAGTCAATTTTTTTTGTCAGTCTTGGGGACTGAGCTCAGGGCCTGAGCATTGTCCTTGGGCTTTCCTCAAGGCTAGAGCTCTACCATTTGAGCTATAGTACCACTTCCTGCCTTTCTAGGTATGTGGTACTGAGGAATTGAATCTGGTCTTCGTGCTTGCTAGGCAAGCACTCTGCCACTAGGCCAAACTCTCAGCCCAATGAGTCATTTTAATTAATTCCTCAACTCAATCAATTTTTCCTTTCTCATTCATTTAAATTGACAATGAGAAATTCATAAAGAGTTTAAGTTTTAAGAACTTCATGTAAAAAGAATTATGCTGGAAGTGGCTCTGTGGTTCAAGTAATAGAGTGCTAACCTTGGGTTGAAAACAACACCAAGGCCCAGAGTTCAAGCCCTACTACTGACCAACTTAAAAAAAAAAAAGAATTATTCTAAGGGGAACACATGTTTTCAAAACCTAAGATATTGAAAATGTCTTCTTTCTCTATTAGTGGAACCCGGGATACCTATGTGTATTTCCTTTAATTTCCTGTAGCTTGTCATCATTTCAGTAATTTACAAAATTCTTTACCCAAGAACTACTAGAAATCAATCATGTGGATAATTTCCCCTAATGCTGAAATACTATCCACACAGATGTAAAGTTTCCAGGGGTGCTATATTTCCTATATTATGGTGAAGAAAAAAATATTGTCTTCTTTATATGTAATTTTAGTAACATGTAATACAAGAAAAAGAAAAGAACATTGTTTCTAAATTAGTAGTATCTATATAAATGATTCCTTAAAACTTCAAAAGGCAAAGTTTAAGGTTTGTAAGACACATGAAATTCGAATCTAATATTTAAATCTGTGCTATTTAGTGCAACTCTCATAAAAATAAAAGACTTAGAGGTAGAGGGGAAAAATAGTCCTTCAAAGAAAGTTGGCAAAGAAATTTTAAAAAATTTCCCTTGAGTATGAGAGAAAATACAGTTCCCCTGATAATTCTTAAGAAATATTGGCTCTTAAATAATTCTGGGCTATAATTTATAATTCACTTTCTCTTCTCCCCAACAAAAGAAGATGAGAATTAAATTTACATCTGGAATGGATTGATAATGTAAAGTATTACACTTGTAGTACAAGAAAAAATGCTGCAAAATAACATGATCTATTTAAAACTATTTCATAAGAATTGAATTTGCAATACAAAATGTTCATGTGCATGAACAGAAAAAGTAAATACTGCAACAGTGGCTGTTTAGCTGATACACATAAATATAAAATAAGTATTTTAAAAATGCTTAAGGAAATATCACTTTTCATATTATGATAATGGAACAAGAACTTTTAACAGTTCCTTTTATACTAATTATAGAAAATAATTTAAATAAACATTCCAAATAGATAATTATAATTGTTGGCAAAAGATATTCTACCTAAAACACGAGACCATAATTTAACAATGAGTGAGGTAGAGGATAAAAATCCAAAAATCAACAGTTGTGTGGAAAAGATAAATGTGAAACAAATTGCCATCATGGGGCTTGAACTCAGGGCCTGAGAGCTGTCCCTGAGCTTTTTCATTCAAGCTTAGTGCTCTACCACTCTGAGCTACAACTCCTCTTCCAGTTTTTCTGGTGGTGAATTGGGGATAAGTCTCATGGACTTCCCTTCCCATCTAATATGCCTGGTGAGAATAATATTTGATATGAATTCAAGGAGATGATTTACAAGTTTAATCTAAAAATAATCTTTATTTTTAAGATTCAGTATTGGTTAGAAAAACTAGGATTCTGAAAACTCAAAAAAAAAAAAAGAGCTACTCCACACACACACACACACACACACACACACACAAATTTGGCAGAACCAGGAAAAACAAGCTTTTCAAGTGAGATTAACAAAACGAACTTAACAAGTAGATGCTCTGTAAGTGAAGCTTTATTACACACACACAAACATGCACACACGCGCTCACACAAACACACACATAGCTCAAAGAAAAATCTTGCAATAAATCAAAGAGTATATTATTAATCACAAAAGGACATTTAGGCAAACCACCTATTTCTTTGCAATAAAAGTTAAAACTACTAAAAGAACAGCATGATATTTTCAACTACTGAGATAAAAATAATGGTCAATTTAATATTATTATTCACTTACTTGAACTATCTTTCCACATCATGAAAAATTAAAAATATATTTCAAAAGTACCTTCACATTTACTAAAGGAGTTTATAAATGATAAGTTTTAGGAAAAAGAAAAATACTCTAACAGATATTGTGAAAAAGGAAGAAATAAGAAATAAAGAAAATGATATAAATGCAGATACATTTAAGTAACCATCAATTATGTCAACACTGTGCTTGCAACATGACCTTACAGAACTGGTGTATTACTATAGCTGAAGAATATCATTTACAAACAATGAAAGATGGATAATCAACATATTTGACAATTCTAAAATTATATACTCTCAATTACACAATTTCACAGTTAAAGCACTATCTCCACCTATAGGGGGAGATTTTCCTACGGATTTTGCAATAATTAAACATCATTTAGAGAATAAAATTATTGATAGAGAAATTTTGGGGAAACATTTATGGAAATTTATCAGTATTCCACTCCCAAATTGGAGGTTGCCCATATTTTTATGTATATCTTATAAAACTAAACAAACCAACAAAGCAATAAAAAGAAAGTAATAATCGCTTATTAATTGGTATCATACAAAATTTTTTTATAATCACAGCAGGACTCCCATCTTTTTTTTTTGAGTAATTTATTGGAGATTAATCTCATGGACTTTCCTGTCCTGACTGGCTTTGAATCACAATCCTCAGATCTCAGGCTTCTAAATAGTTAAGATTACAGGTGTGAGCTACTGATGCCTGACTAGAATTATTATTTTTGTTATTGTTTGTTTTTTGGATTGTGTGTTTATTTGGCTGCTTTAATAAAAATTAAATTGCAAAAATATAGCAAAATACACAAGCAGGTGTTTCTAGTATTATAAACAACAAAACTTAATTTTATAAGCAAAATTTTAAAAATTCCTTTGGCACCTACTATAGTAGCATATGTTATAACTGCCTCAGGAGAATTAGGCAGGAAGATTGAGAGTTGAAAACCAGCCGAGGCTTCATAGCAAGATTCTATATCAAATAAATATCTCATTGATACAAGAAAAAATCGTTAAAATAGTTACCATTTGAACTTCATAGAAATTAATATGAAAATCAATACATGGGATACAGTGATTATGGAACAGAAATATTACCTGTTATATTGGAATATGGACTCATCAAAACAACAATAAGAAACTCAATAGAAAACTGGATCAAAAGTAGGAGAAGAAAAAGTAGGAGAAAAAAAAGGGTGAGGCTAACACCGTTCAAAATGTACTCATACCTTACTTACATATCTTTAACTGCTCTGTATATCATCTTTGCATTAAAAAATGGACCAAAAAATTAGAGAAATGTCTTCCAGAAAGATAAAAGATTGACCAGTAAATATAGAAAAATACAAACTCATTATTGTAATAAGGCAGCAGATTTACAATGATGACTTGAGTTTTTGATTCAATGGCATTTCAATGATTAATACTGGACTTGATCTCAGAAACATATGTAAGGATTTATTTGAAAGGCTTTCAAATGGACTAAATGCCATAATCTTGAGATAGATTTTTTTATTCAGTACTACATATATAGTCATCATTCTTATACATCCTTCTTGCATGCCACACAGCTGACATTCACTGTCTGTATGGATGGATGGTATATCCTTTACCCTGTGGTTTTTAGGACTAGCTCATAGCAAATATCCAAAAGAAGATGTGAAGATGGGAAGGTAACAGAATCAGAGGTTTTATTTACCTTACTTCTTTTATTGTAGACCCCAAAGTTTAATTGTGTTCCTCTACTTAACTGACCTACACATTGTCAGCTAGCTCACTTCTCTAGCAACTCTCTCTACACTTGTATAATTATCTTTCTTTTCCTATTCCTTTATGCCTAGATTGAGTAACAGACACGGGGTGTTTCTAATTTGGCCTTTACTCTTATCTCTGCCCATAAGTTTACAAATATTTATTAACCAAGACTCTTGCAGTTGATATTTAACTCTGTTCCCTGCTGTTACTTTGATTGATCTATTTTCAAAAACTATCTGACATTAATCATATATACTTAAGGTTTATCCCTGGGTATCATCAAGTGTTCAGGAATACGAAGATGCTTCTCAACCTATGAGACTGTTACATCTTGATAACAACACAATAAATTAAAAATTAAAAAGCATCTCTTATATTTCAAAGAAGCATCTAACCTATCTCATGTAGTGAACATCAGGGTTTGGCAACACCAAGAATAGGTGAAGGTGTATCTGTGAGCTTCATTCAGGGAAAGAAGGCAGGTCATAGGCTAGTTACCACTTCCCGTGAGCATTTTTCACTCTTTCCTACAAGAGAGTGAACAACAATGTGTGTTTCATTGAGAATTTGGAGAATTATTTCCCCAGAGAAAGTGCCTTACCTAACCCAAAGGAAATTGATCAAAGGATCTAGAAATTATCATTAAGTGCTTCTGGCAACCTGATTGCTCAATAGGCAACCCAATTTTCTCAAAGGAGAAAATTATCTTCTAGTCAAATAATTGGATGCTCTGTAAGAGCAAAGAAAAAAGAATAGCAGAATAGACATTTGTAGTATCAAACTGAATAATATTTCAAATAGCATATCATTAGCCTTAAAATATACATATCTGACTCTATGTAACAGTTCACATACCTGTAGATTCAATTAATTACTAATAGAAAGTACTTTTGTTTGCATCTGTACTGGACACATGTCATCTTTTCTTCTTATTATTCCATAAAGAAAATAGTGTCACAAGAATTTGCATAAAACTTGAACTACATCATAGATTGTACATTATCTAGGGATAATTTAAACTGCATTGGAAAACATATATAGATTATACGCCCATACAACTTAAGTGTACGTAACTTCCAAATTCAACTTCCCAAATGTAGTGAAATATGAAATCTTAGAGTTAAAATGGCAGCACAGCTGAAACAATCCCATACTATAAAAGATTGTTTTAGTTACAAAGGTATTAAAATATATAATTACCTCAGGCAATAAAATAAATTTTAGGTTGGGACTTAGTTCCCATTCAACAATGTCTCATTTGTGCATATGATAACACTCCGAAGTCTGGATAAACTCACAAATTTAATACATTTCTCATCCTAAGCCTTGAGCATTTTTAGACACTGTACCTGATGGGATCCTGGAATCACTACCTTGAAGATACATACTTGATATTCATGGAATATTTACACAGTTCAAATACATAAAAACGTAATGATTTAAATACACATATTACAGTAAGTTGCACAAAGATACATAATCAAATGATGGCTTTGACTGAGTGACTCTAGAAGAATAAAAGATGGCAGCATAGAAACAAAGGGGACTCAAATCATGGAAATGATCTGTTTTTTAATTTGTTATCTGTTTGTGTCAATCCTGAGGCTTGAACTCTGGATCTGATCTCTGTCCCTGAGCCTTTGGTTTTAGTTTAGTTTAGTTTTGTTTTGTTTTCAAGGCTAGTACTACCCCTGAGCCACAGCTCTACTTCTGGCACTTTGGTAGCTCATTCAGGATAAGTGTCTCATATACTTTCCTGCTTTGGAGCCTCCTGAGTAGCTAGGATTACAGTGCCTGGCAGAAATGTTCGATTTCATTTCATTTTGTTTTATTTTATTAAATGGATTATGGGTGTCTAGTCTTCATGAAGTTTACTCCGGAAATTCTCTCATTTTAAATATAGGTTATTTTATTGTTTTGCTTTTACACTGTTTATATTTTGAACCTAAGCGAATGTATAAAGCTTTGCATATTCCATTTTTGCAGTATTACTATATGTGATTATGAAGGAAGCAGTATAATATGTATAATGTTATCAATTATAAAGGAAACAATAGTATAATGTGTGTAATTTTTATAGATTTTGGGTGTGGGTGTCTAGTCTTGATCAAGTTTAAATTGGAAACTCTCATTTTACATATAATTTATCTAATTATTTCATTTTACACTGATTTCCTTCTTGAATCTGAAGGACTGAACTTAACTTTCCATAAGATCTACTCTTGCCATATTACTACATGAAATCATAAAGGAAACAATAGTCTAATATGTGTAATTTTAGAGATACTTTGTTTTTGGAGCAGAAGTAACCTCAAAAGGATATAAAATTCTGAATAAAATCAAGAACTAAAATTTTACAATCATTCTTATTTTACCCTTTGCACTTTCTAGTAACATTCAAATATAATTGGCATAATTAATGAACAGTCTGATAGGAGAAGTGATTCCTGCAGTAGAAGGAAATGTTTCCATGTACTCCCTTCTCACCTCTCTGAGCTCTGGAAAAGTATGTCTTGAAGAAAGGAGAAGAAAAGATGACTGACCTCTGGCTTCTCCTAATGCTTGCATTGGATTACTTTATTAAAATTATGTTAATGAGGCAGACATAAAATTGTCACCAAGCTCAAAGCAACCTAAAATTAAAATATAATCCACTCAAGAAACATGATTGAATTAATGATAAACCATGGCTGTATAAATCTACTTAGGAAGTGGCTTCCCAAAGAGTTTTCTTATAATTATGCTATTTGAATGAGAATTTTACTGCCATAGAGTTGTCATTGTCTCTAAGTATTTGATTTCTGTAAAGGTAGGAAAGTATTTGTATAGTTCAACTGCCCCTTGTAGAAGAAAGACTTAGGGAATATACATAGATCCAGAAGGCAACACAGCAACTCCACTATTCCATCTTCAAGAAGGAAATTTAAGGTTGGAAAAAGGATGAACTAATTCAACAGTGATACTCACTAGAGACTATGTTGAACATGAATTTACAGCTTGGTGGGAGGGAATTGGGGGGAGGAAAAAAGAAAAAATAAGAGAGGAGGAAATACTGTTAAAATATACTCATTACCTTAGTTGTGTAACCTCTCTCTACATCACCTTTATAACAGAATTAAAAATGCATAAATACTCTAAAAAAGAAGGAAACTTAAGAGAAATTTAGCAATTAAACATCAGTTGATGGGTGCCTTATAATGCAAAATAACTATTGCTCACACACAGAGACTTATAGAACTTTAGGGTTTTTAACTACTATTAATTACCAACACATATTCTCAATAAATTATAGACAGACAGATCCCTAAAGAAAAAGATTTCAATCATATTAAGTGAAGTAAGCCAGACCCAAAGGGACATAGGCTCAATAGTTTCCCTCATTTGTAATTATTAGTACAAACCTAGGACTCTCCTAGCAGAGGATTACAATAGCTCAAAACCTAGATACATAAGGCTATATTATAGGATGAGGCTAAATGAAAGGATCTTCAGGATGTGGAGACAAGAGCTTTGTATTATGTGATTGTTGTTCTTAATGTACTATATTATTTCTCTTCTCTTTTGTTGCCTTTTGGTTAATCTCATATAGTTACTATATCTGACTCTGTTACCTAGTATATTGTATATACATTTATTTGTTATTTGAAATAGGAATGGGAAGGGGGGAGATAAGATGATTGGGAAGGGGTGGGGGACGGAAAGGGGGACAAAAACATGAGAAGGTGTACCAATATGTGAGAAGTAATGCACCAACTACCTGGCGAATGTAACTGTAACCCCTGTATGCATTCAATAAAAAAAAGAAAAAAAGAGAGAAGATTTCAGGGGTCAGAAGTTTGGCCTAGTGGTAGAGTGCTTGCCTAGCATCATAAAGACTCAGGTTTGATTCCTCCATACCACAAACATAGAAAAAGCTGAAAGTGGTGCTGTGGCTCAAGTGATAGAGTTCAAACCTTGAGAAAGCCCAAGGACAGTGCTCATGCCCTGAATTCAAGCCCCAATATTGACAATAAAAAAAAACAGGTTTCAATTGTAGTTTGAATTGCAATCCAGGGCACAAATACCAGGGCTTGTCCTTTATCCATGAGTAACAGAGGAAGAGTCTCATGTTTTATTGGGAAAAGTAAATAAGGTGTTTTTTAAATAAAATTAGTTGGTGTTAGTGATGGCTCTTTAGGGCTGGTGAACTGATAGGTGATTAGTGATTAATAACTAAGAATACTGACTGATGATTTAACACTAGTAGGTATGAGTTATGTGTTTCTCACACTGAGTTTTAATTGAATAAGACAAGAATAACTTCATTTGTGTATTTAATTTCTATACCATGGTTGATAAATTTCTCTCCAAATCAATGATTTCAAATATCACTATTCTTTTTTTCTCCAATAAATGCCATCCAACTTCTAGGAATGCAGCTTGGGAATTTCTCATCTGAAAAATATTAATCATTTGTGTAATTTGTAAGAATATTATTATGGAGGGAAAATGAAGCCATTTAAATATTGTCAAGTAAAACTTGTGGAGATTGGGGGAAGGAAGGTATTAAAGATATAAATCCTCTGGCTCGATAAATACTGAGTTAGTAAGCAATCATATTTTTATGATAACTATTCTCAAATTTAATTGACATCAATTCAAAATCTCTACCTTGAGGGTGATCCAATAATTGCTAGTATCTTTGAAAATTTATTTCAATAGACTTTTAAATTTAATTATCAATTCCTACTAGGCAAGTCTAACTGATTATATAAATCATGTGCATACAAATTATATACATTTGATCTTGGAATACATGAACATAAAGAGAGAGAATTTATCATTATAGTTGAGAATGCCTCAGGGATTTGAAAAAAATCCAACATCATTGAGGATCGAGTACTAAGCAATTACTTTACTTCATCAGCTCAGAACATACCTGTACCACATATAGGAAATTTCACATGTTGTATTTCATCTAGGAAATTTCTCACTTTAGATATTTTCTGCTTCCTGGATTTGGGAGAGTAAATCCAGAGAATTTATTGAAATTCTAAGAGACTGGTAATTTACCTGATATATTGATGTTTATAAAGATCAGATGTTGTTATTATTTGAACTTCTTAATATCCAATTTGTATGAGGTTCTTTCATACAATATTGGGATATAAAGATTTTTTTAAAGGAAGCAACATGGGCATTAAGTTACTATTATTAGTAACAGCTGCTGTAGAAATTGCAAAGTACAGAAATAGAAAGCACTGACCAAAAGGAAATAATAAGATAGGATTAGAACCCAGGTGTTCAGACACTTTATCCACTACTTGACTCTAAACAATGCTTCTCAGGGTAATTACTAACTAGTAAAATAAAAAAGAACTGTTATATTCTATGTTGAGGGGGAAGCACACTTTCTATTTTTTTTCTAAATATCCTGATTAAATTATATATTGATAAAACACTAAAAATAGCCTTAAATATTATTTATAAATAGGAGACTACAAAGAAGCCGAGTTGCAAGCTTTAAACATTATTTACAAATAGAAGAATATGAACAAGTTAAGTTACATGTATTGAAGGATCCCATATTATTATTAATAACAATAATTTTTGTCAATCATGTGGCTTGAACTCTGAGCCTGGGCGCCCCTGAGCTCTTCAGCTACACCTTGAGCCACAGCACCACTTCTGGTTTTCTAGTGGTTAACTGAAAATAAGAGTCTTACAGACTTTAGTGCCCAGGCTGGCTTTGAACCGTGATCCTCAGATCTCAGTCTCCTGAGTAACTAGGATTATAGGCGTGAGACAACGCACCTGGCCCATATTATTATGCTTACATATTTTCAGATTTTTCTAAAAAATTTTAAACCAATCATTGCTCCATTTGTAGAGACTGAGAAAGAGAGACAGATTCTTTTTTGGCCAGCCCTGGGCTTGAACTCAGGGCTTGAAAATTGTCCTTGGGCTTTCTCAAGGCTAGTGCTCTACCACTAGAGCCAGAGCACCACTTCAGCTTTTTTCAATGTGTGTGGTACTGAGGAAATGAACTCAGTTCTTTGTGCATTCTAGGCAAGCACTCTACCACTAGGCCAAATTCCTGGCCCAAGAGACAGATTCTTGATATATCATATATGTGATATATATATGTATACATGTATATATAATATACAGTTACAGGTATTAAGGTAATTAGTACATTTTTAACATTGTTACCCCTTCCCATATTTTCTCCTATTTTTCCCCCTCTATTCTCCCCATCAAGTTGTAGAGTTCATTTCCAACATTTTGTCTTGTAAATATCACTGTTACTTTGGCTTGTCCTTTGACTTTTGTCTCATCATCTTGTTTTTCATTTTCCTTCCCTGATTCAAATAAACAAATAAATGTATATACAATACACCAGTTCTTCTTAATTTTTTATTTAAGAGTTTAAATCTTTTGAGCAATATACACTTGGAATATACATATCTAAATATATCTTATGCTATAAATTTCTCATTTGTTGGAAATGATCCAAAAATATGTGTATATATGTATATATACATATATGCATAAATATATACATGTATGTGTTTACAGCACTATGTTTCGTTCTAGTATTCTTTATGTCTTTTAAGAAACAAACCTTGCCTGGCGCGGTGGCTCACACCTGTAATCCTAGCTACTCAGGAGGCTGAGATATGAGGATCAAGGTTCAAAACCAGCCCAGGCACAAAAGGAACTGAGACTCTTATCTCGAATTAACCCCTAGAAAATGGGAAGAGGGGCTTGGCTCAAGGGTAGGACAGTAGCCTTGAGCTGAAGAGCTCAGGGATAACACTCAGGCCCAGAGTCCAAGCCACATGACCCACAAAAAAAAATCTTTTTTACTTATATATTTCCAATTTTTAAAGTTCTATTTTGCTATAGTCAATTACCTAGTCATTTTACCTAAATCATCAGTTTTTCATTTTATAGTCTTTCTTCAGTTAGTTCACGCTTTCATATAAGTGTTCCTCTGTCTAAAACATTTTCCATGGATGTTTCTTATAGTTCATGTCTATGGAAATGCATGCTCATTAAAAATGGATTTGTCTGGAAATGTATCTTTTCCTATTTGTGATAGGACTTTTCATTAGGCAAAGAATTTGAGGGTTATGTGCATTCTATTCAACAGATGTCATTGCTGTCTTCTAGCATAATCATCTTCTGATGTCTTTCTGCAGATGTCTTATTACTAATTCTTTAGGAACTTAGGAACGCTTGAACTTTTGTTTCTTTTACCTGTGTAGTCGTGGTTGTCAGCTCCCCTGATAATCTGCTAAATGTATGTCAGTTCATGATTTTAAGTCTTCGTGAATGAGCTTGTCATTCACAATACAGTTAATTGATAATTTTATGAACTTTGCAATCAGATACACTCAATAAAAATTCTAATTAGTAGAACTGTAGAAGCAAACGTTTTCTTGGAGCTTTGGATATTCTATTTATCAGCAGCACTTCAAGAGTTCACCTCTGGTAGCTTTGACATTGTATGGAGGCAAGAATATAAGTTACAAGTGCAGAGTCTGCTGTTTATACACATATTTTAGAACACAAATAGACAAAATTTCATGACCTATGACACTGGAATTCCACTCCCACATGTATGTGCAATGGAAAGTTGTGCATACTAGAACAAAATACTGGAGCAAATTTTATTTTAACAAAGAAATGCATAACATTGTTCCAATAGAATGATTAGAGTCAAAACTTATTATTTATTCACATAGTATGTTAGTAAACAGCAATAACAAGGAAAGAGCATCCACAACACTCAAATATTTAAATGTTATATGTCATCAATGTGAAATGAGTAAGTAAAGTCTTCTACAAAATAGCAAACAAACAAGGGAAGAGGAAGCAAGGAAGGATGGAAGGTGGAAGGAAGGAAAGAAAGAAGAAAGGAAGGAAGGAAGGAAGGAAGGAAGGAAGGAAGGAAAATAAATACTGTATAATTCCACATTTGCAGGATTAACAAACAGGAAGAAACATATATTCTAGCAATAATTTTGAGGAAGCAGGAGGTAACAAGAAATGAAAGCTCTTGGAAATTCTGATGGTGCTCTAATTCTTGACCTGAATAGAAATTAGAAAGTTGTTTTCATTATATAGTAATTCATCCAGTTGTACAGTTGTGATTTGCAAGCTTATCTGGATGCTTATAGATCAGTAAAGTTTTAACTTCAAATTCAATGTGTTTCCCAATTCTACACTAAAATAGATGAAAGTCAGGGTTTAATTTACAGGAACTTTCATATAACTTGATCCCTAACTTACCTATAATCTTTAGGCATAGGTTAGATGTCTTATTGCCTGTTTTCATCAGTGCTTTTCATTTTCTTCCTTTCTTCTCTGAGAAATTATGGAATCAGCTAACTTCAATCCAATAAGCACACTATTAAGATTCTCCTCTGAATACCTGCTAATTTACAACTGCTTTCAACTTCATGAAATTGTTCTTAGTTATCTTAAATATCAACAATTACATATTATATTCAAATCTTTCTTTAAGCCCATCTGTTGATTTCAACTCTAAGAAATCTGAATATATTCTTGGCAACTGCACCAACATAAAATGATACCAACTCTTCATATCTTAGCTCTTACAAATAATTTGAACATAAAAATCATTCAGTTGGGGCCAGGAGCATGGACTAATGATAAAAGTGCTCGCTTACCCAAATAGTTGTAATGCTTTTGTTTTTCTTGACTATCTTTAATAAGGATAGTTCGTTCAATACAATTTCATTTTTGTTGTTGATTTATCTTTTTATTACTTTTTTATTGTAATTAGTAAAAGGGTTACATGATATTTGCCAGATAGAAGGTGCATTAATTCACATACATTGATACCCTTTCACATGTCTTGGTACCCATTACCCTCTCCCCCACACCCCCCACCCGTCTTGGTTTTCCCCCCCTTTTTATTACTTTTTATAATAAAATGGCATATTGAAAGCAAAAAAATAATGCTTGTTTAGCTTACACAAAACCTGGATTCAATTCTTCAGTACCTCATACACAGGAAAAGCCAAAAGTGGTGCAGTGGCTCAAGTGGTAGAGCTCTGTTCCTGAGAAAGCCCAAGTACAGTGCTTAAGCCCTGAACTCAAGTACCAGGACTGACAAAACAATATCATTGTAATAATGTAATTGTGTAACTTAAGGCTAAATTTCTTCATGGAAAAGATGGTCCCATTAGCCAGGTATGATATAGCAGATGCCTATAATCTCAGCACTAGGGAGGCTGAGATAGAAGATCAAGGGTTTGCAATCAGTTTGGTATATATACCAAACATATATATATATATATATATATATATATATATATATATAGAGAGAGAGAGAGAGAGAGAGAGAGAGAGAGAGAGAGAGATTCTGTTTCAATAGTTACAAGCATATATACACACATAGGCTCAAGTTATTTAATCCATAGCTAGTAAAATATTTGAATGCTTGAGTTTTGCTTATTTTTTATACCTCCCATTCAGATTACATATAAAATCTTTGGAGCTGGCAGTATTGCTAAAGTTGTAGAGTTCTTGAGTCACAAGCGTTATGCCTCAAGTTCAAACTGTAGGTAGGACCACTAAATAATGTTCAATGTGGATAAGAAAGGGAACGGGGAAATTAAAATGATTGGGAAGGGGGAGGGGGAGGGAAATGGGGACAAGGGCGTGAAAAGGGGTATAAATATGTGAGAAATAAGGCACTTATACCTGACGAAAGTAACAGTAACCTCTCTATACATTACCCGACAATTTTTTTAAAGTATGCTAAAAGATAAAATAATAAAAAGAATTAAAGTTCCATTTTGAACAACTGACCAGCACTACCAGAAATAAGCCTAAAACACTTGGGTTTGAAAGTCATTGTTAAAACAACAAAAAAAATACAATACCAAGTCACTTCACATTCAATCTCTGATTTCTCTGGGAAAAAAAGATTTTTAAAATTTAATAGAATAATGATTGTCTTCAGTGTTCGAGGGGTGTCAAACTGAATATCTTGTACATGCTATATGAACAGGTATAAAGATACCCCTTTTCCTAAAATAGTGAATTTTTATTGAAATACATTTACTCTGATGCTATTTCATACACACTGAAGTTTCTTTCTAAGAGATAGGAAGCAAATGAGTATGAAAAGTCTCTTACCTAATTACTTCTTCATGCATACTTCCTTGGCAACACTATCTGAATTAGCTTAGGCAGACATTACTATTGATTAGATATGTGGCCATGTATCACTTTCTCATTTCTCATCTACTAAACAAATGCCATTGGCATAAAGATTTCAAGAGCTTTTTCTTCCAGATAATTTCATTGTACTTCATTGGCAGTGCCCTCATCTTATGTGGGAAGAAGCAATGGGTACTTTGCCTTTGAAGAATGAAATTAAATGATCTGTGATAAACAGATAATTAATGCAGTGTTTCAGAAAAAAAACATCAGTAGACACAGGCACTTAGGCTTATAAAATAAGTTTATAAAATTAAAATGTGACATGTGTTGGATGTTCTATGTGTTGCCTTCAGTCACTTGCTTGTAGCTTTAGCTTGAACACATACAAGATTACAATTCCCGCCTAGTGCAATCGATAAGAACTATAAATGTCTCCATAGCATAGAGAAACAAGATTTCCCCTCAGGACTCAGAGTATAATAGAGGAAAAAGAGCCCTTGCTCAGGGTAGGAGTTGGTGGAGCTTCCACGAAATATTTTACACCAATGATTTCTCATGGTTTGTCTATGGCTGTGTGAATAATATTTACCCTTATTCTTCCATAGGAGGGCCCTCTGCAACAGTGTTTTCTTTCCCAAATGGATAGTTTGGGTTCAAGGGTTCTTGAATGCATCAGACTGTGTACTCAAGAAATGAAAATGCAGACACAGGATCATGTGCTTTATAGGGAGAAAGGAGTGTCTGGGTAGCTTCTGTGGCCTTTAAATGCCTCAGACCCAGTCCTACTGTTTTCTCTGGATCATTCAGAATTTTTATTCAGGTTTGGCATTCCATTTTTGATATTTCTACAAATTGAGTGTGTTCATTTACTTCCTAGTGTTTATATTAATGAGAGTAATTTTCCCGAAATGGCAGGACATAAGATTTGAAAGACTGTCAGCAGCATTCGCTGTGCTAAAGACTGGGGGAAAAGCTAACCTGGAACACACACACTATTTTTCTGTACTCAGCCACTGAAATAGACAAACACAGGGAATGCAAACCTTTAGGGAAGCATCTAACTCTGTCTAGTTACAGGAATTTCTTAATATCTTCATTTTTATCATGTTTTCTACCACTATGTAGAAATATTCCAAGTATATTTGGAGAATACGAACCAGAACTTTAGAAAATGTTTACCACATTCCAAGTAAAAAGTATATCAATTTACAAAATGGATCCACTGGATTAGAACTGCCACAAATGGGGTCCTGTGAGACAAATTCAGGAGAGGTGCACATTTTGCAGCAGTTTTAGAACTATATTATGAGAACATTTTATACAGTAATACTAGTTAAAGAAGCTAAGACTGAGGCTTTCACACAAGGTGGAAAGACAAGTTAATACACACAGTTCCACAAAAAGCTAAACAGAATGAATTTTCCAACAAGTCTGGCTGAATAAATTAAAGTCATTATGCACTTGCCTTCAGTGGAGAGTAATTTAATTAACTAAAACAATCATGATGAGATTACCAATTATAATGTCAGTATAGCCAATGATCTGTCTCCCGTAAACAATGTTTTATGGAAATCTAAAAACAACAACAACAACAAATATCTTTCCTGGTTTGGAACATGAGGCAAGAATAACATTTAACAATTCCAAGCTGGTCTCCTTTGAAATTTGGCCTTTGAGTCATGGGACTACATCTTTAATTTGAATGAAGGTAGCATACTATATGATTGGCATTTTTCTCGGTGTTCACATTCCTCAGTGCATTGTTTTCTGCCATGTACTATAATAGAAGCCTGTGGTTCTCAAATATATTTCATTTGGTTTTGTAAATAACAATATCATACACACACATATAAAAATGTCACCATCATCCTATCAATCAAGTGATTTCTTATTTTAGGAAATTCTTGCTCTGTGAATTCATGGTGATACACAGTATAAATTATGTCATTAACTGATCTTCATATTTAGATCCTTCTTTTCATGAAGACACATCTTCAAGTCTGTTGACGATAGATGTGGTCATATAATTGAATTCAAACCTATTTATGCAAATAACTTATGCAAATAAGTAGTGTGTTTTACCTTTATACAAACTTGGAAAGAAGGTTGACTTCAGAAAACAGTTCAATACTCCATAGACCTTGAACAACTAGGAGGAGATAGACATCTTCACCAATGCTTCCAGCTACTCTCTGCTGTCACACAAATAAGAAATCAACTGTCATTTATGGCTCATTTTGTGTTTTGGAAACTATTTGCTAAAGAGTATTTTTAGTTTGCCACAGATAACATACAGTCATTGACTAACATTTAGTTTCTTCTGTTGAAAATAACACAAAGAATGATTTTGAAAAGAACAAAAATCATTGAAAGATTTTTGTTTTTGATGGGTCATGGGGGTTAAATTCAGCCTGGGTGCTGTCCCTGAGCTCTTCAGCTCAGGGTTATCACCCTACCCTTGGGCCAAGCCCCCCTTCCCATTTAATTGGAGATAAGAGTCTCAGGTCCTTTTGTGCTTGGGCTGGCTTTGAACCTTGCTCCTCTGATCTCAGCCTCCTGAATAGCTGGGAGATCATTTTTATTAAAAATTTATGATAAGAAATTAAATAAAAAGTAAAGAAGTCAAAAGTAAAGTAGGTCTGATGATTATATGATTACTTAAGTATTTTGAAGATAGCAACAGAAATGGACTGGGTACATTTAGATGACTAATGAGTGTCAAAGTTTACTGAAGTAGTTTTGGAAAATAACATTTAAAATATTCATAAGAATTATTATCAACAAAACCTATTTCCAGAAACCTTACCACCTTCCTTGTGAGTGTGTGTGTGTGTGTGTGTGTGTGTGTGAGTGTGCGTGCCTGCCGGGACTTTAGGTTTAAATTCAGAGCATGGGTACTTTCTCTCTGCTGTGTTATTAAAGACTAGTATTTTGCCACTTGAGATACAACTTTATATGTGGCTCTTTTCTGGTTAATTGGAGATAAGTTTACATTCTGGGTTGGCTTCAAATCTTAATTCTCATGTCTCAACCTCTTGTATATGTAGAATTATAAACATTCTAGCATTCTCTAGTTCCTAGCACCTCTTCCACATTTTTATCATCATGTTTTCCAAAATACAAGGCCACATATATTTGCTTTGTAACACTTCATGTTACAGTTCAAGATTTTATTTTCAAAACAAGAATGTGCAAAATTCTGGTGGAAAGTTCAAGGCGTTTTAAAGACAAGGAACCTTTAGGTTTTCCCAAAGTCTCCTCATCAAGAGTCTATTGTTGACCCTACAGCTTTAGCTAAACTTATTACATATAATGTGTAATTCCTTTTTAAATAGCTTCATTTTCCTAGTACCTAGTCAAAACATATACAGTATTTTCACAGTATTTTCAAGGAACATACTCTTCCCTTTCAGCAGCTAGTTTCAGATTTTTGTGTGTTATTCCTTACCATACAGAGATAATAGCCTCGAAATTGGAAAGTCACAAAATGCTTCTTGTGAAATCCTCGCTTCTTTATTGCAGTTGATACCAAGTTCATAAGAGCAGGCCACACTCGGAAGTGTTTCGTGCATGTCAGCAATATTTCTACTCCACTTGGTTAATCCAGTTACATCAAATCTGAAAGAATGTCAAGTTTTCTGGCAAGCTAACAAATAGGTGAAGCTGATCCTGTACTGACTGTGAATCAAAGGGCTTTTTGCTACTTGCGGAACTTTAGCCAATAATTTACGAGCACTTCGTGACAGAATTTGTGTTTTCAAAATCCACTTATATCAGTAAATATACTGTGTAAAGGCAAATGTCCTTATGAGTATTCTGATGCTATAGAATGCAAGTTTCACTTCTCAAAGCACAAATTGAAGCTTGTTCAATTGTCTCTGTGTGTTACTGCTTCTCCTTTCAACGATGTTCATTTTGCTCCTTTGATTTTTTGTGGTTTTTCCCTTTCTCCAAAAGTCATACTTTTAAAAAGGAAAATTTTTTTTTTTGCCAGTTTTGGTCTTGAACTCAGTGCCTGAGCACTGTCCTTGGGCTTTCTCAAGGCTAGAGATCTACCACTTGAGCCCCAGCAGCACTTCAGCCATTTCTTTTTCTATGTATGTGGTACCAAGGAATCAAACCCAGGTCTTCTTGCATGCTAGGCAAGCACCTTACCATTAGGTCAAATTCACAGCCCTAGGAAATTATTTTTTTCATATATTTTTATTGTAGTTAATAGAAGGGTTACATTATATTCACCAGATAGAAGATGCATTACTTCACAAACATTGATACACTTTCTCATGTCTTAGACCCCTTTCCCTCTCCCCTCCCCCCCACCCCTCATCTTGTTTTCCCCCTTCCCTATCCGACTTCAAATAACCAAATATGCATATATACAATATATCAGATAACCAGGTGAAATGCTGTAACAATATGAGATAACCAAGGGAAAGCAAAAGAGATGAGAGATAACATAGTACATTAAGGACAACAATCACTTCTTATAAGGCTTTTGTTTCTATATCCTGGAAGTCCTTTCCTTTAGTGTCATACTATATGGCCTATTTTGTTCTATTGTATGTCTCTGCTAGGAGAGCCCAAGATTTCTACTGATTATGACAAATGAGGGTATCAATTGAGTAAGGAAATGGAAAGACTTAGGAAATGATTTTTAAATGCATTCTACTTACAAGTGTGTGTGAATATCTTTTTTCAGTATTAATTTTCAGCATATTTATTTCATTAAAACATGTGCTTTGTTTTCATTTTCAGGTGTGTGTGTGTGTGTGTGTGTGTGTGTGTGTGTGTGTGTGTGGATGTATTAGTTGTTGGGCTTGAACTCGGGGCTGGGACCCTGTCATTGAGCCTCTTTGTGCTCAAGGCTAGCACTCTACCACTTAAGTCACATCGTCACTTCCTGTTATTGAGTGGTTAATTGGAGACAGGAGTCTCACTGGGGCTTTTCTGCCCAGGTTGGCTTTGAACCATGGTCGTCAGGTCTCAGCCTCCTGAATAGCTAGGATTACAGATATACACACATATAGGTATATATCTATAGGTATATATCTATATATCTATATATATATATATATACAGAGAGAGAGAGAGAGAGAGAGAGAGAGAGAGAGAGAGAGAGAGAGAGAGAGAGAGAGAGAGAGAGAGAGAGAGAGAGAGAGAGCGCGCCAGGTGTGGTGGCTCATACCTGTAATCCTAGCTACTCAGGAGGCTAAGATCTGAAGATCACTATTCAAAGCCAGCTCGTGCATTAAAATCCATGAGACTGTTATCTCCACCAGAAAACTGGAATTGGCACTGTGGCTTAAGGGGTAGGGCGATAGCCTTGTGCTGAAGAGCTCAGGGACAGCACCCAGGCCCAGAGTTCAAGCCCCATGACAGACCGAAAAACAAACAAAAAAAATCCCTCAATCTTGGGAAAAATAAAGTAGGACCAGTGAGCCATCTGGCCCACACCAGGGCACAGATTTTTTTAAATAAGCAAACCTAGATTTCATAACTTATCCATGCAAGCCTACAGTCTGATTATAAAGTTTCTAAATGGGAAAGTCATCCAGTTTACTAAATACTTATCTTTCTGTTACAACAGTAAGGGACTACATACACAACCTAACTGCATAAACCAAAGATTTTTCTAAAATCCATCCAGGTGTCCTGTCATGTCTGCAGTCCTAACAAAGTGATCTGAGATAATCCAAAACATAATTAGACTAAAGGAAGTTTTGGTCAATTTTAGATCTAAATAAAGGAAGTAATTTTCTAAAACGGTGGCATTTAACAGGTATAATGCTTTAGCAAACCACATAGTTTTTAAACCTTCATAAAAGAAGGGTAAATAATTTCTGAGTTGGAGGTTATTGCAAACTGTAGTAACTTTATAGTCATCCTAGAGGTCGGAGTGATGCTGTCTCAGAACTCATTGTTACTGGCCATGAATCACCAAAAGTCACTTCAAGTCTGCTTTGTGTGGTATGGTCTTCTGTTTTTCATCTTTACTGGTGAACATTTCCTGAAGGCTTACTGCCTATGCAGGCAATACTATGCTTGGTTTGACAGTAGACACTATACCTAGAGTCATTTCCAAAACAAAACTTTACTTGCTGATGGATCTACCTGGAAAGAACCAACAATTTAGCTTCTAGCAGATATTACATTCAATACCTCTACCTCAGAGGGTCCTCATATGGCAATGATTTTTCTTTCCTGCTGAGTAGAGATTTACTCCATTGATAAATGAACAAAAATGAGAAAAAGCTCACTCTTAAATATTATTTAAAATACTTCTCTTAGATATCTTGTACAAGTTTATGATCATTATCAAGAATATAGGTTTAACCTCAATATACCATATGTATGCGAAGGTACAGTAAGAAGTAGTGTGTACATTTCAATTAGCATCTTTTATATGGTTATATGTGCATAGCTATTGACTTAGGACTGTCCTAGACACTTACTAATTATCGCAAATGAGGGAAACCATGGAGTCTATGGAAGCAAGAGGTTTTTCTTATTGTCATTTTTTAATGGACTGTGTAAAATGATTTCATTTTTCTTTTTATCCCCCTTTGGTTTATAACCTGTTGTCACTGTATTTGATTTTGGTCCCTGTTTCTTGTATATATTTTTATCTGATTTGGGGAAGGGAAAGGGAACAACAAAATGTAAGACAAAGGACAATGATGAACTATTGCAACAGAGATAGAAGAAAATATGTTGGAACTGAACTTTACAACTTGGGGCGGGGTAGTTGAAGGAGGGAAAGTGGGAGAAAAACTAGGGAGTTCATAAAAATGTTCAACAATAGATGTACTCATTACCTTGCATATGTAACTGTAAGCATTCTGTACATCACCTCGACAATAAAATTAAATTAAAAATGAAGCAGTGTGTAGTTTAAATTGCTGATGGAAAAACTCAACAATGAACTCAAAAAATATGGATTAAATAAAGGATATAACCCAAAGAGTGGTACTACCACAACAGTTCATCAAGATTTGAGTCTTATTAGTTTTAGAAATAATCCTTAATTTTTTCTCAACCTCTTTCTATCTCATGACAAATATGCTGACTCAAGAAGGGGAAAAATGGAAATCATCGAACCTATACTTTGAAGTAGCTTGAATGCCAGTTACTCAAACTTTATAAAAATATGATACTCTGTGGTACTGAATTTAACTGTATTTATAGATATTAAATCAGACATTCATTAACCTCTAAAATTCATGTTGTAATATAATTTGAGATATGTTTCAAAGGCTCTATCCAGAGCTAAAAGACTAACATGTAAACCACTACTTCAAACATATCCACAAAAATGTCTGTCAGAGCTAATGGTGTTTTCCCCAAATTAACTTTAGAACACTTTGTACATAAACCATTTGATATGAGAAAGAAGACAGACTTACAATATTCCCTTAATATAAAGAGACACATTATTTTTAAAATTTTAAACAAGGAGATGACACAAAGAGGAATTTCATTCTTAAATAATCCTAGCTATTAATTTTACTCTAAAAGTATTATTTAATAATCCTTAGATTTAAAAGTATAGTAAAGTTCCAGATCATATTTGTTTATTGAATACTAACTCATTAATATTATGATTGTAACCTCGGTAGTGTGTTGGTGGGATGATGAATGCATTTTTTTCTCTTCTACTTTGTGGTTTTAAAAATGAGTCTTCAGCTACTGAGAGACAAGGCTGCTGCTACATATCTGCCTAATTCCACCACCACACCACAGCCGTTTCCTGAGAGGACTGGAACTAAAAACTCTTGGTGATGGGACATTCTGTGCTAAACTCAAAGTCCCCTAGGTGGTTGCAGCCATTATGGTGATGCTGGATGGGTGAATTTTCCATCCAGTGCTAAACAGCCTAGACATGGAAGATGCTAAATGGGTATGAGGACTATGGGGCCCCCAGAGGAACCATAATCCACACCCGAGGGATACCCACCTGCAGTTGGCAGGTGTAGGCATCTGCGTGAGGTGCAGCTAAGACTGCAAGGAGACGGCCTAAACGGCCATCAGTTTTGGGGTCTCCTGTGGGACACGCCCGATAGCACGGAGGTTGGCATCTAAAATCCTCCCCCCACAAAAAGATGCTTGGCCTCAGCAGAAAGACAGACACATCAGCCAGTGTGTCTTGCTTCCTGCTCAACATGGCCTCCTTTCTAGGGATCAGGGCCTCTGTCCCCCCTCTCAGATTAATGCCCACCATGATATTGCCTAAATCCTTGCCCCTCACTTATTTAAGATATGTCAGAGACATTCTCCCCTTCTCTGAATTCTTAGCGTAAGAATGTACCTGCATAGTTCCTTGCCCTAAGGTCACTAAGCAACTCATGCCTGCTTGTATTGATATGTAAACATCCTACCACCTGACCTCCTACCCTGAGCGGTGCCCCAACCCCCTCTTGCCTCTCCTGAAGAGGCATATAAGCCCCTGTGTGAAAAATAAAATTCGTAGCTTGATCAAAAAAAAAAAAATAAGTCTTCAGTATAGTTAATTTTTAATGAATTTAAATACTACTGAAAGTAGTATTTAAACAATGTATAATTAGAAAGGCTTAATTAAAATAAAATAACAATTTCAGCGCTAGAATACTTAATATGCAAATTCAGTACTTTATGGCATGAAGGTTGGTATTTGATATTTGTTCATGAAATTATAAAAAGGGTTTCATTTGTGAATTTTCTTGATTAATTGTAAAGAGAATTGTTCACATTCCTTCTGTATTGCATATTGCCACCAAGGTACCATTCTTACAAAAGTTTACATAATAGCCACAATAACACTGGAAAAGATTCCAAATGTACTATTGTCTTTAGAAAAGCAAATTATGCTAGTTCGTTAAATTTAATTCTGAAGGAGATTTTGAAAACACAGTTGGCAGGAGTTGAAAAATTCTAGAGCCACACTTTGAAAATGTAGGTTTTGAAAGTACTACATGAATAGAGATAAACATTATACTCATATTTTACTGTTTACTAACTATAACAGAAAGAAAGATTTTAAAAGCCAACAACTCTTACATTGCATTTTCCAAAGCCATATTTTTCCTAGGGTAAACAGAAATACTTAAGGTAATTATTGTTCAGATCCTCTAGCAGAAAAGTATGTAATTTATTTTAAGCAACGGATATTTGAAGTGATGTTTTGTATTTGGTTATTTGAAATTGGATAGGGAAGGGGGGAAAACAAGATGAGGGGTGGGGGAGGGAAATGGGGACCAAAACATGTGAAAGGGTATCAATGTATGGGAATTAATGCACCATCTATCTGGCAAATATCATGTAACCCTTCTATTAATTACAATAAAAATATATGAAAACAAAACAAACAAAAAACAAATAAAATGCCTGCCTTTACTGGAATCACAATTACAGAAGGAAAGGGTAACAAACATGTATGTGTGTGTATTTAAAGATTTTTTTACAAATCTTTCTTTCCTATGTAAATTGTTTTACCACGTTAAAGCTGAGTCATTGTTTTTTCTTTTTTTTTTTCTGAACAATCCTTTCTCACTAAGCAAAAGAAAATAACAGTATTTGGTTACTTGAAATTGGACAGGGAAGGGGGGAAAACCAAGAGGGGGGGTGGGGGGGAGGGTAATGGGGACCAAGACATGTGGAAGGGTATCAATGTATGTGAATTAATGCACCTTCTATCTGGCAAATATCATGTAACCCTTTTATTAAATACAATAAAAAAAGGAAAAAAAGAAAATAACAGTATTATTTTTGCTGCTGCAGCAGCCAATAAGAGGAGCCTATTAATTAATGTGTCTATGGGTGGCACTTGAGACTACTGGGTCAAACAATGTACATTGTGGGTAGGGTATCTGACTAACACAAATGAGAAGCCTCCTATGGGTGGAAGCATGCCAGTAATACCCTCAGTCCACTTTGGTTTGCAGAAGGAGGAATTTGAAGGACTATTAAACACTCTGTAAAATGTTCATAGCAGATCAGCATTAAGCTATATACTGCAGGTGTTTCTGTAATTGGAAAAATGGTTTGTGTTCAATGGTCCCTCACATTCAGCCTTCTTGAGCACTCCTTTGGGTTTTAAAAAGCAGCTCAGGAAACCTAAGTGCTGACTGGACGTTTCTACAAATTCAAGCCTGCACATTCTGTCAAGAGATGGGTTTTGTTTTTTCACTAACCTTTAGTTAAGGAGCTGGCCTTTCTGTCAAATACATGGACATTGACTGTTCTTTGTACAAGTCTGTTTCAAACTAAGGATTCCAGATGAATGAGAAATTCATAAATGAGGGATTGAGACATACATTGCATGCATAAAATATTTAAAAAAAACATTATAACTCTCATTCTGAAGTGAGTTGATAGTTAACAATGCTTTCACAGTGATCCATAGATTATTTCTTTTTAAAAATGTATTTATTGATACTGCAAAGGTGATATACAGAGGGGTTACAGTTACATAAATTAGGTAAAGAGTATATTCCTTTTGAACACTGTTAGATTATTTCAAACAACAAGGTCACATGCTTTCTCTGATTACTTAATTGTTTCAAGAGATTGTCTTATATGAATGTCTTGTTAAGCATTCATCCTTATATCTTATTGTTAAACATGATATTCTGACAAAAATCATAATAAACTATTATCGACTATTTTGGAAGTTTAGCCTGCTCTCTATTTACTAATTTTTATAGTCTTTCTCTATTTCAAGTACTAATTATATAGTCTTTTACTCTATTTCCTTTACTCTTATTCCTTTTAAGCTTGCACTAAATTAAATAACTTGTTTTGCAATCAGTCATTGCATGGTAGATCTCCTTCTATTTTGAGGCATTTTCAGTGAAAGTCATTTATTGATATGAGCAGCAAGTCTGTACCGCTCTCACATGTCGTAAGAAATAGCCCTGTGATGTTGGAAATTAATAGCACCCTTTGGAAAGGCATATTTAACTTGGTCATTTGTATCCTTTTTGTATTAATTCATCATCAATTAATCACTTACATTGGTCACGTTTTTATATGTATAACTATAATTATAGTATATAAATTTTTCTAGTTATAAAAATTACCTTTGTAAATATGGCATCTAAAACAAAATATAAATTATGAATGACACTTTCTATATTTGTAAATTTCTTATAACTAGCAAATTCATTTTGTCTTAATTATTAAATTAAAGTTTCATATGAGTTTATATGTTGAGTTAATTAAATAAACAAAATCTATAAATGAGTAAAAGTCAGGTAATAGACAAAGAAGCCACTCTACATAAGCATCTGACTAATGGCAATGACCAATACTCTAATATTTAAATGCATCAAGATTTAAAGAAAAATAAAATTTAAAACAATCAATTTTCTTAGAGTAGAACTTTTACAAATCATAATTGCACTAGACATTTCAAGGAGAAATTAAATGATTGTAAGTCTTTATTCATGTTATACTTGCAGTTCAAGCTTATTTCTTTTGGCACAGTGGTTGAATTCATATATATATATTTTTTTATTTCTGATAAATCAATCATAAGTTAAATACCTGAGGAAGATTGATACTTAATCAAGAATTGTTCTATTAGTATAAAACAATACAAAACTCTTTTTTAAAATGTGGAAGTTTTTCTTGAAAATTTACTATTACTTAGAGTAAGTACAAATGTGTTTTAGGTGTCCTGTGTGACATTTGGTGATCCCATAGAAAAAGGACAAAGGTTAAATCAGTGTTAACCTTTCACAAGAGAAGACGTTGGAAATGCACTTTACAAATTAGATGGAATGAACGAAAGAAAAATAGGAAAAAAACATGGAAAGGGGAAACAATGTTTAAGAAATAATTTACCCACTGCCCTGCAAATGTAACTGTAACCCCTCTATACATCACTCTGATATTAAAATAACATTTTTAAAAATGGAAAAAATCTAAATATTGGCCAGTAGTGTAATATCATATATTGTGCTTGATCTTTGGAGCTGTTTTCATTTCTTTTTAAAATTTCATTTCATTTTTTAATGTCAGAATAATGTATAGAGGGGTTACAGTTACATTCACCAGGTATTAGTTGCATTACTTTTCACATATTGATACCTCTTCTCAAGTTTTTGTCCCCATTTCCCTCCCACACCCTCCCATTCATCTTGTTTGCCCCCTTCCCTTTCTTATTTCAAATAAAAAAATATACATATATACAATATACCAGGTTTCTGTAAGCACACTCTATATGTCCACATTAAAAGCAAATCAACTAACTCATTTTTGAAAATTAAACTCTTCTACTAAGATATGCACATACATAAGTTAATAACTGGTATATCTAAATGCATGCTCATTGGTAGCTTTCATAGAAGCAAGTGATAAGTACATTTATTTAGTAGTGTGATGTTATAATTTTACCAAGTTTGAAATTGTTGTTAATAAAAGTAAAAATTTTTAGTGTTCAATATTTTTTACTTTTTTATTAAAGAATTTATTGACATTGATTTTTACATCAAATTTCAAATGACATTCAACAAACAAGTTTTCAAGAAGGGAATCTCTATATACAATCACTGACACTTAGATTTTAAAATATAATTAAAATTAGGCTGAGGGTTTGTATGTCATAGATACATATTAATCTATGTAATAAAGAACTCAGACAATGACAGATGCTTGTGGGGTTTTGGAGAAAAAGGAACCCTATTGTACTACTGGTGGTATTGTAAGCAAGTTCAGCCACTCTGGAAAGCAGTGTGGAGGTTTCTTAAACTGAAAATTGACCTTCCCTACGATCCCAGTCTACTAAGGAAGTGTGTTATTGTAGAATTATCATGTCTTCATCTGTAAATTTATGAAAATGTTTCAATGCCAGAAATATGATGTATCAAGAAATATTTCATATCTCCTCATATTATGTATGTTATTTTTATTATCTTAAAGTAGTTTCACAGAGGAGATGTCATTTCACAAAACAATATATGAACACAATTCATCTTGATCTGTGTCCTCCCTTTCCACAACCTCAGCCCTCTTCAAATCACCCTCTCCCTTACATTTCCTAATTTTGTGGAATATACAATGAATTCTTGACTGTATTTTCCTGCCTTCTCTTACTTCATTTTCCCTACCCCTATCACCCACATCCCCTTGGCAAGTACCCATCACTTGGTGCTAGATTAGAAAAGTGGACACATGTGCTGCTTCCTCCCTGTTCTATACTCTTACCATGTGGTGTTGCAAGTCCTGTGGTCTAGTGAGGGTTTTATTTATGGCTCCATTGCTTAAATTTATCCCTGAGACTAGTTCTCACAAATGAGATATAGGAAAATTGAGAAAAGCAGAAATCTGAGAATCACTAATACTTTGGCTTTCCCATTTCTCGCCGCCGCTGGGAATGCTGTTAGCACCGTTACGAGAAGACACTGCTAGTAACCATGAAGCTGACCCCAGATCACACTGTGAGACTCCCCAAGAATGCACTAGGTGAATCACTATTAGAATTTTCCATGCTTCTGCATAGTTTTATCATACAGCAGCACTTGCTCATAAAAGACATGCTTTCAAAGCTCTAAAAACCTCATTTTAAATGCGTTATTTCTTAATTATATACTAGTCCACCTTAGTGATATCCTCATCCAATATTAATAAGGTTCCTACTACCTTATTCTGGTTTCATTTTTACCTGGTTCATCTTTTGATGCAATTTTTATTTTCAAACTTCCTCTTTTTTCTTTGTGCGTTTATTGTGAATGAATATCTATTCACAAGAAAGGTGATTTTTTAAAAATTATCTCTAAGTAGATATACAGAAATATTTCCATTAAACAAAAAATTCTATAAAGTCTATGAATACAACATAGCTTGATCAAAGTCATCCTTTCAACCTTCTCATTCATCCCTCCTCTACCATGACCTGTTAGATACTGTGAATAAATATTGGTGCTATGTTTTGAATGAGTAGTCCTTGATATTCTATGTGTCAGGAGGTTGTGGTATGAATTTTGCTTTGGGTACCTTTGTCTTGTTTGTAAGTTTATCTGCTGTGGGGTGGTAAAAGGGAGGCACAGAAATGGTGAAACAAAGGATAAACAAATGCAGCAGTCTCTTTTTTTCCAGAGAAAGTATCTCTCTTATTTATTTATTTATTTTCTTTTTTATATTGTAAATAATTGAGGAATTACAGTTTATATTCGCCAGATAGAAGGAGCATTACTTCACACACATTGATACCCCTTCTCATGTTTTTGTCCCCATTACCCTCTCCCACCCTCTTCCCTCATCTTGTTTCCACCCTGCCCTTGCCTATTTCAAATAAACAATATACCAAATAACAAGGTAAGATATGTAAGAATATGAAAATAACCAAGGGACAACAAAAGAGATGAGAAATAACATTAAGAACAACATTCACTCATTATATGGCTCTTGTTTCCATATCCTGGAGATCCTTTCACTTAGCCTCATTCTATATGGCCTTATATATCTAGGTTTTGAGCTATTGTAATTCTCTGCTAGGAGAGTCCAAGTTCTGTACTAATTATTACAAACAGATGCAGCAGTCTTGAGATATTCACTACACACTATGTTAAAAAAGAACTGTAACACTTATGGGTGGAGCTATTGTGGTAGGGATTAGCTGGCAAAAAGAGAGGGAAGGGGTGACCCAGTCCCAAAAGGAATGCATTCTTTACCTAACGTACATTACTGTAACTACTCTGTATATCACCTTTTCAATAATTATACATATATTTGTATATATATTATATATGTATATATACATACATATATATGTAAATATGTATAATTTTCACAAAACTCTTTTCTAGTTAGCTATTTTTCCATTTAGTTGTTTCTAATTTAGTGTTTAATTTTTCCACAGAGCTTTAAATATCATTCATTTTCCAATATTTAGTTTAGAATTTGTTTCTAATAAAGTCCTTAGTGTTAGAAGCCTAATAATGATTATTCCTCATAAACTTACTTTCTTGTTTTTGTTTTTTATTTTGCCATTTGTGGGGCTTGAACTCAGGGCCTGAGCACTGTCCTTGGACTTTTCTGAAGGCAAATTCTCTACTATTTGAGTCACGGCACCACTTCCATCTTTCATTTTCTATGTATGTGGTACCCAGGAATTGAACCCAGATTTTCGTGCATGTTAGGCAAGCACTCTACCACTAGGCCAAACTCCCGGCCCTACTTTCTTGTTTTTACTGCAAAACCTAAAGCATCTGATTTTTAGGATCCCTGACATCCCAGACTGAAACTATTAGTCAATAAAAGGATATTCTTTACTCTCTGATGAAACCAAGGTATGTTTGTCACCCAAAATCTTGTTTTAAGTTCACATTTATAAGTGAACTTCCCTGATTGGCAGGAAATGTAAATTTAGTCCCCAGAATAATGAGTAAAAGCCTACCACAAGGGAAAAATTATAACATCTTTTCCCTCCATATGAAATCTACAAAAACAAAGTGTATTCTGTGAGTAGTACATTTATTCCCATGAGGATAGCTCTTACTCTAAAACTCTCACTGAGTTTCTGGCACCTGCGAGAGTCCTGAATTTGTGCAGCACATTGAAATTACATTTTTTTGGCTTTTTACCTTTTCTTTCTTCTTCCCCCCCCCTTTTCTGTGTGTGGTCCACAGCTTTAACACAGGGCCCAACATACACCAGAATATAACACTCTAAGCCACATTTTAAGTCCAAACTTTAATTCTGTTCTCCAACAAGTTCTAGTGTACTGTTTTCCCCAAAATACCCCATTCTTGCAAGAAACAATTGCATCCAGCAGACTCCAGTCTCCATATTGGTTAGTCACTTCAGTGTGAGCTTACTCTTCAAGGGGTTTGGAAACACATAGAAATGTCCATAGGTTTCTTGCAAACTCAGACAAACATTTAAAACCTTAGAGCTATAATTTAACCAGCATTAGTGTATTTTATTTCAAAAGGGTATTTTTGAAGAGTTATACTATTGTGGTGATAGAATAAGAGCCAATGCCATTTTAAAAATACTATATGAGAAACAATGGTGTTTCTTAAATACTATACTAAAAGAGGATCTTAAAAGAGTTATCATGGTGATATAAGAGCTGATGATGTTTGGTAAATAGTATAAGAGAGCACATGTGATGATAAAAGTTGTCATATATATAAGTTGAAACATATATAACTAGAAAAGCATTTCATATGTGCGTTTAAAAGATCTTCATTAAAAAAGAATATATTTTTTAAAGTTATTTTGTGAATTCCAGCCTTGGGAAATATGACTCTGTATGTACCTGCTTTACAGGAAAATAAATGCATTTATACAGCTACCCAAAATCCCATTATATTTTTCTGAACCCCTTCATTTGCAGGGGTAATTCTAAATCTTTACCTCACTCTAAGTCATATGGCTAATCAGAACAAAATAAACATTTAGGCTCTCCCTTACTGGATCTTAAACCTGGTTGGAAATTGCAGTGCTGACAGGCCTGATAGGATTAGAATGCTGACACATGGCTAATCCAACTGTTTCTTTTAGCCCATTCAGCTCATGTGGTTTGGTGTAAACACTGTAACATCACATGCCTTTTTCTGCATGCCTATTAAAAATTGCAAATAAATCCTGGCTGACTCTGACATTAATGGTTATGGTGTCTGTCTTCTGTTCTATCTCAGCTCTACTCTAATTCCATTCTCAGTGTGGTCTTCTGAAAGCTAAGTTTCTTGAACACAACTTTTCTTCTTTTCTTTTATTTATCTGGTGTCAGTCCATGAGCATGACCTATCTATAGTCTGCAAAGATTGTAGGATTTGTGGTGAAGTAGTAATGAGGTAATTTGAAACTGGAGCCTCTCCTATAAAGTACTATTAGCATAAGCAAACCTGAAAGCGCAAGAATTCTTTTGAAGGCTATGTTTTCCATGAAATTTGATGAGTGCAAAACAGAACTTTTTAACAACACAAATACATGACTAAACTACATATGCAGGCTGCTGTGTGGCACAAAAATAGACTAATTCAAATCAATTAAATAGTTAAGTTTCATATTTCACTCAGTATGTAAACAGCAGAAATAATGTTTTCAAACTAGGACATATGTCATGTTATGTGATTGTTGGATTAGAAGGCTGGGTCTAATAAATGTTGCTTTTTAGGTTTGCATATGAGAAAATAGATTTTTTCATATATTTTTTATTGTAATTAATAGAAGGGTTACATTATATTCACCAGATTGAAGGTGCATTACTTCTCAAACATTGATATCTTTTCTCATGGTTGGTTACGTGACCCCCCAAAAGAGAGTCTTTGTTTTCTACAATAAATTTCTGACAAAGCCACATCTGCAAGGCTGTAACCAGAAGTCTTCTCATCTCCTGCAGACTTCTAACCTAACTTTTGTACATTGGTCATAGAAGATCTTTAGCACCGCTCTCTGTGGATTAAGTAATGCATTTAAATATTTATAACTGTAAATTCTCTACCATCTGGATATTGTATGGGAGAAGAGTCTTTCAGAATTAATTTTCCTTCCTTCATTGGAATGAATATTCATCTACATCACATATCTCAGGTAGATATTTTTTCAGAAACATGCATTTAAAGGTTTACATACACCAAAGAAACCCTGAATGTTTTTTCATCTATCCATGGGACTAGGTTGCTTGTATGATCAGAGAAATCATGGTATGATAGATAAGTTAAATATTATATCCCTAATATGAGAATTTGCAAAGACAGCCTGTCAGGAAAATATTAATGTTAAATGAGATCAATAGAATATATGTCTTTATTAGGAACACAAAGAGACAACCAGAAGCCACTATATACATAGAAAAAAATGCCTCTTGAGATTAATGGCATAGATGCCATCTGAAAGTCCAAAAGAACAGCCTCATTAGAAACTAACTTTGCTAATACCTCCATGGAATTTTAACCATCAGAGCTATGCCATAATAATCTCTGCTGTTTAAGCCTATCAGTTTGTTGTATTTGACTATGGAAGTCCAAAGTGACTACTGCAAGTATGTTCCAGAATATGTAATTATAGAGCTTCGAAGATATGTTTCTATTCTACTTTTTTGCCCAGAGTGAAAGTTATTACTGATAAGAAATATAAAATGACTCCCATAATATACTGCAATCCAGTGCACTATTCTAATGATAGAGAATGTCAGGATAGTTATCTCTAATAATGACAATGCTGACGACATATAATAAGTACTCAACGACATAGCATAATGGTGTGAGATTTTACTTAATATAATAATTAGTACTTGTCAAATATTTTTTACAATTAAGACTGCAGTTGTTTAATGCCTTTGTCATCTTAGTTAAAAGTGTTACACCTACTTAATGATGAGCAATTTGTCAAAAGACACCAATTGACCTGAGAAGGGTCCTAATGTAAACAACTATCTTAAATATACACAATATCCTCCGAGAGCTCTTGACAGTGACCCATAGATGAACATCATCTACCATATATTGCAAAATAGAGTAAGAAATGTAAAAAAATACAGACTTAGTCCAAGTTCTTATCTGTTAGATGTCAACAAAGTGAGACTACAATTCAAAACTGAAACAGTGTGAGTGAAAAAAATCACAAAATACTTTTTGTTCTCTGTACTGTGAAGAGTTTAAAAAATGCATATGAATTAAAAAGCATATATAATACTGAAGAACGTGAAATTCAACCAAAGCAAAAATCAAATATGTCAGTATTATAATTATAGCAATTTTGCATGAATTGCAATGCACCTGATTTTCAACTATGTTATGCTAAACATTTTGTAGTTATAATAACATTTTCCTTACCACATTCACTTACATAAAATAAGCTTAGCCACTGGAAAGATGATGCTGAGGAGATATAGGGTTCTAGAAACCAATTTTAAACAAAATCAAATAAGACATTTTAATTCTAAATCTCTGAAATTTTTGAGCTAGAGATTACTATGGACAGAGTTTACAATTAGGAGTTAGCATGAATAAAATGGATATAAAGTGAAGAGACTATGCTCTAAATGCATTGCATACATTATGAAAATGTTGTAAAGGAATTCTTTAAAATATAATAAAATAATTGTTTAAAATGAAATAAACATTTAAAATGGAAGATGATGAGAGGGACAATGACAAGCAATAAATAAGGAGAGAATGATAAAAATGCATTGCATTTATGTATGAAGCTATCACAAACGTTTAACCTTGCACAACTAGTGTATAGTAATAAGTCAATTTTTAGGTTTCATTTGGAATTTTGAACTTCTCCATGTATTCTACTCTTTAAAACATTTGGTATTGGGAAAATGAATTACAAATTTAATTCTATAGTATAACCACATTATCTGATTCATATATCATTCAAGAGAGACTCATTACAGCAAAACCATGCAGCTAGAATACTTAAAAAAAGTTAAGTCCTGCATAAAGACAACCTCAGGTAAAATCTTGGTGAAATACTTCCTATTTTATTTTAAAAGCAAATTTTAGAAAGGAAGCACATATTTTGTCAAAAACATTCTTTGTAGAAGTGGCTCTGTGGCTCAAAGGGTAGGGTAGTAGTTGAGCTAAAGAGCTCCCAGAATTCAAACCCCACAAAAAAATCTTTGATCTTTAAAAAAATATCCTTTGTGTATAAATACCACATATTGTTGATCCAATTCTATGTTGCCGTCAGAAAGAACGACATCGGCCCATATTTAAGGAAATGGAAAGACTTAGAAAAAAATCAGTAAGCCAGACTCAAAGGAGCATAGGCTCAATGGTTTCCCTCATTTGTCCCAATCAATAGAAACCTTGGACTCTCCTAGCAGAGATTCACAATAGAAAAAAACCTAGATACATAAGACCAGATAGTATGATGCTAAATGAAAGGACCTCCAGGCTATAGAAACAAAAGCTATTTAATAAGTGATTGTTGTCCTTAATGTACTATGTTATCTCTCATCTCTTTGCTGTCCCTTGGTTATCTCATATTGTTACAATATTTCACCTTGTTATCTGATATATTTTATATATTTTTAATTGGTTATTTGAAATTGGATAGGGAAGGGGGGAAATCAAGATGAGGAGGGGGAGGGAAATGGGGACCATGACATGAGAAAGGGTATTAATGTTTGTGAAGTAATGCCCTTTCTATCTGGTGAATATAATGTAACCCTTCTATTAATTACAATAAAAATATATGGACAAAATTAAAAAAATTATCCTTAAGTAGTGATAAAAAAAGGAGTTGCCATTTAACTAAGCAGCTTATGGGGATAATGTACCTTGATCAATGTCACCTCTTTCAAAATTGTCAATCATTCTCCTCCTAGCCCACCTCTTCCCTCACTTTTCTTCTTTGTTTGTTTGTTTGTTTGTTTGTTTGTTTCCTTCCTTCTCTCTCTCTTTCCTTCATTCTCTCTCCCTCTCTCTCCCTCTCTCTCCCTCTCTCTCCCTCTCTCTCCCTCTCCCTCCCTCTCCCTCTCCCTCTCTCTCCCTCTCTCTCCCTCTCCCTCCCTCTCTCTCCCTCTCCCTCCCTCCCTCCCTCCCTCCCTCCCTCCCTCCCTCTCCCTCCCTCCCTCCCTCCCTCCCTCCCTCCCTCTCTCTCTCTCTCTCTCTCTCTCTCTCTCTTTCTTTTTGACAATCCTGGGGCTTAACTGGGCATTGTCCTTGGACACGTTTTTTGCTCAAGGCTAACAACACTCTGCCACTTGAGCCACATGGCTACATCTGGCTTTTACTGTGTATGTGGTTCCAGGAAATGGAACCTAAGGCTTTGCACATGGTAGGGGATCAGGTTACCCCTAGGCCACACTCCTGAGCCCCCCTCACTTTTCTTAATTCAATTGGGTATACGTTGAATTCGTGACTTTATTCTCCCTACACTTTTCCTCTTGATTGGTTTACCTCTTCCTTTGACCCACTCCACCCCTTCCAAGTATCTGTTTATTGGTGCCTGTTTTGTTGAACTTTGTGGATTTTTTTTTAAGAAAATACATTATACAATAAGGGAAAGGGAAAAACAAGATGATTGGGAGGGGACATAATGTACCCACTATCTGCCAAATATGACTGTAACCCCTCTAAACGTTACTCTGACAATAAAATACAATTAAAAATTAAATTATAATAAACTAGGGCCGGGAGTTTGGTCTAATGGTAGAGTCCTTGCACGAAGACATGGGTTAGATTGCTGGGTACCACATTCATAGAAATAAGCCGGAAAGAGTGCTGAGGCTCAAGTGGTAGAGTTCTAGCCTTGAGAAAATGTAAGGGCAGTGTTCAGGCCCTGAGCTTAAGCCCAGGACTGGCAAAAACAAATTATAATAAAAAAGAAGGGCAACAATAGCAATTTAAAAGTGAAAAAGAAAGAAATTATATGCTTTCTCCCTTAAATCAACCATATTTTGGGTTGAGTTCAGAAAAGTTTTATAGTTTCGTATGATTCCCAGACAATCAAAGGTTTCTTAGAAGACAAATGTCAGTAAACAATTGTCAAGTTGGCTTTCTTTTATCTTGAAGCCATTCCACTCCGAATACTCAGAACAATCTATCTTGAAACTATTGAAAAATATGAAATTTTCTGCTTGTATGCACAAAACTTAAATCAATTATTTGAAGTCTAGTAAGCTGTACCTAAAATTCCAAATTCAATCCTGTTATCGTTGTAAATATCATTTGTATAATATACAAAATAGGTGAAATATTAATGTACTTATTGATCACAAATGATTCATCTCTAAAGTTTTAATATGAATGTAGATTCTATAGAGTAAATAATTTACACAGGTAATAACCCTGGATTTCTTAAAATGTAAATATAGAATTATATTAGTAGAAATATATTAGCATATAATTGTTACTAAAACATTTCTACTACTAACATAAAATTGCTTTGGTAGAATGTAAATAGAGTATATCTGGAAGATAAAAATTACATAAGCCAAAAGTTATATTTTATATATTTATACCACTTATTGTTATCTTACTCACAAGTTTATACTTACTAGTATATATAATAATAATTAGACAAAGGAATAAAAATTATGGGCTTTAACCTCATGCTTTTTCTATTGGTATATTTAACGTATTGCTAAAAATTGTCTATCACAAAATGTAGCTACTGCATTATTAAAGACACCCCAAATTGCCAAACAGCAAAAGGTCTGCTCATCAAAATAAAAAACAAGTTTGAGCAACCACGCAAAACTACTACTTTAGTTAGAAATGACTTTAAAGTATTTGAAACTCATATCATCACTGCTATTGAAAACTTGTAGAGATTTTTTTTCTCAACCTGTCTTTTATAAGTTAAACATAGCATAGAATTCATTGGTTTTATTTGAAATTAACTTGTTTCCAAAGAAACCAAAGGAAAATCCAACGTACATACCATCACACTTTAATGTGAACCAACATTATAAAAACTGTTTGAGTACTGATTTCAGAAAATTTTGCCTCATGAAGATGAACTATAAATGTAGGTCAGTGGAGTTATGGTGAAGTTCAAAGTCTTGGACTACAGGGAATACTCAGTCATGAAGATTAAACATATCTTGTTTAAAGATCATGAGTTTCACATATGATTATTTTGTAAAGAAATGTATCAATGTCAAGGGAGCCAAAAAAATAGAATGGAAGAAAGACAGCCTCTTCAACAAGTTGTGCTGGCAGAACTGGTTAAGCACCTGCAGAAAACTAAAGCTGGATCCTTCTTTGTCACCTTGCACTAGAATTAACTCCAAATGGATCAAAGACCTGGAGGTAAAAGCTGACACACTGAAAACTCTACAGAAAGGAATAGGAGATACACTAGGCCTCCTTGGCACAGGTCGAAACTTTCTTAATAAGGACCAAGAATCACAACAAATCAGAGAAAGGCTGGATAAGTGGGACTGCATTAAACTGCAGAGCTTTTGTATGGCAAAGGACATAGCTAGTAAACTAATCAGGAAGCCTATAGACTGGGAGAAGATCTTCACCAACCAAACAACGGACAAAGGCCTCATATCTAAAATATATCAACAACTCAAAAAATTGAATCACTCCAAAACTAACCTCCAAAGTAACAACCATCCCATTAAAAAATGGGCCAAAGACTTAAAGAGAGTCTTCTCTGAAGAAGAAACAAAAATGGCCTATAGACACATGAAGAAATGCTCAACATCTCTGGTCATAAAAGAAATGCAAATCAAAACAACTGTAAGATTCCACCTCACTCCAGCTAGAATGGCCAGGATCAGGAAAACGAATGACAACAGATGCTGGAGGGGATGTGGCCAGGAGGGATCACTACTACACTGTTGGTGGGAGTGCAAACTCGTCCAACCACTATGGAAAGCAGTGTGGCAGTGCCTCAAAACGCTAAACATAGAACTCCCCTATGACCTAGCAATTCCACTACTTGGCATTTACCCAACCATCCAGAAACAAGGACATACTAAACCCACTAGCACAACAATGTTCATTGCAGCACTATTCACCATAGCAAAGATATGGAACCAACCTAGATGTCCCTCAGTTGATGAGTGGATCAACAAGTTGTGGTATTTGTACACAATGGAATTCTATGCTGCTGTCAGAAAGAATGACATCGCCCCATTTGTTAGGAAATGGAAAGACTTAGAAAAAAATCATATTAAGTGAAGTAAGCCAGACTCAAAGGAACTTAGGCTCAATGGTTTCCCTCATTCGTCATAATCAGTAGAAACCTTGGGCTCTACTAGCAGAGATTTGCAATAGAGCAAAATCTTGATACATAAGGACATATAATGTGAAGCTAATCAAAAGGACCTCCAGGATAGTGAAACAAAAGCCATATAATGAATGATTGTTGTCCTTAATGTACTATGTTGTCTCTCATCTCCTTTGCTGTCCCTTGTTATCTCATATTGGTATAGTATCTCACTTTGTTATCTAATATATTGAATTTATTTGTATTTGGATATTTGAAATTTGATAGGGAAGGGGGGAAAACCAAGACGGGTGGGGGGTGTGGGGGGGGAGGGAAACGGGCACCAAGACATGTGAAAGGGTATCAATGTATGTGAATTAACGCACCTTCTATCTGGCAAATATCATGTAACCCTTTTACTAATTACAATAAAAAAGAAAAAAAAAGAAATGTGTCAATGCACATTGCTCTGTGGCCATTTGTCATTCACTGAAAATAGATTACTTACGCCATTCAAAAGTCACTGATTTAGGAATGCCCTATTTTTCAAGAGTTTTGTTTGTGGAAAGAAAATATTTAGGGAACAAAAGTGGAATTCTTGAAGAATATTTAATATTTAAATAAATATTTAAATGATTCAAAGTAACTATCTTCTAAGTTTTTAGCAGCTAAAAAATTATATGAAAATTTAAAAATATAGATTGTCTTAGATTTTTCAGTATATTTATAAAACTGAGTATCCTTACAAATTATGAGCTGATTCTCTTGAGAATTATATTTGAAAAATGACTACGTTATGAGCTTAGTTACATGAGAAATGCAACTATGTGTGATTCTGCTTTAAATAATTGCCAAATGTGTGTGTGCACGTGTGTGCATGTGTGTGCGTGTGTGTGCGTGTGTGTGTGTCCTGGGAATTGAATTAAGAGCCCTGGAACTGTCCCTAAGCTTCTGTGCTCAAGGCTAGTATGCCCTAGAACTTGAGTAACAACTCTATTTCCAGCTTTCTTGTTTTGTTTACTTTTGGTGGTGAATTGGAGATCCCAGTCTTAGTGATTTTCATGCTCTGGCTGGCTTTGAAGGTCAATCCTAATATCTCAGCTTCCTGAGCAGCTAGGATTATAGGCCCAAGCTCCTACAGCAAGCAGTTATCTATCCTTTTATATTCACTTCTTCTTGGAAGGATTGTCATAAACTGTCAGATCATCAACACTGGGCACCATAACTTAACAAACTCAAACCTTAGTTCTTGGTATTCAAGTTTATCTCATTTAACTTCCTTGCCACTGCTTTCCTTACAGTTGTAATTTTTACATTAAAACTACACATCGTATGTCCTCTCATTTACCCACAGCACATAGACTTGATGATGAAGGTGACATCTTAAGTGCTTTATGCTTCCTCTGTACTCATCCAATGTTTTTTTTTATGGCATAGCCCCTACTAATAACACATATGATATGCCCACTTCTATCTATAATTGTGATCTTCAGAATTCTAATCTAGTGTTTTCAAAACCTGTATCATTAACAATTACATAATTACTATTATGTCAGATTTGGAGGAAGAACCCAAAACCATTGTGCATACATAGTAATCCAGAAACTGTCTGAATGCCATATTTTTCCAATGATGTCTGTTCACAGACCCAACAGTTGTCTGGAAATTAGAGATTGTTAAAACCATGTCGATCAGGTTGACCAGGACTGACTGGAGCCTATCTGACATACAATTTTTCAAAAAATTAAAATAAAATACTTCAATTAGACATTGTCTGGTCTGGGATATTATTCTGAGTCATGAGTATAAATGAAATTTCACAGAATATTTGAGAGACAAATGGAGAAAAATCTCCCTGTGGCATGCTAAGCATCTCAGAGACCATACATGAATGCTAGATAGAGCAATCATGCCGGCAAACATTTGCAACAGCTTTCATCTTCTAGTTAGAATTCTTTGTGGGTGGGCAGGTCAAGCATCACCATTTAATTCCTCACACCTGTGCATCTTCACAGTCTGGATCAATGACAAATCTAAAAACAAAGAAAACAAGCTTTCTCTCCAGAAAAACAGAACCCTTGAAATGATGAGTGACAGTCTTACAAATGCAAGCACTGCTTTGGTATTCTTCTCTTCTTCATTTTTAAAAGAGGGATTCATGTTTACTGTGGGCAGGTGTCCATGTCTTCGAATACTGATGAGGCCTCAGGTGCAGTGTCATTGAACTTGAGAGAGAAAAGCTTGCAAGATGGAGGAAAGCAGTTAATAAAACAGCTGCAGATTTTAACCACCTGTGCTCTCAGGCTAGCTTACTAAGTGCAGAAAACCTGATGTCAAATGCTTAGGAATCAGATCAACCACTAACTAGCCCTACTCTCATAGAATATTCATGAGTGATATTGTTCCTAATTTAACCGAAACATCATTATCAGAATTCTCGTGAGAGTAAAATCAACACGACATGCCAGTCTAATCATACAGACTGGAGAGGCAACAACATTGATAAAACCACACAGACAATAGCTAAGGTTACCAAGGATATGAATGACTCATGTGACACAATATATACTGCAATAATGCTTAAAGTGGCTCACCAGTTGTGGGTATTGGCTAGTCAGGAAGGTGTTTGAAATATTTTACAATGTAGAATTTACTTTTACTATCTGAAAAGTGGTAGTCCACTCTTGAGAAACTACATAACCAAGGAAAAAAATAGAAATTCTACCAGGTATTAGAAAGTGTGCAAGGGTTTCTTGCTAAGCTACTTTTCCATTATATGCATATATTCATATGTAATATATCTGGAGCATCTAACCTTCTAAATCATCCACATAGTTCTCATGTATTTGCCTGCAATATAATCAATCACATGGAGCCCATATTAAAATGCAAATTGTTGGGTCCTACCTGGAGAGTTTCTGATTCAATATCCATGGGACAGAGCTCTAGGAATTTTATTTTTTTAATAAATTCCCAAGTGAGGATGCAGCTCATATTCTGGACATGATACTTTTGGAAACCACTAGCTCATAATTGGTTCTAATTATTTGTGTGCCTCTACTAGCATTATAAGTTTTTTAAACCTTCTATGATGGTTTATTCTCATTTCCCTCCAATTATTCTGATAATTAGATTTGGATACATAGGTGGATACCAACTTTTTTTTTTTTTTACTAATTTGAAGATACTATTTGTTATTTAATACCTAAAGCATATAATCAGAGAACTTATATTGTGTAAATCAAAAAAATTTAAACTTTACAAAAGTCTGCTGGGTTCATTGGCACACAAATATAGTCCTAGCTATACAGGGGGGTGGAAATTAAAAGAATCATGGCTTGAGACCACACATAGCCAAAATTTAGCTGTCTGAACCAAGGAAAAGCTGGATGTACACAATGATGCATGCTTATGGTTCAATCTATACATGTGAAAAGCATAAATAGGAAAATATGATAGCAGTCTAGATCAGCTATAAGAAAACTTCAAGCTCTTATTTCAAAAGTAACCAAAGCAAAAAAAAAATGAACAAAGTGAAAGAACTAATGCATCCATCTGGCGAACGTAGCTGTAACCCCTATATACATTACCTCGATAATAAAAAATAAAAAGATTTTTTAAATAAAAAGGAAAACAAGGGAGAGGTCTATGAATTTGAAACTCAGAAACACCAAATAAATAAATAAATAAATAAATAAATAAATAAATAAATAAATGAAGGAAGGTAGGTAGAAAGAAAGAAAAGCAGATACAAATGAAGAGAATAGTATAGTAAAACTCCTTATCTGTTATCCAGCTTTAGTAATTATCAAATATGTACTCTTTGATTTGTAGTAAGGTTGTATCATACTAAACACACAATTATTGGAAATTTTATGAAGACAAAAGTATATTCACTACACCAAACACGAGTAGCTCAGCCACGCAGTGCAATGTTTTTGGGTCTCAGTGCAATGTTTTTGGGACGCAGTGGAATGTTTTTGGGAATTAGTTGTTGACCTTCATGATTGAATGGAAAACTGTGGGCGAGAGTTTGCTGTCACTGTCTAGTCACATAGCAGCATCCAGTTCATATGCAAACCTAGGAAAATAATAAGAATTTGAAGTATGGTTTTTCACTGAATGTACATCATCATAATATTAAGAAAGTATTAAATCAACCTATAGGAAATTGAGAATCTTATGTATATCCAATCATATTTTTCTTGTTCTATACCCTGACTATTTTTAAGCTGCTCAATAGAATTTTTGTACATATATCAATGTGTCTAATTTTGTGTGTGTGTGCGTGTGCGTGTGTGTGTGTGTGTGTGCTTGTGCGCGCGCGCGCGCGTGTGTGTATGTGTGTGTGTGTGTGTGTGTGTGTGTGTGTGTGTGTGTGTGTGTGTTCTGGGCCTAAGTGCTGTCTCCTGAGCTCTTTTGATCAAGACCCTCAGTTCCACTCTGAGCCACACTTTGAGCTACCAGTTTGAGCCACAGCTCCACTTCCACCTTTAGTGGTTACTTGGAAATAAGGGTTTCACAGACATTTCTGCCTGGACTGGACTTGAACTGATATTCTCAGATTAAAGTTACCTAAGTAGTTAAGACTGCAGGCATGAGTCACTGGCACCTGGTTAAATTTTAATATAATTAAATCTCCATATTTTTCTTATATATCTTATGCTTATGTTTGAATCAAAATACAGTTGATATTATGTTCAACTATTGAATATACATAGGTAACTCCCTTGATTTTAAGACTATTTGTTTCTCATATAATTTATCTTTTGGAAGAATTGTTTTTCTTTCTGTTTCTTTGTGTTCTACATGTTCACCTATTCCAGTAAAATCATTGATTTTTTCCCAGGTTCTTATGAATTATTAAAAAAATCTATGGTCTTGGGTTGGGAGCATGGTCTAGTGGTAGAGTACTCGCCAAGCATGCACGAAAACCTGGGCTTGATTCATTGGAAGCACATACACAGAAAAAGCCAGAAGTAGTGCTATGACTTAAGTGGTAGAGCAGTAGCCTTTAAAAAGCCTGGACAGAGTCCAGGCCCTGAGTTCAAGCCCCAAGATTAGAAAAAGCAATCAATGGGCCTCAATAAATTTTTGTTTGATGTTTTTGAAAAATGGTTTCTAGCTTCTGTCACGGGGCCTGTTTTGGTGGCTCTGAGGTGATATCCTCAACCACTGATAATTTGTTTAAACAATTTAGCAGTAGGAAATACTAGCCATTGTTCATTTGTTAACTAGTGAGAATATGTGTGTAAAAGGAAACATTCATTCTTCATTGGTATGGCCCACTGGAGGAAAAGGTTTGTACAGGAAAGGTAGAAAGTGAGTATTTAATTAGTGCAAACTGGAACATATCTGAGATGGGAGGAGGATGGAGTTTTATGTATTTATTTTTGGCCAGTCCTGCGGCTTGAACTCAGGGAATGAGCAATGTCCTTTGGCTTTCTCAAGGTTAGCACTTAACCACTTGAGCCACAGCACCACTTTCAGCTTCTTCACCTTTTTCTATATATATGGTACCAAGAATTTGAGGCTGGGTCGTTTATGCTTAGGCAAGCACTCTATCACTAGGCCAAACTCTTCACCAGGGGTGATAGTATTGATAACGAGAGTGAAAGTAAAAAAGTAGAAGCTGGATTTTTTCCAAGTCTTTCCATTTCCTTAAAAGTGGGACAATGTCATCCTTTCTGATGGAAGCATAGAATTCCATATGTCTAGGGTTTTCTAGCTCCAAAACTATGTACATATAGCCATCGAGCATGAGGCTAAGTAAAATGAATTCCAGTATACAGAAACAATAGGTTTATCTTTGTGATTGTTATTCTTATTGTACCATGTGAAGCTATTTCTTTTCTCTTCTCTCCTCTTATGGTTTATTTCATGTTGTTACTGTATCTGACTTTAGTACCTGGTATAAGTTGTATATACGTTATTTGTTTACTTGTAAAAGGGAAAGTAAGTGGAAAACAAGATTAGTGGAGGAGTAAGGGAGAAAAGTAGGTGAAAAACATGGGGAGGGGTAACAATGTTCAAGAAGCAATATACCTACTACCTGATGAATGTAACTGTAACCCCTCAGTACACCACCTGACAATAAAATAAAAAAGGAAAGCAAACTAAAAAAAAACCCTTACTTTTGCCAAAACAATTCTAGGCAAAAAGAGCAATGTAGGTGGTATTACAATACCAGACTTAAAACTCTACTATAGAGCCATAATAACAAAAAAAACACTTGGTATTGGCACAAAAACGGACCAAATGATCAGTGGAACAGAATAGAAAATCCAGAAATAGAACCACATACCTATAGGCAACTTGTATTTGACAAAGGAGCCAAAGATATACAGTGGAACAAACACAGTCTATTCAATTATTGGAGCTGGCAAAACTGGGCAGCCACATGCAGAAAATGGACCCTAGCCTTTCACCATGTACAAGCATTAACTCAAAGTGGATCAAAGACCTCAATGTCAAACTGGAAACCATGAAATTGCTACATGATAAAGTAGGAGAGACACTGAAACTCATAGGCACAGGCAAAAGATTCCTGAACAGAATCCCAGGGTCACAACAGATTGGAGAGAGACTCAATAAATGGGGCTACCTAAAAATAAAAAGTTTCTGTACAGATAAAAGCATAGTCACAAAAGTAGAGAGACAGCCAACCAACTGGGAAAAGATATTTACCAATAATACATCTGACAAAATGCTTAATAACCAGTATCTACAGGGAACTCAAGAAACTAAGCCCCCCAAAACCCAACAAACCATTCACTTACTGGGCAAGGGAACTAAAGAGAGACTTCACAAGAAGAGATTAAAATGGCCGAAAAGCATATGAGAAAATGTTCATCATCTGTGGTCATAAAGGAAATGCAAATAAAAACAACCCTACCCCAATAAGAATGGTCAAGATTATGAACTCAGACAATGACAGTTGCTGGCAGGGTTGTGGAGAAAAAGGAACCCTACCACACTGTTGGTGGGAATGTAGACTAGTTCAGCCACTCTGGAAAGCAGTGTGGAGGTTTCTTAAAGAACTGAAAATAGACCTTCCCTACGATCCCACCATACAACTTCTGGGCATCTACCCTGAACATCATAAGATATGATAAGGACACCTGCTCAGCTATGTTCATCTCTGCACTATTCACAATAGCCAGGCGATGGAAACAATCCAGATGCCCTACTGTGGATGAATGGATACAGAAAATGTGGTATCTATATACAATGGAATTCTACATAGCCAACAGACAAGATAAAATAATGGCATTCGCAGGGAAGTGGATGAATCTAGAGTGAATCATGTTGAGTGAGACAAGTCAAGACCTAAGGAACAAAAGGTATATGATATCCTTAATATGTGGCTATTAAATCCAAAGAGTACAAGAGTGAGGACTTAATATTTGCATACCAAATGCTATGGACATGGTAATAGAAATATAAACATAACTATATAGACATAAAATCCTATGACTCTGTAGACATAATGTTTTATTTCATAAATTAATATGTTTCTATGACATATAAACCCTTATCCTAATTTGGATTAAGTTCTAAAAACTAAGTCCAAATGATTGTATATAGAGATTCCCTTCTTGAACACTTGTTTGTTAAACTTGTCATTTGAAATATGATGTAAAAATCAATGTTAATAAATTCTTTAATAAAAAATCTTTTAAAAACCCTACTTTAAAAACATGCATGCACACAGAACATGTAACATGTGCACAGTATATGGTTTTTTGTGCACAGTATATGCTAAAGTGTATTTATTCAACAATATTTGCCTTTGTGAGGAAATCTGAGAAATATACCCAGACAAAAAAGAAATATACCAAGACAGATGTAGGAATTATAGATTAAAACAAGTAACTAATAGAACAACTCAGAAATATGTCATAATAGGTGGGATTAAGTACTACTGCATTTTAGATGCAATTTAGGAATAATTTAGTGCTTCTATTCCTTTCCTCTGTCCTTCTTTCTTTTCCTCTTCCTGACTACCTTCTTTACTTCCTACCTTCCATTCATTTTTTTTTCATAATGCTCTGAACTTGAACATGGACTCTTATGTATTCTATACAAGTTCTCTATCATTAAATTACACCTCCATTTTGTTACTAATTTTTATCTGACAGGTTATATAGCTTCATTTTTAACAGAACTAGATCTGTCCAGCCATTAGACAATGATCATCATAAACTAGCAGGCATATAAATAAATGCAGTTAAAATGATAATAATTTGGTCATTGAGAGACAAGTTTAAAATGAAGGAAAAAAGCTAACCTGAAATGCCTCATTTTTTAGTTAATATTGCTTGTAAGTTTGTCTACTTTTTCATTTTAAACCAAAGATGATTTTCTAATCACAAATTTAAATATTAATCAAGCTCCTATCTCTTCATTGAAGACATTTCATATAGCTTCTATCAGAGTAGCTTTAACTATAAGGTCAGTAACACATTGGAGAACAGATGAATACTATAATTGGTTTTCATTTCAGGGACAAAACCTTGGTAAGTCATTTGTCTTATTTGAAACTGAACCTATATACTGTGGAGTTATTACAACTGTGTTATATCAAGATGATTTCATCTTCCTGTAAAGTTTTATCAAGGAATGGGTAGATATGATGCAGTTCAATTTCAGAGAAGAGGCAAAAGAATCAAGAACATGATATTGATTGCTGAATAAGTGAAGTCTCAGGAGGAAAACCTATAGTATCTTTTGACAGTGACATTCGACCAGCTGCTACATTACAATTTGAAAACATGATTATAGCTTGGGGATCATTCTCAGCTCAAAGTAAAGTGATGTTCAACTTTAGGTGAAGATTGCAATAAATCATGCTACATCAAAAGGTCTACAAGTTAATAGCTAACTAGGGATTGCAGTATTTACTTTCGTTTTCTAGTAAACTCTCTCTAGAATATACGTAGTGTAATACATGGAGACAACTTTGTCCACAGACAAATTGTTTTGTGTTCTACATACAGAGTTTGAAACTCTGCTCAACATTTACCTTCAAGTTTTATTCACAGGCTTGGCATTTCTGAGTTTCAGAAGCAAACTGAGGACCATTTTAAAATCTATATGTAATCCGAATTGGGAAAGCTTGGCAAGTAGAGTTTGGCAATGAGATTATCAGTGTACAGTACAATTAGTTTTCAGGAAGTTTGCTACCAGATTCAACAGGAAAGAAAATAATATAGGTTTGATTGGAAGGGGCAAAGTGATTTTAGTAAGTAAATATATTGTTGCCCATTACTAGAGACTTAATTGTGTAGGTCATACAAATCACAAATTTGTAAATATTTCCACAGGAAAATTGCTCATGTGTAGTTTGGTGCCTGGAATTTTTTAGAAAATTTGTGTCTTGGTTATTTGATTCATGGGGAAGAGAAAAAGATAAGATTATAATGAGGAAATTAATCAAATTTTAAAAATTATATTGCAGTCAATTTCCCATGTTCCTGTTTCTTTGTAGACCCAGACATGGGAATGACTGGAGCAAAATATAATAAATATGCTTGAAAATGTGAAAATATTATGTATACTTCTTAAAATTTGAATTATTAACCCAAATGTTTCTAGGTAAACTGATTGCATGGATCACATTAAAAATGCCATAAATAATGTATGCTATTTAAAAAAACATAAAGCAATTTAAAACCATATTTTTAAAAATATCCTGCCTAACTGAACCAAGAAGAACTAAGCCAACTAAACAGGCCTATTTCAAGCACTGAAATAGAAATGGCAATAAGAGAACTTCCACCTAAGAAAAGCCCAGGGCCAGATCGATTCACAGCTGAATTCTATAAGGTCTTCAAAGCAGAGCTCACACCAATACTCCTCAAGCTCTTCAACGAAATTGAAAATGAAGGTTCTTTACCAAACTCATTCCATGAAGCCAGTATAACCCTCATCCCCAGACCAGACAGAGATTCATCAAAGAAAGAGAACTATAGACCTATTTCTTTGATGAACATTGATGCAAAACTTCTCAACAAAATACTGGCCAACCATCTACAACAACTCATCAAAAAAATTATACACTATGATCATACAGATTCATCACAGGGAGGCAAAGCTGGTTCAACATACACGAATCAATTAATATAATTCAACACATCAACAGGAGCAGGGACAAAAATCACATGATTGTCTCAATAGATGTGGAAAAGGCATTTGACAAGATCCAACACCCCTTTATGTTAAAAGATCTGGAAAAACTAGGAATCCATGGAACATTCCTCAATATAATAAAGGCTGTGTATGACAAACCAACAGCTGGTATTATACTTAACAGCGAAAAGCTAAAGCCGTTCCCTCTAAAATCAGAAATGAGACAAGGATGCCACTCTTTCCACTACTCTTTAACATAGCATTGGAATTCCTAGCCAGTGCAATAAGGCAAGAAGTAAGCATAAAGGGGATCCAAATAGGGAAAGAGGAAGTAAAATTTCCCTCTTTGCAGATGACATGATCCTGTATTTAAAGAATACTATAGACTCTACTCCCAATCTCCTTGAGCTGATTCAAACTTTGGAAGGGTAGCAGGGTATAAAATTAAGCCTCAAAAATCAACTGCCTTCCTCTACTCCAACAGTGAGAGGAACGAGGCAACAATCAGGAAAGCAACTCCTTTTGCAATAGCTTCAAAGAATATAAAATACCTAGGAATTACCTTAACTAAGAATGTAAAGGACCTTTTTGATGAAAACTTTAAAACCCTGAAAAAGGAAATTAAAGCAGAACTGAGGAAATGGAAAAACCTCCCATGCTCCTGGATTGGAAGAATCAATATCGTGAAAATGACAATCTTGTGAAGGGCTATCTACAAATTCAATGCAATACCCATCAATATCCCAATGTCATTCTTTAAAGAAATAGAAGAGGCAATCCAAAATTTCATATGGAATAATAAAAGACCCTGTACAGCAAAAATACTTCTTAACAGAAAGAACAGCGCAGGAGAAATTTCAATACCAAACTGTAGACTCTATTACAGAGCTATAATTATCAAAACAGCTTGGTACTGGCACAAGAACAGGCCTGAAGACCAATGGAATAGAACTGAAGACTCAGATATTAAACCACAGACCTATGGCCACCTAATCTTTGACAAGGGAGCCAAAAAAAAATAGAATGGGAAAAAGATAGCCTCTTCAACAAGTGGTGCTGGCAGAACTGGTTAAGCACCTGCAGAAAATTAAAGTTGGATCCTTCTTTGTCACCCTGTACTAGAATTAACACCAACTGGATCAAAGACCTGAAGGTAAAAGCCGACACTCTGAAAACTTTACAAGAAGGAATAGGAGATACACTAGGCCTCCTTGGCACAGGTCGAAACGTTCTTAATAAAGACCAAGAATCACAAGAAATCAGAGAAAGGCTGGATAAGTGGGACTGCATTAAACTGCAGAGCTTTTTATGGCAAAGGACATAGCTAGTAAACTAATTAGGAAGCCTACAGAGTGGGAGAAGATCTTCACCAACCATACAACAGACAAAGGCCTCATATCTAAAATATATCAACAGCTCAAAAAATTGAATCGATCCAAAACTAATCTCCAAAGCAACAACCATCCCTTTAAAAGATGGGCCAAAGACTTAGAGAGTCTTCTGTGAAGAAGAAACAAAAATGGCCTATAGAAAGCAGTATGGCAGTTCCTCAAAAGCTTAAACCTAGAGCTCCCCTATGATCCAGCAACTCCACTACTTGGCGTTTACCCAATCATCCAGAAACAAGGACATACTAAATTCACCAGCACAACAATGTTCACTGCAGCACTATTCACCATAGCAAAGATATGGAACCAACCTAGATGTCCCTCAGTTGATGAGTGGATCAACAAGATGTGGTATTTTTACACAATGGAATTCTATGCTGCTGTCAGAAAGAATGACATTGCCCATTTGTTAGGAAATGGAAAGACTTAGAAAAGATCATATTAAGTGAAGTAAGCCAGACTCAAAGGAACTTAGGCTCAATTGTTTCCCTCATTTGTCATGATCAGTAGAAACCTTGGACTCTCCTAGCAGAGATTTGCAATAGAGTAAAACCTTGATCAAAAGGCCATATAGTAGGATGCTAAATGAAAGGATCTCTAGGATATAGAAACATAAGCCATATAATGAATGATTGTTGTTCTTAAGGTACTATGTTATCTCTCATCTCTTTTGCTGTCCCTTGGTTATCTCATATTGTTACAGTATTTCACTTTGTTACCTGATATATCGGATATATTTGTATTTGGTTATTTGAAACTGGATAGGGAAGGAGGGATAACAAGATGAGGGGTAGGGGTGAGTGGGAGGGAAATGGGGACCAAGTCATGTGAAAGGGTATCAATATATAGGAATTAATGCACCATCTATCTGGCAAATATCATGTAACTCTTCTATTAATTACAATAAAAATATATGGAAAAATATATCCTGCCTCCGGAATTTAATTTTATGGCCAAGCGTGAGGCTATCTTTGGAGCAGAACCTATGTAGGAGAGAGGATGCTTGAAATACTTAATACTATTTTCCTTCAGCACTATTTTAACTTAAACATGCAGCAGTCAGAGTAATTTTCTCTAATTATATAATGAGATATCTTCTAATTTTACAAAGAAAAAAATGATGTCAGTTTATCATCAGTGTTCTGTGTTTTGACCAAATATTAAATGGATAAATATTCACCAGGAGTTTATGATGACTCTGTTACTCCTTTGTAAAAGTCATTGAAATGGATTTATCAGGCTTTCAGAACACAAAATATGTCATGTAACGAAAATGAACACAAAACCAAAAACTCTGTTTGCAAAAAAGTTTTTTACATATATTTTTATTGTAATTAATAGAAGGGTTATATTATATTCACCATATAGAAGGTGCATTACTTCCCATACATTGATACCCTTTCTCATATCTTGGTCCCTATTTCCTCCCTTACCCCCGCCCATCATCTTGTTTTCCTCCCTTCCCTATCCTACTTCAAATAACCAAATACACATATATGCAATATATCAGATAACCAGGTGATATAATGTAACAATATGAGATAACCAAGTGACAACAAAAGAGATGAGAGATAACATAGTATTAAGGACAATAATCACTCATTAGATGGCTTTTGTTTCCATATCCTGGAGATCCGTTTAGCATCAAACTATATGGCCTTATGTATCTAGGTTGTGTTCTATTGTAAATCTCTGCTAGGAGAGCCTAAGATTTCCACTGATTATGACTGATGGAGAAAATCATTGAGCCTAAGTTCCTTTGAGTCTGGCTTACTTCACTTAATATGATTTTTTCCAAGTCTTTCCATTTCCTTCCAAATGGGGCAATGTCATTCTTTCTGACGACAGCATAGAATTCCATTGTGTATAAATACCACATCTTGTTGATCCACTCATTAACTGAGGGACATCTAGGTTGGTTCCATATCTTTGCTATGGTAAATAGTGCTGCAGTGATGTTCGTTGTGCTAGTGGATTTAGTATGCCCTTTTTTCTGGATGATTGGGTAAATGCCAAGTAGTGGATTTGCTGAGTCATAGGGGAGCTCTAGGTTTAATCTTTTGAGGAACTGCCATACTGCTTTCTTTAGTGGTTGAAGGAGTTTGCACTTCCACCAACAGTGCAGTAGTGATTCCTCCTGGCCACATCCCCTCCAGCATCTGTTGTTAGTAGATTTATTGATCATGGCCATTTTAACAGGAGTGAGGTGGAATCTTAGGGTTGTTTTGATTTGCATTTCTTTTATGACCAGAAATGTTGAGCATTTTCATGTGTCTATAGGCCATTTTTATTTCTTCTTCAGAGAAGACTCTCTTTAAGTCCTTGGCCAATCTTTTAACGGGATGGTTGTTTCTTTGGAGATTAGTTTTGGAATGAGTTAATATTATAAGCTGTTGATATATTTTAGATATTAGGTCTTTGTCTGTTGTATGGTTGGTGAAGATCTTCTCCCACTTTGTAGGCTTTCTAGTTAATTTGCTAGCTATGTCATTTGCCAAACAGAAGCTCTGCAGTTTAATGCAATCCCACTTATCCAGATTTTCACTGATTTGTTTTGTTTCTGGTTCCTTAAGAAAGTTTTGATCTGTGCCAAGAAGATCTAGTGTATCTCTTATTCCGTCTTGTATCTGCTTGTACCTCAAGGTATTTGATCCATTTGGAGTTAAACCTGGTGCAGGGTGACAAAGAAAGATCCAGTTTTAGTCTTCTGTAGTTGTACAAAAATGTATCCATCTGACATGCCAATTTATGTGCAAAATGTATGTTGATCTTAATTATTCTTCTGAATTCTTCCACAATCTATCTTTCCTATTCCTCCCCCTGTCTATTTTCCTCATTCAGTTTTCCAGTATGTACACAATGAATCTTTGAATGGTTCATGTAAATCAATTTCAATCACAGAGACAAAATGCTAGGAAACCAAATTTCAAAGGCTCTATTAAGAATTTTTCTTCTCACCATTTAACTATCGGGGCACAAATGAATGACTTCTTAGCAAGAGTGTAACGATTAGTTTTGTAAAGGTCACTCTGTTGTATGAGATAGATTAGAATGAGGAAAGTTTAGAAGTGCACCAACCTAAATTAGAAATGTTTAACAGGCTTTATGTAGTCAATTTAAAGTAATGGAAATTAGCGATGCTTATATAAAACTAAAACATATTCAGTAAGTTCATAAACAAGTAAATTAGTCTAAAAAACTTTTGTTAGATAGAAAACATTGGCTGAAAGTACTCAGAAATACACCTCTAACTTGTATAGTATAGGAATTTATTCATTCATCAAACAATAGGTCCAGAGGTAAGCTAACCTGTGGCACTATTCTGACAGAATAGCCTTCACTTGTCTGGAATTCTTTTGGCTCTGCCCTCTTCTTTTTATTAATCTACCTGTGGTAGAAGCAAGATGGTTAAAACACTTACCTCCAGAAAAAATATCTGATCTAGAAAGATACAAAAGGAATTATCTCTTTTATTACCTTTTTGTACATCCAGGAAAACTTTATCCAAGAAGCCCTGATACTGTCTTCCTTAGCTTTTTTTTCCTTTCAAGTTTTATTGACAAGGAAGTGAGTTAGTTATGTACATGTCCACCCCTATACAAGCCACTAAAATACTTTTTTTTTTACCAGTCCTGGGCTTGAGCTCAGGGCCTGAACACTGTCCTTGAATTTTCTCAAGGCTACCTTGAGCCACAGAACTACTTCTGGCTTTTTCTGTGTATGTGGTACCAATGAATTGAACCCAGGTCTTCATGCATACTAGCAGGCACTCTAACACTAGGCCAAACTCCTGGCCCCTAAAATACTTTTTTAAAACATGAAAATGTAGTTATCGTTTTGACTGTGACCATATTTTCTAAGGCTTCAATAATAGAAAAAACATATGGGACTCTGTTTAACAAGGAAGAAATATACCAGAAAAAAAAATCCAACAATGTTAGCAACCTACTATCAAAGAAAGTTGTCTAGTCTTGTCACCAGTGCCACATTGAAAAAAATGCTGCTTTAGAATTTTCTATAAAGGTCCTTCCCCAACTAGTTTCAGATGGCTCTTAGAACATTATTCTTTTTTCATATATTTTTATTGTAATTAGTAGAAGGGTTACATTATATGCACCAGATAGAAGCTGCATTACTTCACATACATTGATTCCCTTTCTCAATGGGCTCTCATTCTCTTTTCCATCATCTCTTTTATTCTTGATGTATCTCATTCAGAATACACAGAAAACAAACAGTTGTCTCTCCTCCATTGCTGATATTTCTATTCTCTCTTTAATTTTATTAGATTTTTTTTCTTCTAAAGTGGCAATATTCGTAGGGAATAGAAAGTTCTCCATTTAGACTAATATAGTCATTTTAACATAAATAATTTGAGTGTTAGCTTCCTCTTCAATATTTAATGTGAAATAAATTGGTAAAAATAATGAAAGCAGCTTAACACTGTTTTGTCAGAACTTTGTGGTGGTATCCAAATGGTGACTATTTAATTCAGTTTCATCTTAAAATGAAGTTGAGCCAGTTATGATGGTTCACGCCTGAAATCCTAGCTACTCAGAAGGCTGAGATCTGAGGAATGTGGTTCAAAGCCAGCCCAGGCACTAAAGTTCATGAGACTCTTAGCTCTAATTAACCACCAGAAAACTGGAAGTGGTGCTGTGGCTCAAGGGGTAGGTAGTAGCCTTGAGCCTAGAGTTCAAGGACAGCACCCAGGCCCAGAGTTCAAGCCCCATGATTGACAAAACAAACCAAAAATGAAGTTGCCAAATAGGCCTTGCAGTGTTTGTAAAAGTTGTTGCATGGGAATTTCTTAATCATCTTATCATTAGTCATCTCAACCCCAGCATGCTGCTACCTGCTCTCTTGTGATATATATCTGATCACAAGAAAGGAGTAAATGCTCTTGGAAATAATATTTAATACTATTTTACACAAATAATGTACAGGTATTTAGAATGCTGATCATTCAAATGAATATTTGGAGGGTTATGTTCAGTATTTAGAATGGTATAGTCTTGCTGAGTTACTTTTCAGCATTTACTGTAGAATTATTCAGCAAAATCAGTGCAATGTACCCCCATGAACATGGCACAGTAATATTTGAATATGACTTACTGATAGTTTAGTTTGGGAATAAGCAACATCAAATCAAAGCAAGTCCATAAATTTTGTGCCAAGTGCTGGTGGCTCATGTCTGTCATCCTAGCTATTCAGGCGGCTCAGATCTGAGGGCTGCTATTCAAAATGAGTCCATGAGGAAAAGTCCCTGTGAGACTCTTGTCTCCAATTACCGACCGACAAAGTGGAGATGGAGCAGTGGCTCAATGTGCCAGAGAAATAGCTTTGAACAAAAGTGCAAAGGGACAGTGCCCAGGCCCTGAGTTCTAGTTCACTGACTACCCAAAACAAGCAAACTCCAAAATTTTGAGAATTACGAGGTTATTGAGGACAACAGGAAATAGAAGGAGATTAAAAAAACAGTGGAAGGAAGAAGAGAACAAGGAAGGAAAATGAAATTTAGTTCAGCTACAATGTCTGAATCAAGATTCCCCAAATAATTAGGTTTCGTTTGGTTATTATTTGCAAATATTGTTGACAGAACATATAAATGTATTGTATTCATGGAATACATTTTTAAACCATGAGATGAAATTTTGTATTATTAACACTGACAGAAAATATAATTGGATTTTAATATAGATGATTCAATCCAGTCACATTTTTTTAATAGTCAGTTGAAGGTCCAAATTGTAAATGAATGAACATGATATACACAGAAAAGCCAGAATGAAGGGAAGAAAATGGAAATACTGCCTCTAGTCTTGTACTCATCTCCTGGTTACTGTCAAATACAATTATATGAAAAGCAAATGACTTTGATGACTCTGATAAAACACAAACCCATAATTTTACCCCATTATTTATCATTTTCAGTAAATCAGTAATTAATTGTCTCATCTTTTTTCTTAGTAATGAATTCCCATAGCTTCATTTGTCATTACTCAATTTCTACCTCATAGCAGATGGGCAATTTGGAATGCACTGATTGGTCTATTTACCTGATGAATAAAAATATGAAGCAAACTGAAAGTCATTTACTTTGCCAATATTCCCTGCATTGAAGTCAAAGAACCTAACTCAGAAAAGTAAGACCTAAAATACTTTTAAAGGAAGACAAGAAAATACTGCCCAAAGAAAAGAAGATAAAATGGAGAAGAATGGGGATTCAGTGACTCCAAAAAAGTAGCAATGACAGTTGTATTCCTTTGGTCTTCTCCTCTCCCCACTAGGACAGAATTTCAAGGAATGTTGTGAAATGAACCCATATGTAGGAAAGGCTGTGATGACTTGTGGCTGAGAAAATGAAATGGAAATTATACAAAAAAAAGAAAGAAAAAAGAAGACCAACTGACGTTCAAAGTTCAACACACCATTAATATACAACACTATCAAATTTAAAATTTAATTGAGATTTTTGTAAATGCTACCCATGTATTCAAATGTTAATATGCAGATAATATTTACACATTGAAGGACGTAGAAGCAAAGATGATATAGTCATTTAATTCAAGGAATTCATATATCAATAAGAGCGATAAATAAAAACAAATCACATACAAGCCAAACGCAGTGGCTCACTCCTATAATCCTAGCTACTCAGGAGGCTGAGATCTGAGATCAAGGTTCAAAGCTAGCCTGGGCATAAAAGGACCTGAGACTCTTTTTTTTCATATATTTTTATTGTTATTAATAGAAGGGTTACATTATATTCGCCAGATAGAAGGTGCATTAATTCACATACATTGATACCCTTTCTCATGTCTTGGTCCCCATTTACCTCCCCCCACCCCACCTCTCATCTTGTTTTCTCCCCTTTCCTATCCAATTTCAAATAACCAAATACAAATATATCCAATATATCAGATAACAAAGTGAGATACTGTAACAATATGATATAACCAAGGGACAGCCAAAGAGATGAGAAATAACATAGTACATTAAGGATAACAATCACTTGTTATATGGCTTTTGTTTCTATATCCTAGAGTTCCTTTCATTTAGTGTCATATTATATGGCCTTATATATCTAGGTTTTGCTCTATTACATATCTCTGCTAGAAGAGCCCAAGGTTTCTACTGATTATGACAAATGAGGGAAACTATTGAGCCTATGTTCCTTTGAGTCTGGCTTACTTCACTTACCATGATTTTTTTCTAAGTCTTTCCATTTCCTTACAAATGGGGCAAAGTCCTTCTTTCTGACAGCAGCATAGAATTCCATTGTATATAAATACCGCATCTTGTTGATCCACTCATCAACTGAGGGACATCTGGGTTGGCTCCATGTCTTTGCTATGGTAAATAGTGCTGCAATGAACATTGTTGTGCTAGTGGATTTAGTATAGGACCTGCAACTCTTATCTCCACTTAACCTCTAGAAAACAGGAAGTGTGGCTTAGCTCAAGGTTAGGGTGGTAGTCTTGAGCTGAAAAGCTCAGTGACAGTGCTTAGGCCCAGTTCAAGCCACATGACCACCCCCTCAAATCATGCACATGATTACCAAGGGAATTAAGAACAATATGGTATGCTACAATGATAAATGATACAAAATGTAGTATTTTTGTCAGCATTGAAGTTTGAACTTAGGACACTATGTTTTCAAGGAAGATACTCAACCACTTGAGCCATGGCCTTTAATCTTTTAGTGATCTCTGTGTTTTACAAAGTTCTCATGCCTTTTGCTCAGAGTTGGCCTCCATTCATGATCCCCTCTCTAAGCTTACCATGAAGTTGCCATCTTGTTGTATTCTATTATGTCCAGTTTTTGTGCTGAGATGCTCTCTCACTATTGTTTAGCCAGACTGACTTTGAGATGAAATCATTCTGATCTTTGCCATCTTTGTTTTTGTGTTGCCAGTCCTGGGGCTAGAAGTCAGTGCCTGGGCACTGAACTTGCACATTCTGAAGGCTAGCACTCTATCACTTGAGCCACAACACCACTTCCAGCTATTTTTACAGTGTATTTGGTACCAAGGAATCGAACCTAAGACTTCGTGCATGCTAGGCAAGCACTCTTACCATTAGGCCAAACTCTCAGCCTCTCTATTCCACTTTGATATAGCTGAAATCACAAGCATTATTAAGTGACTAAAACTTTTCTTCCTAGAGGTGACATTTTTACTGCGCTGTGAGGGACAACAGTTTCAGTAAGTGGAGACAACAATGCCATGGTTACTAATGCCAATAGTCACCAAGGTAAGCTAATTAGACTAATGTTGGTGACATTTTCTACTCTAGACATGCTCTTGAGTAAATTGACTTTTTTAGCTATCATTTCCTTATCTGCAAACTATAAATAGTAGACAAGCTCATCTTCAAATTGTTTCTACTATAATAAATGCACACAATAATGGAATCTATGTTAGGTCTCCAAGCATACTGCACTTGAAATTTTTTACTGAAATGGCTAACTTCAGGTTATTATGGTTTCCTTAGCAGCAATCACTCTTCTCTCCTCTCCACCTAGTATATTGTAGGTAAGAAGTATGGATAGACACATTTTCAGATTCAGGATAGAAAGGTCCTGCTTTTCTGCTGTGTCTTTTACCATAAGGTTGTTTCATAATCGTTCCACATACTTCAGTCCTAAACCACAACCAAACCTTAACTGCAGACATAGAAACTAGGTCATGGCTGAGATACTCCAGTAAGAGCAAAAGTAGGACATTGTTTCAACAATTGAATACAGAGGTCAATTTTCTCATTCTGGGGATATGGAAAAGTTTACAGTCATCATCTAACCTCAAGACAAATATGTCAAGAAAGAGAAACAAATAATTCAAAAAGAAAAGAAAAAAATAGGAACAGAACTCTGTTGATAATTTAAAGTCTGGCTGGTCCTTGGACTTTTCCATTTTTGAACCAATAAGTTTGCTTTTGAAAAATAGGTGTTTGAATTTCTGTGTCAAACACCCACTTCCCAACTACTCAGTCATTGTAAAACTACTTTTTTTTTGACAGAAAATCTATTTTTTTATTGTAATTAGTAAAAGGGTTACATGATATTTGCCAGATAGAAGGTGCATTAATTCACATACATTGATACCCTTTCACATGCCTTGGTTGTAAAATTACTTTTTAAAGCTAAAAGTGTTTTCCTACACCCCTTTCCTAGTTAGGTTAACTACCAAACCACCAAACCATAAGCTCAAACATACATATTATACATATTCTTTTTTTTTGTAGTTCATGGTACTTGAACTCAGTCTGGGCACTGTCCCTGAGCTCTTCAGCTCAAGGCTACTGCCCTACTCCTTGATCTACAGCCCCACTTCCACTTTTCTAGTGATTACTTGGAGATAAGAGTCTCACGGTCCTTAGTGCCAGTGCTGGCTTTGAACTTTGATCCTCAGAACTCAGTCTTTTAAGTAACTAGGATTATAGGCATGCACCACCCTGCCCAGCAAGCATACACATTTTTAAGTATAGGACAATTTCCTTGATAAAAATGTCCTCCCAAAAGACAATGATTTCTTCTTCCTGAAGTAAAAAACCATCACCACAATATTGTGATCCTTTCACAAAGACCATATTTTGAGTGAACAAAAAGAAGAAATAATTTTTCTTTCCTTTGATCACTCTGAATGATTTTAGTCCACAGTATTTTGAAGAAAACTTCCTTTTCTAAAATTCTGGATTCCCTGATCACTTTGGAAGAAATTTAATCCAGGATATTTGGGGCATTAATTATGCTTTCATGCTTTTGAAATTTGAGCTCCAGTTCTTTCAGAGAGAATAAGCATTATTTCTGTCAGTTGTGGGGCTTGAACTCAGGACCTAGGTGCTATTCCTAAGCCTCTTTTTGCTGAAGGCTAGCACTCAACAACTTGAGCCACAGACCTGCTACTAGTTTTTGAGTGGTTGATTAGAGATAAGAGTCTCTTGGGGACTTTTCTGCTCAGGCTAGCTTCAAATTGCAATCCTCAGATCTCATGCTCCTGAGTACCTAGGAATGCAGGCATGAGCCACTGCTGTACAGCTGAGTATAAGCATTTTTAAGAAGCAGAATGAAAAGTGGAAATCTTTGCAGGCATCTTTCTGATACCATTCTTTTGCATGTAGGGCATCTAAATCTCACACAGGTCACCAGCTTGCTTGGAATGGTCCATGTCAGAGTGGGGTAAGCAATTTTAGCTACACACCATCATCCTAGTTGACTTTTGCTTCATTTCAGTCACGGAGCACCTGACTCAGCTATCAAATCTGAGAACAGTTATCTCAGCCATCTAGGCACTTATAAACAGGACCAACTACTTGCTTCCCATTTTCACTTTTTAACTCTCAATTTTTCTACACTCATTTTAAAGATTAAGAGGAAGAATGATATTGTATCATTTGGAAAGAAATGCAAAGACTTGGAACAAATTATGTTAAATGTGGTAAGTTAGGCCCAGAGAGACAAAGGATCCATGCCTCCCCTTACATGTGGAAGCTAGAGTTAGCTTATAAAGTTATAAATGAATATGTTGAGTTGTATGCAAGAATATACAAATATATTACATGAAATGCAGTAGATTCAGAGAACTCAAATAGTCTAACTCCTTCAAAAGGCAAAGTTTAGCACAGAGTGGGGACAAGGGGAATGGAGTAAGCAGATGAAGAGTAGAAGAAGGGAGAATTCAATCTGGACGCAATGTATATCCTACAAGATTAGAAGAGTAAGGGAAAAGGTAAGTAGAGGAGGGATTGGTAACTATGTCGAAAGAGATGACATTGATATATTGTGTTCAGAAACTGCTTTGCTAAATGCAAACTCCTTTGGGCAACTGCCTAAAGGTAGCCTTATTAAAAGAGCAAAATGAAAAGAAGCATGGAGGTCTGACTACCTCAAAATAATCCTACAAGGTTACTAGTCCAAACCCTAGTCAAGGAAGGTCCACATTCAGAGATCCCATTTCCTGTCCAAGGGCACATTCTTGCTTCCAGTATTCCCATGCAATGAATAGAATCCACACAATATAGAATTGCTATTAATTTTTTAAAATTATTTTGCTAGTAAAATAATGGAAATATTAATGCCAAATTTTAGATGTGAAAAGACCACTAAAAGCTATTAAATTGAATTTTTTCCTAAATTAACAATGATGCCTGACTCTCCTTGCTTGACTTCCTCGAGGAAGAAAGAAATCTCCAGTCTCTGTGATTCAGGTTGCCTCATGTTTGCAAAGCTGGCTCAGTGGCTTTCAATTGTAACCATTAAGGAAAAGCTAATTCTTGGAAATAATATTCTTAGTATTTTTAGAACAATGCATGTGTTCATCAAAAAAAGAGAATGACACATCTTTAAAGAACAATATAACTCATCAAAACTGTATTTAGTTGGCACATGTATGCTATTTTTAATTGTACCGGAGTAACTTATTCTATAGTAACTTCCAATGAAATATTGCAAGTGAAACATCACTATTCTTGTCCAATATGTGTTCAGTGACTCCAGTTTTCCCATTATAGTTCTGCTTTGTTTTGCTGGAGAAATTTAAATACACCTTATATGTCACCACAAGAAAATTTTAAATTGCTTGCTTTCAGTTCTCAGACAACCAAACAGTCCTTTCCTTGAGACCAGAAGTAATTACTATATTTTACAAACTGTGTGCCCAGAATGCACAAATGCATTCAATTTGTAAGATGTGGAAATAACTTCAGGATTTCTAGAACTTATTTAGGTATTTGATTGATTTATAATAAGTATGTGGACACTTAGAATGATAGAAAAGTCTTTGGCAGCTTAATTCTCTTTACACAGGGTATTAATTAATGCTAAGTGATTAATTATTTAATTTATTTAGGACTATAGTCACATATTAGATGAAACTTAAGACTTGGTCTCTCCCATTAACTATAAAACAGGAGGAACCAAATTCCACCCATGTTTTCATTCCCAGGTAGACAGGTTCAAATGTATTCTATGCACAGATAGTTCCAAGTTAAAAGAGTCAGACTGCAAATCATTCACTAGAAACAAATCCACTTTTGCCTTTTTCAAAGTGTTTGCTATCAAAACACACTTAGTTATGTCATATGGCGCAGTAGTCATGTAGGAATAGCCATAACCCATCAAACTACTCAGTAACAAAACAGAATTTGTGATTTAGTCCATGTCACATGGGCATGGCCTCACTTGCTTACCATTTTTAACATTCTCTCCAAGAAAAATCAAGAAAACACAACTAAAACCAGATTAAGACCAAGATAAAGACTGATCTACCATCATTACCGTCCTTGGTGAATGCAACTTTAGGTAAACTATAAAGATATGTTAACTTATAAACCAAAAATGCTAATGGCTTTGTTCCTTTTGTCAGTTGCATATTAAATAACTTGTAACTTTAAAAATATTATCTTATAATTCATCACCTATTACTTTAAGATTATTTTACATAGATATATGATGGAGCTTTACAGAAAAGTTTTCTGCTTCAAAGAATGTCCCTATGTACTTAAAACTACTTACTAGAGAAAAGAACAAATTGGATATAGTTTCCCTAGAGTTTTACTCATTGTTAGTTTCTCAATATCCTTTATGTATGTTTCAGCTTTCATCTGTCTTTTCTAGTGCTTAAGCATACTGTGAGCTGCAAAGCAGGATGCATTGCATGCTCAGAAAATGTAGACTTAAATAGTATCATGAGACACTTTGAGTACAGAAACTGTTTGGCCTAGGTCATTTCATGTTGAGATCCAAAGTAACACATAATAAGGAAAACATTTACATTGAAGAAATTTATTCATCAATCAGGAGAAATCAAGTGGGCGTGAAAAGGATGGATGCTATGAATTCTGTGTTGTCACACACAAGGTTTATTACCTGTGTAATTGCTCTACCATGGAGGACATTCATTTGAGCAAATGTTTTAAATCATTACAAGGTACATACAATGAGAGCTTGCTGTAATAGTAAATGGATTCCTGATTTACGTAGCCCTCTCTCAAGGAAGTGATCTTTTTGTAACCAAACCTCTAAGCCAAGACTATAATAAATGGTCCCCTTTTGTTTCTCAATATTGTATGATAATACATGGGGGGGCTTAAAAGGGTAAAACTACAAACAAGAGGTGATAAAAGGCAGGCCACAAGGCTTCTACTGGTGCTGTGAGTATGGAGGCATGCCAGTCCAAAGACCTGGATTGCAAAGTAATTTTTCTGGTTTTGTGTGTACAGGTTCTGAAGCCTATTATAAGTATGTGTCCACATATTTATTATAAATCAATCAAATACCGAAATAACAGACCTAAATACACATGAAGGTCATGTCCTTCATGTTGATAGGACCTATCTATTTCTTCCTTTTATTACTACTTTTCTATTCTTAGGTATAATGTATTAAAAATTATTGACACTCAAGTATATCACAGGCTACTAGCATCTGAAGATATGTAGTCTTTTAAAAAAACAAAATAACCAAATCAGACATTGTATTTTGATAATTACAGGTAAATGCCAAACAGTCCATGCTAAAGAAGTTACATTTTTTTTAGTTTACTTTCTTTCTTCTTATTTTGTCAATCATGGGGTTTGAAATTAGAACTTCACACTTGCCAGGTAGACACTGTACCACTGCAGCCTTTCCACCAGCTCTTTTGGTGTTCGTTATTTTCCAGATAGCATCTGATTTTATATTCCAGCCAGCCTGGACTGTGATCCTCCTTTTAGTGGATCTAGGTGTTTCTGGGATGATATATATGTGCACCAGGGCTTCCAGCTCTCGTGCTTCCCATATACAACTCATAGGTACAAACTACCTTGTGAATATCTTTCTGCCCAGGGTGACCTCAGCTCTTATTTCCCAAACTCTTCTACTGATGTACCTAGGATTACCATGACCAGCTTGAAAGATGTAATTTTTATGCAACTATTTTCTCAAAAAGAATAGAGTTAACGTAATTTTCTTGTTATAAAATCATCAAGCAAAAGGAAAAGAATATGGTATTTTAGTTTCTATGAAGGGTAACAGACCTGTTTCTCTTGTCTTTCCAATCTAAAGAAATCCAATTAAAAAGCAAAGCTTTTTATGATTGTTGTTCTTAATGTACTATGTGAAGTTATTTCTTTCCTTTTGTTCCCCCTTATGGTTTATCTCATGTTGTTACTGTATCTAACTTTGGTACTTGGTATTTTTTATATATGTTTATTTGTGTATTTGAAAATAGGAAGGTAAGTGAAAAACAAGATGAGTGGGAGGCCATGGGGGAAGTGGGAGGAAAACATGGGAAGGGGTAACAATATTCAAGAAGTAATGTACCAATACCTAATGAATGTAACCACTCTATACATTACCCCAACAATAATTTTTTTTAAAAAAATCAAAGCTTTGATGTTCCATCTCAATCTAATATGGAACTAATACCTAATCAAGAACACATCAGGAAAAAAAGTAGTTGACTAATATGTCAACGGTGTTGGTACATCTCAATGTTTCCATTTTTTATATCACTTAATACACAAAATTTTAAGAATGAATTACTGATTTTTATCTGGCTGAAGCTTAGTCCATTGTCTTTGTCAACAAAATGAATTGAAACCTACCAACCATGCCACATTGGTTCCTGACTTCATGGGAGCAATACTAATTCCCACTGACAGGGCAACTTTGACCTGGGCTGACAGTTGCTGTGACCAGAATGCTAGTTCTGGGCTAATGAACACTGATTGATTCCATGTGTGTCAGGGGAGTTCCAGGCAACTTTTGACTGCAGAACAGACAATGATCTATGCCTTCAATGAATAGATAGGAAATTTGAGGCTGAGGCGATAAAAAGAACAACTTCTGATAGGTCATAGCAGGGTCTAAGATACAGTTGGTGTGGGGAGGGGGGAGATTTTGTGTCTATTGCACCCTTAAACTTATTCTGACCCACACAAGTATTCAGAAAAAATAAACAGTGATCTAAAATCCATGCTTGTCCTCACCAATGCCGATCAAATATTTTGGCTGAAAATTCCCTTCCAATGATTGAGAATAATTTTATTGTTTTAATTATTTTATAGACTGCCTGCAAATTAAAATATTATGACTAAAATACTGAAAGTATAGATAAGTGTAAAGCTTTTACTTTGTTTCCTTTCTCATGTTCACAATAAGCATCTCATTTAAAAACACAGATATGAACCAGACTAGTGTTTTTAATGTTGGTTAAATGCCCTGCATTTGAGATCTTTTAAATATCTGGCATGATATTGGAAAAAAATGTACTAACAATTTAGATGGTACAATTTTTCCACAGTTTATTGGCATCAGTCAGTTCTGCAAAATAGTTTTGGTTTGACACATCCATATATGTATACAATGCACTTGATCAGATTCAAACCCAGTGCTTCTGTCACTCAATCTTCTCCTCCTCCAAACCAATTGCAACAGACTTCTTTGCTCTGTTTTCACATACCTATATGAAGCAAGTGGAACATTTGATACTTACTCTTCCTTCAAAGTCTCATTCTAAATAATTATTTAATTTATTTATTTTTCTTTTGATTATTTATTGATTGATTGATTGATCTGCAAGAATAGTTGATGGGATTTTTTATGAGAATGCAAAATCGACAAGCATAAAATTTTGAAGTATGCACAAATAAATAAAAGCATTTTAAGGAAAAGAGTAAATGTAATAACTTAATATCATTCCCACTGGTATGCAGCTCTTCAGTAATTATATAGTGCACAAGAGAGCTATAAAAGCAGCAGAGCTGAAACTTTCTAAGCTATATGTCTTTTGAGATGATATTTTAGCTTCCACATTGTTCAAAAAATATTTTCTTTAGGTATTACTCTTAATGAAGTTGTACTACTATAAAAGACAATGGATTGATTCCAGTATGTGAAAAATATAAATAATTATATCAACTTTAATGTTTTACCAGTACTATAAATGTTGTTCTAAGTCTAAGAAACTTCTATATATTTTACTTGAGATGGAAGAAGGATAGACTAACAGGCTACAGAACTGAGGGAGTATTTATTAAAGGCCTAACATTAAAACAATGTATGAGTACTACTAATGTGGTAATGAATATGGTAATAAAGGGTTATTTTCTTTGTTTGTTTTTGCTGGCCTTGGGGCTTGAACTCAGGGATGTGTGTTCAAAGTTAGTGCTCTACCATTTGAGCCATAACTCGACTTCCATTTTTTTTTTGGCCAGTCCTGGGCTTGAGCTCAGGGCCTGAGCACTGTCCTTGGACTTTCTCAAGGCTAGAGTGCTACCACTTGGGCCTTAGGACCACTTCCTGCTTTTTTCTATGTATGTGGTGCCAAGGAATCGAACCCGGGTCTTCATGCATGGTAGGCAAGCACTTTAACCAGGCCAAACTCCCGGCCCTCGATTTCCATTTTTTATGACAGTTAACTGTAGGAAAAAGTCTGACAAACTATCCTGAAAGACTGGATTCCAACCAGGATCCTCAGATATCATCCGGTGTAGCTAGGATTACAGGTGTGAGCTACTGGGCACTGGCCCAGCAATCATGAGTAATTTTAGGTCCATGTTAAAGGGTATGCAGTTAAAAAACATAAAACTATAGGTAATGACATCGAGGAAATAGGATGGAACATCTCTACACATGAATGGGTCATATGGACTTTTCCATAATCATGCTCATTTTTATGTTTTATGAGTCATTTGTAAAATTTCAAGTAAATAATGAACATAGCATTACACATGAAATAGAATGCACATTAGAGAAAACAGAAAGTAGACTACAAAATGCATCTATTACTTTATATCTAAAACTGCAGTGTGAGAAAAATTCTGAAAATGAATAAACTCCAAGAGTCTATGTTATAGAGCATTCAGAGTAGGAATCGGGAATGTGTGATGATCAAGGCTGAGATGCTATAATACCACTCAAAATAATCATCTATTACTTGAATTATTTTTGATAGTTGTTTTTCAATCTAATTTTATTGTCAGGGTGATGTACAGAGGGATTACAATTACATACATGGTAAGAGTACATTTCTTCTTGGGCATTGTTACCCAATCCCTGTTTTTCTCCCACTTTTGCTCCCCCCCAGCCCCCCAAGTTGTAAAGTTTATTTCCAACATACTGTGTTATGTGTATTGCTTTTTATTTATGTTACCATAGAAAGACAAGTATTTTCTGGTTAATTTTCTTACCCACATTGAAGTATTGATTTTATGAATTAGAAATTCTGAATAAGTATTTAACTTCCCAGAAACAGAATTTGTGTGTTATGAATCAACACTGCAGGCCTGACATACACAACCTAGGTCAAGACATGGGTCTTGGCTGCCCAGTTTTAGAACTGTGAGTTAAGAATTAGTACAATGCTGGGAGAGACAACTGATTTATCTTTAACACAGAGGTTATTAAAGTGACTTGTATTTGCTACTGTATCCTTATGCAAACTGAATCAAAGAGAAAAGAGCCAAGAGAAAATTAATTTCAAAATAGTGTACATATGGATTTGCTATTTCTTGCCTCTTTTACTCTCTCATATGACTTAAAATAGAAAGGACTGCTTTTTTAAAAAATATTTTGTTGTTGTAATAAAGATGATATACAAAGGGGTTACAGTTATATAAGTCAAGTAAATAGTTTTTCCTCCCATCCTCATACACAATTTTTATAGTTCATTTTCAATATAGTGTATAATGTGTACCACTGCTGCAATTGTTTACTCTTTGTTTCTCCATTTCTGTGCCTCCCTTACCACCCAAAGACAGATAAATGAACAAAATAAAACAAACAGAAAACAAAAACAACAACACAGAAAAACAAACATTTGTTCCATTTCTGGGAGTTCATTTCCATAAATATTTTATAAGATGCACATAGGCATTGCATCTTTGTGGTCCTTTCCTAAGAATATGCTCTCTGTGTGTGAATTCTAGAGTCAACAATTATTTTAAACAAAATTCCTTGCACTGTCAATTTGAGCTTTTCTTCTGGTCTGACCCGAGCTTATGCCATTGTAGTTATCTGAGCAATTGCGACTAGAAATCGATTCATTTACTTGGCTGTTTGCGATGTTCACTATTTAGACACTTTAATCGCTTCTTATTATTCACATCTCACTCTTATAGAAAATCAACAGCCTCCCTTATGTGCAAGAGCTAGAGAAACCCAACTCACCTCTTCACTGTAGGACTAGCAACACCATATTGCATGGGATAAGATCTTTTGGTTGAGGGCAAAATTCACCCCCAGTCTTTTCCAAGACTGCTGCCCTTGAATTTTCTATGGTGCCCAGGACATCAGATTAATACTTAGCTAAGGAAGTCCACAAGATCAAAGGCAGTGGAACCAGAGGCAGAGATCAGAAGTTTGGGCAGTAATTAAAGCCTTATTATTAGGTATTGTCCTTAATGGAAATCTCTCTCCTTTTTTAAAAGAAAGCATTCATGGATCTATATTGACTTTTACATACAACGATGTCAGCCAAATATTATCAAAAACATAATGGAGCTGGGCGCGGGGGAGCGGTGGCTCACACCTGTAATCCTAGCTACTTAGGAGGCTGAGATCTGAGGATCAAGGTTCAAAGCCAGCCCGGGCACAAGAGGGCTTGAGACTCTTATCTCCATTAACCTCTAAGAAAGGGGAAGTGGGGCTTGGCTCAAGGGTAAGGTGGTTGCTTGGAGCTGAAGAGCTTGGGTACAGCACCCAGGCCAGCAGTAGAGTAGTAACCTTGAGCTGAAGCGCTGAGAGGCAACACACAGGCCAAGTTCAAGCTCCCCCTCAAAAAAAAAAAAAACCCATAATGGGAAAACAGACCTTCAAGCATCTTCCATATATAATGTCATATGTGAAAAATGAATGTTTATTTGAAAATGAAAGAGTCACAATGAAATGCATTTACATACAACATGAATCTCACGAACCACTTTTGTGAAAACCTAAGAAAATTGTCACTAGCTAACTTTCTCTGGCTTATGTGATTTCTATTTGATAGCAAAAATGCTTCCTAAATCTGACTAAAATTTTCCCTTCATTAGGAAAAAGGAAACTATCAAATTAATTATATTGTCCATGATATACTAGAGCAAAGCATCTTATCTTTAAGGAAATGAGATTGGATGGATCCTGTTTTATTTGGAAGGAAAGAGAGAAACCTTAACAAGATTTCCAGAGAAAAATAAAAAGAAATATTAGGTATAAGAGGACCTCTTCACAGTAGCTAAAAGGAAAATTAATGACAGCTGTGGTTGGCAGGCCTCTGAACAACTTCTGCTGTTCTGTCCTGAAATTTCAAACAAAGGAGATGTGGGGCCACTGGGAAATTGCTGTTCAAGAACCTTCAGTGGCTTCCTTTCGGCCAATAAATCAAAATCCTCCTGGTGGAAACACAAGAGCTCCGCCGAGGCTCCCACTGCAAGGCTGTGTACTGATGTGTCACGACTTGCCAGAAGCAATCCCAGCGCCCATCTCACTTCTCCACTCTGGTCCACTGCTCTCACTTCCATTTCCACGTGTTCACGCTCCCCTCCCCGGATGAAGCAGCATCTCATTTCCTCATGACTTAGGAGCCTGCACATCTTTCACCATCAGCCTCCTTCTAACACCTGGTGCTACTGAGCACTATCCAACGATTCTTGGATACGCTGACCTACCTATTTCTGATTTCTCTAGGAAAAGTTGAGTGTGCACTATCTGATTCATTTTGGTCAGAAAGCATACAATGATCGTGATTAGAAAATCAACAGCAGCTGTTCCACCAGGTCTCATAGTGTGGGAATACAATGAGTGTTGCCATATTCTGGCTTCCTAAACCTTCTTTTTCTTCTCCACAGTACCTGTGTATTTTGTTAAATGTATAGGGCTTTCAATAGAGGAAAAGTTCAAGGAATCAACTTGCTCTGCAAAGTCAAAGGTCTATTATCTTCCACTCCCTATTCCAGAAACCCTCAGGAAATTTCTTGCAACTGCTAGAAAAATTATGATAGTGGCTGGAAATTGTTTACCCTAGTGATGGTACTGCTTAGCTTTTATTATCAACATTCTGTCTAGGTCCTTTCAGCCAAGAGGATTATGAATTTGCCTCCATCTCTCTCCTTCTTGTCATTACTGTATCTGCTCTGTGAACTCATACTATGAGTTCCCCGAAACTTTTCAAGAAATTGCTTTTTCTGCATTTAGGCTGAATCTTTTTCAGTTATTTGCTTCTCACTGCCATAAGATGGCCAAGCTTAGAGACTGCATGTATGTCACAAGTATAATTTCAGATCACAGACATCTAGCAGAAAAAGAAACTAACCTTCCTTCTTTCCAATGACTGTACTCATGTTTTTCAGAAAGCAGAAATCAATCTTAGTTAATTCAGGGCAATTGTAGTCATTTTGGTAATTCTTCAGTACCTTTAAAATCTCACAGGATTGTTTCTAGTTTCTGGAACACAGAATACAACAGGTCAGAGAAGGGTATATCTATGTTTCTCACATCCACTGGACTATCTGCCATCCTTCCTTTGAGATTCATAGCCATTGTTATGCTCTGAATCTTTCTTCTGAAACCAAACATTAAAATCCCAATTCAAGGAATCTTAAAATCTGAGTATATTTGGAATAAGTTTTTTAAGAAATGATTAAGTTATAAAAGAAGACTTATGGAGAGAGCCTCGGTCTAATCTAGATAATCTTACAAGGAAGTGAGTTTAGAAGGTACCAAGAACAACACACCTACATACACACACACACACACACACACACACACACACACACACACACATTATATGAGAACATGACCAGAAATAGTCACCTACAAGAAAAGGAGTGGTCTCAGATACTGACATCAAACCTGTTCACATCTTGATCTTGAAGTACCAGCTTGTAGAACTGTGAGGAACCAATGCTATCAAACCTGTCCAGTCAGCAATGTTTTGTTATGACAACTCTAGAAATAAGCATGGACACAGTAGTCATTCATTTCTGCTTTGTTAACTTCTTATTAGTCATTACCCTTGCAAATCTGTTTCTGAATCTCCCTCCATACAGTCCTTTGCCCTTCTTGAGCAAATATAATTTCTTCTGAAATCTCTGTTCTCAACACTACTTTGAATGGTTTCCTAATAAATTATGCTGTCATTTGCTTGGTTTATACAAGGATATAAAGTGAATGTCCAACCAATACCACATACATTTACTAAATTAACATTTCTATTCAAAAGTATATTGAAAATTGATCTTTAATTTGGGGCCCAAATTACTTCTTTGTAGAAATTATCTACTTTGCACCAAGGTAATCTAGCTGAAGCATCATTTTATAAATCAATGAGATGATTATTGGATTTATCATATAGTTATATCTGCTTTATATAGAAAATATTCAAGTCAGACTTTTTTTAGTTTTATTTACACAAAGCAAAATTTATATTAAAAAGGATATCTTTGTATGTCATTTATAATAATGTTATATGTGTAACATTAGTCATTTAAATATTTCTGCAATAATTGGTATAGGCCAGAATTAAAATTAACAATTTGCTGAAACCAATAATTGATTAAATTTTGCTTTACTCTTTTGTTATTGTATTTTTTTTAGAAAGAGATGGGACGCTTCTATGAAGCAAGAAAAGAGAAACCTTGTTTTCCATCTGAGAATTGAGAAAAATATTAGTGGACAGCCAACATCTGGTATCATTTAAGTCTGTTCTGGACAGGAAAAAAGTAAAGATTATACCAGAGGGAGCCACCTTGTGCTTGCAGGGAAATGAAGGAGATGACATAGTAAGGTTTTTCAGTGATTAAAAGCCTTCCATTTTCACATAGCCTCACTGCAAATAGAACATTTATCTTTGTTCAGCTTCAGCATTTCATTGTCTAGCATACATACTCTCGAGGCAAAAATGCTAGAATTTTATTTTCCCAAAGAATGATGCCAAGGAAATGTATCTCAACCTCTCCAACTCTTTAAAAGCAAGCTACTTTCAAAAGACAGTCATGGATATAAACACATTAAATCCAAATGGAAAGAGTGGATGATGTTCTACTTTTCAGGAAAGAAAGACGAGGGATATGTCCTTTCAAGGTCAATGTCTATATAATTACCAGGAAATCTACATAAATTAAATCCATGGTGTTGGGAGTACAGATGTTGTAATAACTTCCATATAAATCAGCGATGAAGGGAATGCTGTTTCATTAGCTTATTGCAAATAGGGCCAGAATGCAGTGTCTTTGTAATATTGCTATGGAGATGCTGTGTATGTATGTAAATTTCACACCTGCTTGTTGAAAGCAGTCACCTCACTAAGCCACATAGGCCAAAGGCAGGCAAGATAAAACACCAAGCCCCTTGGCCTGGCAACTTACAATCCTTCCTTTCCTGCACAGAATTTCATCCAGGCTCCTATTTAACTTCATTCCCTTCAGTCAGTAGAGTTAACAGCCCCTTTGTGCAATTAAGATACTGCCCCTGGTTTTATATGACTCTACTAAAGCGCTACGAGTTATAAACTTTATAACATAGTTACACTGATACTAAAATTTAAATGAATGTACTATATGTCTGGAAGCCTACTGGCAGTAGAGATAAGTCTATCTCTTGCAGAATGGTAGACTGTGAGAGTCAAAATATCACACACTTACAACAAAAGTAGAATTACTGATTTTTCTCTAGGAATATATTTCTAAATTGATATCCACAATAATTTAAAATCTATATTTGTGAGTAATCTCATATATCATGTGGTTATAGTGTCTCTGAGCCTACATAAGATGTATGTTTTAAAAGGAACTATAGGGTCGGGAGTTTGGCCTAGTCGTAGGGTGCTTGCCTAGAATGCACAAAGACCCTGGTTCGATTCCTCGGTACCACATACATAGAAAAAAAAAGCCAGAAGTGGTGCTGAAGCTCAAGTGGTAGAGCTCTAGCCTTGAGAAAGTCCAAGGACAGTGCTCAGGCCCTGAGCTCAAGCCCAGGACTGGCAAAAAAACCCTACATATATATATATATATATATATATATATATGTGTGTGTGTGTGTGTGTGTGTGTGTGTACATGTATATGTATATAAATGTATATGCACATATGGTGTATGCATATACACACACATACTTATGAATAGCCATTGCTAGAAAATAACTCAGTTTTTCTAGATAATAATGATTCATATACTCACTACTTGTTTTGCTCCTATTGAAAATTGGACTTTTAATCTAATCAATGATTGTATATCTTCATATGGTGATTTCTAACCAAAAATACCTCCATTCTACCCTGGGGATTGAGAAACCATGTTGGACGATGTAGCTAAGTCTTTTGTTCATGTTGGTTCACTCATAATCAAGCTCAGACCTAGAGAAGTCACTCACTCTACCCTGTCCCAGTATCCCAATTTCCACAGGAGTAGGCAATCCCAGTCCTAGAAGCAATTCACTGACCCATACAAATAGAAAAGCTAGACAACATGTGCTTTTTTTCCCTCAAATTTCTCAATCAGCTTAGCTGCTCTATCTTCCTAAAGGCAAAGTTAGCAAAGAAATAATATAAGTCAGAAACTTAGTTACTTTAGGAGTTACATTTAATTATTATAAATGATTCTAAAAGTAATGAATGTACACAAGAGTAGATACATTCTTCAGTCTTACATAGGTACATTCCTGGCTGGCATAGAGATAAACTACACAGACTTCTGAGCCAGCCTGGTGATAGTTTATGGTATGACTCCAACTGATAGGGGGAAGAGTAAAAAAGAGTGACAGTGACGGTAATATGCCTGAACTATAAAAAAATAAATATGATTCTTAACTAGATCAGTATAATCAAAAACGTGTAGACGTGTTCCATTGAATGTTCTTATTATCAGCATGCTGCTCCATCAATCATTGCGCATACACTGTATAGAATATCTGAATGACCCTTCTCTCTCTGCAGTATGCATTCAACTGTCTGTCTTTAAGGTTGCTTCATACTGTATCCCACATTGCTTTCTTTTCATTTCTTACATTTTACAAAGGCAAACTCCCCATTTCTATAGTTTCATTACTTCCTTATGCAAGAAAACAAAACTTTTTAGCTTTCTACTGCTTCCTCAAAGAGGCTCCAGGCATATCATTTGCATAGGATAAAATTTAAAGTACTCTATTGCTTAACTGTCTAATCCCCAGACCCATGTCAATGTGACATAATGTATAGGACAACGTGTTAAGTGATACTCTCTTATCTATGATTGCCAAATTTTCATGCAGGACTCTATCATCCTGGCTTCTGCATGTTGAAAGAGTTAAAATGAAGTTTGTAATCTGCCCACACAAACCCTTGAACATCTTTGCATTTAAGATTATTGTATTTGTATACATGAAATAGCTTCTGCATTAGCCCATATGACCCCTGAGGACAACATTCAGTTTTGATTAATAGCTATGTGGCCCATGGTAAATTGACAAATAAACCAAAGGAATTAGAAGGTAACAGTATAGTGTACCCTAAGCCTTCAATTAATGCATGCCTACTGGATAGCGAAAGAGTTCATATAGTACACAGGAGAGGGACATTTATACTAAGAGAGCTCTGTAGCCCCATTAAAATAGTGCAGACTTCTAAAAATAGTATTTCAGTAGTCATTACTTACCTCTACACTTAGCATGAATATACCCTACAGTAAATATTGGCACTTTGGGCTGCTCTTGGTACAGAATATTCTAAGAGATGGCATGGAAAGATTTGAAAAAATAGACAAATATATCTGCTTGCTCTTTTGAACAATAATGTGGAGATAGCAGTGAAACACATCATGAAATAGCTTTCTCAATTAGTGTAGAATTTACATCTTGTAAATGTTATAGAGGTCTCTGTCTCTGCATTACACTGTTCATAGCTCTCATTATATCATCATAGCCAGGAAGACATTGAGGGAGAGAAGAAGATGATCTTTTTGGCTCTGTTTCTTGGTATCCTGCTATTGAACCATGCTGGGACATTATATGGTAACCCATGGAGCACAGCACATTCTAATCTCTCTAATTAGCTTCCAGAAGCAATCATTTAAAGGACTTCCTTTTCTATTTCATCAGGCAAAACAAATAAAAAAAATCTCACATCTTCAGCATTTTAAACTTTCTGCCTTGTAACTTGTTATCATCGAACATTGTGCTTTCACAGTGTCAGAAAAAAGAAAACCAAGGCCATGTAGAGACCCTTGGTAGGCATGGAACTGGAGAAAAAAATCTTTGAGGCTTTACTATCCAGCCATCTAAGGCAGCAAGTAAATGATCTCTCCAGACTTGATGTGAGGGAATTCACAGGATAATCTGTTCAAGCAGGATCTGTCTGCTGCAGAAAGACCTGTCGGGCTAGCCAGGCAATGGCAATGTAGTTTTAAAAGATATGTTAGCATGCTGGGGTTGCCTTGACAAACCCAAAATGGCAAAATGCCTTTCACAGAAGATATTCAAGCTATCACACTTCTGGAGATAGATGTCCAAGATCGAGGCATCCCTGATTTTGTTTCTTCTAAAGCTTCTCTGATTGCTGTGTAAATGCTCTTTTCCTTCTGTGTCCCTACATGGTCTTTCCTTGGAGCACCTATACATAGAGTATCTGAACCTATTGCTCTACTTCAGATGATTCATCTCTAAATAAGAATACATCAGGGACTAATGTTACAAAATGCATTCCAAACCTTCACAAATTTAAAATTGTTGTATTCTTAATGAAATCCAAATTTATACAAAACTTTATATAATTGAATTTTTTCTAATTTTGAACAAAAATTCTTTCTATAAATAAGCAAGATGTTATCTCACTTAATTATAATTTAGCACGATTTACCTTTTCATTTAATCCACTTACTGAGCCATATAAAAGATTTGTCTAGCTATAAAGTAAATTGAATCATGTAAAAGTTATCATCTTCTCCATTTGTTCAATTCCATGTGAATGGGGAATTTATACTCCATCATTTAAAAATTAATTTCATTTTATTTTTGTATTACATTCCTTGTTAAAGTGACAAATAACTTCCTAATTTTTAAATGAGATTTAAAACTATCTTGTTCTCATTGAACCAACACTATCTCAAAAGAAAGGAAAATGATTATGATTGTGATAAACAGTACTGTTGTTGAGACTATAAAAAACATACCAAGTGGATAATTCACATGTGTAGAAAAGAAATTCACTCATTAGAGTAAGAGTAGTTTGAATGGATTTCTTGTAGCATGATTGTATTTATTTTTGTCTATTCTTCCATGCAATCTTTAATTTCCTACAGGCAATGACAATTCCCTTTCCATTTCTAGTAAAATGACTACATATATCAGATGAAAATTAAGGATTGATTGACTGACTCATCCATGCCCCATTAAAGGGAGAAAATTTCCAAAGACCTACATCTAGCTCATCTCACTGGCTATATTGTGCATGCATGCAAGTGTTTTAACAGCTTGAAGTCTTCACAGCCCACATAGCACTATGGCACCTCTAGTAAATGTCCTTCATAAGCCCCAACACTGTTGGCTCATCTGCCTCATGCTTAACCATTTTATTCTATCCTATTTTCCCTACAGAAGGCTAATCTCAATGGAAAGGGTACTTAGAGAGGAAAACAAATATTTTTTATAATAGAATTATACTTTCTCTTTATCTGTAGAATTACAATAAAGATTGTGATAGACATCATAATAAGGAACATTGATATGTTAAAATCACTAACCACCATCTGGCTACTAAAATATTGGCTGCAGTTTTCTCCTTCATTCTCTCTACAAAAGTTATTCATAGATGGGTATCTGTCCTTAAAACAAATGAAGATCATAAAGTTTTCTTTGTTGCCAAGAACTGTCATTAATCCTGTCACATAGGTTGTTCCGAGTATTTTATTTCACACTTGGTATGGCAGTGAATTAATTATTGATAGAGGACTGGAATAGCCTATCAGAAACATAGGTGCTATCTTTAATTGGCTGTGGAAAATTGAAAGAAACTCAGAATGTTTTCATTTACATTCTGTATAACTGAGACAAATTAATTTGGCATCTTAAATATTTTGACTGTACAGTAAAGTGTAAAAATATAATATAGAACTCAAAAATCTGAGACCAAACATACCCTGTTAATTCTACATTATGATATGCTGCAAAGCTTGGTTCGCTCACTTGAGTTTTTTGATCTCTAAACATTTCCCTAATAGCTCGTGACTCATACATACGTTATAGCAAAAATGTGCTTATATTTTTTTCCAATTCTGGAGCTTGAACTCAGGGCCTGAGCACTGTCTTTGGGCTTTCTCAAGGCCGGGCTCTACTACTTAAGCCACAGCACCAACCACTTCCAGCTTTTTCTGTGCATGTGCTACCACTAGGCCACACTCCTCACTGTACAGGCCTATTTTAAATGCAATTTAATGAGGTTTTTTTTTTTCATTTTTTTTTTTTTTTGCCAGTCCTGGGCTTGAGCTCAGGGCCTGAGCACTGTCCTTGGACTTTCTCAAGGCTAGAGCTCTACCACTTGAGCCTCAGCACCACTTCTGGCTTTTGTATATGTATGTGGTACCGAGGAATCGAACCCGGGTCTTCATGCATGCTAGGCAAGCACTTTAACCACTAGGCCAAACTCCCGGCCCCCAATTTAATGAGTTTTAAAAAACATGTGCTTACATAAAATCTCATGTATTCAGAGAACCACCATCTGCTGATCATTATCATTTTACATCTCTAGAATTCCATAGATATGAAATCCCATGACATGTTTTGAGACTTACCCTTGTGTTTGCGCATACTATTTCTGTCAATTCCTAAATATGCTTTGTGTGTGTACATATGTGTATATTCATCTCTTTTGGATGAATGCTTAGAGCAAAAACCATATCCAACAGTAGCTGTACACACACACACACACACACACACACACACACACACACAGTTTCATAAAGGACTGCCACTTTTCCTGAATCGTTATATATTTTCCAATCTATTCAGTGGTGTGGGAGAGTTCTGTTTGCTCCACAATGTTTTAATAGTTTTTGTCATTAAGCTAAATCAATATTTCTATGAATTCAATGTTTTGGAAATTTTTCACATAAATTATATTTAATCCTCTGATTTAAATTTTACTGTTATAGCAATTCCTTTTCAAATTCCCTAGAGTTATATGTGGAACCCCCAGATGCTACACAATCAAAAGTCAGGCAAAGTGCCAGTGGCTCACACCTACAATCTCAGTTACCTAGGATGCTAAGGTCTAAACGGTCTAGTTTGAAATCAGCCCAAGTAGAAAAGTTTGAAAAGACTTTTAGCCAGCAAAAGGCCTGAGTGGAATCATGGTATAGGTGATAGAATGCCAAGTAAGAGGAAGTAAACCAGCTCCAGGATCTGAGTTCATACACTACATTTGCACTCGGTAAAACAGCAAATAACCTTGAAAACAGAATCATTTTAAAAGAATCCATTCAGATTGTTTTATTCCATTACCTTGTTCAGCAACTACTATGGAGTGTTTCTACCGAAGCACTGAAGTGTTGCTCTCCAGCAACACCGATATGAGAGGGACACCCAGGGCCTAAAGTCCCATGGAGCTGAGCAAGATGGCATCGATAACCCAGCCTTACCCCAATTACCAGGGAAAAAACAACACTGAGCCAGGAGCTGTGTCAGCCGTGAAAGCTGCAGCAGATACCTCTTTTATTGCGTTGGGCACTTAGTTATATACTGTGGGGAAAAGAGGAGGTAGAAAATGGAAAAGGGACCAATAGAAAAAGGTCAAGGTGCTAACACCAAGGGTCAGGGCAAACTTTCAGGTTTTGAAATACTGGGAGGGATCAGTGCAGGAAAGCGCGGGCAGGCTGAGGATCTGTGCTAGGCGGTTCAGTTGAGTCACCTACACAGAAATACCTCAAGAGAGGTATGTGAGGAATGCCTAGCCAAAGCCCTTTAACGGCAGCTGAGCTGGAATGGTGAACAGGCCCCAGAGACTGCAACCCGGCCTCAACACTGAAGTTAATGCAATAACATAGTAACATACACAGTACCTTTGTAGAAAATCATGGTTTACAGAGACTAGATCTCCATCAACTGCCTGTTTCCATTTCATTTTAAAGGTTGCAAAATAAACTTGATATCACTTCAGTCCGAAATTAGTCCATTTTGGAACTTTTAATAACAAAACAATTTCTGATCTGTGTTCTCCTCTTTGAATAGCAAAGCTATTATTGCCTTAGCTTTATGCTCTTTTTCCCTTCATACTTGGCATTACAAATTCTACAATATTTTTATGAACATCTGTGTCAGAGAATCATAAAATAAAATACTATTAATATCTGTCCAATATACATATTAGAGTATTTTAATGTTTCAAAATGCAAGTAATTGCTTGACTGTCTAATCAAGTTATTAGTTTGGTGGAAATAAATGCAATGTAAAGAACATAATTTTCAAGAGTGCTTTTCATGGAAATGAAAGCACAGGATGTAATTCATTAAAATTCCTCTTACAGTTCATTTTTTATCCTTATTCCTTACAGAGTATTTCTTATTAACTGAGTAAGAAAACCATTTTTTCCCACTTGACACATTCAATGTATTGAGAAAAGTAGTGAACTGGAAATGGACTATGAAAGAACATCTTAAAAGTAAGGTGTTTATAATGTGAATATATTTTAACTACTAAATACATATATTGTTTATTTTGTATATGTGAAGGTCCTTCCTTCTGTATCTTTCTGTTTTTGATGTTAAAAGAAACATAACATAACATTAAAGTCAAGCTTTTAAATCCCAGTTTGGAGAAGTCTAAAATGATAAAGGGAAATAATTTTAATCAGAGGTTATAATCATAAATACACAGGCTCTAAAGGGAAATTATTAGCAAGTGATATGATCAGGATAAACTCAATGTAACTTTTTTGTTTTTAATCCAGTCTTCTCAGTCTTTCAGCTTTATTTCAGAACAAAAACCAAATAAATAACAGAAAGCACACATTGAAAATTATTTGGGTGTTTTATATTTCACTTACTTTGTCAAGCATGCTCAAATTTGTTTTAATGTATTTGCCATTCCTTGTGGATTCTTCAGTAATTTCATTTTCTTAATATCCTGTCTTTACCTACATATTTTTAATCTTTGTGTTTTCCATGAATCATGGCTTAAAACCACAACCTCATTCATTCATAGATTTACTTTGTCAAATTCAGCAGAAGTTAAATCATCTAAAAGACTGTATATTCATTTTTATTGCTAGATAATCTCTTACATTTCTCCCAAATCTAGGAATTACATTCTGCCCAGTTTCTAGTATTTGCTCTACTAAGGTCAAAATTGAAAATATCATCAAATTTATCACCAAGAAAGCAAAAACCTTAATATCTTAAGTAACTTTGTCTAAGTCACAGTCTAACAAGTTCCAAAAGGAAAACAATTTGTTTCGTTTTCCTTTTAGGAGAATCGGTTTCATTTTTCTGCAATGAAATGGACTTCCTCGGGTTTTCTTTGAACTGTGAGTAAAATGTTATGTTCACTATCTCTATAATGTACCACTGAAATTTTTATAACAGTAAAAGGTAAATTTTATTAAAACCAAAATTATTGTTTTTAGTTTTAGAATATTTCATGAACGTAAACAAATTTACTGATGATCAGCCAAAAATGTAATGTATTTCCACTGATGTAAAAATCAGCTTTTTTTTTTTTTTGCCAGTCCTGGGCCTGAGCTCAGAGCCTGAGCCCTGTCCTTGGACTTTCTCAAGGCTAAAGCTATACCACTTGAGCCTCAGCACCACTTCCACCTTTTTTCTATGTATGTGGTACCGAGGAATCGAACCCAGGTCTTTGTGCATGCTAGGCAAGCATTTTTACCACTAGGCCAAACTCCTGGCCCCCAAAATCACCTTTTTACATCAGTGAAAAGTAGAATAATAAGTACATACCTATAATGCATAGTATATATACAAATTTATGTCTATATTTCTATATTGAGAGACTATAACAATATGAAATTGTCTATATAAGATACACACAGGGAGTTCCGGAGGCATAACTGAGCAATGAGATGGAGAAACACGAGCGGATCCGAATAGTAAGGAGAGGCGCCTTCTGGACTGTGCACCTGTGCCTGCGAAAGGCTGACCAGAAGCTGGTGATCATCAAGCAGTTCCCAGTAGAGCAGGTGACCAAGGAAGAGCAGCAAGCAGCCCAGAACGAGTGCCTGGTGCTCAAGTTGCTCAACCACCCCAATGTTATTGAATATTATGAGAACTTCTTGGAGGACAAGGCCCTTATGATCCCCATGGAATATGCATCAGGTGGCACCCTGGCTGAGTTCATCCAAAAGCGCTGCAACTCCTTGCTGGAGGAGGAGACCGTCCTTTACTTCTTCGTGCAAATCCTGCTTGCTCTCCACCATGTACACACCCACCTCATCCTGCACCGGGACCTCAAGACCCAGAACATCCTTCTGGACAAACACCGCATGGTTGTCAAAATTGGTGATTTTGGCATCTCCAAGATCCTTAGCAGCAAGAGCACAGCCTACACGGTGGTGGGGACTCCATGCTACATCTCCCCTGAGCTGGGTGAGGGTAAGCCCTACAACCAGAAGAGTGACATCTGGGCCCTGGGCTGTGTCCTCTATGAACTGGCCAGCCTAAAGAGGGCCTTCAAAGCTGCAAACCTGCCAGCACTGGTGCTGAAGATCATGAGTGGCACCTTTGCCCACATCTCTGACCGGTACAGCCCTGAGTTGCACCAGCTTGTCCTGAGTTTGCTCAGCCTGGAGCCCTCCCAGCGTCCACCTCTCAGCCACATCATGGCTCAGCCCCTCTGCATCCTCCTTAACCTTCATACCGATGTGGGCAGTGTACTCATGCGGAAGGCAGAGAAGTCCCTGGTCCCAGGACTACCTGTGGCCCCAAGCAGTACAGGGAACCGGACTAGCAGTGCCCGCTGTAGAGGCCTGTCCCGGGGACCACTGAGACCTGCCCTTCCACCACCCCTGTCTTCAGTGTATGCATGGGGTGGTGGGCTCAACACGCCCCTGCGGTTGCCCATGCTCAATACTGAAGTGGTCCAGGTGGCCACTGGGCGCACACAGAAGGCCGGGTTCACATGCTCAGGACGTCTCATCCTGTGGGAGGCCCCGCCCTTTGGAGCTAGGGAGGGGGTCCTCTTGACTGGGGCAGTGGAGCATCCTCAACCCCAGTTCATCTCCCGTTTCCTGGAGGGCCAGTCAGGCGTGACCATCAAGCAAGTGGCCTGCGGGGACCTCTTCACCGCTTGCCTGACTGACCGAGGCATCATCATGACTTTTAGCAATGGCAGCAATGGGTGTTTAGGCCATGGCAGCCTTACTGACATCAGCCAGCCCACCATTGTGGAGGCTCTGCTGGGTTATGAGATGGTGCAAGTGGCCTGTGGGGCGTCGCATGTATTGGCCCTGTCCACGGATGGAGAACTATTTGCTTGGGGCCGTGGAGATGATGGTAGGTTGGGACTAGGTACCACTGAGTCCCATAGCTGCCCCCAGCAGGTTCCTTTACCTCCAGGACAGGAAGCTCAGCGAGTTGTATGTGGCATTGATTCTTCCATGATTCTTACAGTGTCTGGCCGAGCCCTGGCATGTGGAAGCAACAGGTTTAACAAGCTAGGCCTGGACCACCTTTCTCAGGGGGAGAAGCCTGTCTCCTCTCAGCAAGTGGAGGAGGCCCTGAGCTTCACACCACTAGGCTCTGCACCCCTAGACCAAGAGCCCCTTCTGAGTGTGGACCTAGGCACTGCACATTCAGCTGCTGTGACTGTCTCAGGCAGCTGCTACACTTTTGGCAGCAATCAGCATGGGCAGTTGGGCACCAAACCTGCCTGCTGGGGCAGCCAGGCACCCTGTCAGGTCCAAGGCCTGGAGGGCATCAAGATGGTGATGGTGGCCTGTGGGGATGCCTTCACTGTAGCCATTGGGGCTGAGGGAGAAGTGTATTCCTGGGGCAAAGGAGCCCGAGGTCGGCTTGGAAAGAGAGATGAGGATGCTGGGCTCCCTCGGCCAGTGCTTCTGGAAGAGACACACCCTTACACAGTGACTTCTGTGTCCTGTTGCCATGGAAACACTCTCCTGGCTGTGTGCCCCTTCACAGATGAGCCAGTCCCCCCATGAGGCACCGGGATACATCTCTGGACCACCCTGACATGGCTCCTGCCTGAGATATGATGGTGCCCACCAGCCAGCTCTTGGGATTGCATCATCGGCCGGATGGAAGGACCCTGCTCTGCTTCCAGCCTGCCCTACACTAAAAGCCCTCCTTAGGCACAGTCCACTGTTTTCCTAATACTCTTCTCTCCACAATCATTTCCTTATTTGTTGTCTCTAAGACTCCAATCTGGTGCGAGTAGACAGCCAAACCTAGTTTTTAAAGCAAGGATGGCCTAAGAAAGCACCTTCACCCTTAGCTCAGTTGGAAAATTAGGCCTTTAGTGGGGTGCCGGTCATTCATGCCTGTAATGCTAGCTACTCAGGAGGCTGAGATCTGCGGATCTCCTGCTAAGGAAGCTAGAGCAGGAAAGTCCACTAGACCCTTCAGTTAACTGCCAGAAAAGCCAGAAGTGGAGCTCTGGCTCAAGTGGTAGAGTGCTACTCTTGGGCACAAATGCTCAAGGACAGTACCCAGTCCCTGAGTTTGAGCCCCAGGACCAGCACAGAAAGACAGAGGAAGTGGTAAGGGTCGTGGCCAGGGAGGATTAGTCCCTGGAGTCCACTGGGAGACCAGCTCCAGACTTTAGAGCAGGACAGGCTGAGGCTTGTCTGGACTGGTCATTAGGCCTGCTTAAGCAATGCATGGCCTGAGGCTGGGTCTTCCAAGGAAGCCACTCCCCCTCTTATCCAGAAGCCGAGATCTGCATTTCCTTGGAAAGCCTCCACTGGAAGCTGGAGTGGAAAAGCCTGGAAGTGGCAATACAAAGGATCCATCTGAATGTTGCAAGCCTTTCCCCACACTGCAGGTTGGGAGAAAAAAATACCTAGCCAGGCTATACCAGTTTCCCAAAGGACTACCAGTAGCACCAATAACAATATTACTGTCTGCCTGAAAAAAAAAAAAGATACACACACACACACACACACACACACACACACACACACACACAAAACACAATAGTGACCTAAGCACATAAGATTTCTCTCATATAGAAGTCAGGAAGTTTACAACCCCATACTGATAGAGACTTTTTATGAATTCACTGTGATATCGGACTCTTTGTTCTTACAATCTTCATTCTTGGAATGTAAATCTCATCAGTATGATTGCCTCATAGTTGCTACAGACAGCAATCTAAGAAAAAAAAAGAACACACTGAATTGTTCACTTCTCTGAATCAGTATATAAGTAACCTGTAAAAATATCCTACAAGATGCTTCTGCTTATAATTATCTGCCAGAAGTTAAACACAAGGGCAACATCTGACTATAAAAGACTGCAATGTGTTCTTTATGTTGGTTACATGAGAAAAAGAAAGGAGGCCAGATGTAGTGATACACTCCTGTCATATGGGATAATTCCAGAAGTAGAGATTGGGTGCATACCAGTTTGAGGACAGCCTATATCAAAGAATTCAAGGAGGTTCCATTCTCAGCCAATAAACTAGAAATACTGGGATACATATTTGTGACTCCAGGCACAGAGCATGGGAAGTGTAAATCAGAGAATCATAATCCAAAAATTCTAAGTCCTACTTGAAAAACATAAGTAAAAATGATGGACGGTATGTTTGTAATGGTAGAGCACTTTCTGAGCTCACATTTTGTTTCTTAATAAATGAGTAAACGAATAATTTTTTAAAGAAGAGGAACTATTCAGTATTCAACATATATGATCTGACTACTATTTTCACATGAAACCATAGTTTTAGTCTTGAATGATGAGCTAATCATATACACAGTATACTTAAACAGCTTGAAATTATACTTCAAATGCTATGATACAATTTGCAATCTAGTTCTAAGAAACTGAATATTATGCCCTGAAAGTAGAAATGTCTTTGTTGGCTCATGTGAAAAATATTTTAATAAGTAAAACTCAGGCTTTCAGGTTATGGAAGATATGAAATGGTTTTTAAATTTATATTTTTCATCATGACTGTGAATTTTAAAAGAAATTTCTGATGTGTCCTTAATATAGTGTCAAAATGTTTTAAAAGTGAATGGGTGTGAGTATGAACTTTCTGAATTAAAATTCAGACATACAATAAGAGTAGGACATCGGTGAGATTGTGTTCTCATTGTCACATTTCCTATTTAACCATGATCTGTTATCTCATCTCCTCCATACTGTTGTTTTTAATTCTTTTGTTTTGTACATTTTACATATAGAGTTCCTTTACAAATGATTTTCTCCCATTTAAAATCTATACAATTTTATTGAAATTGCATATATATATTACATTGTGGGATAACCATGTTAATGTTATTAAGCCATCTTTATGAGATAGAGCCAAATTCAATGTAAGCTCTTGGCTCATGTAGCTGTGTCAAATGACTGGCGGTGTTACATCAGACAGGGGGGCTTTATCAATTACACTATGATATCAAGCCTTTATAAACATCAGTGCAAGTTCTTTGGCAATCCTTTAACTGCTTTAATTATTGGAAAACAATAATTTCTTTCTTTATTTCTTTCTAGTCAAATGTAGCCCGCTGACTTCATGCATGACTTATCTCAAAACAATTTCAGTACTAAATAGATCAATTAAAAGGAAAATGTCTCAACATCTGTTCAAATAAAGAATGTGTTTAGTGTACATTAAGAGACTTTATGTAGGCAAATTAGTTTTGAAGTAATCAAACTAAATGATTCCAAATAAAAATTAAACAAATGTATATTGCAAAGAAAAGTCTTTAGACTTTGGTCTTCAGATCAGAATACTAAGGTTATTAATAACTTATACCATATAATTATGAAAGCTCTAACTTTCAAATATCACAAAATTAATACATTAAATACACATTTTCATTAAAAATCAGTATTGTTCATTTTCTACCTAAACATTTGTAAAGATACATTATGAAATGCAGAATATCCTTCATTTATAATGGACAAGTTTCTCTTCTGTCTTCAATTTTGAAAAAAAAAACAATATAAATACACAGAATGTATTTCACATTAACTTCAAATGAAAATATCCGGAATTGTTTATGACACACATACACAGGTGTGGAAGACAAATTAAATAGTATATATTGTTAGTTAATAAAAAATTTTGGTAGCAACTCTGTTTTCCAACACCCATTCATTTATATGAATGTAAGTGTGAATCAGCAACTAGATACAGATGGATTTTAATATGTTTACAGAGTTGCCGATTATAGAAAACAAATATCCAATTAACAACCCTCCATTCACCTGAAAATGTGTTTTTAATACAATTCCTAGGATATATTTATTTTTTTATTTTTTGCCAGTCCTGGGCTTGAGCTCAGGGCCTGAGCACTGTCCTTGGACTTTCTCAAGGCTAGAGCTCTACCACTTGAGCCTCAGCACCACTTCTGGCTTTTTTTTCTATGTATGTGGTACTGAGGAATCGAACCCGGGTCTTCATGCATGCTAGGCAAGCACTTTAACCACTAGGCCAAACTCCCGGCCCCTCCTAGGATATATTTAAATGTTACATTCACACAAAAATCACAAAATTCCTGTAGTCCATCAACTAGTTGCACAACACTGGTCTAGAGCACCTGTTCTCCGTCAGAAATCTTAATTCGTGTTTGTATAATTGTGTTTTCCCACTGTTACTTTGGTCTTTTGTCATTTTCTTATCCTGACCTCCATTTCTCATATTAAGTATTTTATTCCCTGACATGTGCATAGCATAAATCTCCTTTGAGTTGTTTATTGTCCATGTTAAATAGAAATAAAAAGCAGACCCCTGTTCATTTGTTCCACTACTCTACCTCCATTCAATTCCTGACTCATTCTTGTGCCTTACTAGGTATTCCTCCATGTATAACCAATTACATTCTCATCCCGAGTTCTGTCTCTCAACTTGAAACTATAGTGTCCTGACTCTACATTCACTTTCCTCTTCCCCAAGAGGCTCTCCACACTGTTCCCAGAGTGCCCATTTCCAAAAGCAAACTTGATCACAGGACTACCTACTTTAAAATCCTGCCACTGAGTGGTGGTGGCTCATGTCTGTAGTCCTTGCTATGAAGGATGCTGAAATATGAGGATCGAGGTTCAAAGCCAGCCTGGGCAAGAAATTCCTTGAGACTCTCTTGTCACCAATGAATCACACAAAAAGCCAGAAGTGGCTCTTTCGCTCAAGTGGTAGAGCACTAGCTTCGAGCAAAACTAGCTCAGGGACAGCGCCAAAACCCAGAGTTCAAACCCTAAGGTAGACAAAAAATTAAATAATAATCTTCAAAATTGGCTCTTTTGCTGACCTCAAACATCTTTCCTTAGCCCTAAATTTGAGATTCTTTCAGATTGTATTAGAAATCTATAGACAAGAGTTAATTTTTATTAGTTGAAGTTATAAAATTATACCTTTGTAGCACTGTTTAAAGTTAATGCCAATTTCCTCTCAAATTTAAGATGCAAAGGAGATAGTAATGGCCTCTATTTTTTTTTTTTTGGTTTTGTCTTGTTTTGGATATAGGGCTTGAACTCAAAGCCTGGGCATTGACCCTGATACTTTATGTATTCAAGGCAAGTGGTCTCTACCCCTTGAGCTACAGTGCCATCTAATAGTTTTTGATAAGTTTAGCCTATCCTCTGAAAAATGACCAACATCACCAGGAGCTTTCTAGCAGCTGCCATTCAGAGAGGACCCATGCTCTTCAGTCAGTTCAGCCTGCCCTCACCGCATCACCCATTCATACACCCAGCTTCCTCCTAAGGTCACATGGAAGCTACAAGATTCTGTGCTCTCAAACTCCTCTGTGTCCCCTCCATAGCTACTGCATATGATTTCAAATGCCCGAAGTTCTCTTTACTTTCTCAGATCAAAATTCCTTCAGGTTGATAGAGCCAAACTTACCTACCACTATGTTCTCCAATTGTAGATTTGCAATATCATTTTATGTTATAACATTAAAAGACTTACTAAGCAGTGTTACTATTTTTGAGGGCATTATCGGTACCTACCTTTCCATTAATGTATTACTAGGACTGGGGAACTCTATAAAAGTGATTGGAAGGCAAACATTTTTTCAGTTCATTTTTTGCTTTCTCTATTTCACACTCTGGCCACATTTGTTTTAGGATATACTGTCTTTTTGGTACATACAAAAATATTTTCTTCCATGTAGGATGACTGAACACAAGTGATTGAAAAAATAGTCATGTCTATTCTTGAAATACAGTGTTTCCTTTGGTAAACATTTTAATAGATACAACTCATACTATTGAGTCCAAACAATACCATCCATTCCAAAAAGGCATCAAATCATTAATGTCTTTTTTTCCACAAACAAAAACATATTTGGTTTATTTTGGTGCTTTCTTTGACTGCCCAGTTTCAGCAGTGTGCTTATCTCCTTTGACTTGAGCTAAAAAAGAATTTTAAAAAGTTTTCTTCTTCTATTGTTTTGTTATCTTCACCATGACTGATCATTCATTGTGTTCAATACAGAAGGAAAGTAACTGATAAACTCCCCCAACTTCTCTTTATTGTGGCAGAAAATGCTATTACTGACTAAACTTCTGAGAGCACAACAGCAGTGTAAACGATGAGAATTCAAAGTGCAGGAAATTTAATTCCAGATATATAAGCTATAATTCTCACACTGTCCAGCTTCTGCAAATACAAAATGACACCTTTGAGAAGAAAACATTCATTTCCTTCCTGAAGCACTTCCAAGTTGTCCAACCAGTTGAAATTTTCTATTACATACAAATAGCCACTAATGCTTTTCAAAGGTTGTTAGTGCTACATAATCCCTTAGGCTAGAAAAGAACATATCTCTCATAATATTGTCCTCACAGCATGTACTCACTGACTGAGTGAAGATGAATGGAGAAATGTTGTCCACTAAAAAAAAAGCATGGAAATGTCACATAATAACTTTATTACCAGGACTTGTAAAATGCTAAACAAGCCATGAGTATGAAAATACAAGGGAAGGCTCCAGGACAAGTTACAACAATCAGTGTAAATTTTTTCCAGTGTCACTTCTCCTACTCTAGCCTAGTAATGAATCAGTATAATGTTCTATGGCATCTACAGATATCTGTGACATTTTAATTCTTTCTAGAAAGTGTATTCTTACCCATTCCACAAAATGTTTCTTCTGAGATGCATTCTTTTCATGTACATTCATGCACATGAAGAGGGATATTTTGATTTTAGTAACATTTTTTCAATTGAATTTTTTGGGGGGCAGTCTTGGGGCTTGCACTCAGGGCCTGAGCTTGGGCTTTTTTCCTCAAGGGTAATGCTCTGCCACTTGAGCCACAGCACCATTTCTGGCTTTTTGTATGTATGTGGTACCAATGAATTGAACCCATGTGTTGGTGCATGCTAGGCAAGCACTCTACCACTAAGCCAAAATCCCAGCCCTTCAACTGAATTTTTAACTTTACTACTATGTCTTGGAGTTTGTTGAACAAGTAGGGTGATTTTCCTGGCTTATAGTTATGGGAAGAATAAGATGAGTTTTACTTTGTTTCTTCAATGCCATTTAGTCACTGGTGGCTTAGGATATGATTGTTCCTTAATTTAACTTCCATTTCTTTTATTATACCTACCTCATGTATTTAGCATAGCTCTCAGTGTTGCCTTTGGGTAGCATAGTGGTTTCTATTCAAAAAATAATTGTACAAATGACATTAGGTTAAGAGAAATAGCAAACCTTGGAGATTTGACAGTTTCTTATTCATTCAGCTTTTGACAGCCTGACATGTGCTTTTAGATACTAAGTTTCATTATGCTAAGTCCAGGTGCATGTAGTAATGAAATGAGTTCTGGATAAGACATATTGGGAGAAAATGAATTTTTTTTCCAGTCTTGGGCTTGGGCTCAGGGCCTGAGGACTGTCCTTGGGCTTTCTCAAGGCTAGAGTTCTACCACTTGAGCCTCAGCACCACTTCTGGCTTTTTTCTATGCATGTGGTACCAAGGAATCAAACCAGATCTTTGTGCATGCTAAGCAAGCACTCTACCACTACTCTGTGGTTCAAGTGGCAGAGTGTAAGCCTTGAGTTGAAGAGCTCAGAGACATCGCCCAGGCCCAGAGTTCAAGCCCCACAACTGACAAAAAAAGATGAAAGGAGTTTAGAAAATGAATTTTTGAAATGATTCTAAGCCATCTAGGTAGTTGCACAGGTTTAGCCTCATGAACACAGGTACTAATTGAGGAGTACAGGGAGTTGATATTCAGCATTTACTACACTTTCCAAGTGGGATAGCCAGGCATGGGTAGCATCTTTCCAAAGCATGAAGTACCTTTAAAAATTGCAGAACACATGCTCTGTAAACCCAGTCACTGAGTACACAGGAGACAGCACCCCCAGAAAAGCCTTCCCCCTTATTTTAACAACTCCAGGTTAGCAGTTTTGGCTCTGTTATTCTGGAGTCATCCTGTTAAAGGTGAAATATTCCCAATAAATATTCCCTGTTAAACGTAAATATTCCCAATAAAACTACTAATTTGAGAAAATGAAAAAGGATCCCGCTTAAAAAATTCTAGGTAGATTCACTGAAACCTATCTGAGTGAGATTGAAATATGTGAGCCCCTACTACATACTAAATATAATCTTTCTACTTCTGAATCTATGAAAGTTAGCCTAATGAAACCCTGCCATTTCCACAGGTAACCTGGTCATCATATAGAAGTCTTTCTAGGTCTCTCCCATTACAGAATAGGCAGGGAACTAACACAATGCTGCTGTTTACCAACTCCATTGTCATTCCTCTAAAGTGGCATACATGTATCCAAATGTTTGCAGGTCTTTCAGGTCAGCATTTTCTATATGTTTTATATACTTGGGAAAGTAGGAGAAAAATGCTTGTGGCAAAGAAGACAGAGCTTTAAGAAATACCTTACAGGCTAGAAATTCTATTGTTATTGTAAGGTAGAAGATCTAAAGGAGTCACATTACTTCCTGCTATGTCCCTACTATAGCTGAGAAATATTCTTTATAGATTAACTGTTGTGAAGTCAAGTCTCCAGAGGAAGAGCTGCTGTTTGCTCTTCAGTCAAGCAATAGAAAAACCAACAAACATGTCCTCAACCAGGCATTAGATCTTTTTTTTTTATTTGATTTTTCACAAAGCATTTTTTTCATACATTTATTTTTGTAATTAATAGAAGAGTTACATGATATTTGGCAGATAGATGGTGCATTAATTCCCATACATTGATACCCTTTCACATGTCTTGGTCCCCATTTCCCTCCCCCCCATCCCCAACCCTCATCTTGTTTTCCCCTCTTCCCTATCCTATTTCAAATAACCAAATACAAATATATCCCGTATATCACATAACAAAGTGAGATACTGTAACAATATGAGATAACCAAGGGACAGTAAAAGAGATGAGAGATAACATAGTACCTTAAGAACAACAATCATTCATTATATGGCTTATGTTTCTATATCCTAGAGATCCTTTCATTTAGTGTCCTACTATATGGCTTTTGTATCAAGGTTTTGCTCTATTGCAAATCTCTGCTAGGAGAGCCCAAGGTTTCTACTGATTATGACAAATGAGGGAAACCATTGAGCCTAAGTTCCTTTGAGTCTGGCTTACTTCACTTAATATGATCTTTTCTAAGTCTTTCCATTTCCTAACAAATGGGGCAATGTCATTCTTTCTGACAAGCACCATAGAATTCCTTTGTGTACAAATGCCACATCTTGTTGATCCACTTATCATCTGAGGGACATCTAAGTTGGTTCCATATCTTTGCTATGGTAAATAGTGCTGCAATGAACATTGTTGTACTGGTGGATTTAGTATGTCTTTGTTTCTGGATGATTGGGTAAATGCCAAGTAGTGGAATTGCTGGGTCATAGGGGAGCTCTATGTTTAATCTTTTGAGGAACTGCCATACTGCTTTCCATAGTGGTTGAACGAGTTTGCACTCCCACCAACAGTGTACGAGAAAAGGATGCCCATTCTCTCCACTCCTCTTTAACATAGTATTAGAATTCCTATCCAGTGTAATAAGGCAAGAAGCAAGCATAAAGTGCATCCAAATAGGGAAAGAGGAAGTAAAATATTCCCTCTTTGCAGATGACATGACCCTGTATTTAAAGAATCCTATAGACTCTACTCCCAAGCTCCTTGAGCTGATTCAAAACTTTGGAAGGGTAGCAGGCTATAAAATTAACCCTCAAAAATCAACTGCCTTCCTCTACGCCAACAGTGAGAGGAATGAGCAAACAATCAGGAAAGCAACTCCTTTTGAAATAGCCTCAAAGAAAATAAAGTACCTAGAAATTAGCTCAACTAAGAATGTAAAGGACCTTTTTGATGAAAACTTTAAAACCCTGAAAAAGTAAATTAAAGTAGAACTATGGAAATGGAAAAACCTCCCATGCTCCTGGATTGGAAGAATCAATATCGTGAAAATGACAATCTTGCCAAAGGCTATCTACAAATTCAACGCAATACCCATCAATATCCCAATGTCATTCTTTAAAGAAATAGAAGAGGCAATCCAAAATTTCATATGGAATAATAAAAGACCCCATATAGCAAAAACACTTCTTAGCAGAAAGAACAGCACAGGAGGAATTTCAATACCAAACTTTAGACTCTATTACAGAGCTATAATTATCAAAACAGCTTGGTACTGGCACAAGAACAGGCCTGAAGACCAATGGAATAGAACTGAAGACCCAGATATTAAACCACAGACCTATGGCCACCTAATCTTTGAAAAGGGAGGCAAAAAAAATAGAATGGAAGAAAGACAGCCTCTTCAACAAGTTGTGCTGGCAGAACTGGTTAAGCACCTGCAGAAAACTAAAGTTGGATCCTTCAGGCATTACATCTTGAAGTAAGCCTATGATGGCTCCCTGTGGCCTACTTTACATGATAGATGTTCTCTGTGTGAAGTTATCTCCAGAGTCATCCCAGAGGTCTGAGAATATGTCAGGGTCAGTACCTAACTACTAGCCTGGACAGTTGCTACAAAGCACAAAAGCTATGTACTTGGGTATGAGATATATAGTTCAGGCAATCATTGCAAAATTGATGGTGGTAACTCAGGTGAATCTCTTCCCCATTCACAAATCTGAGCCCACTTGGAACTATACCAAGAGTTCCACCCGACAAGTGTGGCCTGTTCTTCACTTCTGCCCTTGATCATCAAAGAGTGCTAATTATTCTCCAGATTAATAACTTCCACTTCAGCACATCGACAACCAGAATAATTTCCAAAAAATAATTATTATTTCATTAAAGGGTTAATATGGCATTTGCTCTCCACCTCTCCTTAAATCTGCAAGTATCATTTCTGATATTACATACATATTAATGATTGCATACTAATACTATCCTGTATTTCAGCTCCTTAAATATTAATTGCAGTGAGAAACCATATGGAAGATAATGCAAATAATGAAGATAGTGTTATTTTTCTAATACCTGTTATCCCAGGAAAGATCTCTCCAAAACAAGTAGATTTCACACATTTTACACTCTGTCCATCTGTAATAAACATTGATATCATGGGCTCTCCTAGCAGAGACTTACAATAGAGCAAAACCTAGATACAAAAGGCCATATAGGATGACACTAAATGAAAGGACCTCCAGGATATAGAAACAAAAGCCATAGAATGAGTGATTGTTGTCCTTAATGTACTATGTTATCTCTCATCCCTTTTGCTGTCCCTTGGTTATCTCATATAGTTACAGTATTTCACCTTCTTATCTGATATATTGTATATATGCTTATTTGGTTATTTGAAATAGGATAGGGAAGGGGGAAAAACAAGATGAGGGGTGGGGGTGGGAGGTGGGAAATGGGGACCAAAACATGAGAAAGGGTATCAACATTTGTGATGTAATGCACCTTCTATCTGGTGAGTATTAATCTAACCCTTCTATTAATTACAATAAAAATATATGAAAAGAAGACTGACCAAATGAACAAATATGTGAATTTAAAAAACAAGATTAACTCAATGAAATATTAAGTTAAAATATAAAAAGAAAAGTGTAAATTTAATTTTTCATTCTTTCTCCATGCACACATTTTACCCATGATTTTTTTCTGCTTTACTGTTGCTACTATATTTTAATCCTTATTTTCTTTCTAGAATCTGTTCAGTGAAACCATTCCCTACAAATATGCACAAAAATATGGAAAACAGGAAGTGACATGATCGCTCAAGTGGTAGAGCACTAGCCTTGAACTGACGAGCTCAGAGATAGTGCTCAGGTTCAGAGTTCAAGTCTCATGGCCAACAAAAAAAAGAAAGTAAAAGAAAAACCTCCTCAAAATCCTTCTGTGCTTATAGTTTTCAAGTAATTTCAAAATTTGTTACTATCCATTTGGTTGCCTTTGAATTATAGGATCAAATAATCAATGATTTTTATAATGAAATGAATATATACTTCTTCACAAAGTTGGGACTCTGGAAGAAATTTGAAAATGAGCCCATTTTTACATCAACTACAATTTGGATTTAAAATATTTTCTATGAAAAAATATGTCTTTGGGAAACTACTGGAGAATAAAAGACTTTGACCTCCAACACAAATATAATCTGTATTCCAAAATAGAAATCTTCTAGGGGAAGAATCACTGTGATTTAGTTAATGGCATCTTTTGGAAGGAAAAAAAAAAAGCTGAACACTTCAGAAATTTCTCCAGGAGTCACCATCAGTATAACTTTAAATAGTTACCCACTAGGAAAAGAACAGCATTTAATAACTGCATCACAGACACAGACACAGAATAAAGGGGAGCTGGAATTGAATGTGAGCAGCACCCAGGTGTGACAGGAGTGCCATGAAATTATCAACTCAAGGCAAGTACATTGCGATTGCAATACTAAGCTCTGACACTGAAGAACACAGCCGGACAAAACTGGGATAGAAGAAAAGAAGGTAATTTACACTCAGTACAGAGATAAAGCTCACAGGAATCATGCCATGGAGTTCTGGGAAGCCTTACTGAGAGGCTTCATCATAATCTAAAGGAGAAAGCAGAAAGAACAAGAATAAAAAAGAAGCTAGGAAATGGAGAGTTCACTTTCAAGGACAAAAGCTAATAACAAAAACATGAACAAATGTACAATTGAACTTTCTTGTTGTGCTTATCCATGAAACTCTAGCGAAGAAAATGCTGCTCATGAACTAGCATAATGAACTGTTAAAATTTCTAAGACTGGAAATCTGTTTCATAACTAGATCAAATCTAACACTACACTTCCTGCTATATCATAATCAAAAATTAATTTAAGGAAACTAAATATTTAGAAGCCAACAGTTACAATAACAACAATGTATTTCCTACTGCATCTTTGCACATATATACCTCAGATCAACAGTTGTGGAAAATGTATTGATTAAAAGACAATTTTCACCAAATTCAAGTATTAAGTACTTTACAGTAGAACAGATTAACATCAGCAACACTGGTTTTCTTTATTCTTCATACTTAATTTTTTTCTTGTACACTGTAATTCATCCATATTTGAGAAACAGAGGAAAACACAGCGGGCTTGTACTTTTTTAGCAGTAACTTTAATCACCTCAGGAACCCATACTCGCAAACAGTAGTCCACTGTGTCCTCCAATTTATTTTGTGTCCCACTGCCATTCTGCTGTCTGATACTGAACTTTAATCTTGAGAAAGTTTGCTGTCAATGTGACAGTCTTGTACCCAACTGTATAACACTTGCTTCGATTTTTGTTGGACTTTAGCAATGCCAACCAGTCTAAACTGCTTAACTCATTGGCTGAAAGAAGGTATGTTGATATTTTAATTTAGTGTGGATTTCTTTACTTTTGAAAAGCTGACATGCATTGCTGCTATACTATAAAAGGCTACTTTTACAAAGTGGGCCACTCCAAAACTGGCACTGACTCTGTGTTAGCAAGATTAGGCATCCTAGGAAATCTTGTTCTGAGAGGAAGCTGAAGGTTTTGTCTACATTCCTCAAATATGTCAAAATGAGTGCTTGCATGATAGTCTAAAAAACCCACAACCTTGAGCATTGGGGATTTATGATAAAACTGCAGTGACCTAGATTTCTGATGGCAATCACAACATATATGGCAAAGCTAAGAACAAATGTCACAGGCATACACACATAAACTTATATGTATATATGTGTATATATTGAAGTCTATTTATCAAAGAGAAGTGTAATGGGTGATTTCATTTGAGGCTTAGTGTAGAAGAAAAAGCAGACAAAGAAGACATTTAGAAGAGACAAAGAGACATTTACCATGTTGCTTTAGTGCGAAGGTTCAACCATGCATCCCAGCTCATCTCTGCTTTAGAACTACCATCAACAACTGGTTGAAACTTTTCTTGATCCGGTTCTGATATTCATACTACCCATGTGTGTTTCTCTTTAAATTTGATCTTTATTTATACTTTGGAGTTATGACTCTTATGGATTTGTTCCATGGAGTCACCGTGAACACTGTTCTATCTAATATACACCACTTTTAACCTTGTTGTGTTATTTATGAAGAATTTGGTGGGGGGTTTTTTATCCATGAATCCGAATGATTTTATTTTTCTGTGTCCCTCACAATACAGGGCCTCATGAGACTTTTTTAAGCATTAAAGGGATGTGACTGGAAAAACACTACATTTTCTTCTATGTTTATATGGCCTAAAGAGGGACATGCCTGGGCACAGTGGCTCATGAATGTAATCCAGCTCCTCAGGAGGCTGAGATCTGAGGATCAAGACTCAAAGCAAGCCCTGGCACAAAAGGACCTGAGACTCTTATCTCCAATTAACCTCTAGAAAACAGGAAGTGCGTCTTCACTCAAGGGTAGGGTGGTAGCCTTGTACTGAAGAGCTCAGGGATAGCGCCCAGGCTGAGCTCAAGCCACATGACCCACACAAAAAAAAAGAGGGACATGATATATAAAACTGGCAAAGAAGTATTAAATGAGAAGTTCTGACAAATATTATAGAGTTACAAGCAAATAACGAATGCATCTCATCAACATGAAAAAATTTTCCAGGAAATAGAAGAACTCTTAAGTGAGTTTGGAAGATGGTAGCAAAATAGTCTATAAATGGGTTGGGTTGGGAAATTTAAGCAGAAGAATATTAAAAAGGGAATATGCCCATGGAATATCAAGTGTTTATGTTGATAGAAAGAGAGTATGAAGCATAGAAAATACAACAGCAACAAAACAGGAATTTATTGTAATTTCTTAATTAGTCTGAATTTTATGTTATATAGTATATATATCATATAGGTGTAATGTGTAAGTATCAAAGACAAAGACAAACTATAAGGAAACAGGCATTTAAGTAAAGGAATATTAAGATGTAAAGCTAAACATAGTCACTGCTATGTGAAAAGTAAGATCAGAAAGACACAATCAAGATTAAAGGTCCCTCTAGGTGTGGAATGCTAATAAATGTTTAACTAGAACATAATGAAGCAGGACAATTAAAAATTTTATGAATATTATCACCAGTATTCAAAGGATGGAGCTTTTATTAACCACACACAATTTAATAGAAATTATGGTTAGTGCTATGGTACCACATCTCAGTTAACCATTATGAAAAGTTCAAGGTACTAGTACTACTCCAAATGTGAAAATATTCCTTAATTATCACTTGACAAAAAGAAACATTTAGAGTTTCTGTAGGAAGAACGACAAATAATGTGACATAGAAAATATTTCTACTTAAAAATGGAAGGGTGACTATGATCAAGATGTATTGTACTCATAAATGGATATGTTACAGGGAAATCCACATGTACAGCTATTTGTTATATAATTTAAACATGTAAAATAAGCTGGGAATGGTGGCTCATCCCTGTAATCCTGGCTATACAAGAGGCTTAGATTTGAGGATCAAGGTTCAAAGCCAGCCCCGGCACTAAAGAACTTGAGACTCTTATCTCCACTTAATCACTAGAAAACAGGAAGTGGGGCTGTGGCTCATAGATAGTCTAGTAGCCTTGAACTGAAGAGCTCAGGGACAGCACCCAGGCCCAAGTTCAAGCCCCATGAGTCCCCCCCCCAAAAAATAAGTAAAAAGATACAAAGAAACACTAAAAATAAATAGAAATTTATTTACTGACTCAAGAAACTAGAGCATTTACCACATAATTCCAAACAATTAGGAAGAATTAGTATATAAATTGCTAACATAAAAATCAACAATAAAATAATGTTGAACTCCCCTATGGCCCAGCAATCCCACTCCTGGACATTTACTCAAAGGTCCATAAACAAGGCTACTGAAGTGACCAGCACAGCCATGTTTACTGCAGCATTATTTATGATAACTAAGAAATGGCACCAAACCAGATGCCCCTTAGTATATGAACAGATCAGGAAAACCTGGTATTTATGTACAATGGAATTCTATACTGCCATCAGAAAGAATAACATCAGCCCATTCATAAAGAAATGAAAGATTTGGGGGAAAATCATATTAAGTGAAATAAGCCAGACTCAAAGGAACACAGGCTCTGTGGTTTCCCTCATTTGTAATAATTAGTACGTGTCTAGGATTTACCTAGCAGAAGATCACAATAGCTCAAGAGCTATACGCATATGGCCTTATAGGATGATAATAAATGAAATGAACTCCAGGATATGAAAACAAGAGGATTGTGATTATCTTTTTTCAATGTATTGTGTGAACTTATTTCTTTTCACAATTTTTGTTGTTGCTCTTGTTTTCCCTTACGGTGTTTCTGTTGTTGTATCTAACTTTGGTACCTAGTATATTGCATATATATTTACTGGTTTACTTGAATTTGGGAAGGAAAGGGGAAAAACAAGATGATGAGACAAATGACAAAGGGTAATATTCATAAGACAATATGTTAGAAATGAACTTGGGTGGGGGTGGGGGAGATAAGATGGGAGAAAATCTTGAGAAAGCCTAACAATGTTCGAGAAATAATGTAGCCACTACCTTACTGTTAATCCTCTATACATCACTCTGATAAAAAATTTTTAAAAAATGAATTTGATGAAAATCAGAAACTAGTTTTAATATAGAATAATTAAAAGGAATGAGCATAGCTGTTAGTGAATGAGAAAACATAGCTAATGATAAAATAAATTTAAAGTCTATAAACACTATTGAGTAAAACATACTAGAAAATTTAAGAAACTAAATGTAGTAGAAAAATCCAGAAGAGGATTTAGATATTCTGCAACCAATCTCAGAAGTTAGCAAATACTTAGAAAAAACAACCTGTGTAAGTTACAATACACGGCATTCATTTGCAGAGAAACGGAGTCATTTGTAGGGCATAAAGATCAGTCTCCCATTCATCTCCATTTCCACAGAGGATGTTTAGTCAGTTATCTTCCAAATGAGTGCCCACCCACTCATATCCCAGTTGTTCAAAATAATAGGTTTTCTCTTGGTTTGGTGTACACCAGAGCAATTAGTTTTAGGAACAAATTGTATATAAAAAACAATCGTCCATAATAAATCCATAGTGAATTCTTAGGCAACTGTTTAAGGGAAACTGACTTTTGAAATTTAAAATAACTAATTTTTAATGCATAGCTGAATTAATCTACAACAAATCAGGCCAAATGCAAATTCAGATAATTACCTTATTGACAATTAGTAGTAAATACTGAAATAAATTAAATAACATTTTAGGCACAGTAGAAGCTTGTCAGAAATTGCATCCTAAAAGCATACATTTGTCTTGATTGCTTCCTGTAAAAGTATCCCATCCAAAGTTTTAGCAATTCAATTTGATTTCCATGTTTTCATGGAAACATATACAAACTGTTTACAGTAGTATATCTGGCAATCGTGCTAAATCACCTAATCATACTACATACATACACCAATGCTTCATATCCTCTTCTTTGAAGATATATATTACATTAACCCAGTAGTTTTATCCTACAGCTTCACATTGGAAATAACCACAAGGCTTTTTAAAGAATTCTTTGGTAAATAAAGAGACAAAAGATAGATAGAAATTATTAATAACACATATTTTTTCTGTTGTATCTGCTTAATAAATTGTACAAAGCATATTGACTAAAAATAATGGTAATGTATTTTTTTCAATCTCCTACTGAAAAAAAATCCAGCTGACTCATGTATCTGTTTGTACGGGTTACATTTCTTATCAAGTGAATTGCAAACATTTGAAGACTGAGTGGAATGATTGACACCTAGTTCGTTACGGGGTGTAGATCTTACCTGTTACTAATGTTCAAAGTATCATGCACTCGCAGCAAGTCTGGAATTCTTTTTTGCTTTTCTTTTGTTTGCTATTTAGAGTAAATTAGTTTTACAACATGAAAAGTTTCATTGTAATATTTTTGTACATGCATATAAATATGAGCTTGTCATATTCACCCCAAACATTATATGTTTTCCTAAAGCCCCCCTTTAAACTTCTCAATATCAACATCCTTTCAAGGGTTTTTTTTCATATATTTTAATGTAATTAATAGAAGGGTTACATTATATTCACCAGATAGAAGGTGCATTACTTCACAAACATTGATACCATTTCTCATGTCTTGGTCCCCATTTCCCTCCCCCTACCCCCGCCACTCATCTTGTTTTCCCCCCTTCCCTATCCTATTTCAAATAACCAAATAAGCATATATACAATATATCAGATAACAAAGTGAAATATTGTAACAATATGAGAAAACCAAGGAACAGCAAAAGAGATGAGAGATAACATAGTACATTAAGGACAACAATCACTCATTCTATGGCTTTTGTTTCTATATCCTGGAGGTCCTTTCATTTAGCGTCATACTATATGGCCTTATGTATCTAGGTTTTGTTCTATTGTAATTCTCTGCTAGGAGAGCCCAAGGTTTCTACTGATTAGAACAAATGAGGGAAACCATTGCACCTATGTTCCTTTGAGTCTGTCTTACTTCACTTAATATGATTTTTTCTAAGTCTTTCCATTTCCTTACAAATGAGGTGATGTCATTCTTTCTGACAGCAGCATAGAATCCCATTGTTTATAAATACCACATCTTCTTAATCCACTCATCAACTGAGGGGCATCTGGGTAGGTTCCATGTTTTCTATTGTAAGTAGTGCTGCAATGAATATCATTGGGCTAGTGGCTTTAGTATGTCTTTGTTTCTGGATGGTTGGGTAAATGTCCAGTAGTGGAATTCCTTGCAAGGTTTTTTTTTTTTATTTTGTTTTGTTTTGTTTTGTCGTTCGTGGGGCTTGAACTCTAGGCCTGGGTACTGTCCCTGAGCTCTTCAGCTCAAGGTTAGTGCCCTAACTCTAAAGCCACAGCTCCACTTTTGGTTTTGTGATAGTTAATTAGAGATAGGAGTCTCATAGACTTTAATGCCCTGGGCTGGCTTTCCACTGTGATCCTCAGATGTCATCTTCCTTAATAGGTGTGACCCGCCACACTTGGCCCTTATAAGTTTTATAATAGTTTTAGTGTTGTTGTTGTTGCTTTTTGCCAGTCCTCGACCCTGAACTCAGTGCTTGAGCACTGTCCTTGGGCTTGCTATAACACTTGAGCCATAGCACCACTTCTGGCTTTTTTCTATGTATGTGGTACCAAGGAATTGAACCCAGGTCTTTGTGCATGCTAGGCAAGCACTCTGCCACTAGGACAAACTTCCGGCCCCATAGTTCTTTTTTTTCTTTTATTATCAATTTCTATATGTACATAGAATGCATTCAACAATATTCTATCTTCTCTCAATGTCTTCTCTTTCCCAATTCTTCCAGATTCTCACATAACCCATAGATATTTACAATAATGTTCTTCCACTTATTTCTTAGATCTAGATTTCACATATGCTAATCATGTAAATTTAACTTTTAATGAGACTAAATAGTTCTAGTAAAGACTTGCAAAACCCCTTAACTCCCTTGAGGATCTGTGATACAGGCCTAACTAATTAAATTAATACAATTTTCTCTACCATCGTGATGAACATTTTTGATCATTACTGGGACATTTTTGTTCAAACCTGGAAGAAAAATAATACCATTTTTTCTTGCGGGCATCCAACAGGTGAACTATAAATCTGTCTAATAGTGATCTTTTTGCTACTGAAATAAAAGCACACTGAAAAAGAGAAAATGGACAGAAATAGGCAACTATTTCTTTAGAAATAGCTCAGGTAACCTTTCAGTAGTAGCAATGAATTCATTTGCTTCTGCTTGTGTCTGTTTATTAATTCAGGTCAATTGGGATTTTGTCACTTACAATCAGGAATCCTAAATATATACTCTGTGGGCATGAGCAGAGGTATAGGATGAATGAGTATTTTCAGAGTATAATTAAAATTAATTGCATTCTACAAATAACAAGAGTGAAAAGAGTGAGGTAAAGCCACTTTAATGACATTAACTGCAAATGAAACCAATTGGAATAAAGGGGAAAGATTGTCAGGAGGACATTTTTTAAAAATCCAATTATATACAATTATGAGCATTTCTCTTCATTCTATTCAAGTATTTTAAGTGCATGAATACAGTCAAGAATTAAATCACTAGACCTTGGCTTACTATTAGTGAGAAGTCAAACATTTATAGCTATTACAACCTGTTCTCAGCATGGGAATCAATAATAGTCATGCCCATCAATCATCAAGCTCTCATCACTACCATGTCCTTCTATTTCCCTTCCAACTGCTTCTTATCATATTTTCAATAATATTTTTGGTATCAATAATAATTAAGGAGTTCACTGAGCCTTCTACCAAAATACCACAAACACAGAAAAATATATTCAACAGGGCATTCATACTCATTTGTACTCCTTATGTTTATTCTGGCATTCTTACTAGCCAAATAGCAGGAATAATTGCCATATTTAGCTAATGGGGACAAGAATTAAAGATGTGTATTCATTTAGTAGAATAATGTGTTAGCTTTCCATTGCTGCAATAAATACTTGAGGTGACCCATCCACCCATTGTATTGGGGCTCACACTTTCAGAAATTTCAGTTCAGGATAAGGTGGGCATATGCTTTGTTCTGTGTTTCAATTTAGTAGGAGCATGTTGGGGGCTGAGTGTGGGGTCAGAGTGACCTTGGACCTGCACAACTGAGTATACAAGGAAATAAGCTGTTATCATGATGACTTTGGGCTATGTCAATCTCTTCTTGTTTAACTTATGGGAGACTTGATTGCTGTTTTGTACCAATGTAACCCCTGGCAGTTTCCTGGTTTTAAGAAAAGTATTTAAGATTGGAACTAAAAAATAAACAAGGCTACAGTCTTAAGCTCACAGCCTTAGGCTATAGTTTTAAGCTCACCTTAGGCTGCAGTCTTAGGCTTCTGACTTGAGCTATAGACCTCCCGACCCCATCTTTTTCTTGTTTTCTGCTTTTCCAAGTCCTCACCCCCTAAATCAGGAATTCCGATTTGCTTCTAACTGGCTCCGGCAGGAGCAAGCACCAGAATAGAAACCATTTATCTCATTACAAGCCAAGGAAGAAAACAAACAGTGCCCAGGCCCTGAATTCATTCGGTCTCCAAGACATGAGAAAGGGTATCAATGTATGTGAATTAATGCACCTTCTATCTGGCGAATATAATGTAACCCTTCTACTAATTACAATAAAAATATATGAAAAAAAGAAAAAAACAAACAATAACAAAAAAGTCATTATAAATATTTCAGAACTATTGTGACTGAGAATTATTGATCTTTGCATATTTAAATTATTTTGAGTATTTATTAATTGAATAAGTTTAATATAAGCTGACACATTTTATATAACGTAACTGTACGGTCTAAATTGCAAATTGAATTGTGCATAGTCAGAATTATCATACTAAGACTTTCTTTTAGACTTTGTCATTTTGAAGTTATTATTATAGAGTTTAATTTCTTTATTTAGTTAGCAATTTATAGTTTCTGGGAATGAGTTAGCAATAAACAAAACAGATCCTAGCAGGGGGAGCTTATTTCATATTCTTTCTAATATCATGTTAGAAATTGTTGTCTAATGTGTCCAGTTGCTTAAATTATAAAAAGTTAGCCACAGTGATATTTTGCTCTGAACGTAATTATATTATGCAATCAAAACATATGTACATACTGTAGAATATTCAATTTATTTTAAGTATTGATATTAGTCAAAGTCATGTATTTTCTCAACTAAGATATGGTATCAGAAGAAGTAACAATGTAGGTAAATAACTGCAGTATTTATTTTTTTCTTTTCTTTTTTATTATTATTTTATTGTAATGTATAGAGAAGTTATAGTTATATTCACCCAATTGTAGGTACATTACTTCTCACACATTGATATCCCCTTCTCCTGTCTTTGTCCCCATTTCCCTCTTCCAACCCTTCCCAATCATCTTGTTTTCCCCCTCTCCCTTTCCTATTTCAAATAAACAAATAAATGTATATATAATATACCAGATAACCAAGTCAGATACTGTAACAATATGAGATTAACCAAAGGGAAACAAAAGAGAAGAGATGTAACATAGTACATTAAGAACAACAATCACACAATATAAAGCTCTTGTTTCCATATCCTGTAGATCCTTTCATTTAGTCTCATCCTATATGGCCTTATGTATCTACTGAAACTAATACTATCCACAAAAAAAATAGCAAGATAGACAATGATATGAATAGGAAGAATTCTTTCTATATGATATATTATGTATTTGAATAAATTACTGCTTGCTTAACTTCACCAGAAAATATCCACCGGTAAATTTGAAATATCCTTCAATAAATTTTACCAACAAAAAAAAATCCAGATATTCTTAAATCTTATATTAAACAATATTTATTTATAAATTAAACATTGAGATATTTTCAAATAAATTTTAAGTATCTAATAATATAAATATTTATTGAAAATATATTGAATTATCTACTTAAAGCAATTTTTTTAAAAAGTCTATTGAACCATGTGCAGTGTGCAGTTACCGAACCCAGTAATGCTACCTAGTTGGAGGTAATTTTTGGGATCATAGTTCAAGGCCAGCCCTGCCATGAAAGTACTCAAAACATCATCCCAATCAGTACAGGGTAACGGGCAAGAATCTGCTATTTCAGTAGAAGTTCAATGACTGGGGCAAGTAAGTGTTATTCCCAGGGATAAGGAGAAACACAAGTAGGAGAATTGAAGGTCAAGCTGGCTAGGGAATAAAGCCAGACTTTGTCTCAAAAATAAACAAGTCAGAAAGGAGCTCCAGGCTTCCTTGTAAGAACAAAACACTGAGTTCAGTCCTTAGTACCATCTTCCCCCAAAGAATTCATGGATGTGCACACATGTACAAATACCTTATGTTATTTCATACCATGCAAGGAAAATGTAGATCATCCTGCCAGACTGACACATACTATTGATATCACATTCATTGCTGTAGAGTTTTGCTCTTGAACTGCATGATGATTTCATTCACAACCATGTTTGAAGCTTTATTATTTCACAGTAAAGGAGTATTTTAAACTACAGAGCTAAAACTATACATGTCATGCCTGAATCATTAAATGAATGCATAGGTCATTATACAATGGGACACAGACTGCTCAGCAGTGAAAAGATATCCAAAGTGCAGATTTAAGCAAAGCATACTCTAAAGTTTCAACTTTATTACAGAAATTGTACTAACTTTATTGACCCTCTCATCAATAAAATTCTCTTAAGTGATGAGATTCTGTTAAGTGACGAAACATCTTTACTCTGTTAATTTGAAAACTCAATTATGTGTTCAATCTTGATATTAGGTGTTATATACAGAGCTTAAACTGTAAGTAGCAAGGTTATACGTTCAGAGCCTTTCAAGAAGTGATCATTCCCCAACAATAAAAATAAAAAAATAAAAAAGAAGTGATCATTTACTACTGCATAAATATTTTCATTAGTTATTTGATGATGTGGAAAAAATCTTTGAAAAATAATTAAAATGAGTGGTTGATCTTAGTTCTTACACTTTTACTTGGCCTTTACTATAAGACTGTATTTTTAAATAATTGCTTATGGTATTTTCTTATTGGCTCAGAATGAAAAGTTATTGTGTGGAACAAATTAGATAATGCTCGAAAATGAACCTAAGCTAGATCTTGGCACACATTAACTATCCCATCTATAATCTTTCCTTTCTCTCAAATCTTTTTAAAGGTTTTAAAGATTGTTTGTGTTGCTTGACTTCAATTTCCAAGTAACAATTATACAAAACTTAACTGATTCTAAAGAATCAGATAAAGCATTCTAAGGAGTATTGATCTTGCAATTTAACTTGGGCAGTGGTAACAAAAATAAGATATAATATTACACATATTTTCATAAGTCCATAAGTGTCTTAGATTTTTATTTTACTACATCACTCAATGTTTGTAGTAATATTAAGTATGGCCATAGTCTCCTCCAAATTTCACCCCAATTTCCTGTCAACAACATTTCCCTGACTTTTAGACATTACATACAGTGAAATTTGTGCCTTCTTCATGATTCCCAAATTTCTTATCCACTGAATGATGCATCATGTTTATCATCTACAATCATAATAATCTCCTTGCCTTTACCTCAGCTCTTATCCTTCTTTTTCCTATGTACAACTGAGAAACAAAAACTTTACTCTGACAGTAAGGCATTTATACCTGTAATTTAACTCCATATACTTGGAAGGCAGAATTCGGAGACTTGGTTTAAGACCAGCCTTGGACAAAATTGATACCGAAAAATAAGATAAAACTTAAATAGAAACCAAAAGAGCTGGAGCTATGGTTTGAACAGGGGTCTTGAATTCAAATCCAAGTACCAACAACAATAATGATTAATAATAACAACAGCAACTTTTACCATGATAGTAAACTTATTATCCTTTCATGTTTCTTTGGTACCTCCAGTCATATAAACATAGCTGGAGAAAAGTCATAAAAAATAATAATAGAGTAATAATACAAAACAAAACAAAATAATCAAAGAAAAGTCATAGAACTGAAAACTCATAATAACTCATCTCTGGTAAGCCTAATACTTTATGTGCCTAATGCTCTATGCATTATTTGTGTTCATTTCTCCAATTTCTTTCCACGTTATTCAGTTCTAAACTTCAAAGTTCCGATATCTGCTGTCTCATTCACCAGAGAATAAGGATACCTGATAAATAATTCTGTGATTTTACTAAGAAAATGAAAGTAATCTGAAGAACATTTCCCATTCTTGCACTACCAGCCTTCACATCTCCTTTTTAACTTCCTAGCCTCTCTTTGGAAAAGAAGCAATATCTTATTACAAGTTTTCAGTTCCTATCACTGAAGCATTGAATGCCCTTTTCAATTACAGTTGATACTATATGAACTAGTTAAAGGCACTCAGCATTCAAGAGATTTCAAAACTCTATAGATAGAGAATTTAGGGAAATGAGAAAGGGACTGAGCTAGTGTGCAATTGCTGTTCCTCTTTGAAAAAGGAAGACATGACTTAGATCATTATTAAGATTAAGTTTCTGAATGTCCCAAGAAATGGAAACACTTTCAGATTAATATCAATACATAATTCCTGAGTTTAGATAACAGAGTTCTAGAATCATTTTTATCAGATGATATTGTAGGTGCAGTCTATGAAGGATGATGAGTTGGGCAGCACTAGATTTGACCAAACTGACCCCACTAAACGACCTTTGGTTATAAGAAGGTTAGTGTGGTGCTTAAAACTGTCTGTACATTGCAGAAGTGGACAGGATTTAACAACAATGGCAGAGCTGTCAGCATGAATCTGACAGCTGTAATTAGTCACACCACATCAGAAAGTTTTGTGTGTCATATGTCAAAGATAAAGTAGAAACACAGACAATTCAGTAGTTATTGATAAGTAATAATGTGGTTGTTTGATAAGTAGAAGGGATTGAAATTGAAAAGGACTATTTACGGCCACGCTCGGCCAGAATCATTACTGATGAATAGAAAAAAAAAACACACACACACCTGGTGATGTGTTCGTATCATAGATGAAGTCCTTAGAACTTGGCACAGTATTCATATATAGCATTCAAGGTGATGTATTATGCCCTGGAAATAGCTGTTATAGTTGTCTTGCTTAGGAAGCAATCACAAAAAGACTGTACATATTCAATGCACATCCAATTACTTTCTCTGTGCTAGGGAATGAACCTAAGGCCTTAAACACACTAGTTAAGTGCTAGGTGACTTTAAAAAAAATTCTATCTGCAGTCAGTTGAAACCATGGGTATGGAAATCATAAATGCAGGATGTATATATATGAAAAGTCAACAGCATCTTATTTAAGTTGACCACGTAAGAGAGGAAAAACATCATTTCTTTCACCCTTTAGGGTTTCTAAATGCCATTTTCCTCTACTTCTCTGGGTTGTCTTCTAATTGTATATAACAAGAGACAAATTCAAAAGAGAAAAGAATATGTATTTAATTATCATTTGCATTCCCTGAACACATAGATAAAATTTTATTATTAGCAACTCGAAGATGTAGCTACAGTTTGGGGTTTGTTTACCTAAAAAATAGTAGAGAAAAGATAAGGCACTTGTAGAAAGCCTAATGATTTGGTGAAAAGAGTAAAAGACCCTTAGGAGAAGAGGTGGGAGATAGGCTCACTTGTGCAAATGTCCACTTGAGATAAATGAATTCTCTCCAGGAATTGGAGACTATAAGTTGCTGCTAGGGTGACGATATCTGACCACTTAATTCCAATGGATCTACTTTGTTTTTGTTTTTTCTAATCTGGATGATTAATTTTTACAAAAGTAATTACTATTTTTTCAGGATGTCCTTTTAACTAGTTAAAATATCTAATGAATTTAATTGCTTTAGCTGAATATTTAGGGTAGGATATTTTTTATAACTTTTCAATGACTCTTCTTTTTATTGTATTTTATTATTGGAGTGATATATAGAGAGATTACAGTTACATTCACCAGGTAGTGGGTGCATTACTTCTTGAACATTGATAGCCCTTGCCAATGTTTTTTATTATTTTAATTTGTAAAAGACTTTATTCATATATTGTATTTTGTTACTTCTGTCTCTCTAGCTACCAACTAGTGTGGTCATTCCTTCCTTCCTCTCTGTTAAACTCGACAATTTACCTGAAATCCTTGGTCTAGTTAATTCCAAGTGGTTTCCTACAAACCACTATGATTTAGGTTTCTGGGATTTATTTTCTCCAATTGTGTTTGTCAAGCTCCACAAGGAAGCACACACAAAATGCTACCAGACCCTGAATTCTATCCAACAAACAGTGTTTGGCTTTGGGTCTGCTCTGTCCCCAGTCTTTTCTCCATCCTAATGCCAGGCCCTCTTTCTATAATGACTGAAGAACTGCCCAGGCAGAGTCAAGCTGGAAACAGAGCTGCAGCTATTCTTCCAGGAACTGCAGTGCCTGTTAAACTTTAATGAACTCATGAAACTTTTATCACGTTCTCCTACTTCTGGTGAGTATGGGAAGTAAACAAAACCACAACCAAAGCTTAAAAAAAACACAAAATTTAAATATAAGAATAAACAGTAGAAATTCCCATAAAGACACAAACATGATGGGATTGAAGTTGTGCTAACAAAACAAAGAATCATTATCCTTCACAAGAAAGGAAGACCACTAACACACACAGACACAAATAACTCAGACATACACATCTTTCTGAGAGCACAGCTTGTACATTTTTGTGTGTAGTATCAGATCCTAGTGATAAGAAAAACACTGATCATTGCTTATGTCTTAACAAATAAATAGGAATATAAGAATTTTGGGTAGTTACGTTACACATGGTTGTACTTGAAAATAAACACAATCTGGATTTTCACAAGTTTAGGTTTACTTAGCCATCATGGCTCAGACATATAATCCCAGCTTTCAGCTACTTATGAGGTTCAGGTTGGAGGATCATGGCTCAGCATGAGATCCTTTCTAAAAACAATAAATAAAACACAAAAGGATTAGGGGTATGGTTGAACGGGTAGAGCATCTGTCTAGAAAGCTCAAGTCTATAGCTTAAACCCCAATGCAAGCACACAAATAACAGAAAAATCCCAGAAGTTGATATACAAATGGAATTCTTTGCTGCCATCAGAAAGAATGACATTGCTCCATTTGGAAGGAAATGAAAAGACTTTGAATAACCATATTACATGAAGTAAATCAGATCCAAAGGAACATAGGCTCAATGTTTTCCTCATTAGTATGTATCTAGGACTCTCCTAGCAGAGGATCACAATAGCTCTAAACCGAGGTATATAAGGTCGTATAGGATGAGACTAAATGAAAGGATCTCCAGGGTATGGAAACAAGAGCTTTAATGTGTGGTCATTGTTCTTAATGTACTATGTTATTTTTCTTCTTTATTACCCTTTGGTTTATTAAGGAAATAACATTATTTTTGCCTCATAGAACAAAACTGTCATTTGGTTCCCAATAAAATTGATCCAGATTATGATAGTTCACTACATGTTATTCTATCTATGTCTTTTACGCTTACCAAGGCATTCTGTGTTTAAACATTTTTCCTTAAAAAACTTTATATTGAAAGTTTCAAAATTACTTAAATTAAACTTTAAAGAATTATGTGATCTGATAATAAATCAGTCTTTCTTCTGGTATTCCTTAGCATTTAGTGTGGGACCCAAGAGTAAATCTCTAGAGTTAACACATTCTTGAATGTTAAATTTTGTTATACAAGCAAATGTATTCTGCATATACAAATAATTTCTTAAGTTGTGTCTTCTTTTTATATCTTCTCATTGTCTTGTATTTGTTTAGCCTTATTGCTTCTAACTTTAAGATCTATTAATATAACTGAGGGGATCATAATCAGAAAAGGACAGTGGATAAATTATACATAAGAAAACTGAAATCTGAGACTTACAAATCAAGAAAGAAGCCTTCATTTGGTGGCTCAAAACAAAGGCCATTGCCCCAGAACTCGTAGCACTGAGTCAAACTACAGACACTCGAAGCTATGTGATCATGACCTGCTTGGGTGTTCCCATTTGCCTCCATTTTTTTCTCTTTTAAATACTGACTTTTTCTCTTTAATAATGGCTTCATTCTTAACAATATTTTTTTCTTTGTATGTAACTTTGTCTTTGATGGCAAGTCTAAAAGGTCATTTAAAAGCTGACCTTCATCTAATTCTTTGTCCTTAACTCCTTTCATTCAAATTTTCCAGAGCAAACATTTGAATTCCTGTCTTGTTGATCAGTTGACTTTGAGATAAACCTCCTTCACAAATTAAAGCTGCTAAGGTTTGTAATATTAGCTGAAATAGTGCATTCCTCTCTGAATATTTCCAGATTATGACTATAGACAGTATTTTAAACCAATGAGGTAAAGTCTAAGCAAATACCTTACAGTTTACTTTGTATAATAGAAAAAGAGCAGTTTAAATACAGATAAAGCAAATGACTGAAGATCAGTTTTGCAAGAAAATGTATTGACTAAAATTTTAAAATAGAATCCTATTATATAAATAGAACAGACAGTAGTTTTACTTAAAATGGATGCAAGTTATCCCTGGGAAAAGAAAGTGACAAAATATGATAAACACAGACACAGACACAAACATATAAAAGTCTGTCTGCATAGTTTCTCTATTATAAATAGATGGCTGGTAGATAAATGTATTTATTGAAGACAGATGAGAGAGGAGAGACAAAGACAGAGACAGAGACAGGTAGAAGAGAAATGAAAACCACATAATTCCTTTTTGGTCAAAACAAACCAGGACAGAAGATTTTATTCAATTCCTTTATCTCAAGATATATCATGTGAGCTTTGGGAAAATACTGAAGTCTTGGTAAATCCTGTATACTTGCTCATTTCTTAGAGAGAAGGAAATACTTGGCATGTGATAAATAGCAAACTTGAAATTGGATGTTATTTTTTAAAAATCAGTATTCTACTCTCTAGAATTATAATATTGCTTAGAAAACTATATTTTGGCAATATTCAACTTCTTAATTACCCATGGGTAGGGATGGAAAATGAGAATAGAAATAAACAGCATTATTACATAGATACAATATAATGTGTGATCACTTTGTGAATTTCATTTTAATGAAATCTGAGATATGGCACTTTGAAATAGATACTGTTACTGATATATAAACATTGTAAAACAGACTTAAAGGAATAAAATTGTTTTCCCAAGAACTAACTTTTAGTTACTTAGATGGTGGAATCCAGGTTTAAATCCAGAGTAAGCACTTGCTGGCTTCTAAATTTACCCATTAATAAAAATAAGCACATGTTATCTGCGGAAGCATGCTATCTACAGTAACTACAGTATCTGAAAAGCTATAAGCCACTATAATTATATTGTTGTTTGTACATAACAAGGTAGTATGGGAATGCAAATGTAAAACTGATCCTTTTCCTTGGATCAACTTAAAGGTCAAACTCATTCCAATAAAAATGTGAAGAGAACATGCTGAAAAATTCCTGAGTTCCAACTTCATTTTCTCTACAAGGTTTGACTACAGGCTTCTGCTGCAGAGAGTCATACAAGGAAAAAGGAATACTCACACAGGTACACATGTAAGTAAATGAACATCAATATGAGCACATGTGTGTTTCATGCATAAAGACTCAGGATCAGTATAGTCGAACAGAACTACAAAGACAAAAGTCCTCTGCACTTGCTTCTGCTTTATGTGACTGTTTCATGGAAGAAAATTTATTGTGTTCCTGATTAAGTAAATTTACAATTTATTTTAAGATTCAGAGAGAATAGGTTATTTTCTGCTGTCCCCACATAACATACACCCCTGTCTTGGAAGGTACAAAAAAAAACCTACACAACATCAGAAAGAAAGCTTTATGTAATTTATTTCATTTTATTTCATTTTCTTTTGTTTATTGCCAACACTGAGGTTTAAATTCTGACAGGGTTTTCTCATTCCCAATAGATTTTAAGAACTTTTGGATTTCTATCTTTTATGCGTCAGTGACTCACTGGCCTTCATTAATGTTTAGTTCACTCTTCACATGTTTGAATATCCTCTGCCATTTCTTTTGTTGTTGCATTCTAGTTTTGCTTGAGGCCCAACATAACATAGGGAATTGTTTTCAGTTTCCTTGGATTTTCTAACACTTGCATTTGGGTCTTAATATTTGATCTATTTGGGAGGAAGTTCCACAGCTGAGAAGAATGTACATTTTGTAACTTCTGGGTGGTATATTCTTTAGATATCTGTTAAGGCTCTCTGACTATAATTTGAGGGGATTTTTGGTTCTTTTATATTCCAAATGAACTATCTATTGGTAAGAGTAGAGTAGTGAAAGCTCTGAAAATCATTCTTTGGACTCCATCTGTGCTTTAACGTGCTATAAAGTTGACTTAACAAAGTAAGTGCATGGGTATTTGTGTGTGTGTGTTTGTGTGTGTGTGTGTGTGTGTGTGTGTGTGTCTGTATGTGTGTGTGTGTGTGTAAACAATTGTTAAATGTTCTTAGTGGATTCTTCTCTTGATTAATATTAACTGACCTTCTTGATCTCCTCTGACTTGAAATCTTCTGATAGCATAGTTTTGAAAACAAATACAAAAATCACTATTTTAAAATCTATATGTGGATAACAACATAGTAATCTGACTATTCAGGGCACATTGAAAAATGAAACTTCCGATTGTTCAAGCTATATTGAATTGGGTATCACCAAATTTAGCTATTGCCAGTGCAAATTATTTTAAGAATTCTAAACCATTAAAGAGTCATCAAATCTTGATCTCTTAGTTCAATGACTCTACTTCAATAATTCATGAGACATCAGAATTAGGTGGTAATAATTAATCTTCAAAGATAATTCAAAGTCTAGATAAGTATCTACATTCTAAAATGATTTATTTATTTATTATTTGCTTATGAGAATATGTCTGTAATGAAATTATGGTGCTTTCTTATATCCAGTGGGCATTATGATCTCACAATGTTCAAAAATACTTGGGATACAATGTTAAATGAAAAGGCATTAACTTATTTGTATTTTAATCCAGTTGTATTAACATACAAAATCTTCAGAAAATCCATTATTTTTGTTTCCAGACAGCTGAAGTTAAATGCTTGTCAAAATTCCAATATATCTTAAAGTTTTAACTCTCATTTCACACAGCACATGACCAGAGAACATAAATTTAGGAGTCAAAATTGAGAGTGACAAAAACCTTGAAGTTTAGAATTATAACCTTATGCTAAATTTTTCTTATTTATGATTTACCAGAAAGAAAAGATAAGACATTCCTAAGATTTTATTTGTGGAAATATAAATGAAATATTCAAGAGAGCTAACTGTAACAGGTAATATTAAAATATGTATTAGTTGTGTTATAAATCTACTCTATCAAATTCAAGTATTTACATCTGCAAATTACATGCATATAAAGTAAAAATACAATAAAATTTAGAAAATATAAATTAAGATTATTTTAAGTGAGATTTTTCGGTTATTTTCTTTATATACACTTTATACATCTAGATTATTGCAAGATAATGGGAATTGAAAAATACACCAAAAGTTTTTAAAATACATTAAATCATAAAGATAGAAAAGTAACTTCAGTTTCTTAATTCCTAGAGCAGCCTCTAATAGCCTCTAGTCAAACCCTAGTCCTGAGTCTTTGATAGCGAGGACTTCATTTAATTTTTTTTAATCTCTAATATAGTATTTTCATTTATCCAATACAAATTTTTCAAATGAATGAATTAATACATTGTAAAAGCATACAATATATAAGGCTCATATAGTGCATACATTAAGCATTGAATAAATGCTGCCTGAAATAAAAAACCATTGTTTATATGAACACTGTTACTGACCACATAATAAAGATGAAATATTATTTCTGAGATGGATAAGGTATGCTAGATAACTAGCTGTCCTCTCATTAATTAATGCTAGATGGATGACATACGGTGAATATTCATCCCATAATCATGTAGGAATCTATGATAATTCCAACACTTTTCAGAACAACCCTTAGAAAAAGCCTAGTTAATTGCAATTCATAACTGGGAGAGGAAAAGGATTCCTGGTTCATTGTTTTGTCTTTGTCTGTACATATTTTTCTACAATCTGAATGTGCCAAATACATCTGCATATTATTCACTGCCTACTGACTGGATGCCCTCATAGCTGTAAACATTGCCGTAGGTTTGCTAATTGCACTATAAATTTTTCAGATTCTAATGGGAAAGGGGCAGAAATTCACTGGTTCAACTCAGTCTTCATGCACCAGGCTTTTTTTCCCCTCAAACTCTGAAAGTGCTGTTTGTCAGCAGTATAAGTAATTAAAAGGTTCAGTGGTTATATATTGCTACAAGTAACTAAAAAACAAATTCTCATTTTTAAAGACAGAAGGATCAACACACAGAGATGGTAATAAATGCATGATGCATGGGTTGATCTATACCTAGAGCTAAAAATGCTGACACTTTTTATTTCTAAAAGATGGACAGCTAAATTTAAGGATATTACAAGTCCATAAAGGAGTAAGTTGTGAGAGTTTGGTGTGTTCTGGTATTCCATGGTCTGCACTTCATGAAAAGTGGAAATCAATAGAGGCATTGCATTTGCAAATGAAAATCTGGGTTATTGTTTCATTTGTCAGTTTTATACTGCAGAAGAGTAACATTTAAATGAGCAGTTTAAATCAAGTTAATCTTTCTGAGATTGTCCATTTATTCAAAGTATTAAACTTAATTGACCCATGAGATGGATTACTTTTCCCCTCTCCAACTTGGTTGTCCTCTCACTGTTGCCTTCCTGTGGATTCCGTGCATTAGGCTCTTTAGTTTCAGAATTGAAGCTAATGTGTATTTGAATTGCCACCGCAAGATGTATGCATTTATGAAAATTCTTAACCACCCCTCAGATCTCAAAAATTAAAAAGTAAAAGAAAATTATAACTATTAAAACTTGGCACAGATGCCCACTTGATTATGGTCAATTACTAACAGAAATTTTTATTTATTTATTTATTCTGGTTACTGGAACTTGTCTAGACCACTGGCACTCTACTACCCAAGCCAGTCTCGAATTTTGTCCCTTTATGGGTTAATCTGTGATCGGAGGAGATGTAGGTCTCTCATATTTGTCTGCCAGCCTGGCTTTGAGCCCTGATTCTCAGATCTCAGTCTCATAAGTAGCTAGGATTATAGGAAAAGCATTTTTGCTATACATCAGTTATCTTTCTCATGTGGCCAATGCTTCCTAATTAATCCTTCTGTCAGTTTCTATCGCTCTATTGTAGAGATGAGAACACTAGTTCTGGAAACTGGAAACTATTGTTTTTCAAAGATTCATATATCTTCAGTGTCATAATTGAAGTAATGTATCAGTCCCACACATAGAAGGCAATGATTGTAGCCCCAAATTCCCTAGTTACTATAAACATGGGAGGTTGATTACACTCAGTACTATAAAAATTACTATATCTCCTATTCCTTCTTGTAAAGTGTTCAGTGTGTTGGCTTTTACCTCGAGGTCTTTGATCCATTCAGAGTTAATTCTAGTGCAGTGTGACAAGGAAGGATCCAACTTTAGTTTTCTGCAGGTGCTTAAACAGTTCTGCCAGCACCACTTGTTGAAGAGGCTGTCTTTCTTCCATTCTATTTTTTTGGCTCCCTTATCAAAGAATAGTTGGCCATAGGTCTGTGGTTTAATATCTGGGTCCTCAATTCTATTCCATTGGTCTTCAGGCCTGTTCAGTGCCAGTTACCAAGCTGTTTTGATTATTACAGCTCTGTAATAGAGTCTAAAGTTTTATATTGAAATTCCTCCTGAGCTGTTCTTTCTGCTAAGAAGTGTTTTTGCTATACAGGGTCTTTTATTATTCCATATGAAATAGTCTCCCTCATTTGTCATAATCAGTAGAAACCTTGGGCTCTCCTAGCAGAGATTTACAATAGAACAAAATCTAGAGACATTAGCCCAAATAGTATGACACTAAATGTAAGGACCTCCAGGATAAAGAAACAAAAGCCATATACTGAGTGACTGTTTTCCTTAATGTACTGTTATCTCTCATCTCTTTTGCCATCCCTTGGTTATTTCATATTGTTACAATATTTCACCTTGTTATCTAATATATTTGGTATGTGCTTAATTGGTTATTTGAAATTGGATAGGGAAGGGGGAAATCAAGATAAGTGGGGCAAAGGTGGGAGGGAAATGGGGACCATGTCATAAGAAAGGGTATCAATGTTTGTGAAGTTATGCACCTTCTATCTGGTGAATATAATGTAACCCTTCTATTAATCACAATAAAAAATTACTATAAATTATAGTTCATTTACTGAACAAAGTGAAACTTTATTAATATTTTGAATAATCGTATTGCTTACTAATAACAGATCACATACATTAGAATAATTTTGGCACTTATTGAAAAGGAAAATTTCTGGACTACATCTTAGATATCCTAATCAAATATTTTTATTGAAAAATGATAAAGAAATGTCTAGGATATTTCTAGCAGAAGATCAAAGTAGCTCAATAGCTATGTACATATAACCATATAAAATGATGCTAATCAAAATGAAATTCAAGATATAGAAAGAATAGGGGGGCTGGGAGTTTGGCCTAGTGGTTGAGTGCTTGCCTAGCATGCACGAAGACCCGGGTTCGATTCCTCGGTACCATATACATGGAAAAAAGCTGGAGGTGGTGCTGAGGCTCAAGTGGTAGAGCTCTAGCCTTGAGAAAGTCCAAGGACAGTGCTCAGGCCCTGAGGTCAAGCCCAAGACTGGCAAAAAAAAAAGAAAGAATAGGGTTTTTTTAAAGTTTCTCTGTTTTTAAATTTCTATTAGTGTTAAAAGATCACTTGTTCTGCCTGTTCCTCTACTATATAAATTCTCCATCCTATAATTCTCAGTAAAATTCCAACCCTTACTATTTTGAACTACATTAATTCCCAGTGCTCTACCACTTGGGTCATACCTCCAGGAATTATACACTTGTGATTGTTTTGAATAAAGTCTTGCTGTTGCGTTCAAGTGAGATTAGACATTGATCTTCCTATTTACTCTTCATAAATGGCAGGTGCAAGCCACTGTGCCTACCTCTTGATCAAGATGTGGTCTTGAAAACATTTTGTCTTGGCTGACCTTGAATTATAACCCTCCCTATCTCAACCTCTCAAATAGCTATAATGTATGAGTCACTGCTTATGGCCTTATTAGTTTCTTTTCATAAAACTTGCATAAGGAAAACCTAATGATAGCATCTAGAGAAACAAATTACAAAATCTTCAAAACATTATTAGGATTGTTGACAGATACATTTGACTCATATTTAAGTGGATCTTAAAGCCTTTACTAATCACAACACTTTCTCTGAGAACATTCTACAGTGAATTTCCTGGGATGGAAAAAAGTCCTGGAAAGCATATCTTCACAATTTCTCAGGAACATTCTTGAATAGGTGTAGTTAATATAGTATGACACTGTTAAAGTGTTTATTATTAACACTTCAACAAGATTCATTCGATGTTTCTCCTCAAGCATATTACAAGGTACTGATCAATGATAAGTGATAAATTTCTGGCCATTGGGCCATTAGAATTTTCCTCTGGAAATTCTATCTTGCACATGGTGAGGTTGGAGAGTGTGATGTTTTCAGACACAAAGATGATAACAAATACCACCAGCTTTTACCTTATCGATAGCAATTGTAAGAAGTCCAAAGACCTATTTTTGAACTGTGAAAACATAGTAATGTGTGCAATACAAAACTGATAAAGTCTAGTAGAGTTGTTTCATGGGGAAAAATGAATTAAACCATTTAAAGAATTATAGTATAATAGGTCATATTATAAGGACAGTTAACAGAGGATGAATTATTTTTTAGTCCTAGCTAATAAAGCAGTGTTTATGAGCTCTAATTGGTTTATGTATTCATTTGTTAAATGCTATTCCACAGTATGTTGCATTTTTTTACTTTTTCAAGATGAAGAAAGTTATTGAAAAGTTATATCCTAAAAAAAACAGCTTCTATTGCAGGCATGAAACCAGTGGTCCTGTGAACAAACAAGTGAATGAAACATCCATACAAGTGTTACACTAAGCACTTTGCAAGGTATCAATAGAGTCATGACACAGCTCAAAAGGAAGTGTGAGTTTTATAAAAGATATAATTGCCTTGACCTTCTCTAGTATATTATACTGATTAACCCTAAGAGGAAACAAACTATTTTTCACATCAAATTGATGCTTAGCTGTCTATGATTTTCTAAGCCATGCAAACATGTAGTTTAGTGGGCTTGGGGACTTGGAAGAGACAGTGATCTCCAGTTATTCATCTTCCATAGCACTAAACCGGAGAAAGAAAGATTGCATTACACTTTAAGTGGATGGATGAAATTATTTTCATTCTTATTTACAAGGGCACTTTATATAAAACCAATCCTTGCTTTCATGAAACTAGGTGATCCTCCATGAAAATAGACTCCTGAGGTTGGATTTCATTTCATTCATTCATCTCCCATTTTCAACCCAGTGCATTTGTAACCATACCATTGCAATGGTGAAGAATCACTGCCACCTACAGACATGCCAGAATAGAGAAACAGCTCAATACCTTAAAAAATGGATGTTTGTGAATTTAAATTAGAAATATTTCATTAGAACAGCACCTTGGCAAAGAGAAATAGCAGCTTGTAACAGAACAATCTTTCAGAGGCATACCTGTTGTCTGTTGCATTAGTGCCTCATCAAGTCATTTATCCAAAAGGACATCTATGTTGCCTCTGAGATGAATGAGGTATATTTATTTATATGTGATACATTGAAGTTTCAAAACACTAATTTTCCACTCAGTTAGAAACAAGAAGAAATAATGTATGTGACTTTCCAGTTTATTTTCTCAGAGAAGTGTAATAAAATGCAAAGGCAATTCTGATTGTACAATAAGTGTGAGTTCTTTTCTTTCTTTTACTTAAAGAGAAAAGGAGGGTTGTTTTGCTAAACAAACCTGACATATATAACAAAGTAAGACTACTTCTAAACCCCATTGAAATGTTTCATTGTCAAAAGGAAAGAGCTCCCATATATTCTCTACAAATGCTTGTTTTCTACAGATCAGCCAGATGTCCAAACAATAAAATATTATTTTGTGCAAACTTTTGTGCTTATGGTATTTCTGATATTCTCATGCCAAAAAAATTCTTTGGCCGAATTCCTCTTTCTTGTACCACAACTCCTTTTCAGATAAAAGAAATTTAGTTACCTTTGAAAATGAACACAAATGCCTGGTATCTATCCACACTAATTCACACTTTATTAATGCCAATATTCTGTGGTCCCAACCTGGGTCTTTCATTACCCCTCTTTTTTTTTTATCTGGTGAGAAAGTTGATCTACACTCACAAAAAGAATGGGTAGGAACAGAGTATGTATAAAATCTGAAGGAGTCATTGTTTCTCAAGACAATACAAATTGTGTTTTGTTCAATAACTGTTTCCATGTGATAGTGACATTTCTATGCCTTCATCTCAGATTTATACAATTCAAAGTCTGGGCTCTGTCCCTGAGCTTTTTTGCTTAAGGCTAGTGCTCTACCACTTTGAGCCACAGCTTCACTTCGAGTTTTCTAATGGCTAACTGGAGATAATTTCTAAGGGAAAAAATGTAATTGCCTGGTTTTGTGACTCTAGTGTTGAATCCTTTCTATTGGGAGGCAGAAATCAAATGACTAAGGTACAAAGCTAGGTTAGGAAAAAAAATTGCCAGATTCCATGTTAGTCAATGGCTGAATGTGGTGGTAACATGACTGTTCTCCCATTTATGGAGGAAGGACAGGGTTGGACCTGGTGATATGTACCTGCCATCCCAGAACACTGGAAAAGCACAGATAGGATCTGTTGCATAAAGCAACATCCTATCACAAAAATGAAAGATATTGGGGCTAAGGGTGTTGCCTAGTAGTAGAGTGCCTAGCATGCATGAAGGTCTGGATTTGATTTCCGGGTACCACATACACAGAAAAAGCCAGAAGTGGTGCTCTAGCCTCGAAGAAGCCCAAGGCAGTGCTCAGGGCCTGAATTCAAGTCCCAAGACTGGCAAAAAAATGACAGGCATCAAATGGGCTGGAAGAATGCCTCATGTGGTAGAGTGGCTCCCAAGAAAGTATATCGACCTGAGTCCAACCATCACTACCACCAAAGGCAGAGGAGGTGGAGGCAGAGAGGGAGACATTGTATTCACTATACAAAAAAAAAAAAATAACTACTGGTTCTATAAATACAGGATAGGAGTTGTACATGTGGTGCTGGGGATCCAGGGACATGCATATATTGGAAAAGCATACTACTTCCGAACTACACCCCCAACCAATCAATAGTTTCAGAAGTCATAGTCGAGCTTAGATTGATCACTGCCAGTAAGTCCAGGTTCTCAGTTCTGGTCACCATCAGTAAGATCCTAAGAGAAAGGAAGGCTCCAAAAACAAACATTCACAAGATTCATGTGTTCATTAAGACATTACTGCCTTTGTTGTTTATTTTGGAATCCCTGTATTATTTATTACTCCATTCTTATAAAATGTTAGCACAGTTCTGTCCCCACTGCAGGGCACAGGACATGAGAAGCCTTTTGATACTCTGTCATTTTGTTTAATTCAATTGAAATTTATTTATGTAACAGTTATTGCTCAATATTCTTTAAACAGGGCACATATGTTGTTTTACAGATAAGTTACTATCCAATCTATCATAAGAGAAAATTTGAACAGCCATCACATATGCAAACTTTTAAAGAATTTTACTCTATTGAATGAATTTGAAAATCGATTACTAATTAAATGCAGTTTCTTAAGGTCAGGTATTTGGCAAATAAAAGTCAGAGATTTGAACTCAAGTCTGACTATATCTTTTACATTGCATTTTGCTTGAAAATGGAAGGGCAGAGTTAGGTTATGACAACACTTCAGCTGCAAAATTTGTAGCATACCTCGGTTCTACCATTATCTAGACCTTCCTTGTACAATCTATAGTCAGATGTGACATTAGGTACAGACACTAGTAAGAATAAGAAATCATCTTTTCTTAAATAAATATAAACTGTATACCTATAGCCCAAACTTAGTCATAAAATGATCAATTAAATCCGTCATCACAAGTAAATACATTTTAGTGTACAAAGAATTCAGATCAGTTTGCAGTCTATATTCTACAAAATATACACATTATAAAATCACCTCCTACTATATTTAAAATAAAATTTTGTTTGATCTCTTCTCATATAAAAATAATTAACTCAAGTTGTTTCTTATTTTATTAGTGAACAAAAATTATTAGAAATGATGTCATAAGATTTTTTGGTACTAGTATTAAATGTATTCTTTTATTTTCATTTTTTTGTCAGTTGTAGGGCATAAACTCAGGGCATGGGTACTGTTCTCTGAGCTCTTTTACTCAAGGATAGCACTTTGCCACTTTGAGCCATAGGTCTTCTTCCAGTTTTCTGATCATTAACTGGAGATAGACTTTGCTGCCCAGACTGGCTTTGAATCATGAACTTCTGATCTCAGCTTTCTGAGTAGCTAATATTACAGACATGAGCCACCAACACCCACCTAAATTTATTTTTTTAAGTAGTTAAATATAGATACCTTCTGTTTTTGGTACTGTATAATAAATAATCAAATTTTTAGCATTTTTCTTGTACCCTGTTTGAACTATACTTGGATCAAGTGCCATTGTAAAGAAACCAAACACAGATAAAGCAGGTTTCATGCTCCACAAGGGCATAGCAAGAAATGGAAATCCCCATTTAGAAGTAATATTAATCCATAATACTGCCTTTAAATTTGTAAGTAGGGAAGAAAAAGTAAGTCTAAAAGGATATGCTTCTCGTTTCCAAAAAAATGTAGATTTGGGGCGGGGATTTGGCCTAGTGGTAGAGCACTTGACTAGTATGCACAAAGTCCTGGGTTTGATTCCTCAATACCACATGAACAGAACAAAGACAGAAGTGGTGCTCTGGCTCAAGAGGTAGAGCTCTATCCTTGAGGAACCCAAGTACAGTGCTCAGACCCTGAGCCCAAGCCCATTACTGACAAAATAAATGTTGATTTTGAAGATCTGTTAGATACAGAACTTGTAATAATCATATAAGTAATTTCCCTAACCACCCAAATATAATAGTAGAGATGTTATTAAGTATTAACGTGCATGGAAACCAACTCATTGGACATAATGCAAGTCCATTTACTTGGCAACAAAAATACCTTAAATATACTTTGTTCAATAATGACAGGGAAATGAACTGATTGCCCATTTAGAAATAAAAACATGTTTATGGCAACTCAAGAATCTGGCTGGATCTGTAAACTGTAATAATGAGAGCACAAAACATTTAGGTCATCTCAGCAGGTGCCAAGATTCTAACAATGCAAAGCCTGATCTAGAGTGAACACATATTTGCTTAATTAATTAATATGTAGTAATATATGCATAAGAGAATGAACAGGGTAGATCAAAGAGGACTGCCATAAAATTCTAAATATGAACATTACATACAGTATTAAAATGAAGTCTAAAAGCAGAGAAATTTATGTTTGAATCAGATTCTTCGCCTAATTTGATCAGCCAAGTTTCTAAAGCAACATGAAATTCAACTCCTGAAACATGTTTCAGATCGTAAGCAGTGTTCATTCTTCTTGAGACTGAATGATGACTGTGCCACTGACACTTGATCATAAGTAGCATCTCTACATGCAACTCTCGTTTTTATCAAATTGTGCCTAGGTTTGCTTGCCTAACAAAATGTCTGAGGGCTGTGATATGCAATGAATCAAGTTTTTCCCACTGATGACTAAATTTTCCACACTTGAATGTGGAAAATGGCTCTACTCTAAATGTGTGTGAAGAACCATTGTAGCTGTTACGATTTTTCTTATAGAGCAAATGTGTAATAGTTTTTTTTTGTTTTTTGTTTTTTGTTTTTTTTGCCAGTCCTGGGCTTGAGCTCAGGGCCTGAGCGCTGTCCCGGCCCAAATGTGTAATAATTTTTATACATAGCATTAAGTCATTTTCAAGTCATAGCATAGAATACATATGCAACACATAGAGATACACACACACACACACACACACACACAGATGCAATTTGTTCCTAACTGGCATCATTACAGGGTTATTTCTTTTTTGTCTTTTCTTTCTTTTTTGTTGTTTTGTTTTTGTTGCTGTTGTTGCTCTTTCTTTCTTTCTTTCTTTCTTTCTTTCCTTCCTTCCTTCTTTCTTTTTTTTTTTTTTACCAGTCCCGAGTCTCTGAACTAAGGGCCTGGGCACTGTCCTTGTGCCTTCTTCAAGGCTAGCACCCTATGAGTTGAGCCACAGTACCACTCCTGGATTTTTCTGTGTATGTGGTCTGGAGAATCAAACCCAGGGCTTTGTGCATGCTAGACAAGCACTCTATCAGTAGGCCATAATTCAGGCACAATTTCTCTCTCCTTCTCTCTCTCTCTCTCTCTCTCTCTCTCTCTCTCTCTCTCTCTCTCTCTCTCTCTCTCTCTCTCTCTCTCTCTCTCTTTTTCTCTCACCTAAGAATCTATCCAATAAAATATGTCACCTTTTCATTGAATTTACAAACATTCTTTGTGATATTTTGAGTTGCTGAATATTCTGTATTTTTCAGTGCTATAACTATTCTAAACAACATTAATGCAAGTCCATTCTATTATTTAAAATATACAAGACAAAAGAGAAATGTCAAAAAACAGAGTAGTAAAACACAAAAAATGATTTAAATACCAATGTTGCAAGTAATAATTATATACTTTTGGATTAGTCATTTCACTTTTATTTTATTAGCTTATCATTACAACTGGATATAATGGATTAACAAAACCTAGATACATAAGGCCATATACAATGATGCTAAATGAAAGGACCTCCAGGCTATAGAAACAAAAGCCATATAATGAGTGATTGTTGTCTTAAGGTACTATGTTATCTCTCATCTCTTTTGCTGTCTCTTGGTTATCTCATATTATTACAGTATTTCATCTGATTATCTGATATATTGTATATATATATATATGTATGTATGTATTTGGTTATTTGAAGTCAAATAGGGAAGGGAGGAAAACAAGATGAGGAGCAGGGGTTGGAGGAGGGAAATGGGGACCAAGACATGAGAAAGAGTATCAATGTATGTGAAGTAATGCACCTTTATCTGGTGAATATAATGTAACCTTTCTACTATTTACAATAAAAATATATGAAAAAAAGATTAAATCAGATTTCCTCTGTGAAAAGCAAAACTTAGTACACAGTATGTGTAAGATACTCAACAAACTTTTTTTATTTCCTATATTCACTTTAGACATCTGTTTGCAAATAACAATTAAGAAGAGAAAGAATTTCCTGAAAGCTCTTTTTTATTTAAATATGGCAAGTGATTTAAGACTAAACAATAGTTTTATGTCAAAAGGAAGCAACTTCAGTAGACTACATATTTGATATAGAGAATATTGATAGTATACCCTTATTCTAGGTAGAACTTTTTAAACACTATCGCCACTTGAAATTGTTAACCTTTAGTCATATTCCAACCCAACCTATTGCTTTATATGTGGCACCAATATCTCAGCATAGACATAGGCCTCTTGAAATGTTACATGGCACCAGCCTGACCTGTGACAACTCTAAGCAAGCTTCAATCTGATGGAAGCAAAATACTGAATAGAAAGTTGAGGTTATTCTGTATGTCTGGAATGCCTAAGGTAAATACATCCCTGGAATCGGAGCCCTCCAGTTTCATCCAAATGATGCTCCTTATAAAAATTAAAGCATAGATTGGGGCTGTGAGTTTGGCCTAGTGGTAGAGTGCTTGCCTAGCATGAACGAAGATGGGGGCCCAATCCATCGGTACCACATACAGAGAAAAAAGCCGGAAATGGTGCTGAGGCTCAAGTGGTAGAGCTCTAGCCTTCAGGGAAAAGAACCCAAGGACAGTGCTCAGGCCTTGAGTCCAAGCCCAGGACTGGCAAAAAAATAAAAGGACATAGATTTTTTTTATGGATATTGATCTTGGAAGTCAAAGCATTTGCCGAATAACTGTAATTGATAAATATCCTTAGAGCAGTAGTCTTTTAGTGTTTCCTTCTTTTGGCATGATGTCCTAAGAATAGTGAATTCAGTAACCCTACAGAGGGCCTTAGAAGAGCTAAAGATTAAACAATTTTCAGAATGGTATAATTAATAAATGTCCACATTGGGAATGTATTTGGAAATTAATCATTTATATCCAATTAGGATTAAAGGTAGCATTTTGTTTACAAATTTGAGAAATGAGAAAATAATGACTTAGTCTTTCAGAGAAGAGCATTCTTTCTATTTAGTATAATACAATGTTAAAAGAAAAGAGAAACAATGAAATAAGCACTGCTTTTAAAAAGAAAGAAAAATTCACAAGAAATGACTTATTTAAATTTTGTTGAAGAAGCACAATCACTCAATTGTCTTTGTTTATATTTTATTTGTTAATTAGCATACATCTGCAATAAAAAGGTTCATTGCAATATTTCCATGTATGTACACAAAGCACTCAACTCTGCACTTACTTGCTTACAATAGATTCTGACCAAATTACATTAAAATATTTTCAAACTTAACTGCTATCCATGATATAAATAATTCTAAGGCAGGATTGGAACAAAGTCAAAAGTTTCTTCATGCAGTAAGTTCAGTTGCTAAGAAATAAATCCTTTTTCTACCTTCTTTTCCTAGAACTACCTTCCCTGGAAACATTACATTTTGTTCTATAGTGAGACAAAGTGAATTTAAAGATATTTTAAGGGTTATATTAACGGTTCATTTGTCTTTGAAACTATTGAAGGATATAATGCCTATGTGTTGCTAGAGATCTAACTCAGTGACAGAACCTAGCTATTGATGCGCATATATATACACATATATGTCAATATTTAAAGTGTTTTAACATTTAGAAAAAAAGTCATAAAATAAAATATTGGTTTTATTTTGTTTCGGTTTAGGGTTTTACTTCAGAAAAGTGAACAGATATTGACAACCTTCAGAAATTGGATGTTAGGAAGGGAAAAATATAAACAGTATGGTAAATTACTTTATTATCTTTACTTGTACATAGAGGTTTCTCCTTATTCAATAATTCTCTTTAAATTCCCTTCACCTTGAATGAAATAATTTCAAGATTCGTGTAATCAATTGGATCTTAAACTTGAACTTCTGAGTTTGAATCACAATAGAAGTATAAATTATAAAGTTGAAGTAAAAAAACATACTTATCCCCATAGTCTGTCTAGCAAATCACAAAGCTGGGCACCAGGTAAAATAGCGAGTCTCAAAAGTATCTTCTCCTTACAGATCTCAGCCCGTTCAACGTACAAGATCAGATTGTGTCCCAGCCAACAATTCACTGGACATGATTCCAACTGTTAAAGGCTTTTCAGAGACAAAAGCAAGGCCAGGAGGAAAATATTAAGCTTTTGAGAAGCTGAATTTAAAACCACTACATAGATACATTTAACAAATTTTTAAGATATAACCAACCTAGAACTCTGTAGCTAGCCAGACAATAGATGTTTACAATTTTAGATTAGTATTATCACTCTCTCTCTCTCTCTTTGTGCACTTATAAACAAAGCTAATACCCCCACCAGTCACTATTTTAAGACCAAAAAAAAAAAAGACCATAATCCAATCTCTACGGTATTTAAGTCTCTCTGGATATACAATATAATTGAATGCCTAAATATACAGTATTGCTCAACCACCATCAACTGTAGATCCATGCAAGTTGAAGGATGAGCAGAAGACCAGAGATAAAAAAAATAGTATGAAAGACAAGAGGGGAGGTAAGAAAAGAGTGATGTAGGAGTGTAAGATTAATATAGTAATGAAGAAAAGGGATAACTGACCTAAGGTGATAGAAGGGTAAAATAGTTAAGTACAAAAGTTAGAAAAAAGTAAGATAAACCTTATGGAAATAAGAAGAGTAATAAGAAGAATATATAAAGAATATATACAGAAAAGAGGAAAGTATATAAAGGAGAGATCAATGATAAAAAATTTTAAAAAGTAAAAAGAAAAAAAACAGAAAAACAAGAAAAATTTGGGGAGAGATCCCACACAATTGTGAGTGCTTAGACAAGAAATATTAGGGTTAATAACCAACAGATTAAAAAGTAGGTGGCTGTATCAATAAAAATATCATTAGTATTTAGTCTGTACCCAGTGCTGTCACTATGTTTCTAGGAACTACCACAATGGCAGAAGGAAAGCAGGAAAAATAACTGGAAAGAATCATAACATTAAAAAAAGAAAAAAATGGAGGTAAAATGTCAAAAAAGAACACATAAAAATGAAAATGAAACACATAAAAATTAAAATGTATGAAAAAAGGGGGTATTCTTCAGGTGTTTTTTTTTTTTTTGTGAGGGGAATGGGGGTATGAAATTGGTGTCTCCACTAAATTCAGGATTCAAACACTTCAAAAAGTCTTTTTCTTGGGGCTGGGAGTTTGGCCTAGTGGTAGAGTGCTTGCCTAGCGTGCATGAAGACCCGGGTTCGATTCCTTGGTACCACATACATAGATAGAAAAAAGCCAGAAATGGTGCTGAGGCTCAAGTGGTAGAGCTCTAGCCTTGAGAAAGTCCAAGGACAGTGCTCAGGCCCTGAGCTAAAGCCCAGGACTTCTCCCGCCCCCCCCCCCAAAAAAAAGGGCCATGAGTTTGGCCTAGTGGTAGAGTGCTTGTTTAACATGTGCAAAGATCCGGGTTCTATTCCTAGGCACCACATACATAGAAAAAAGCTGGAAGTGGTGCTTTGGCCTAAGGGTAGAGCCCTGTCCTTGAGAAAGGTCCACAGATAGTGTTTAGTGTTCAGGCCCTGATTTCAAGCCCCACAACTGGCAAAAAAATTTAAAAAAAATTTTCTCCTGCGATTTGGCTTTGCGGTTTTTCTGATCAGTTTGCATGATTGGGCAGAAAAAAAAAAGCCGGTGAAGCTGCAAGCGGCTTTGTTTAACAGGAGCACGGCCCTGCCAGGAGGAGGAACTTCCACAAGCACTTGGGGTGGATGTCCGGCTTAAGCTGCCTCTGGGAAAACCTTTGCCCTTTTGAAGGATGGCGCTGCCAGCACCACTTCTCAGGCTCTAGTTGGTTTGGCAGGGTCTTTGCCAGCAGTCAAGATGGTGCTGCTCTCAGTTGGTGGAGGAGGGAATTCCTTCCCAATGTCGTTCCACAAGCAGAAGTGGAAATGTCTCCATGGAGGTCCTCACAAATTGCTGGGTTTTCTGGTTCCATGAAGCTGGCAGGTCCACACCAAGGCCGGGTGATGGCTCTGGGCTCCAGCAGGCTCTGTGTGGCTCTGTCTGGAGCCGGCAGGTCTATGCTGCAGAGAAGCCCTGTGTGCTCAGGTGCCACAGGGAGGCTTTGTCTCCACGGGGGCTCCAAGCAGCTGGCGATGCTGTCCTCTTGCTCTGTTTTTTTGCCTTTCTCCTCTCTGACTGAGATCTCTGTGGTTCTAAATCTTACTTAGGATGGATCTTTGGGTAAGAACTTTCCTCTACGATGCTATAACTGATATCTTGGCTCTAGCTCAGAAAGACTCACGCTGAACTGCCGCCATCTTCAGCTGATCTCTTCTGTCTTCAACATTTTTCTAAAAAGTTGTGTTGTTTAATAAAATGCTTAAGTATAAAGAATATTAAGTATAAATCATATCACATTTATTTTTGTGTGAATGTACACTATGCAAACAAACAGATGCATGTTTAATAATTAATGAGCAAGAAAGAGTCATTAACAATGTAGTAGAAGGGTCAATATACGCTGGCTTAGTCCTTGAAATCTATGTAAGATATTTAACGATGTCCTCAGGACATCTTCGTCTGCTACTGTATGCTTCTCTGTAGCAATGAGGCACTAATAGTTAAACTGAGCATGCAATTTTAAAGGTTGTGATCAATCATTGTGTTAGGAAAAATTTGAAAATGCACATCTATTAGACATTCACATGTACATTTTGTAATCTGAAAGATTACACTATTCTATTCTCTTTCCTTATTCTATTCACTAAAAAGCCAATTAAATATTTGGAATATTTAAGCATGAAGGTAGTTAGTTAATGTGCTCTGTGTGTGTGTGTGTGTGTGTGTGTGTGTGTGTGTGTGTGTGTGTGTGTGTGTGTGTTTAATGAGTATCAAAGATGTATTTTTATGGGCCATGGGGCTTGAACTCTGGGCCTCAGCCCTATCCCTGAGTTTTAGCTCAATGCTACTGCCCTACCCCTGGAGCCACAGCCCCACATCCCATTTTCTAGTGGTTAACTGGAGATAAGATTCTCATGTTCCATGGATGGCTTTGATAGATTTATTTCATTATTGGTTAATTTTTGCTTACCTATTTATAAAATCAAACTTTCTCATAATTATGTATATTACAATAGATGGTATGTTAGTACATTAAAATAAAATGAATGTTTTATTCTCTCACTAATAAAATATGCCTTCTAACTTTATCTGTATTTCTTGAAATTCTACGGAATAAGTTAGCACTGATATCTTCATTTTACAATAAGTGATAGTTAAAATTTATATAATTCACTCTATTGTAATATTTACAAGGTGTGGCAAAGACAAATTCTATCTTCTAGTTCCAACTCTAGAAATTTGCCTATTACAAAATTCTGTATCTCAATTCAAGGTATTATCAACAGCTTTTTGATTGACCCTGAAATTGAACTCAGAAAAACATGAGAGAAAATATGCAGATTTCCTGACTGCCAAGTCTGGGAATGAAACTTGCTTTAGGTCAAACAGATCCCACAGCTCAACCTGTTCCACTGAGGGAATCTTTCCCTTTCCAATGCATTTTGGGGTAGTATTTGTCATTATATTAAAGAAGAATTTCCACATTTGGCAGAAATTCCAGCATCTGAAATCCTTCAGATTCTGATAGAAACAAAAAAGAGACATCCTGATTCTCAAAATTGAAATGTCCCATCTTTGAAGACCAACAGCTGCATATGCAAATTTCTGAACTAAACACCAATGGGGCGTGGAAATGTTCAGGCAAATGTGAACTACAAGTTCATTTTGGAATATATTGCAATAGATGGCATGCTAACCAATTACAGGATGAAGATTTCCCTTGGTGGGGTGGGGATAGTATTTTGTTTGTTGTTGTAAGAAATAAAGACATTGTACTCACATTGTACCCAACACTCATACAACCTTCATCATGAGCACACACATAGACACACACACACACACACACACACACATCCATGCATACACACACAGACAGTATCCTCACATTATCTATTCACTACATTTAATTCCTTAATATTTAAATTTTTACCTTATTTTTCATATTTTTATTGCCCTGGCTAATTTGTAGATATTTCCTATCCATTTCCAAAACCTAATACAGACAACACCGATTGAGCAATTACCACTGATTGAGAATTGAGTAATTCTTCCTTTGCATTAATTGTCTCTTTTAGCATGAAAATATTCTAATGTCATAGTCCTTTTCTTGTCTTCATTTTTCAAGTCATGAAATTGTGTTTCCAAGGCTGAAAATCTCAAATCCAAACATCCACTGAGTAACAGAGCCAACATTCAAACTTAGGAAGTTTGACTTCAGAATCTATATTAACTACAACAATAGCAGACATGTGGGAGTATGGGTGTCAGAAATATGGTAAGCAATGTGTGTGTAAATGTATGTGCATGCACAAGTGTGAAGTCTATGTACAGCAATAAATAACAAGGATGAGGCCATCAAGTGTTCACATGTAATTCCTTATATGCATGACTTGAAATTACTCTGAATGAAAAACTATCAGAAAAGTCATTATGTTATATTTCTAAGCTTTTTCATAAACACCTGGCATGGGGAGGTGGTGACAGCAAGGAACCATGACATTAAAAATTATGAGATGGTAGCCCCATTCCAAGGTAAACACACTTAAAAATATAGAGACAACTAGATTGAGATAGGTCAATATGGTGACAGTTTAAAAAATCCTCGGAATAGTTTAAGAAGTTTTTTTTCCATCATGAAATGTCATGTGAAAAGAATGTCAGAAAAGTTGTAAATTGTGACTAATTTATAAGAAAGAAACTGAAAAGAAATCAGCCAGAATTTATGAAGCATAGGTAGGATAATTAGAAGTATTTATGGAGGGGGTATTCTATATTAATATAGAAAATTAGACATGATGTAATTCTCATGCTACACCACAGTGAGACAGTGTAATATTTTCGACATGGAATTTTGTTGAATCTGATTATTTTGCTCCTATATAAAATCTTGAACTCATTTGTTATTACAATAGCTTATAAAGATGTATCTGAAAAACAACTTATCATTAAGTATCTGTCAAAAGAGAAAATACAAAAGTTTGCAGGTTGGGGTGGGGAAATGCACCAGTCTGGTCTTGTGTAATAATTTGGCACCAAGTCTAGGGCTGTTATTTGGCCTATGAGCAGATGTGTGCCAAGAAATCAATGATTCCTGGGCATCTATTGTCATTAAGAAAATTCCAATTACTCTATTTGGTACTCTTTGATTTATTCCTTTCAGTACCTGGTCTCAATACAGGCTGAATTTTTCCTGTCCCCTTAGATGATCATAGTGAGAAGTATTATTTTAATTCAGTGGCAGAAACTAGATATACTGTTTCCTACAACAGCAAATTCAGATTAATGGCTTTGTAATTTTGTAACATTTTCCTTAGCATGCATGTAAATTATAGATGGCATAGTGACTTCTCCTTGGCATTCATCCTGAGTATGTTTCAATCTGCAAAGAGTATTTTCCAGATCTCTTACTCCTGTTTCCACTCTGAAACATTGTATTGCTCCCAAACTTTTATTCCTTTTGGTAATTCAGCTAGGCATTCTAAGTTATTTCTGCATCAAATTGTCACCATGAGATAAGCAACATTTTATACAATGCCTGCGGGGTTGGCATGTATATTGGCAGATGTATGGTTATTATTGGGAAGAAAGTTTGAATAAATAGACCAGAAAATGCCTTAATTGCAAATCTACCCTTCCTACTCTATTCTGTGCACTACAAATACTTGATTTACATCGTATTCAGGCTTGAATTAGTGTCTCTGATACAGTAACTCATTTATCCTCCTCCTGGTCCACTGACAGAAGAGATCCACAATGGCAAAGTAGTGCTTCAGCTTCAGGATTACGATACTTTTTTTGATGCCTGAGTATGAAGAGCTTTGTAGAAGTAACACACACCTTTCTTGGAAGGAGTACACAAATCCCTTTAGCTGTCTTTTGGAACGAGTTGTTGGCAGGGAGGGGGTGAGCATGGATACATGGCTTTGTTTCCAGAGATACATTCAAATAAGGATATTTGTCCAGATAATCAATACTGATTCATTGTGTACATTTCATTTTTAGAATAGGATCCCATCCCCAGAAAGTGTCTCCCAGCTGCCACTCATGTAGAGTAGCACACACTAGGTTATGCCAGCCATATTGTAGGATGCCGTAAATTACACAACAACAATGAAATCCATAGTTATGTCACATCTGTTTAGTAACACATTTTGGTCCTTTGAGGTAATATTATGTAGGATTTTATATCCAAAAGTCTTCCTGCAAGCCCCTGGAAAATGATGTCAGCATCAGTACAGTCCAGACAGTGAAGAAAAACTTGAAGGCTGGAAGGCATTTCTGGCTCAGGTGAAACCTCAGCCCTTCAAGTCATGCAAGTGTTCTGAGGAAGTTATTTACTTGCCTGATCTCCTCCCATTAGGATGCTTGTTCATAGCCTCATTCACTGAACCGGATTGCTTACAAGATTCAACCATTGTACACTAGGCACGACATCCTCCACGGTGGATGGTTGGAGATCAAAAAATTTTCATGATTTCTCTTCTACTCTGTGAGTTCATATATGTATTTGTCTCTGCCTTAAACCTCCTAAACCCAATGCTCCTAGTTTGCCCCCATGAACCCATTTACACTCACTCGCTAGGGATAATCTCCTTACTTCAGGCCACTCCTTTTATACAAAGTGGATGAGAGAAAATTCTGTTACAGCTTTGCTCCCTGCTCATCATTTACCTTTAGGCCTGCTCCTTGAGGCATTTTAGTACACAGATTTTCTTTTTCTTTACTACCATCAATCTGTTGGACCTGTCTATAAATTAATCTCTATTCTTCTCCAGTGTAAGACCCATTCCGCAATAAGAAATAGTGAAATAGTTTGCATATATATATATATATAAATAAATTTGGTTGTGTTAATTCTCTTTAGCTTTCAATCTTTCCATAGATTTAGGACACTTTGGCAGACATTGGTAAGAAAGGTAAGAAACTGTTTGAATGTGAACATGGGATTGTTAAATAGGAAGACCTTGATCAGCATAAAGAAAGCTCCGATGGATCCAGCCTTATGCTCCACAAATACTAGTTACAAGTCTAAAACTAAGACTGGGAGGTCAATATTACTACCCAAAATTACAAGAGGAAAATCATTCCAATCCCAATAGTTTAAGTCAATGTTGAGCTCAAATAATTACAAGTGACTAAATTGAGATTCAATCTGAAAACTTCCTGAATCTAAAAACCTATGATCCATGTACCACTCTATGCAATTTCTATGACTTAGAAGTACCTTCAATGATATTCTGGATATATACAAAGTGATCTACAGGCCGGGAGTTTGGCCTAGTGGTTAAAATGCTTGCCTAGCATGCATGAAGACCTGGGTTCGATTCCTCGGTACCACATACATAGAAAAAAGCCAGAAGTGGTGCTGAGGCTCAAGTGGTACAGCTCTAGCCTTGAGAAAGTCCAAGGAAAGTGCTAAGCCCCTGAGCTCAAGCCCAGGACTGGCAAAAAAAAAATGATCTACAAGAATGTTCTTTTGGCAGAATGTGAGAGTAGAATCATATTTTTTAAATATTTTTATTGTAATTAATAAAAGGGTTGCATGATATTTGCCATATAGAAGGTGCATTAATTCATATACATTGATACCCTTTCACATGTCTTGGTACCCTTTACTCTCCCCCCCAAAGTCCCCCTCCCCCATCTTGGTTTTCCCCCCTTCCCTATCAAATTTCAAATAACCGAATACAAATAAATTCAATATATCAGATAACAAAGTGAGGTACTGTAACAATATGAGATACCCAAGGGACAGCAAAGGAGATGAGAGATAACATAGTACATTAAGGACAACAATCATTTGTTATATGGCTTTTGTTTCAGTGTCCTGGAGGTCTTTTCAATTAGCTTCATACTATATGGCCTTATGTATCAAGGTTTTGCTCTATTGCAGATCTCTGCTAGTGGAGCCCAAGGTTTCTACTGATTATGACAAATGAGGGAAACCATTGAGCCTAAGTTCCTTTGAGTCTGGCTTACTTCACTTAATATGATTTTTTCTAAGTCTTTCCATTTCCTAACAAATGGGTCGATGTCGTTTTTTGACATTTTAAAGCATGTTATGATTCTGTGATTTCAGTATGTCCATAACATAGGAAAGCAATAGTCCCTTAGACTATTTTTCTTAGAACAGCTGGCTAAAGCCTCTACAATATCTTGATTCTGTTGTTCAAGCTTTCTTGTCTACTACATAAAACAGCAGGAATTCATATATTAATTCCTTCTACTTTGCAGTTTGCTCCATTTCTCACTGTTCATTTTTAAATTATTATTCCACTGAAAGTAGGATCTTGCCTTTTCTAACCTTCAATAAATTACATAGGAGGAAACCAACAAACCCTTTAGAACACCTGGACCTCAGTATAGAAAAATCCTTTAGCATGAAAAGTCCCAAAAGAAGGATCTTTAGGAGACACCGGAAAACAGTGGCTTGATTTGCTCTACAGTCTACTAAGAGTTGATGGCTGTGAAGAACTGAGATGGTTGTGGATTCCTGGTGAGAGAATTTCTGAACTTTAGTTTTTTAGCAGCTTCTCAAAAAGTGAAATATACACGTGGTGTAAGTCCACTCTTGGATAGGAATTTACATGTTAATATTTACTAACTTGCAATCACTAGCAACTTTGCTGACAACCAATGGAAACTGAAAAGTTATTAAAGATACTTTATAAAAGTTTAAAGAATTTAATGTATATCCTATGAAATTAAGAAAATGAGGGAGGTAGAGGTTGGGAGAGATGTCTGAGAATGTTGAAGGGATGACATTGATCAAGATGCATTTTATGCATAATTTGTTAAGTGGCAACTACTCTGCATAACTACTTAAAGATAATAATATAGTAAATATTTTTTAAAAAGTAAAGTCACTAGGGGAGGTCGGTGATCCTTAAATAGGAAAGGCATTTTAAAAACTTGCTAGATTGCTTTGCAGTGATCCAGAACAGTAAGACACTGAGAGGAGGTATTCATATTATAATTTCCTGGAGTTAACAATGTACCAAATTCAAAACAATGTGAATGCTAATTATAGGAAAGGTACAATTTATAATTATAGTCCTTCTAAATCTGGTATACCCTTTTTAAATTTGAATTAGAAACACATAGTTTCACATTGGATAAATTGCCAAGAACAGGAGCCAGAAACAGCTCAGTAGCTTCAAAAATCAGATGTTTTAATAAGTGAAACATGTTAAATAATAACTTATTCTAAGTACCTCATAATTAATAAGAGAATTAGGTAGTGTCCTTCAGATAGATGAAAGACATAAATGAAAAAATGATCATTATATGGTATTATTATACAGGATAGAATAAGAGCCAAGAAAAAATTTTATTAATAGCTTTTAATAGTGGATTTCAGATTCAGAGTTAGAATGATATCAAAATAGTGTGAGATACTTCAAGATGAACTAGAATGCTACAGAAGGCAGCAAAATTTAACACAGTATATTGAACTTGAAGTCTTCTAATCCCATCACTCTAGGGTTATCCCTAATGTAGAGAGGTGACCTTTTGCGTATACTGTATTCCTACCTCTAACCTGCTAAGGAAATAAATGGTAATTATAAGTAATTATAAGGATCAGGTCAAAAGGCTACATAATTATTTAGATACAAGTTCCAGACAGAAATAAATCCTGACTTCTTGCATTATTCCCTTATGTGTTTCTCAAAGCCTTCATATTCTTGAAAGATAGTACTGTTTAGGGAGTTTCTTTTAACACAAAGTTCTTAAGGATTCTAGAAATCTTTACCACTGGTACATAAGTCCAAAAAATCTTTTAATCTTCTTATAACAGTAAAATATGTATTAATGATTATAGAAGTTAAAAAACACTTCGTTGTAGTAATTATATCACAGAGATTTCTAGTAGTTTCATTCACCAAAATTTTGCTTTAATTAGATAAAAGGAAAAAAGGAGTAAGTAAAATGTGTGGCATATGGTTTGTGATTTGGATGTCTTTCAATATACTAGAGTAGACAATAAAATCTATAGTTACATTGCTACGCCATTCTGAGGAAATACTTTTCATAACCACAATTTTGGCAGGATATCATCCTGTTCTGGAGATCAGGAGTAAAACAAATGTTTATTGTTAGACTCTGTCTGGCCAAGAAAATTATCATGGCAGAAAGTATTCCCTTTCTGTAAACACTTTATTCGTGGCCTGAAAAACATTTTGCGCTATTTCCAGAAATGATGCTATGGACAAGTAAAACATTACTTAGAAACAACCATGTGGTCACAGATAGAAGACCATGAAGAAAACACAAACCAACACTGGATGGACAGTAAAGCAGTCCACTACCAAATGCATGAGATTTGCCTGTGGTTTAGAGCCATGGTGGTTATGCTTCATGGTGGGTTTGTTTATGATACTGATTTCAGAAGAGTGAAAAAATTGCAGCTAGAATTCTTGCATATAGTAGGTCTGGTAAATTTTATTTTAGGGAATATCTCTGTCTACTTATTTATCTATCTACTTCTAGTAAAAGAATGTAAAAGAATGCTTGAATCATGGAAACACTTTGTGGAAAAGCCAAGAAATGTTCATCATTCTTTCTATCATTAGAGAGAAACAAATTAAACATGTCTGGATGTTTTCATGAGCTTAAAGTTAAAACAGTGGAATTTTAACACTGGCTTTATATAGTTAATGATTACAAACTAGAGCTTTAACTGAACTTCTTAAAGTTGTGAAATTCCAGTTGTAAACCTTCTTTTTCATTTAATAAGCATGAGTGGAAATCTATAATACTGATTATGGAAATTTGTAAATCTGAGGATTTTTAAATAAACATCCTCTCATTTCTGCCTTAAAAATTGTACAGAACTACTAACAAGTAAAATTATTAGCCACCTTTCCAAACTCTGTATAGATTTCATTTAACCAATAAGAATTTTTAACATTGACATTCTTTTAAGTAAACGCATCTCAAACTGAAAGATTATTTAAACTTAGATAGTGGTGTTGATACTACTATAGAGCATTCTTGATGGGTGGATTACCCTTTAGAATTGATTTAAGTTTGGTCTGTATTGAAAGTGCCACATTGAACATGAGATGTTATGCATTTTAACATAAATATCTATAGCTATCTTCTGTAAAATTTGATTTAATGTTTCTGGACTTCAAGAGGTTTTAAAGGGAGATGACAGTTTAACATGGTCATCTAAGTGTTCCATGATTTCTGTTCAGAATTAATCCTTTCATCATTCTTTCCAGCCAACTTTCCTCCCACCCATCTATTTATTTCGTATTTCCCACTTTCTTTATTACACATGTACACTGAATATTCCATCTATATTTTCCCCTCCTTCACAATATACTCTGCAACCTAAAGAAACTTTTGCTGAAAAAAAGCTACTGTGTAGATTGTGTATATTTCTCAAATATCATTACCCTTCGATTTATAAATATTGGTGGGTTTATTTTGGCCAAGAAAGGAAGCAGAACATGAGATGAAAATAAGAAAAGTAATAAGAAGAACATAAGAAAATAATATGTACATAAAACACTGTCCAAATTTTGCCTGAGCTGATGAAATGTCTTTCATTGTGTGCCCATACTTTAACCAACAAAAGCATCTTTTCTTTTGTGCATGCCAATTTTCAATTGTATGTTAGGGCTGAGATTTCAAAGAAATAGAATTGAAAGAGTTCTGCTCCTAAAGGAACTTGTGTGAAGTAACAGCAAGAAAGTATGCATGTTGCTTCACGTACACATAAAAGAAAGATTTCTCATTTAACTAGATTGAAACACTGTGCATTTGTATTGCTTTGTCTCTGTTACATTTTAATGTGGATCATGCTCAGGTGTATTTTGGTTGGTAGCTGAAAAAAAATCATAGCCTTGTTGCAACAAAAGTAAATCTGAAGCCTGTCAAATATTGGTCCCAAGCAAAAATACCATTGCTAAAATCCAAGCTGTGCAGGGCTGCTCGTTATGGCATGTCCTCTGAATTGATTTCATTCTCCTGTTTCATGGAATTGTTTTCAATATACTGTTTACTGTTATTCCTATGCAGATTTCCAATATTGAAAAACTAGCTGCATAATTTAGTGTTGTTGATTTAGAATACATTTAAAGGAATGGCACTGCAATTGATATTATTAGGAACTTGCTTACAGAAAGTTTAGCCTGAAGAGTACAACTACGATTCCTTCAATTGCTTTCATGTTGAAAGGGGAAGCACATCAAAATTTGTTTGTGTCAATATATGCCTTTCAGAGCGTAAGGAAAATTTAGTTGCTAAAAGGCAACTTTATAAAACAAGTTACTGCTCTTTGCTAAAGCTTGCTTTGTTGTTTGACTGTGAATGTAATACAAAAAATATAATGCAGAAAAAATGTAATGTCAAGTTAGTGACAAGAAGTGAGAAAAGCAACTGGATTATGTCAAGAATATTGGATGTGCTGTTGATATGCTACACTATTTCTTTCTCTGAAAATGTGTATATTTTCATATGCATTCCACTAAGAAAGGAATACATTTGCTTCAACCTAATTATGTAAGAAGACTTCTTATTGGGCGTAAGTTCAACGAGCCATAGAAAAATAATGAAAAAGGAAGTCGATGTTTCCTATTGTGTTATATACAGTTCCCAAACCTATAAAGTGTTAGAGAGCTTATAGCACTTAAACATTCTTTTTTCAAAATGAAGTAAAAAAAATTAGGTAACTCTGTTTTATAGAACAAAAATTGGCAGGTCTGGGAGTTTAGCCTAGTGGTAGAGTGCTTGCCTAGCTTGCACAAAGACCCGCGTTCAATTCTTCAGTACCACAAACATAGAAAAAAAAGAAAGAAAGAAATTGGTGCATATGTCCAAAGATCACTTATCAGCCTTGTTCCCAAACTAGAGCATCTGGTGGAATCTTAGGCTAGTAAATATGAAATGTGAGTAAAATTACTAAGAACAGAAGACTACCTAACATGAAAGCAGATGAAAGATAAGGTGTATACAAAAATGAGAGACTCATAAAACACAATTTGCACTGGTCTCAGCACTCACTAGAACTGTAATGTACCCACACAAACCTTTGTTCTAGTGGCCTTCTAGCACTCAGGCACCAGGAAGTTTCCATTCTTGTCCCTATCTTTAGTGACAGTGCAATGTCAGGGGACAATTTTAAGAGGCTCCCATCTGAACCCACAGCTTTACAAGTCAAAGTTTCTTGCATTATCCTGTTTCCAGGAACTTTGAATGAGAACTAAACTCTGGAATAGCCAGTGCTGATCTGAAAGTTTCTCCAGTTACCCCTGAGGGCAACATGATGAATTAGATGGAAGGAGGAATAGGAAAGCTCCACACTGGGCAAAACCAATCGAAGTCCCAGGAAAAGAAGAGAGATCACTTCTGGTTTGAGATCATCAATTACAGAAACAAACTAAGAGACCTCCAAGGGAAGGGGATTAAGTGGTTCCAAATGACTATAAGCAGAAGTCAAATTGCAGGAAGTCAGAGACCTAAATGGATCATATGTTCCGTGCCTTAATGGGAGGCTAAGATCAATTTAACGGATCCAGGCCTGGAAAAAGAAAATTCAGGAGACTCCATCCAAACAGTGAAAGCTGGGCTTCTTTCCCTATATCACCCCCCCCACACACACACACCTTTATCTCAGCTATGGTGGGAAGGAAAACCAGAAGAAATGTAGTCTAGGCTTACCTAGACACACAGAAAGACCCTATAGCCAAAAAAAAAAAAAAAAAAAAGCCAGAGCATAGCCAGGTACCAGTGGTTCACATCTGTAAGCCTAGTTGCTTTAGAGTAGAGATTGTTGAGGTTGGCATTCCAGGCTATCTCTGACTGAAAAAAGTTCATGAGACCTCTTTCTCAGCAAAGACCTGGATGTGGTGCTACATTCCTGTTCTTCTCAATACCCAGAATTCCAACAGAGGTGCATTACATCCAGGCATGAATGAAAAAGACTTTATTTTAACAATAACAAGCAAATATTATGATGGATTGAGAGAGCAGAGGGAGAATAATGAAAGGGGTGACACGATCAAGATGCCTTCTACTCATAGATTGACATGCTGAATTGAAACCCTATGTTTAATTACTTCAAGCTAATTTAAACATTCTAACTACTAAAAAAATTGGTATCTTCAGCAGTTCTGAGAACTCAGAGCCCCTCATGTACCTTCTCTACTCCCATTGTCTGCCATGTTGGTTACATTCCAGTAGAATGGTCTCAAAAGCTGCAACCTCATTTTTTTCAGTGCTCTACTCCTAGTTGTTCAGCACTGAACTGCATCCCTCTTCTTGAGGAGACCTAAGAATCAGCTTGAACTGGCACTTGTGCACATATTGTAGAGCCATCACCACGGCTAGAGGATGTCTTCCCAGAGGAAGCAGGAACATAGCTTCTGTCATCCAAGAGTGAGAAGACAGAAACAAGAAGACAGACAGCCCAGGATGGTCCACCATAACTAATTTTGTGGTTCAGGCTAGGCAGGGGATGGACATGAGTGGAAAGAGAGCCAAGAATCCTTGAATAGAGAAAACTCAAGTGAATGAACATCAAAATAAACCCAACATCTTGAAAGAAAGGTTAACGTATGAAATATTAAGGTGAGGAAAGGGAACAAATAGGAAGATGATTTCAGGATTTCAGAGTTTCCAGACACTGCAAGGTGATGTGGGGTCTGGAGATAAGGCATAAGAGAAGGTCAAGAGAAAGGTTAGATGAGGCCAGGACAAACTATATCAACATGAGCCCTATACGTTAGCAAGGGAGATGGAAAGACATAGAAAGGGGAAGAAGCCTACAACAACAAAACTAGTCTATGTGATGCAAAACTGATCTATATGAGCAGTGATGATATGAAGGTAGTTGGTGCCAAAACTTGGGAAACTTAAATATACAGTAGAAATGAGGACAAAAAAATAGGCAAGTGTTGTTTTTTATGTAGCCCAAAGATGTGGAATTGGCAAAGAGTAGTACTTGTTACTATGTGTGTTACAACCCTTGGAAAAGTAAAACATTGCTACTATAACACTTCTTATTCTAATTTGCCAGGGAAAAGGTGAATTGGAGCCTCTGGATATATTTACACAAACATAGACCTGAAATTTCAGTGCTGGAGATAGATTCAAAAACTAACTCATTTCTCCAGAAATGAATAATTCTTACCTGTGTAATATTAAGGCCTCCAACATAACTGCTCAGAATTCTGTGAAATGAACAGTGGATTATCATCCTCAAATGCCTTGCTCTTTGGTTGAACTTGTAGTGATTTTCTTGGTCCTTTATTGCCTGAAAGAAAGGGGAGTGGACTGGTGAGTTGTTATAAGAATATTTACTCTGGGAAGTTCAACAACCACCAACCTGACCCACAGATTATATTAGATCTTCAGCATTTGCCTTTTTCTTCTAATAGGGACTTTCTTTTGCGAATACCAATATCGAATAATACATCTCTCAGCATGTCACCCAGATATAAATTGAAAGGCCATTCCATGTCAAGCTCTTCCCTTTAAGTAATGATCTGTTGGTTGAGATGGTCCTATACCCAGTCTTCAGAGATAATAGAAATTTACAGCACTGAGATATGCTGGTGTTATTTTATAAAGTCAAAGAAACACAGCAATGCGTAGCCAGTGTTACACAAGCCAGGTATCTTTCTCAAAAAATGCAATTTTCCAACCCATTAAAATGACTGCTAATATTGCACTGTATTTATATATGGTCTTCCTACAAAATAGATTAAAATGTTTTACTAACATTTTCTCATTAACTGTACTTGATAAAACACAGGGTGAGAGTTGTTATTGCTATTTTTTCCTATTTTACCAGTGGTTAATGTAAGGGCTGACTTGTGTGGCCATAAATCCAAGGTCATTTTGAGGACTGGTGAATACCCAGATTGTTTTTAATTCTTTTCCTCTTTGCTCTGTGCTCAGTGATAATGTGTCAATTCAGATTTTTAGTTTTTCCTATGGAGACAGTGTATTTAGTTCAGTGTTTTGTGCTGATGAGGTTATACACAAAATTGATGACAATACTATCCGAATCTGAGCTATTTGCCATTAATTAAATACTTTTCACAGCAATTATTAGTCATTTCTCTGATAGGCATTGAGGAAATTATTATGAAAAGTAAAAGAACTAAATCATTAATCCAGTGTGTAAAGTTTTGCTTTAAAAAAATCAGTGTGCAGGGGAAGGCACTTAAATGCTCTAGAATTATCTAGGACATAATTATTTTAATGTGTGGATCTTCGCCTTAACATGTGAACATGGTAATATTTCTAATAATAGTCACCACAGGCTCGTGCTTGTGACTGTTGACAGGTACCTGTTATCCTAACTACTGAGGATGGGTAAGATCCTGAGAATTGTGGTTTATAGCCAGCCTATACAGAAAATTCCATCTCTGAACAACTACCAAAAAGCAGGGTCATAGGCATAATTCTGGTGGTAGAGCATCAGGCATGAGCAAGCATGAATCCTGAAGTTCAAATTTCAGAATATAATTTTACTGAGAGTTACAAATAGCCTAAGTAAATTGGAGATTGTAATTATAGCTACAGTATTTTCCTTAAAATGTAGCACATTAAAACAACTGAATGAGTTCAATTACTGTTATGATTTCATTTTCTATTTCTTAAGGTTTACTTTTTTCAAGGATTCATCAGCTGCAACACTGCTATCTTACACCCTTTTTTCTCCTTATTGTGTTGTTACTTCATTCTACGTGGACCATAGGTAGACCATCTTTTTGAAACCTTTCCCGAGGCTACAAAATTATAATGTTTTTCTTCCACAGGACTACTCTGTCACTACATACAAGTGTTTTTATGATTATTTTCATCTTGAATGTCAAGTGTTTGTTTATACACCAGTCTTTGTGCTTAGACTATAGCCAGTTTAAAGGGGTGTAATTCATACTGCAGGGCCGGATCTAAGTAATACACAATAAATATGAACAATGGACTATTTAATCACTCCTTACTGGTTTCCCTGTGCCTTGCTACCCAATCCAGTTTGCTTCCTGAATGGAGTTATAGCTAAACAAATGAAACATGAATAAAGAAATGAATAAAGACACTCAATTGATCCTTACATGTATTGTAATACACGTCCATCTCTGTCAGGCAGGTCTCCTAGTAGAAGAGCATTGTAATGTCAAAGGTGCTCAGATATCACCACTCATGAACAGCATGTGATATGGAAACTTACCTAGCTGAACTTTGGCCATTCAAGGAATCCTTTGACCTCTACAGTTCACTTGTAAACTTGTAATGGTCGCAACATTTTTTCTGTTATTGGTGTTCATGGCTGTGCCCACTTACATTTACTGATTCTTAATAAGATGACTCCTGTAAATATCTCACAGTAATCAAATCCTGACTGCAAGATTAAAACCATCTTCTTTCCATTTTCCTTCCTACCTTCAGGCATAGGGAGAAACAAAAAATTCTACGTAGTTAAAGTCTTGCCATGTGTTAACAGCGATTAACATTATAATGTGGATTATTACATGCCAATATTTACCAAGTAAGTCATAAATAGCATTCTCATCTATCATCATCTAGAGAGAATATGTTTTTGCTCTTTTGTGCTGAAAATCTGTGTCTGTTGATATTCAAGTACATTATCATATTTGATTCAAAGTACATGTTATGTACTATTTCATCACATACATGAAGTAAAACATTATAAAATGTTCTGATACTAATGAGCATTAATGTTTTCTATATTTTTCTCTTAAAATATGTTGTAATTATTCATTCTGAAACTTTATATATGTTTGTCCCTGTTTGTTTTTTTTCCCTTTTGTGGGCCCATCATGGGATGAACTCAGGACCTGGGTGCTGCCCTGACCTTTTGTGCCCAAGGCTATTATTCTAGCATTTGAGCCCTAGTTTCATTTCCAGATTTTTGGTAGAGAATTGAAGATAAGAGTCTCAGGAACTTTCCTGCTCAGGTTGGTGTTAAACTATTATTCTCAGCTCTCTGTCTTCTGAGTAACTAGGAATATTGGCATCACCCACCTGTGCCCTGCTCAAACTTTATATCTCAAAATAAAAATTATATCTTCATTCTCTATGGTAGCTATTATAAAATTTGATTCAAGTAATTAGTTTTGTAGTTTCTGATTTGCTGTATTTTTGTAGTTTTAATTTGTCTTTTCTCTGTGTACAGTTGGATACTGCACTTCCTTAAATTTCTCATTGATATTCCTTCATTTGAAATTTAATGACTACATTTTTTATATTTATGCCTAAATGCTTAACATATTTGTTTATATTTTAGAATGCCAACAAAACTATGTTATATATCATAATGTATATTATATGTGCACCATATAATTTTATTATATAATACATTGTAGTACAAAATATTATATGTTATGGTATGTATTATAAGAAATACATTATATTAACTTATATAATACATAGTTAATATACCATAATATATAAAAATATACTATAATATGCAATATAAATACTTATATTACATGATAGGATATAGTATACAATTCATATATATATAAATTTTAATCATTCATCAGTAAAACTAATATGTCATTTCTACAGAAATTGGAAGATCTGGAAAAGTTACTTTCCTGCATGAATTGATTTGTGTGTGTGTGTGTGTGTGTGTGTGTTTATTACTGCTGTATCGTCTCCTTAAGCATGATTCTGATCTGTTTCTCATTGAACTGGCTATAGTAAAATTCTTATGCTGAAAACAGAAGGTCCAGTGTATGTTTTCAAGTTATAGAAAATAGCTGTGTGTTCATACAAAATGCAGTAATTATATTTTTATTTATTTTTATTTTTTGCCAGTTATGGGGCTTGAACTCAGGGCCTGAGCATGGTCCTTGGACTTTTCTCAAGGCTAGAGCTCTACCACTTTAGCCACAGCACCACTTTCAGCTTTTTTCTATGTATGTGGTACCAAGGAATTGAACCCGGGTCTTCCTGCATGCTAGGCAAGCATTCTACCATTAGGCCAAATTACTTGGGGCCCAGGAATTATATTTTTTAAATACAGGAGTATAAAGTTTTGGTTATTTATCGAATTTTCAAATCTGATTCTTGGCAAAATTTTACAGATGACAATGTCTTCTCTTTTTCATCCTTATTTGATCATGCATATATAATTTCTGTCTTTTCTCTTATCTATTTAAAAAATTAAGGCACTAGGGGCCAGGAGTTTGCCCTAGTGGTAGAGTGCTTGCCTAGCATGCAAGAAGACCTGGGTTCAAAGCCAGCCTGGGAACTAAAGACCTTGAGACTCTTATCTACAATTAAACACTAGAAAAACCTGAATTGGCACTGTGACTTGGGGGTCACTTGGCAGCCTTGAGCTGAAGAGCTCAGGGACAGCACCCAGGTCCAGAGTCCAAGCCCAAGATGGACCAGAAAAAAAAGAGAGATTTAATTCAAACAATATTAAATAACCAAGAATATAATTATTTAACTTTGTATATTGATTTTCTACCCACATTGCTTGATGAAATATAAAATACTAAAACATTGAATATTTCATAAATATGATATAAAAATAAAATGTATTTTTTCATATACTTGGATATATTTTTGCAAATGTGAAATTGAAAAATCTATTGCTTAGTATTTTATTATATTTATCATTCTTTTTCTATGCAGTTTCTCTACTGACATGAAAAAAGTGCCCCATTTTTGTATTATTTTTCTAACAAAGGAAAAGTGGGCAGAAAGAATTTTGGTTCTCATTCACTAGTGAGCAGATCAATGTCATTCTGTGTTTAGAGGTCTTGAATTTATCTTCTCATCTGCATAAAGTGATCTTGCATTGACTCAAGTTATTATTTGTCTTCCTTCAATACAAGGTATATTAAATAGTATATAAATAAACATGTCAGGTAAGACCTATTTATTGTCACAAGAAATTCATTTTGTAGACAGCTTGTCAGACTGGAAAATTAACATCTTTTCCAAACACTTTTTCTTCCCCACAGGTTGATACATTTAAGACAAATATATAGCATAGCCCAGTGTTACTAAAGGTATAAATGCACTCCTGCACATGAGACTTAATGAAATGTACTAGAATAAATTTCAGTTTGTCCCAATGTGTAAATGTTTATAACAATGTAATGTTTTCTCATAACTTTCACTGAATCTTAATCACCTTTTTTTCTTAATCACTTTATAAGGTACTTTCATGCTGTTCTTTATTATCCAATTGAAAAATATTTATTGACTTCATGAAAGCCACAAAGGGATGGAGAGTTTTAAAGAGCTGTTTAACACACTTTTCATTCATTTATCTGTTCAATTTTATTCCCTGGGAATGCAGTAGAAAGAAAAGACATGTCTCAAAGAAGTAATACAGCCTATTTGGGGTGACATTTTTGGGAATATAATCCAATATTTTGAAAAAATAGTTAACAAATTATACATCTTCCCAGAGTTGAGTAGAATTGTAACAAGCAATGATGTGAAAGTGAAAATAATGACAAAGTGAAAATTTTAAAAATGTTGTCATTAGTTCCTCAAAACACTGAACAAAGAGCTCCAGCAATTCCACTACTTGGCACTTACTCAATCATCCAGAAACAAGGACATACTAAAGCCACTAGCACAATGATATTCTTTGCAGCACCATTTGCAAAGATATGGAACCAACCCAGATGCTCCTCAGTTGATGAGTGGATCAACAAGATGTGGTATTTATACACAATGGAATTCTATGCTGCTGTCAGAAAGAATGACATTGCCCCATTTACAAGGAAATGGAAAGACTTAGAAAAGATCATATTAAGTGAAGTAAGCCATACTCAAAGCCATAGGCTCAATGGTTTCCCTCATCTGTCCTAATCAGTAGTAACCTTGGGCTCTCCTAGCAGAGATTTAGAATAGAGCAAAACCTAGATACTTAAGGCCATATAGAATGACGCTAAATGAAAGGATAACCAGGATATAGAAACAAAAGCCATATAATGAGTTATTGTTTTCCTTAATGTACTATGTTATCTTCTCATCTCTTTCGCTTTCCCTTGGTTACCTCATATTGTTACAGTATTTCACCTTATTATCTGATATATTGTATATGTGCTTATTTGGTTATTTGAAATAGGATAGGGAAGGGGGGAAAAACAAGATGAGGGGTGGGAGTGGGGGGAGGGAAATGGGGACTAAAACATGAGAAAGGGTATCACTGTTTGTGAAGTAATACACCTTCTATCTGGTGAATATAAGGTAGCCCTTCTATTAATTACAATAAAAAATATATGGAAAAAGGTTGTCATTATAGCAATTTGAAAGATAATCAAAATTGGATAGGCAAAATATAAATTTGGGGGGAAATGCAGTCATACTATTTAATGCATGCCCTATGAAACCAGGAAATTTAAAGGGAGAGACTGGTCTGGGAAAAGTGAGTAAGAAAGAATCAAGATGCATTATACGTATAAACTGATATGTGGAATGTTAACCCTTTTATACAACTACTTAAAAATAATAAAAATTCAATTACATTTCAAATATTAAAGCACAAGTAAAATATAGAAATACTACCTATCCCACATTTAATTGGATAATAATAACAAGAAAACAGTAAGTACATCAAAATTGTTTTTTAAAACCTAAGAGTGTTTAAGTTATTTGATCAGAGACTGGGTTGTTATTGTTAGGAGTTAAGAATTTAAATAGTTATAATTTTGTAATTAATAATTTACATCAGTTTATAGAGTCTATATTCATACCTTTACACAGAAAATTTCACCAAACTTAAGAAGAGGCAGAACTAATTTCATATCAGAGAAAAATCAAAAGTACAATGTGGTAAGCCAACAAGGCAATGGCAGCTCACAAATTTCAGTGATCCTCATTTCCTAGAAAACTCAAATATTCTGTACTGTACGATAACTGAAGACATTTTGGTTTTTATAGTAGTTTGGAGAAGGGAAGGGAAAATAATCAATCTCCAGTAGAAAGTCATGGAAAGAACTAAATTTTCTTTTTCTCTGATCTACCACCACTTGATTAAAATTAAGCTTCAGATTTAACTTTGCTCCATTCCTCCCACACCCAAATTCATACAACCTTCTCCATGGAATACATTTGCTTAAAAGTATTGTAAAGCTGTCTCCCCTTTGAGCACCACATTCCAATTTTGATTTTGTTTATGATTTTCATTTCAAGCAAAAAATGAACCCACTTTTCAAAGAGGACTCAATTGATAAAGTGGACAGAGTAGATTGGACTTTTAAGCCAAGAACATGCTCAAAGGAGTCTGAGTTTCTGGACTCCCTAAATTCTTATCCCCTACCTGTAAAGATGTATGTGTTTTTCATTTTATTAAGCGAATCTGCTTTTCACCATTGATGAACTATTTCTAGCTTTCTTCATATTAAGTAAGAAGAAGCAGAGATAAGAGATTACTACAATGCCTCACTTAGAGGTAAAAATCTCTATCAGAATCTTCAGTGACAAATAACCACTCTTAGATTGGTTATTACTTATTATTCCCAAGTATTTTATATATTATCCAATATCCTAGTGGTAGAGAGAGAATTAACACCAATGTTTTCATTTTAGATAGGAAAATAGGATGGAAAGAATGACAACACTCAAAATACATAGCCTGCATAACCTAACTTCCAGAATTGAATTCCCTTTGTACAACTATTTAATAAAATAATATTTTTAAATGAATGTCTTTCTGAATGTGCTAAGTTAAAAAAATATTTTTTTTGTTTTGTTCTGAAAAGTCAAAGAAAATATACCAGAGGTATGGCTGAGTGATAAGGCTGTCAACCTAACAACCATTAGTCTTTGAGTTCAATCTCCAATATCATACACACACACACACACACACACACACACACACACACACACACACACACAAATTCAATTTGTTTGCCAGACCCTGATTACTGGCTAATCATGTCTAGAGACTGAAACCTGTAGAATCACACACTGAACTCACCAGAACAACAACAACAAAAACGCTAAATGATTCCATTTCAGTCTGGCTCAAGCATTAGAGTACCTGCCATGAGCAGAAAGACACACACACACAAATATAAACACACATATAAAATGATATTTTGAAAGCCCTCCATAGTTCCATAAATTGGCAATCTTTGCATTGATTTTCTTAACTTCTCTCCCACTCTCATCAAATAACTTGCTAGATTTCAACATATCTTGTGTTGTTGTTTGAACTGTCTTTATCCGAGAAGCTTATTTCTCTCAGTCTCTATTCCAAAATGTTAATTCATTTATGAAAATTTGCTTGTGAAATAAATGTAAGGCCTTTATGCATATCTATACATTTAATAACATTTGTAAGTACAGTTGCTTAACAACAAACTTTCATTCATTCAAAATTTCATTCATTCTTATGCTTAGTCCACTCTTGTCAAATACAAATTATATGCTACATAATTGAACCAAATGCTGTGTATTGTCCCTGAATCTGGGTAGCCTACCATTACACAAGTAGATCAGTTGCAAATACAATGCAAATTATTGCTTAAGCAGCCTGAGAAAAGGACTTCTTAAATTGGCTTCAGGGAATTTCAAAGCCTTTTTTGAGGAAACACTGCATGAGGTAGATTAAAGAATGAATAGAAGATGCTCTACAGAAAAGTGGTGGGAGGATGGCACAGGCAGAGAAACATAAAAAAGCCAAAACAGACTGCATGACTACTGTTATGCCTGATTGCTGCTACCTAAGCTTGCTATGATAAGAAATTTCAGTAATGCATCATGCAGAGCAGTACCCATTGAGATTAGATATGTAGGGCATGGTTTCAACCAACCATTTATAGAAAGAATGTCATTACTGGCATGAAGAAGATGGATTGGAGAGGGCAAGGCTGTGCAGGAGAGACAGAGCTGGGATAATCATTAATGATTCAAATGAATAATGAGAGGCCAGAAGTACCCAGACAGTGGTAATGTAGATAGAGAAGGCAAAGCTGTGACCAAATATGACATTTAGTTAAAAAGCAATAAGAGCATGACTTAGAGCAAAATTATGAGATGAAAAAATTAAAAAGAATGGAGAGTTAATATGGCTGTCAGGATCATTGTAGAGGTGTCCTTGCCATAAAATGACATAACAAAAATCAAGAGACTCGCCCCAGTGGAGAGAGGCCATACATGGACTTCCAAGTTTTAAATGCTACAATTGATACCTGGCAAAAAAAAAAAAAGTTTTAAAAGGTGCTGACTCAGCCACGTGCTGGTGGCTCATGCCTGTAATCCTAGTTACTTGGTTGTCTAAAATCTAGGGGATCATACTTAGAAGCCAGCCCAGTCAGAAAAATCCATGACACATTTATCTCCAATTTACCACTAGAAAACCAGAAGTGGTGCTGTGGTTCAAAGCAGTAGAGCACTAGCCCTGAGAAAAAGACTACAGGAATAATGCCCAGGCCCTAAATTCAAGCCCCATGACCCAGGGGAACAGAGTTTGGGTATTTGGGGAGTTGGGGAGGGAAGGTTCTGACCCTAAAGACTATGTTTGATGTTTAAAAAGAAAGGTTATAATTCTATAGATATGAGAAAATACATCAGAAACCTGTAAATTGGAGGTCACTGCTGCACAAAATAGGTGAGAAAGTAAGGCATGACCGATACAATATATAAGGAAGTAAAAAAGTCTTAGATTCAATACTTAGAGCCACTTAAAAATCATTAGGTTAGGAAAAAGTACAATAAGCAGTAGGCAAAGAATAAATGTGGGCCAAGAGAAACTGAAGAATTGAGGGCAAGAGTTTCAAGAGAAATAGTGACTTTTTGTTACATTTATCCCAAGAAAGAAAAGTATACAGGAAAACTAACATACACAATAAATCAAAACATATCCTAAATGGTCAGATATATGCATAATGAAAGTAAGTTCCATGAAGTAGTGGGATAGACTATAGGTAGAATATCTTCCTAATTTTTTAAAACTTTTACTGAGTAATTTTGTTAATCCTAATGGCATATCTTGAAACTATAGAATAAATTATATCATCTCCCAAGTTCCTAGAGGAGGCAAGATTCATAACAAACTAACTTGTTGGCTGTGTCTCTAGAAAGTAATTATAAGTAAATGAGGTCATAGTGAAGGGCCTTACCCAATAGTCTTATAATAAAATGAGACAGACTGGCAGAGACACAGAAGCAGAGATACTATCTCTAAGGACTCATGAGAAAAGGTCATATAAGCTGACAGAGATCATGGACACTAGCACTTCAAAACAAAAAACATCTCAGGATAAAAATCTCTTAAGGGTATCTTCTTTATTTAAACTCAATGGTTGGCCTCAAGGACTTTGAGTAATAAAGTTCTCTTGTTTGAACTGACCCATCCATATAGTATTTAGTTGTGGTCTTCCAAGCTAATACACTCAAGGTTCTGCTGTGGCTCCTAGAACTAAATTTTGTTTTTTAAATAAGTCAAGTCTTTGAAAGGATCTCTAGGCTATGGAAACAAGAACTTTATCTTGTGTGATTGTTGTTTTAATGTACTGTTACTTCTCTTTTTTAGCCCTTTGGTTCTTTTGTTACTGTATCTGACTTTGTTACCTTGTATATTGTATACACATTTATTTGAAATAGGAAAGGGAAGGGGGGAAAAACAAGATAATTGAGAAGGAGTGGGGAGAGAGAAATGTGCACAAAAACATGAGAAGAAGTATCAATGTGTGAGAAGTAATGTACCTAGTACCTGGCAAAGGTAACTGTAACCCCTCTATACATTACCCCAACAATAAAAATAACAAAAAGCATAGTGAAACCTTAAAAAATTAGTCTTATTTTGAACATATGTATACTAATCAAAAGAAAAAAATATGCAATAGCCTAAATTGGAAGTTCATCTAAAAATGTATTTCCCTGTCTATAAACACATGCATCCTTGCCTCATCCCCAATTTTAGAGAAAATAGTTTAACTTTTCACTATTAAGTATAATGCTGATTGTAAGTCGCAATATGGTCTTTTATATTGAGCAATGTTCTCTGGGTTCTTAGCTTCTTCAGATCTTTCATCATAAAGGGCTTCTTCAGATCTTTCATCATAAAGGGGTGTTGAGTCTTCTCAATCATTTTTTTTCTGCATCTATTGAGATTGTCATTTGGGTCTTATCTTGTTTCCATTGATTAGTTGAATTACATTAATTTCTCTTATACAGAAAGAAATCCTACTAGATCATAGTGTACAATTTTTTGTTGTTGAATTCAGTTGGTCAGGATATTCTTGATAAGTTTTGCATTGATGTTCATAAAGGAAATGGGTCTATATTTTTCTTTCTTTGATGAGTCCGAGTCTGGTTTCAGGATAAATGTTATGCTGGCTTCAAAGAATGGGTTTGATAGTGATTTTTTTCCTTTCAATTTCATTGAAGCGTTTGAGGAGTATTTGAGTGAGTTCTCCTTTAAAGGCATTATAAATTCAGCTGTGAATCCATCTGGTCTTGGGCTTTCCATGGATGGGAGGTATTTAATTGTATAATATGCCTCATTTATGGCAGGTAGAATGTGCCTATAAATATCCATATAAACACCACACTGGATGGTAAAAGACAAAAAATTATATTTGCACATGATAAATTATTCACATCTTCACACAGTAAGACTAAAGGAGGAGGGATAGTCTTGGGAGAGAATCACAAAGGCTCAATATGTGACCATAACCATATACAATGATGTTTATCAAAATGACTTTCAAGAAATGGAAATAAGAACATCTTTGTTGTTTTGCTTTTGGATTCGTTGTGTCATTTCTCCTTTGTCTCTGTCTTTTGTTTATGTGCCTTTTGTTCTATATGTAAGTTTATCTGCTTGGGGGAGAGATGGGGAAGCACAGAATGGTCAGACTTAAGGTGAACAAATGGAGCAGTGATGCTCAGTAGATACTGTACAACTTGTGGGGGAAGGGCTCATCAGGGACAAACTGGGAGAAAAGATGTGACACTATTCAAAAAGAAATGTACTCATTACCTGACTCATAACTGTAACTCCTCTGTTACATCTTATATTCCAGAGGAAAAAAAATAGAGGTTCTGTAACTATTACACTGCAGCACATACATTTTGGTTTTACAGCAAGAGAAAAGACCGAATCTCCAGGCCTAATACATCAAGAGTTAATGTGAATCTCAAGTGTTTTTTGTTTTTCCTAGATGAAAATGAAATGCTTTAAATTCCTGCACTGAGAATTCAAACCCTCAGGGATAGGAGAAAGTCAGAGGCTCAGCTGGAGGAGATAGTAGGGATGACTTCCTAAGTAATTTGGACAAAGAAGAAGCAACAAAGGAGCTAATGCAATTGCAGTTGTTGTCTATTATGGACAGCAACTGTCTTTGGCTCACTGATGAACTTTGGCTCCTAGAAGCAGACAAAAAAGAAATGCCTTCTCCTAACCGAATTACACAACATTCATCTCTGGCACCAGGACAGCTTAAAATTCAAGACCTGGCAATGACAATCAACTGTACAGTTCACAGAGATTTTCCCTTGAGCCATCTGGAGCCTTTCTACCACTTTCAACACGGTACTTGCTGTTAGTGTTTTATGCCTCTGTACTAGAATAGACTATCACTGACTATGGACCTGAATGAGATAAATAATTAATTCTAAACTCAGCCAGAAGCCACTACTGCTGGCTTCAGTTGACAAAAAGCAACTATTACCCTTATTCCAGGGCTGAATACACAGTCCAGGAAAAGCTCTGGTGTATTACAATATGTGTGAATGATTGTCTTTTAATAGAGCTTCTTACCTTGTTTGCCCCCAAGAAATCTTCATAATCAGAAGCAAAGAGAGAAAGTTCGCCATTCTCTATTGCCCCCCCCCCTCTCTCTCTCCCGTTCTCTCTCTTTTCCTACCATTATCAGGATCTATTCTGGCTATGTTACATATTTGCTATTATTAAAATAAGTAGATCAGTTTTAGATGTATTAAATGTTTGACAGTTAAGATATAGCACTTGTTTCCTAAAGACTGGTTTAAAAGTTTAGATCTTTGTGCTTAACCACAGGTATCTCTTACATTCACAGTCTGATAAAAGGAGCAGAGTAAAACACACAAAGTACCCAAGAAACATTTTACTTTAAACTTGAAAATAAAGTATTCATTGACTGTTCTTTCCTTGACCATACGATACATGCTAATAATGCTAATAACCAAATACTAGTCTGTTGGTTGATGTGCATAATCTCTCAACTAAAGATGAAATTACTTTATCTGAAGAGATCAAAATCATATGGAAATACCTATACCAGCATTATTTCTTTGGTTCCCTAATTATTTTGCAGCAATGATCTTAATTAAACGAAAGCAAAAACTTACTGAGGACTAATGCAGGCAGAAAGCCCATGAGACTCTAATCTTCAATTTACCACGAAAAGTTGTTAAGTAGAGCTATAGCTCAAGTGGTTGAGTTCTGTAGCCTTCAAAAGATAAACTCAGGGATAGTGCGCAAGTCCAGAGTTCAAGCCCTAGGACTAACACAAAAACTGATTAATTAATTTGAGAAAATACTCCCGACAACTGACTAAAAAATATACAGGCTTGAATAATGCAAAGAAATGTATTTTTAGTTCATATAGAAATTGCATTATAATTGAATTTTCATTTAATTATACTAACTCATTGAGAAATAAATCACTGATTGTCATCCTCACTGACTAGGTAACATAAAAACCCATGGGAACGGGTAACAATGTTCAAGAACTCATTACCTTTTTTTTGTGGGTCAATGGGATTGAACTAGGCCTGGGCATTGTCCCCCAGCTCTTCAGCTCAAGGCTACTGTCCTACCCTTGAGCCAAGCCCCACTTCCCACTTTCTAGAGGTTAATTGGAGATAAGAATCTCAGGTCCTTTTGTGGCTGGGATGGCTATGAACCTTAGTCCTCTGATCTCAGCCTCCTGAGTAGCTAGGATTACAGATGTGAGCCACAGCACCTGGCTCTCATTACCTTATATATGTAGCTATAATCCCTCTACACATCACTCTGACAATCAAATTAAAAAAATATAAGTACTAGGGCTTGAACGAAGGGCCCTGCTCTGCATCTTGCTCAGCCACTTGAATCACAGGCTCTATTTGTGGCTTTTTGGTGGCTAATAAGAAATAAGAGTCTCGGGCATTTTTCTGGCCTGGCTGGCTTTGAACTAAGATTCTCAGATCTCTGACTCCTAAGAAGCTAGGATTACCAGCATCTGGCTTAGAAATATTCTGTTGCTACACTCAGACACTCTCTTCTGTCTCTCTTCTATGTAACTTAGTAGACTTAACATAAGTGCACACCTCAACATTTTTTCCCTAGGTAACTAAATCTAATTAACTAGTTTCTCCATCCAGAAAAAAAAATTGTTCCCAAATCCCCCAAAGTCTCTCTTGTTCCCTTCTACTCATGTCTGCCTCCTGGCTAAAGAAGTCACCACCTTGAAACCTGCGAGTTATTGCTGCGCTACTTTACAAGATAAATATTTTAATATTCTTTCACCCTTGGATTGTTGCCAGAATTTATAAAATGTTCAGAAGAGCCAATTAATAGTATGCATTTTATCAAAGAAAAAAATGATTGTTTTAGCCAGGTGCAGATGACTCAAGCCTACAATCCTAGCTATTCAGGAGATTGAGAATTTAGTTATCACAATTCAAAGCCAGCCTGGGCAAGAAAAACTTTACAGCTCTCATATTTAGCTAACCGCCACAAAAGGCCAAAAGTAGAGCTGTGACTCAAGTGGTTGAGTACCAGCCTTGAACCAAAAAGCTCTGGGACAGCATCTGAGTCCTGGGTTCAAGTGCCAAGCCCACCACACACACACACACACACACACACACACACACCTTTTAGAAAACTAATGATTTTTGTCACCTTTAGATTATAAATTATCATTAAAAATAGCCCAGTTGACATATGAGGTAAACATGTGTGATGATCTATCTTAAACTTAAAAGCAATTTCACAAATGTGTCATTACTTTTTTGCCAGGAATCTCAGAATAGTGTACATACTTCTCAATTTGGTTTAGTTGAACTAAAATATCAATAGGGATTAAGTATGATTTTCTTTCCAAATCTTATCACTTTCTACAAGTTGTAAAAGAGTTCCATACCAGATAATATGTCCTGTTAAAGAATCTGTAGACGTTGTTCATATGTATTTGTTGCACCAAAATTTGGTACATTTCTCATCTACAAACAACATTAACTTGAACACAGCAGACTAAATAGATTACATGTCATTGGATTAAATAGACACATTGATTGAATTTAAGAAATATAACCATATTAAAGAGAATGTATCTCGAGGAGATGAACCTGCCATCAGGTTAAAGTAGTTTACTACTTTACCAAAAGGGCATGAGAGCAACATTAAGAATCCTATTTCATTTATCACCATTTCATGGAATTGATTTTCCATCTTTAGTAAAGAGGAAATTTTGTAACTGAGCCACCAGAAGACAACATGACTTCAGTCTAAGCATTCTAAAGAAAAAGAAAAGAAAAGAAAGGAGGTTGAATTTTCTCCAAGGTGAATGAGAAGTTGGTAGATTGAATACCATTTTATATAAATTTAATGAGTTCGTGCTTTCCATTCTGTGACTATAATTAAATACATATCATAAGATGTCTTAATATTCAAAAATACACTTCCCTCATACATTAAATTTCTCTATATTATGTGATATTACAACATACTGACTTTACACAAGTAAACATTTTCAGTCAAATATAATACATAAGTGCTACATCTATAACAAATGCCAAAAGGATCGGCTACTTGATTCTAAAGGCATGAAATGGGGAAAATACATAATAAGCAAACTGAAAAACATAGCATATCAAGTTTAACACAATCCATGCAGAAAGTGACACTTTCAAGTTTTTATTTCTGCATATGAAACTCCAATATGAAATTGTATTGGAAAGCCAGAAAGAACAAATTAGTACATAATTTTGATAACCATATTATTGCTTCATTAGAGTTGCTGTTATATTGCTGAGGGAAAATATCTGACAATCTGCACAATGTGAGGTACATTGTGACTCATAATTATGTAAAATGCTTTTAGGTTAGTAGAGTCAATGAAAGTTTATGCACATTCAGCCTAAATAGTAATAATGCTCACTGCCCTAACAAGAGACCCATATCAGTGATAATTTGAGGCCATCATAAAACCCTTAGTAATTTTTGAAGGTATATCCATTTATTTTATGTGCTGGACCCTGTACAAGACATGCATCTATGCTGATTACGCCACTATGCAATATAACTTGTTCTCTCTTAGACATGTATATTCAATGGATACTTGACTCATCATCTTCCCTTAAGAATATTGGAAAAGACACTTGTGCTGGGATTCTCCAGAGTCACAGTGTTTATGCTACATATCTCACTTTTCTGTGTTACTTAGGGTTGTAAATATTTTTTTGTCAGCAATACCTATTTTTCCATGTGTCTTCAGGGTCATCTTCCTTCATAGTAATTTACTTTCAAGCAAAAATCCCAGAGAAGCTCCTATATTTAGGAGAAAGAAATTTTCCTTAATTTAGACTTGTTGTTTCAATTTAGAAGTCTATTACTTTATAGCCAAGAATGATATTCTGTTCATAGTAGAAGAATTAAAAATTTATAATAAAATGGTTGCAGAGTGTCAAAAATATTTGAGATCAAAATGTCATCTAGAATTTGACCAAGTAAAACATTGCTTAAGATACTAATTTCTTTGCATTAAATTTTGCTTCAAAATTTCTTTGCATTATTCCATTACTTGGCATTTACCCAATCGGCCAGAAACAAGGACACATTAAATCCACTAGCACAACAAATGTCATTGCAGCACTATTTACCATAGCAAACATATGGAACCAACCCAGATGCCCCTCAGTTGATGAGTGGATCAACAAGATGTGGTATTTATACACATTGGAATTCTATGCTGCTGTCACAAAGAATGACATTGCCCCATTTGTAAGGAAATGGAAAGACTTAGAAAAGATCATATTAAGTGAAGTAATTCAGACTCAAAGGAACATAGGTGCAATAGTTTCTCTCGTTTGTCATAATCAGTAGAAACCTTGAGCTCTCCTAGCAGAGATTTACAAAGAACAAAGCCTAGATACTTAAGGCCATATAGAATGACACCAAATGAAAGGACCTCCAGGATATAGAAACAAAAGCCATATAATGAGTGATTGTTGTCCATAATGTACTATGTTATCTCTCATCTCTTTTGCTGTCCCTTGGTTATCTCATATTGTTACAGTATTTCACCTGGTTATCTGATATATTGTATATATGCGTATTTTGTTATTTGAAGTTAGATAGGGAAGGGAGGAAAACAAGTTGAGGGGCGGGAGTGGGGGGAGGGAAATGGGGATCAAGACATGAGAAAGGGTATCAATGTATGTGAAGGTAATGTACCATCTGTCTGGTGAATATAATATAACCCTTCTATTAATTATAATAAAAATATATGAAAAAAATTCTTTGCATTAGAATTTTCCATTAAGAGTACCCTCTATATCAGTTTTTCTGAAGTTATAATTCATAAAAGGTTCTAAGGCTTATCATTAATAAAGAAATCAGGAACAAAATTCCATTCTCAATAGCAAATACAAAAATGAAACACCTAACATCTAGTAATAAATTCAACTAAAATGAAAAATTTCTACAATGAAAACTATAAAATATTGAAAAAACTGAAGACATCAAGAGGTGGGGATTTCACACACTTAGTGGCAGAATCAATATTGTGAAAACAACTTTTCTACCCAAATGTCAAGAATTTAAGGTGAATATAAAGCAACAACAATGAGAGCCACATTATTTTTTTCTATCTATTTGTCAGTTGAAGGACATCCATTGACTATTATTGCTGCTACAGTGAACATAATTAAGCAAGTGTCTCTAATTGTATCCTGACTACATTCCTTCAGATATATGCTGAAAGGTCATATTGCCAGATTATATAATATCATTAGTTTTATTTTGAAAAACCTCCAAACTGCTTTCCATAATGGACACACAAACATGATGTATAGCATATACACAACAGAGTATTATGCAAAAACAGAACTTGTGATGCTTGCAAATAAATGAGTGAAACTGGAGTGAAGAAATCCAAGTTCAAGACAAATTGCATAAAATTTCTCTCATGTAGAATCTAGACCTAATATATGTACAGAAATATACACATGTCCATATAAAGACAAAGGGAGCCAGGCATGGTGGCTCATGCCTGTAATCCTAGCTATTCAGGAGGCTGAAATCTGAGGATCAAGGTTCAAAGCCAGCCCAGGCACTAAAGAATGTGAGACTCTTATCTCCAATTAACCACTAGAAAACCAGAAGTGGGGCTGTGGCTCAAGGGTAAGGCAGTAGCCTTGAGTTGAAGAGCTGAGGGACAGTGCCCAGGCCCAGATTTCAAGCCACATGACCCATGAAAAAGAAAAAAAAAAAGAAAAAATACAAAGGGGAGATGAGAAAGAGTGAGAGTGCTGTTAAAAATAAAGGCAGACCGCAGAAAAGCAATGATGAAGAAGGTTCAACTCTAACCCCCGGTATCATGAAAATAAAAAGTGTTTAATGAAACAACGATTGATTCGTGATTTCTGTGGGCAAGATTCTGAACTACATAGTCATTGTGGATTTGACCATAAGTACACTCGATGTTGGACCTGCCCTTAAGATATTAATTCAAAAAGAAGCAAGGTTCCTTGTATTTACATACTACTTTATTGAGTGGCAAGTCCTTTGCATAACTACTTAAAGATCAAAATAAAATTAAAAAATGAAAGCTGGTGAAGTGTCACACGTTGTTATAAAGTGTTACTACAATCAAAAATTGAGAGAAAAATAGAACATCCAGAAGGACATCAGGAGAAAACATCGTAAATAAAAGCTAATGCCAGGTGATAATGTCTTGATATGAAATGGCCCCATTTGAATGTTTGGCTCCAGTGAGTAAAACTACTTTGGAGATAGTGGAAATGTTAGAGGGATGTAAGTTGCAAGAATCTTACTTAGAAATTTATACACACTTGTTCACTCCTTTGTCTCTGTTTCCTGTCTGTCATTAGATGAACAGCCTCTTCTGCTTACTATTATGAGTACCTAGGGCCAACCCAGGAAGTGAAGTTTCAGAGAATGTGAAACTGCAATCCATCTCTTTCACATTTTTCTTGCTGGTATTTTGGTCATAAGTAAGAGAAAAAAAAGGTAACATGGAAAGCAAGAGAAAATTATATAAAATGATAAAATTTAAACAATATGGGAAGAGAAAACCCATTTCCTATATTAGCTACATAAAATGTGGAAATTCAAAAATAAAGAAACATTACTGAGACACAGAATTTGGGTGGAAAAACATATTACACAGATTGCATGAGAACTGTTGCTGACAAGAAGGAGGGAAGGAGGGAGATAGAAAGGGAAAGATATAGAGAAAGAAATTATGCGAGGACAAAGCATTCATAACGTGGTGATTATTATTACTGTTCCTGTTGTGTTTTTTTGTTATCCTGATTTCCTGCTGTCTATCTCACTGAAACACACTGATCTTATCCCCATTTCTCGACTCCATCTTTTTTTTTTCCATTTCACTTTACTAGCAGTGTGTCCTTAGTGATTTCTCATCTGGTCACAAAATGTCTCCACAGTCTTTATCTGGTTAATTTGAACTTCTAATGGCTTCCATTGCAGCTCAGTCTCTACCTGTGACAATTTCTTAGCTCAGGGGCACTATTTGACTTTAGGTGAAATAGATAATCTCATAGTCACAATGAAAGTGTCAGATTCATGAATTTATATTTGCTGATGCCAGTGGCTGATGCTTGTAACACTAGACACTCAGGAAGTTGATATCTGAGAATAATGGTTCAAAGCCAGTCAAGGCAGGAAAGTCTATGAGACTCTTATCTCCAGTTAAGCACGGAAATAACACTGTTTCTCAAAGTGATGGAGCCCTAGCTTTGAGTGGAAAAAGCTGAGGGACAGTGCCCTCAGCCTAGTTCAAGCCTCACAATCAACAACAAGAAGAGTATTTAGAATTAAATGAGTGTTTTCCAAATTACTGAATGGCTACAAATAATGGCAAAGAAAGGAAAACAACATGCAAATATATATTGTCTTTTTTTTACATAAGTAAAATCAAGAGTAAAGAAATCTGAAAACTGATCTCTCTGACTCTTCTAGCCTCTTAGAAAAAGATAATGGTTTGGGGAGCTAAAGGAGTTTCCAAACCTACAATTCAAAACTTTAAAAGCTTTTAGATCCTTTTAAGATTGCAATTTTAGAACATGCAATGAGAGTGTTCGTTGCCTGGTGATCTAAGGTGATGAGTGCTCAGCCAGATTTTTGACAATATCAATAAACACATTTTCTATCATCCACACTTCTCACTCCCTTAGACATGATGACATAAACAACAGTTGGTTAGATCCAGTCTCAGCTATTCTCCAGGAATGTCAAACTTAAACCATGATTATGTGTACACTAACAATACCCCCCAGGGGAGTTGAGGCTGACACTATGTGGATCCAGCTGCAGCTCAGGGGCTCCCCCAGCAGTACAGAGACAGAAACGCAGAGCAGGCTCACACTCATCCTGCCTTTACAGCATATTCATCTTATTACTTATTAAATAGCAAAATTTCCTTCCACAGCTACATGCCATTCATTTGCTACTCGGTAATCTAAATATATTAAAACATATTTATTAGATACAAAATGTATTGAGTAAATGGAGAACAAGTAAAAGAAGGAAAAAGGGAGGAATGGAAGGAAAGAAGGAATGAAGGGAGAAAGAGGAAGAAAGGAAGGAGGGAAGGAAGGAAGGAAGGAAGGAAGGAAGGAAGGAAGGAAGGAAGGAAGGAAGGGAGGGAGGGAGGGAGGGAGGGAGGGAGGGAGGGAGGGAGGGAGGGAGGGAGGGAGGGAGGGAGGGAGGGAGGGGTTTTGGAAGAGGGGATAGAATGGAAATAATGAGAAAGAGAAGGAGAGAAGGTAAAAAAGAAGGAAAGGAAAGAAGAGAGAAAAAGGAGGGAGGGAGGAGGGAAGGAAGGAAAGAAAGAGGAAGGGAAGAAGGGAAGAAAATTGAACACAACTCTTGCTTTAATCTCGTTGTCTTGCGCTTGAGTGCTTATTCACCATGACTTTTTCCTTTAAACAATATCCTTAAGAAAAACTCAAATTTAAAACCCTAAAAAAATCGCATTCTTGTGTGAAGCAAATGGGCACTCCAAATAAACCATAAAGGCATTATAACAGAGACTCAATATTCTAGTGGTGCTTTTATTAAACAGGGTTTCAGCTACAGCTTGTGGTCTCTCTTAAACCAAGGCTTGTAGAAGCAGCCCATGTTTACAAGTCATTTATGATTGTAGGGCACAAAATATGTTGACTTTGCCTTGCCATTGACTAAAACCACTTAGGATTCTTAAATTAGTTTTTTTTATACATTTATGACACATATTTGTACAGAAAATACCCACAAATTCTTCATTCTCTGGAAACTGTTTGTGAGGTCAAAAACTCAGTGACATAAGCCAAAAATCTTCCATGGAAACTCTCCTGTCCTAAAAGTCCCTGCTTCATCAGTCCTCTCTGTGACTTCACCACTCACCAGGCCTCGATTATCTCCAGTGTACACTTACCATCTCATTTACCATCTCATTTTGGGCTTCATCTTGGCTTCAATCTACAATTATTTTATTTACCACCTCTCAACCTTTGGTCTGAAAGCAGCATGCCTGTTTTCTCATCCTTTGGTTCTCAATTTACACTAGATACACCGAAAGAGCTGTTTACAAACACCCAACAGTCATCAGCCATCGCTAATTCTTTACTTTGTAGAACTCATCAAGTCTACTCTGTATTTCCTTCCATGTGTGTCCTTATCAATCACATTTGTCCCACTGTAGAATATACACTTAACAAATGCAATCATCTTAACAATTTTAGTTCTGTATTATCTAGTATTTTCATTGGTGGTACTTGAGGCTGCACATTCATTTGCTATTTTATATCCAGCACAGAGTGCTATATTTGGGGGAGAAGTGTATACAAAAATATTTTGCAATGTTTGGATTAATGTTCCCATATCTATGAAACTTATGAGGATGTTTATTTTCAGATGTCTAAACAGATGTAAATAATTTGATTATATTTTCTAGCCAGTGGTATAGAAGCTAAGTGGGTAATAAAGGCAGAGAAGAAGAAACTATTTTAAGTTATATTATTTGTTTTTATGAATGATATACTTATGGAAAAACATGTTCAGGCTTTTTCTCAATCCATCTATCATAGAAGAACAAATGAAAAACTGCCAATGTTCTCTTGCATAAAGCAGCTCTCAGAAACTATATAAAAAAGGAAGTTGATCTTATTTAGCTAATCTGGTCTGTTCAGTCATAAACCAAAGAAATTGGAATGAATGAAGTTTTCATTCTAATCCATCTGCAAGTATGTTCTTAATACACAGAAAGTTAACTTCTCAATGGAAGAAATAAGTGTTTCTGGAATGTTATATCCCATCAAAATTTCTTGTTACCTATTTTATGCCTATGTTGACTGTTTTGCACAGTCCAGAGTTTCCAAGACTTTCTCAATTAAATAGTGAACAATTTGTTCCAATTTAGATTGTTTATGAAAAGTATCTAACTGACTATGAGAAGGAAGATTGTATAAAGTCTCAAGGCAGAACTTCATAGATGAATGAAAATGAGACATTAGTTTGGGGGAGGGGATGAATAAAAAAGATACAGCTATTAAGAAAGAATTCCTAAACAATAAAAGCCAAAGAAATAACTCTGAAGCCACCGGCATAAGCACATTTCTTGCAGCATTGGTTACCATAGCCAAGATATGTAATAAGCACCGATGCCTTGCAATGGATGAATGGATCAAGGAACTGTCGTATATAAACACTACAGAATTCTACTTATCCATCAGAAAGAATGATATTGTACCATTTGTAAGGAAATGGAAATATGTGGCAAAAATTGTACTAGGTGGAAGTAAGATGGACTCAAAGAAACCTCAGTTGAATGTTTGCCACATTGTAGCAATGTGTTTGAGTAAACATATTGGGTGGTTAAAAAAAGAAGAAGAAAGAAAAATAAAGAAAGGACACTTGACATGATAAATTATACAGGACTCTAGACATTCACACAGTGAAACCAAAAGAGGATACTCTTAGGATAAGAACAAAGAGGCACAATACCTATGAGCATCTCATTATATAAAGTAATATTTAGTGAAATGAACTCCAGAAAATGGAAACAACAGGTTTTTGCATTGTTGCTGTTTTTGTATCCCTTTCCTCTTGTCTTGTATGTTTATTTATCTGTCTTTGTAAGTGGACAGAAATGGCGGAACAAAGGGTGAACCAATTCTGCAATGTGTACACTAGATACTAAGGTGAAAAATGAACTATACACCTGGTGGGTGGGGACACGAGAAAAAACTTGAGAGATCAAGGGTGGTGATATTGTTCAGAAATAAATGTACTCTTCATCAGACATATAACTATAACCCCTATGTACATCGACTTTGTAATGACAGTAACAATGCATGAATAAAAGAAAGGAAGATGGGTTCTTCTCTCCGTGGAAGATCAACTGTTGATCTTCCAGTCAATGGGAAATTAAAAATCAATGGATAGAAAGATAAACCTTGGCCTTGATATTGGGTTAAAAGAATTTGTTTAATATAAACTTTAGTAGTCTAAGTTCAAAAATTAGAAGTAAGATAACATTGTGTTAACATCCTAGCTCACTAAGCTAAAAAGTCTAGGAACTAATTGGCCAATAATTAGAAGTAATGTGATGCATGGTTGACAATTGAAGTGAGTCTTTGAAACATGTGTCCTGTGAAAATAACAAATAAGACAGCATTAAAAAAACTACCCAACTGCTTCACACCTGTGAACCCTGACAAGATGGAGCAAGACACCTGGGAAAAAGCACTTTTGTCAAACTTACTGAGAAACCTTAACCAGATCAATATTATCCTAGTTCAGATGATAACTATTCTATAAATTAATAGATATATGACATCACATAAAGTTAAACTAAAATAGCAATTTTTCAAGTGACATTTTTCAAAGTTATCCAAGAATTCTTATGAGACTAGTTTATATAATAAAAAATCATGTACTAAGTGTTGTCTATTTTCTGTTAATTGCCATCCAAAGAGTAAGGGAGGAAAATGAAAAAAGTGGATATATAATGTGTTCTGAAAAGTTTGAATTGTCACGTTATTGGAAGACCCATATTAGTAAAATAGCAATGCCTGGAAATTAGAATAATGAAAGCCTGGATTACCAAGTGGCCTTGTACACATGAGTTGATGAAAGTTCCCCTTGAAGAAATTAATCAAAATGACTGGTAAATAATTACATGAGCGAAAGAGATGTGGGAAAACTTCTAAGACTTTATTAGCCAAAGAGGAAACCATAACAGAAAGAACAAAAGAAACCAAAAAGGAAGAAGTTAAAAATAGGTGAAGGAAATTACTGGAGACAGCTTTATGGAGCAAAGATAAATGAGTTTGAAAGAAATGAGCTGTCTGTTTGAGTGAATGTAGATATGCATTTGTGTCCACTTGTTTTTGAGCAGCAATGCTTAAACTTGAAAATGTTGGATATCATGCTAAAAATGAATTTTGTATCTAAACAATCTTCAAATTTTATTACAACATAATGATTATTTTATTGTAAAGATTTTTGAAGTTCTCATTGCTTAGGAAAAAATATTGTCCTTTAGAACTATGCTAATTCTTGGGCCAAGAAGTAATAATAATAATAAAAAAGATGCTATCAGATCTATCATGGAGGTGAGTTTAGGAGTTGATTGGCCAGATACTATTAGATTGGTATATTTATACATAAAACACTCTGATTTAGTATGCAAAAGTGTGTTTGTTACATTTGAATGAGACTAAAGTAACAAGAATGGGTAGAAGAGGTTTCAGAATAACAAATACTCTAATGCACACCTATTCATACACTGAGCATAGGATTGGAATTGAAGGGAGAAAACACAGATGTGAGTCATACTTTAGAGGTGATCAGAAGTCCTGCAAGTTGATAAGGTTCTAAATGAGGAATAAACAAGAGGTAGACCATGGGCAACAGCTGAACCTCAAAAGGAATGTGCATTTAGGTAGCATAAAGAAAAGGTGAAATGCACATTGATCTGCATAATAGATGAGTAGAGCCTCACAGAGAACAAAACTAAATTGTAAATACAATGAACAACCTTTGGCTAGGTGATAAACACATTAGCTTGGGTCTGTCTTTATGTCCTTCAAGTTATTTTATGTAATTAGATATTCTGATCGCTTATCAAACTGCACTGTGCCATCATGAAGTCATTTTCCAATTTGCCATGAAGACTGCGAACGACATCAGCTATTGTGATTTTGGATCGAACATATATAAAAACACACTCCAAACAGAGCAGAGGGAGCTATCAGTGAGCACAGACTCCTGGCAGAGCAGTGTCCATCAAAAACAAATGTGCAAAACACCAGGCCTGGCAACTTGAGCAGGCTTGGAGTCTGCAAAGAGGCTTTCTGTGTTGAATATCACATATCCTCCTTCCCTCTTTTGCCATCTGCCTTGGCACAGCAAGCCACAAGAATGGACCCTCCATACCGCCCCTCTCTTCTATGATCAGAATCTTGAAAGTTAAATTGTTCCTTTTTTACTGCCTTCTCTTTGGATGGAAGCCAGAGGAGCCATTCTCTGCAGGTGGATATCTATCAACACTCACAATGATGGCCCAGACCAATTTTCAAAAAAAAAAAAAAAAACAACAACCCACATCATATGATTAAAGTATTTATTTAAAACTTCAGGATGCCAACAACCTAATGAGAAAAAGAACTCTCATGAAGTTTCAGAAGATGGATGAATCTCTGTAGTCCTCATTTTCTAAAGTTAGATGGAATCATTTAAATAGTTTCCTTTATTTCTCCTTCCAAAAGCCCATTTAAAAATAAAAGTTCTCTGGTTGTGTGCTTTTCAGAATTTTCTGAATACCTACTCTAGGCTGTTTCCATCAATAGACACAGATACAGATATGTTTACATTTTGATGATGAAGGAGGAGGATAAAGTGGCAGATACATATGGATAAATAGAAGTAGCACTCAGTGCTATGAGGAAAATAAAATAGAGATATTAACAGATTAAGACAGGGGTAAAAGGAAGTGCTTGCTAGAGGTAGTTTAACAGACGGGTGTAAGTTGAAATCCAAACAATGTTAATAACATTGCTAGCAAGCTAAAACAAGTTCAGTCATAGAAAAAGCAAAAAAAACCAAAAAACAAAAAGCAAGATAATGAAGAACAACAAAGGCAAAAGCAGAACTCTCAGTGATATAAAATAAACAGTAAATACAATGCTTATAATGAAGACAAGGTAGAATCATTTGGAACCCAGTGGCTATATAAACATGGAAATTTGGATCTTACTCAAAGGAGAAACAAAATCCTTGAAGCATCTTCAGAAAGGGAGTGCCAGAAATACTAACTTATTGAGCATACTCAGTTACTACTTGTGAGATGGGCTGTCGGAGAAGCAGGACTCCTGATTTTTTTTTTTATTGGAATGACTGTAAAACAAACAAGTAACACAACAAAAACTCAAGGGGTGAAAAAAAAATCCCCCTGTGTTCACTAAGGGAAGTTGTTTCACCTCAGAAAGAGCTCTTCACTCACACCAAATCACTACTTTCCACTAGACTTCGATGAGGTCTTCGTTAAGTGAAACGTATTTCTTCAGTTCTGAGCATAGTTTTTTCTCCCATTATTTCTCTACAGGCGATCGCAGTGTCCTAAAATGCTCAGCTTTAGCAAGAGTAATAGTGCAGCACCTGTTCTTATGTAGAAGACCTTTAGGAATGATTCAGAAACTAAAGCCAGGTCTGTGGCAGTGAGAAATGGAGATGGCAGCTCACTTTGAACAAGGATGAGAGGTGCAAATAAATATGGCTACTAGAAGTACAATGCCAAGCATGCTTTAGCCAGAGCAAGCACCTGCTCAAAAACTTCTACTTCTCATCACTTAGACAGTTGAATCTTTTTTTTTGTAAGCAAATATCAGAGATAGACATTGGGTGCCAGAGTGATGACTATTGTGTCAAAGTTGGGGAATTTCAACTCTGAACTTCCCAAAATATAAATCTTAAGCTTGGGAGGGTTGTATTCTTCTGGGGCATTTCTTTGTGAAAATATATCTTATATAAAAAGCTAGATACTGATGGTTCAATCCTGTAATCCCAGCTATTCAGGAGGCTGAGGTGCACAGAATTGAGGTTTGAAGACAGCTTATGCAGAAAAATCTATGAAATTCTATCTCTATACTTGCCTGAAAGAACTGGAGTAGCTCAGATTGTAGAGCTCAGGGAGATTGAGGCCCTGAACTTAAACAATTATATAGGGGAAAAATTCACATATATTCTCTCATATATTTATATAAGTACATATACAACAATGTATATATGATGTATAATACCTCATTTTATAGCAATATATAAATATATTTATGTCATGTATTAATATATATTGTATTTGCTTTTAATTTTTTAAATATTCATTTCATATTAACTTATTATATATTTATATATGCATTAAAATACACAAATATATATAACATAAAGTGATATTTAAATGAAATATATAAGCATACACTTATTTAAATATATATGAGAATAGATGTGAGAATAGATGTAATCAATATCTTTATCTTATAAATATATGAGAATAGAGTCAATCAACATAAAGACTGATATAATATAGGATGAAGATAAAGGAAAGGACCTCTAGGATATGAAAAAAGAGCCATATAATGTGTGATTGTTGTTCTTAATATACTATATTATTTCCCATCTCTTTTGTTGTCCCTTGGTTATTCTCATATTGTTACAGTATCTTACATTGTTATCTGGTATATTCTATATATGTTTGTTTGTTTATTTGAAATAGAATAAGGAAAGGGGGAAAACAAAATGAGGGGAGGGAGAAGAGGGAGGGAAATAGGGACAAACTATGAGAAGGGGTATCAATGTTTGTGAAGTAATTCACCTTCTATCTGACAAATATAATGTAACCCTTCTATTAATTAAAATAAAAAATAATTACTTAATAAAAATACTGGTATATAATTTTCTGGTGATGTCAACATTTTCACCTTATTTATATTAATTTAATTCAAATTGGATGTGAAGACTCGAATCAGCTAGTTGATATTCTCTGTAGCACAACATCACTCGGCTACAGGGGAAAATACTACAACTGCATAAGGGAGCAGTGCTGGAATAGCACATTGAATTCAGAGTAATTATTTAGTTTTAATAACAATTTCCAGAAGTGTAGAAAAATAGGAAAGTTTTTTTCCTTTTAAACTTCTCTGACAATGTCTGTGAAACAATTTCCCCTCTGCTAGGATTACTATGATATTTATATGCATGAGTAGTTTTTCAAGATTCTGAGGCTGATAAACATACTGGTCAATCCTGGCCTAATGTTGAAGAAATACTGTAGGTATCTCTCAGCTAGATAATTGCCCTACCTCTGTATTTGTTTGCTAGCCAGATAAATTTATTTAAAAAAAAGCATTGGCATATCTTTATGAAGCCAAAATAAGACCCTGTTTCTCATCTTGAAAAATGCTTATGGATGACAAATATGTTTTAATCTAAGTATACTGGATTCAGAAGTTGACATTTTTGCAAGTTTCCAACTTGAATGTCTCTGTTGGTAGTCAAAATCAGTGTGTCTAGCTTTCAAAAGTTATGGAAACGATTCCACTTCTATATACCCACTTACTTAAACTTCTTTTTGTGAAGCTTATAATTGGAGCATATATTCTCTAATTAATAGAGGTTTTATATATTAGAATACAGAAAATGATTATGATTTTGCAAGAAAATAAAATAGAGTCTAACCAAAGTATGTATGCATTACAAGTCAATAAAATGAGACAAATATTATTGAGCAAGTTAAAATGCAAGCACAATTTCAAAACTTTTTTTAACTCAAATAAGATAATTCAAATGCAAAGAGAGTTTATTTTACTTGAAAATTCATGGGATAAATATTTTTAATATTTAACACTGTTCATGTAGCAGTAGTTTTACAGAAGCATTTAACATACATGTATGGAAGCATTTAAGAATACATGTATTATAATGATGAGCACTATTTTTGTAATTCTTCCTTTCTGTACTATCCATCAGTATGGGAAACTGTGGATATGTGCTACTTCTCAGCAGATGGATCTTTCTCAGCTAGAAAAAGTTTGGCTTGTAAACACCTATATAGATGCAGAATGTGACAATGCAGAACACGGACACCAGCTAAGCTGCTAAAATCAATGTTCTGTAATTGAATTGCCTGGTTAGAATCCTGATTCTATGTCATACTGTGATCTTCACAAATTTTAATTAATATTGCCTGTCTTCTGTGATTGTTGTGATGGTAAATATGATTAAATCATATGTAATTAGTATGTGCGTGATTTAATAAATTGCATGTGTATCTTAAATCACATATATTGTATATATTTTAAAAATCAAGCTATGTAGATATAGATACAGATAGATATAGATATAAGTATAGATATAGATATTGCCTAGTATACAATGCTGGTAAGAGAGTGGTTAAAGATGATGGGGTCAAAATGAGAGAATGATTCAGTCAATAGATGAAAACACACATGATATTTAATGTACTACTGTACATTTATTATATAATCTCAATGTTTGATAAATTAATGAAAACATTGATATTTGCATATGGAATATATTGAAATGGCAAGTATTCTACCATTTGGCAAATGAAGCAAAGTTGTAGTCCTTATGTTCTGCTTTTAAAACCATCAAAAAATCATTTCAGTGTCGTTTTATCACCCAGAACTTGATTTCTTAGGATTTCTTCATGTGGCTTAGTGCTTCTAAAATTTTGTTTTTAAAAAAGCCTTCTGAAACTCTGGATAAGTTGGGACTGCATTAAACTGCAGAGCTTCTGTATGACAAAGGACATAACTAGCAAATTAACTAGAAAGCCTACAGAGTGGGAGAAGGTCTTCACTAACCATACAACGGACAAAGGTCTCATATCTAAAATATATCAACAGCTCAAAAAATTGAATCACTCCAAAACTAATCTCCAAAGAAACAACCATCCCATTACAAGATGGGCCAAAGCCTAAAGAGAGTCTTCCCTGAAGAAGAAACAAGAATGGGCTATAGACACATGAAGAAATGCTCGACATCTCTGGACATAAAAGAAATGCAAATCAAAACAACTCTAAGATTCCACCTCACTTCAGTTAGAATGGCCAGGATCAAGAAATTTAATAACAACAGATGCTGGAGGGGATGTGGACAGGAGGGATCACTACTACACTGTTGGTGGGAGTGCAAACTCGTTCAACCACTATGGAAAGCAGTGTGGCAGTTCCTCCAAAGACTAAACATAGAGCTCCCCTATGATCCAGCAATTCCACTACTTGGCATTGCCCCAATTGTATAGAAACAAGGACATACTAAAGCCATAAGCACAATAAAGTTCATTGCAGCACTATTTACCATAGCAAAGATATGGAACCAACCCAGATGCCTCTCAGTTGATGAGTGGATCGACAAGATGTGGTATTTATACACAATGGAATTTCATGTTGCTGTCAGAAAGAATGACATTGCCTCATTTGTAAGGAAATGGAAAGACTTAGAAAAAATCATATTAAATGAAGAAAGCCAGACTCAAAGAAACAGAGGCCCAATAGTCTCCCTCATTTGTCATAATCAGTAGAAACCTTGAGCTCTCCTAGCAGAGATTTACAATAGAACAAAACCTAGATACATAAGGCCACATAGAATAACACTAAATGAAAGGATCTCCAGGCTATAGAAACAAAAGCCATATTATGAGTGATTGCTGTCCTTAATGTACTATGTTATTTCTCATCTCTTTTGCTGTCCCTTGGTTATCTCATATTGTTACAGTATTTTACCTGATTATCTGATATACTGTATATATGCGTATTTGATTATTTGAAGTTGAATAGGGAAGGGAGGAAAACAAGATGAGGGGCGGGGTGGGGGGAGGAAAATGGGGACCATAACATGAGAAAGGGTATCAATGTATGTGAAGTAATGCACCTTCTATCTGGTGAATATAATGTAACTCTTCTATTAATTACAATAAAAATTATGAATAAAAAGCCTTTTGAAAATGGTTTCTTCTCATGGTACTGTTTCCATGGTTTTCTTCCTTTACACCATGCCAACCTGTCTCAATACCTCCAAGAGGAAATGTTGTCATTGTTTTCTAATTTGCCATTTTTACATGTCCCCTGCTGTGTGTAAGATTGATGCCAGGAAGTTTAAGTGAAATTGATAATGAAGCAATGATATTTTCCATCTCTGCAGTTCCTTTCAGTGCATTACACAAAACAACCATCAGTAACTGTTTACTAAATTGAATTGACAGAATTCAACAGTTAAATTTGAATCTCTGAATGAGGTTTAAATTCTAACTCGTTTCTCCATTTGAACTCTTTAATGTATAAAATGTATGAATACCCAAAATTTTTTAATTGTTTCATTTTTTTCCTGAAATGGTCTTAGAAAATGATTCACAAGGATTGAATGAAAAATCTAGCAAATCATGAAAAATTTATGAACACATTTAAGGACTGCCATTTGAAGAGGAACTATATCATTTTTATTTCTAATGTAGTCTATTTGATATGTGCTAAGTACCTGAATACGATCTTTCTTAAGGATTTTTAGATAAGAATAAATCAGCAATTTCATTTCCTCTTATTATTGATGTTTCTAACAATCTTTTTTTGTCTGTTTTTTTCTTACCAACAGAAATAGGTGGTGACTAAGGATGGTTTGCGAAATGCTTTTTGTTTCTGGTACCTTTTTGTTCCAGAAACCTTTGTCAAAATAGTTCTGAAGGATTCATAATCCCACGCAGTGTTTTACATTTATCGCCCACTCCAGACTCAGCCCAAACCAAAATGTGCCCTGCCAGCTACTTATATGCATAGAACAGCATAGCAACTTACAATTCCCACCAAACCTTGCAGATCAGAATTCTATCAATCATGGCCCCAAATTGTTAAATGAACAAAGCTTATCTGGTTAACAATCATTTTATGGCTATATTCTAAGTAGAGCAGAAACTTATAAACTTTAAATCCCAGTTGACATTTTCCTTTACACATCTGGAAATATATAATGTCATTGCTGAATTCATTCTTAAATCAAGAATCCAACATTACTACCCTTTGGGCTTTAAGTCTTATTCTGAATAGAATATGGAATGACACTTCTTTCCTCCTATTATTTTTCCAGGTCTCTGCCTAACTTTAGAAGTGAAATATATACCCCATATTACACTTCCTCTTCATTATTTTCCTCAGCAGATACTTTATTCTGTTGGTTCCTTTACATTTTTCCAGTGTTGACTTTCTTTTGTATAATACCGACTTCCATTCCTCCCATTCCATGAATTTTCTGTTAATCACTTATTTATCCAAATATAATAGACAACTATTCTAAGTCAGAAATTTGGGGGGTGCTGGATTAGATTGGTACATGGTTCCACCTCACGGAGCTTTCTCATGAATTGCATCTTTCCCATTAATAGGACAGTCTTTAAAAAACAAAAGAAGTAAGCGAGTAGTTCCCTTGTGGAGTGGAGAAATTCTAAAGAATCCCACAAGAGTTCATATTTTAGTTCCCAAATTTCAAGCAGTCCTTCTCAAACTTTCAAGTACTTTTAATAAGGCTTCATTTAAGGATAAGTAAAATTTGTGGATCCTTAGAATCTCTGCTTGGATGTTTTGATGTAGAAACTTTGGGGCAAGGCAATTGGACCTGCATTTCTAATCAGTTGTCTTATTTATCTTTGTGCCAGTACTGGGGCTTGAACTACTCCTCTCTTGGCTCTTTTGCTCAAAGTTGGAATTCGACCACTTGTGTTGGGGTCCTTCTTCCCCAGTCCCTCTCGACCAGTCCAAGCCATGAGAGGAGAGACCCACTGTCCTCCCGCACTCAGCCTTCCTTCCCAGGAGCACGAACAGAGACGCCAAGCAGCTTCACCAAGGCAGGAAAATCTCTCTCTCCAAAAAACCCCTTCTGAGGAAGTCCCTCCAGCTAATATACCCTCACTCTAGGTCCCAGCACAGAGTGATAAACAATAACACATTTGTAACCAATCTTAATCAAGTCTTGCGCCCTGCCTCTTGCGCCTTGCCTTGTCTCAGCAGAAAGTTATTAGACATAGCTTTACTCGGCCCGCAACACACTTGAGCCACTCTTCCATTTCTGACTTCTCTTGCTGGTTAATTGGAGATAAGAGTATCAAGACTTTTCTATTTAAACTGGCTTCCAACCACAGTCTTCAGATCTTAGCACCCTGGGTTACTAGGATTACAGATATGATACAAAGGCACTGGCATATCCAGATCTTTTAGAACACAATACATGGGAACCAAACAGTCTTACAGAAAATCAAATACAAAAGGATAAAAGCATTGTAATATATATAAACGTTTGCTTTATGATGAGGTGACCAGAAGTAAATATTAAACTATGATCAAAATAGTATTTCTAATAAAAAGAGAGCAGTTGATACAATAGGGTCCATTTTTTCTTTCTTAGACTTTTGCTGTGGAGTCATGCATAAACCATCCCCATCCAGAACACCAACTATTAACTTACAGAAGATAAAATTAAAAGGAAGAACAAATGAAAATTAATTTTATCCTTTTATGTTAATTTAAGCTACTCAGAGCAAAATACTCTTGATTTTATTGTCATGCTAAATATGCAATAAAATTCTGGAAGCTAACACATTCTTTTTTTTTTCTGCTTTTATAAAGATCCCATTGAACTTAAAGTGCTTTTAGTCAATCTTGTTTTTCTTTAGTCTCTTGCAAAGATGAAAAAGCTGTCCCATTATCAACATAAGCTTTCATGAAGTCTCAAATAGCAAATCCACTTTGCAATCTGAACAAATGACACTGATTTTTGTCCAACTAAATGTGTGTGTGTGTGTATGTGTGTGTGTGTGTGTGTGTGTGTGTGTGTGTGTGTGTGTGTGTGTGTATGTTGTGCGTATGCTAGTTTCCAGTAATCTAACCCACAAACCAAATTCTCTTCAGGAGGATAGAAGCACATCTTTTTTCCTATCAAGAATTTGAAGGTGGAGCCAGGAAAGGTGTCTCATGCCTATAAAACTAGCTACTCAGGGACTGAGATCTGAGGATTTCAGCTCAAAGCCAGTCCAGGCACTAAAGAAAGTGAGACTCTTATGTCCAATTAACCACCAGAAAACCAAAAGTGGCCCTGTGGCTCAAGGGGTAGGGTGGTAGCCTTGAGCTGAAGAACTCAGGGACAGCTCCCAGGCCCAGAGTTCAAGTCCCATGAGCCACACACACACAAAAAGAATTTGCAGGTGGGGCAAGATAAAGGCCTAAATGATGTACCTGCTCACTATTAGCCTCAAAATATCTAAGTCACACATTCTGTTGTGCCATCTATCACCTGAGTTGACTTTGCTATCAGCTTCCACCATTTATGGTCATAGAATTATTGTGTGATGCTACATGTGACATGAACTTTTTCCAAAGAAGTAGCTATTTCTCAAGAGAGAGGAAATATTTCTCAGAACCCCTTAGGGTTCCTTCCTGATTCTTTTTTTCAGAATCAGATCATTAAAATGATCTATAAATTAGTGATAGTTAAGAAGGAATGTGTTGGTTACACTGACTGGCTTATAATATCTATAGTGGAAAGCTATTTGAAAGCCATTCACACTGTCTTCTCTAATGAGTTCTTTATAATAAAGCTAAATTTCTACTCGTTTTTTTTAAATTTTAAGTAGTTGTACAAGGGATTATTCAACTAATCAGGTGAGGAATACAGTGCAATTTGATTGATGTTACTATCCCATTCATCATTCTTCCCCATCCCTCCAAATCCTCAATTTTCTTAGCTTTGTAGGATATGCATGAAATTTTATCTATATTGACTTCAGAACCATTAAATTTAACATTTAAAAATGGCCATGAGAAATATGTAGCACTATCTCAAATTTTATACTCACATACAATTAGTTGATAATAAAATATGACATCATGTTAACTTTTAGCAATCAAAATTTAGACATTTTTTATAGATGATGCTGACATCCAATGGGTAATTTAAGCTTACATTTTTTGTTTTTGTTTTTTTAATGTTTTTGTTGTTGTTCATTCTGGGGTTTGAATTTAGGGCTTGGGCACTTAGGGTAGCTGCTCTACCACTTTGAGCCACAACTCTCACTAGCTTTCAGTTGGTTAACTGGAGGTTAAGTATCCTATACACTTTCCTTCCCAGGCTGGTTTTGAACCATGATTCTCAGATCTTAGTCACTGGCTACCACTTAAAGTGGTTTTTATAAACCACTTAAATGCTTCTTTTTAAAAAATGCCAAAAAATGAGCCAGATAAATTGCCACATTGAATAAGGCTCGGAAATTAGTCTTATTTTTTTTCAAATGATACCTTATGACCATATCATTAAAATAAACTAAACTGAATGCAATAGGATAATTTAATATGTATGAGATTCTTAAAATCAAATTTAGGGCTCTGATCCTACTTGAGAACTGTCCTATCAATGAGCTAAATCTCCAGCTTGGGAATGTAAGTTTTTTTTTAATGTCTTCATTTGGAAATCTGTCTTGGTTTCACTAGATTGTGTGTACACATTGTTTTATACAGGCACAAAAGTAATCTTGTTGCAATAGGAAGAGAAAATCAGCTTGTTATCTGCTGCTGAAACAAACTACCACTTCTAGATGCCAGAGGAATTCATAATATGACTTTCTTTTAAATACGCCAACCAAAGATTGCCTTCAGAATTGTTTGACCATGCATTATTTAAGTATGGGAAGGTCTATTATACCTAAGGTTTATAAGATGATACTTGTTTTAAAGACTGCCTCATAAACCAAATTCTAGCTTTCACTACTATGAATATTTCTAAAATACAACATATTTTCAATAGTACAAAGGTTAAGATCTCTCATTCTTTTATTTTTTTAATATTCTTTAGCTTGCAGTGCTTTAAGTGACCAAACTTGCTTGAAACCTCAGCATAAGTAGGTTGCTTGAAATGCAGTAAAGATTGCTCCAAGTTGTATTTGTTTCTCTAAAGAATAAGTATAGGATCTCTGCAATTTAAAATAGTGTGCAACATTGTCTCCAGTGGCTCACACCTGTACTCCTAGCTACTCAGGAGGAAAAGGTTTGAGGATCAAGGTTCAAAGCCAGGAAAGTCAATGAGATGTGCCTCTCCAATTAGCCATCAAAAGCTACAAGCAGAGCTATGATTCAGACAGCAGAGTGATAGCCTTGAGTGAAAAACTTCAGTGCCTAAGCTTTCATTCTCCTCCACATGCACAATACATAACTAATGCATAGTCACTCAGTAAGTTACAGTTGTAATCATTTTACATATGGCATTGACAGCATCCTGCAGAACTATTTACATAAATTAATATTTTACTGAGTATTTATTAAATGAAAATCCACACAATTTCCTTGGCAGAGGTATATAGACACACCTATAGATCCACATACACACATGTACACACACACACATGCTTTTTGACTTATGATATGGTGATGTCCCACTAAGCCCATTATAAATTGAAATATATATCAAAATACTTTCAGTACACTTAATCTATACAATATTACTTTAGTATGCTTTAAACATTTGTATAACAATTGTTTTTGCCTACAATTGGACAAATAATACAACACAAAGCCAATTTTATAATAAAGTAGTACTTTATTCACATGCTTAGAAGGGCATTGTGAAGCGGTGATAGGATGCAAACACAAAATATGTTATCTTAAAATGATGGCAACACATTCTCTTGTAGTGTAAGAGGTATTGACCTTAATAAGTTTGTGCATGGATCTCAGAAAGCCTTGCTGTCACTAGACAGAATTGTAAGGTATTGTGTTAAACTGGAAAAATAATTAAATTTGAAATATTAAAATCATATGTGGAATAAGTAAACTGTGTATATGCTTGTGAATGTATGGTGTACATCTGTGTGTGAGACAGATAACAGAGACAAGAGAGAGAAAAACAGAGGCAGAGAAAGAAAATGAAGGATTCCAAAGCTTACAATCTAGATCCAGCGCTAATTTCTTAGAAAATTAATAACTTACAATGGTTTCCTTTAGTCTGATTTGATTCTTAATTAAAGAAGTCTATCTCTTCATTATGTCAAGGATTCTTGGGTGTTCTTAAAAGTTTAACTAAACCATGAGAAACAATTTAAATTATAGTTCTATAAAACTCCTGAAATATCAGGATTTTATGTATTTTCCAAAATGTTTGTAAGGACTAGATAACTAAATGGAAACATACAAGTTAACACGTGAGAGATGATGAATAAAGCCAACATATTATTATTATTCTAATAGATTAAAAAAGGATAACTCAAGTTGGTTAGACCAAGTCAAAAAGGATAAATTACAAATCTCAATATCAGAAATGGCAGTGTATCCCTGTACTATTTCATGAGTATTAAATTAGTAATATTTGACCCCAACAAGCAACTCTTAACTAAAAATAAAACATTTTTGATGAAACAAATTTTATAGATTCACAACTTACAGAATAGAGTAAGAATAAAAGGAAATTCTAAAATTTTTATTAGCATATTTCCCATTAACAATCTCTAGGTCCATAAATTTTGTCAACTTTCCACACAACTTTCATTGAACACTAAATCTTCCAACTAGATTTGTGAGAGTGAATCATCCTAAGCACTCAACATCATAAAGAAATTATTTTTGAAATTTGAAAAAATCACTCATGTACATGAATGCAAAATATCTCTGTTCATGATATGATGATATGCATTAAAAAATCCTAAGGTGCAGAAGAAACAGTAATATAATTAATGAATTTAATATGGAATCAGATTTAACTAGATGGAAAGAAGGAAGGAAGGATGAATGGAGGGAGAGAAAAAAGAGACAGTGAAAAAAGAAGGGAGGGAGCAAGGGAGGGCAGGGGACAGAGGGAGGAAGAGAGAGACAAAAAAGAGAGATTTTGGGTAAATGTGTACAATTAGGTTTGTAGGTCTGTAAGTCATTAGTAAGTGTCTTTTATCAAGTGAAAAAAAATTACCTCAAATCTCCACTATGCTTCACAACTTATAGTGTAGCAATTCTGTTGCTAAATAACACAATTAGTTTATTGAAAGTAAAACAAAACATTGCCTTAAATCAAAGAAGGTGATTTCCAGGAAATATCTAGGTAGCATTTTTTAAAATTCATTTTACATTTTTACAATCTGTTCTGTAATCTGTAGATACAAAAGGTTTCTCTTCCTTGGGAAAAATTGTTTCTTTAAATAATCTTTTATGCATATTTCAAAACATGCACTAATTTTTTAAGTCAAACTAAAGAGGATATAAAGTATTTTATATCATTTCTTCCTCTCAATTGGATATTTTGTTTTCTGAAGCTTCTTTGAATCAATAATACGATCTAATTCCTGAAATTGTGAAAGAGCTAGAGAATAGAAGAGAAACTTAGTAATTATTTTAAGAAATTAGATTTAAATACACAAATCATCTTAAGGAAAAAACCATCAAATTATTCTAATATTTTAAACTCACTTGTAAGGTTGAGATAAAAGGACAAATAATTTTTTAGCAGCTCTCTTAAAAGCAGCATGGTAAACAAATTAACTAGTGAAACAGAAGAAAAGATTAGCCATTAAGGGTCTAGAATAAGGAAAATAAATGACAAGTAGAGGAGAAATGATTGATGGTTCTAGCATCATAAAGGGCAGAGGCCCACCAGTGTGTTGTGAAAAACGTGGAATGAGAACATCTAAAAACTGGGGTGCCAGGCCAGACTTTTATTTTCATTCTGACAGAGGGGAGAGGGTCTGGGCACCAGCCAACCAGAGATCTTCTGTCTGACCCCACAGATGCATAGCGCTCACATGACTGCTGAACTGCATTCACAGATCATGTCACCTGTTATGGAACAGGGATGCAAAAATGAAATTATGATGTTTATTTACACACCTGCATTTTGCACTGGCCAGTTTCTGTATATCATCTCTTCAAAGACCTCTTTGGCAAGTTCCATGATTCTGGCATTTTGATGCATGAAGCAATCACAGCACAAATTGTCCCTTGGGCTCATTTGTCACTTGTCATATGCACATGTGAGGATGTTATGTGGTCAGTGCCATTTCAGGATTTAAAAAAATATAGGGAACCTTAATTTTTTGGGGGGTTATAAAAGCCCTTTTATAAAGCCATTTTTAAACAAAACAAAAAAGTTTACAAAAGATAAAAAAAGGATACAGATCAAGAATAATTTGCTCCATGTCCCCAAAGGAGGGAGGAAAAAGTAAAGGGGACAATGTCAACATGCTCAACAATAAAGGGTTCTTTTTCTTTTTAATACAAAATACAAGCAAAGGATACACATAGTTAAAACAAAGCTCAGGAGCAGACACACAGTCCTAGAAACCATTCAATAAAAGCAAAACAGAAATTTGTTTTGTTTATGCAGATATAGACAGAGACTGGAATGTGTAAACATTAAGTATCACAAAAGATCATCACACAAATTCTACCAGTTCATGTTGTATCTATAATTCACGAACATGGGGTTAACAAAATCATGTTCACTTCAACCCCATTTCATTTAAATTAAAGGGGAAAAAACTTTTAAATAAAGTGGTTACATTCAAACTTTAACTACCTTAGTACCATGCTGCAGATTTCAGCATTGTTAAGGTATTGCAAGAATGCCCAACCCTCCCGTGTCTGATCAGGTCTCTAGTGACATAGCAGGATGAATGAAGAGAGGCCTGGTTTTAGCCATGGACTAATGAATTAAGATAGTTAAGCAGGTTCCTCTTTTATCCTTCCTGCTTAGAACAGAAAGGATTAGGGACTAAAGCAAGACTGGGAGTTTTAGAGCTGGCATAATGCAGATTAAAAGATGAACCAAGACAAACTATTGAGAACTTGACTGCTGCTTAACCTGGTAAGTCTTAGTTTTTCCTTAAGTCTCACAAGAATTAGGTGTATAAGGTTTGCTGCAACATGTACATGGTAAACAGACTTAAGTAGAGCTCTTATTTACAAATCTTGTAACAAATCTTGTAACAAATACTTCTGGAGAAAAAAAAGATTCACTAATTTACAGAAGACAAAGTTTTAATTGCCAGACATATACAAATGCACTCACACACACCCATACCCATACAATACTTCAGGGGTTTTTATACGTTATTTTAGGGCATAAACTGGAGGACTACCCCCATCAAAAAAAGGAACAACAAAACAAAATCCCAGTTTTACCCTCCCTCCCATAATCTAGAAAACCCTCCCTCACCCCTGATGTACAGTGTCTGCACACACTGATGTTCCACCAGCCACAAGGGGGTGTCACCAGTTCTGCCACTCCACTGCCATGGCTCCAAGCAGGCATATGGATGGGACTTTCCCCAATAGTGGCTATCACAATCAGCACCACTGTGATTCGTGTTAACCAGAGAACCTCAGTTTTTAAGAACATACCAGAAAAATCCATATTGAAACATATCTTCTCTCTTCTGTGGAGGGTTTCAATATTATGACTTCTAAATTATAGATGATGCATAATATCTCTACAAGACCTTCTATCAGTTTCTTAGCTTGTTTCTTGCACTTGAAGTTCTATATGGTCATCCTTATTTAGTATCCAGAACATCTAACTGATTCAGTTGTTAATGGAGTTTTTTTTCTCCCGATATTATCAGTACCTGCTGTTATTTTTATTGCTGTTTCTTTTTCTTTTTATACATTGAAACATGCATATGTATATATCAAAATAATTACTTAATCATAAGTCATGAAAGACTTGCATCCTAATCTTATCTACCCTATTCCTACCTACCATCTTGATCAGATCCTAGTTTATGATAGTCAATATAGTTTCAGTCTTTGAATGTATTATTCATTTTTAAACAAATATATATTATGTATGTATATATGTGTGTATATATATATTATGTATGTGTAAAATACCTATATATACATATAAAACCACATTCTCTATCACTTTCAAACACAGCCTGTCAGATTTGTGTGTGTGTGTGTGTGTGTGTGTGTGTGTGTGTGTGTGTGTATGATTGAAAATTTTTACTTGGGGATGCATCCTAATTTGACAGACACTAATTTGTTTACCCAATCTTTTATACTTTTTTTTTTAGTGCTAGTCTTATATTTAAGTAGTTGCACAAAGGAGTTGCCTTTTACCAGGGCAGTTAATGAATTCAGTGCATTGTGACCAGTGTCACCCCATCAACATTCTTACCTACCCCTCCCAATACACACCCTCCCTTGCTTATCTTAATTCTAGGTCACGCAGTGAATTTTTTCTTTTTGCAAGTTTACAAAGAAGTTTACTTGTGTAATGCATCTTGGTCTGAGTTCTCACTTCTACATCTTCACCTTTCTTTGAACCACCCATTTACTACATCTATGTAGGTGAAACTTCCACCAATATTTCTTTTAAAAACTGAAATTGCTGAGTCCAGGCTGAGTACAATGGAAATGGGGTTTTAGCTATAAGCAACTTACTCTTTCCCATGGAGGGCTTTCTCAATTTGTACCACAACTGGCAATTTATGAGAGCAACTGATTCTCCAAGTCTTGCCAGCAGACTGAATTGTCAAAGTTTTCTATTTTCACAAATCTTGTATGTGAAGAACAGTATTCCATTTTAAATGCTTTCTAACTATAGAAGATTAAGCCTTGTATAAGGAATAACTTGTTCTCAGTTTTACAGTTGTGAAAATGTTCTATTATTTAGAAATAGCCATTTAAGTGTTCTCAATTTTCAAAGCAACTTTTAAAATGCCAGTAACTGGCGCTATGTGTTGCTTCATTTGCCAGCCAGGGAGAACGTTGAATCTTTTTTTTGTATTCTCTAAAGGGAAAATGTATTAAAAAAACAAAAAACAAAAAACAAATCCCTTAGAGGCAGTTTGGAATGGAAGAGCATGCAGTCATTTTAGCTCTAATATTACAGACTGCAATGTATATGCTTCCAAATAGTCATCTTGCTCCAATTTATATGGACCAATACTTCATTTTATAAATAAAATAATCTTAATATTCAACTCTAAATAATCAAAGTCCTAAGATTTGACACTGACTGTTCCATTACTTCAGTTAACCAAAGAGTAAAAGCAAGTGACTTTTTTTTCATTTCAATGAACAGGAGGATATCATCTAGATTTTCTTCTTAATTTGGTATTTTACTTTTCCATTATAGTTCAATTTTTATAACTTATTTTGGCCATTCCTTGAAGGTATTTTATCATCCATGACATGAAAATCCAGAAGAAAAGTATTTCAATATTCATTTCTGCCCAGAGGGATCTGTAAGCTATGGTACCAGAAACAACTATTCAGAACTGGCATTTTCAGTGTTTTTAAGTACTCAAAGAAAGCAAGTTTCATTATTTTATCATTCATCACAAAATAAGTTAAAGTAAATCCAAAGTACTTCTTAATATTGCTGCTGAATTTCTAATTCTCCAATCACCAAATCATTGTATTTAACAATTGCTTACAATTTTATGTCATGTCAGAAAACAAATTATCTTTATACTTGTAAGAGAATATTACAATCTAGACCAACAGTACTTACTTATGCAGTTTCATTGTCATTATCATTATCTTTATATCTTTTATTTTACTAAACAGAATCAAGACTCCATAAAAATGATGCAGCCTCTCTATTATTAGCATTTTAATGGGGAAAACGTACAGATAGTAATAAATGCTTCACATATAAAGCAATAATTGCATTTATTTGCCCTAAAATCTGTATGACTTATGAATTCTGTCTTATTTAGCTTATAGATAAGCCCAACATTACAATAATATAAGAACTTTCTTGGTTTTCAAACAGAAGATGCATATAACTTATAAAATGTTTTACAAAGGCAAGGACTTTTTTCATTTAGAAAGTTTCTGCTTGAACACTGTCCATGAACTCTTTTGCTCAAAGCTAGGACTCTACCACTTTGAGCCACTTGTAGTTTTTGTGTGGTTAAACGGAGATAAGTGTCTCATGGAGAATTTTGCTGTTGTTCTTTCTTTGAACCATGATCCCTTTGAGTAACTAGGATTTAAACAAATTATTTCAAGTAACACATACTCAAATGCAACATAACAATTTAGTTGTTATTCAAATTTTATGCATTTCCCACTTCAAGGCTGATATTTTTCCATCCTGATTTAAAACAAAAATACAGAATGCAAAGTCATTTTTAGGATGTATCAAAATGGAAGTTCTGTTTGTTTCATCCAGAATGATATTTCCTCTGTCAATATTTTAAATATTTACTCTGGATTTAAAGATGAAATGATATGCAGCATCCATTTGGCTTAATTTTGAGTTGTTAAATGAAAATCCAAGTTGAAAAAGCAAAATCTTCTAGTCTGTGGTTACAGACCATGAAGTTCCCTACATTCTCTTTTATCCTTGATGCCCTTCCCATACCACAAAATAAAGAAAAGTAAGTGAAGGAGTGGGTCAAGGAGAAGTGAGAATAGTGAATGAATGTGGGGTGGACACAGATCAAGATGCACGCTATTTATAAACTGCTTTGTTAAAATGACACTTTCTTTGTACAACTATTAAAGATAATACAATTAAAAATGTATTATGTGTGGAATTGTATTGCGAGGTCTCTAATCCAGCTCAATGCATTTCTGGTGTTGCAAGGAGCTAAACCGCATCCTCTCATTAGCATGAAGTCATGAAGTCAAGAGAACCCCATACTGGATCTAGATAAAGTTTAGCAACATTCTATTGTTCCTTGTGAGTGGATTTTCTGCACAAGGTTACTTCATTTTGTTTTTCCCAAAGACATCTAAGTATTGGTCTTCATTTCTTCTCCTAGTTGTAGTGAGAAATCTTTTTTTGAGCATTGTTAATTTAAAGTAGATAAACATGCATTTTAAAAAAAAAAACAGTATAAGAGGCCTTTGTCCATTGTATGGTTAGTGAAGATCTTCTCCCACTCTGTAGGCTTTCTAGTTAATTGGCTAGCTCTGTCCTTTGCCATACAGAAGCTCTGCAGTTTAATGCAGTCCCACTTATCCAAACTTTCTCTGATTTTTTGTGTTTCTTGGTCCTTATTAAGAAAGTTTCGCCCTGGGCCAAGGAGATCTAGTGTATCTCCTATACTTCCTTGTAAATTTTTAAATGTACCTGCATTTACCTTGAGGTCTTTGATCCATTTGGAATTAATCCTGGTGCAGGGGACAAAGAAGGATCCAATTCAACAGCTCAAAAAATTGAATCATTCTAAAACTAATCTCCAAAGAAAAAAACCATCCCATTAAAAGATGGGCCAAAGACTTAAAGACTGTCTTCTCTGAAGAAGAAATAAGAATGGCCTATAGACTCATGAAAAAATGCTCTATGCCTCTGGTCATAAAAGACATGCAAATCAAAACAACTCTAAGATTCTACCTCACTCCAGTTAGAATGGCCAGGATCAAGAAATCTAATAACAACAGATGTTGGAGGGGATGTGGCCAGGAGGGTCCACTACTACACTGTTGGTGGGAGTGCAAACTCGTTCAACCACTATGGAAAGCAGTGTGGCAGTTCCTCAGAAGACTAAACATAGAACTTCCCTATGACCCAGCAATTCCACTACTTGGCATTTACCCAATAGTCCAGAAACAAGGACATACTAAATCCACTAGCACAATAAATGTCATTGCAGCACTATTTACCATAGCAAAAATATTGAACCAACCCAGATGCCCTTCAGTTGATGAGTGGATCAACAAGATATGGTATTTATACACAATGGAATTCTATGCTGCTGTCAGAAAGAATGACATTGCCCCATTTGTTAGGAAATGGAAAGACTTAGAAAAGATCATATTAAGTGAAGTAAGCCAGACTCAAAGGAACTTAGGCTCAATGGTTTCCCTCATTTGTCATAATCAGTAGAAACCTTGGGCTCTCCTAGCAGAGATTTGCAATAAAGCAAAACCTTGATACATAAGGCCATATAGTATGAAGCTAAATGAAAGGACCTCCAGGATATAGAAACAAAAGCCATATAATGAGTGATTGTTTTCCTTAATGTAATATGTTATCTATCATATCTTTTGCTATCCCTTGGTTATCTCATATTGTGACAGTGTTTCTCCTGGTTATCTGATATATTGTATATATGCATATTTGGTCATTTGAAGTCTTATAGGGAAGGAAGGAAAACAAGATGAGGGTCGGGGGTCGGGGGAGGGAAATGGGGATCAAGACATGAGAAAGGGTATCAATCTATGTGAAGTAATGCATGGTCTATCTGGCAAATATAATGTAACCCTTCTATTAATTACAATAAAAAATATGAAAAAAAACAAAAATATACAAGGGTCCAGGAGTTTGGCCTACTGGTAAAGTGCTGGCCTAGCATGCACAAAGACCCAGGTTAGATTCCTTAGTACCACATACATAGAAAAAAGCCAGAAATGGTGCTGAGGCTCAAGTGGAAGAGCTCTACCCTTGAGAAAGTTTAAGGACAGTTCTCAGGCCCTGAGTTCAAACCAGGACTGGCAAAAAACAAAACAAAACAAAACATACAAGCAAAGAATGATACATAGAAATACACAAAGTTATAATAACTTCAGTCATTTTCTTTAACAAGGTTAGCATTATGGCAAAGATATCTGGTTAAAATACTATGATTAGAAATCATAAAGCTATATTAATATTTTTCTAAATTCTGTTCCAATTGATTTGTTTTGAAATATAATATTCAATATGAAGAGAAAATAATTCTTGAAATGATTTTTGAGTGAAAATCATTTTTCAATATATATTAATTTTCTTTTGATATTCAAAAATCCAGCTTTATAACCAAAGCACTCAGTTTTGCCTAATGATCAGAGACTTTAAAAATACCACTCTAGCCAGGAGGTGGCTCGCACCTATACTTCTAGCTACTCAGGAGGCTTAGATCTGAGGATAGCAGTTCAAAGCTAGTCTGGGAACTAAAGAATGTGAGACTCTTATCTCCAATTAACCACCAGAAAACTGGAAGTGGCACTGTGGCTCAAGAGGTAGGATGGTAGCCTTGAGCTGAAGAGCTCAGGGACAGCACTCAGGCTCAGAGTTCAAACCCCACTACCCACACACAAATAAAAACAAAAACAAAAAAAGCTGTAAAACATGGGATGGGGTAACAATATTCAAGAACTAATGTACCCACTACCTGATGAATATAACTGTATCCTCTCTGTTCATCACCACAATAACAAAATTGTAATACAATACAAATATAAAATACCAGGAATAAATACCAATTTATTTTATACCTACCTCAAAAAGCCATCAAAATTTATTTGTATGATAAAAAGACAAAAGTTTATGACCAAAAAGAAACTTTCAATTATCTGATTTCTGCAATTATTATTTGTCTTACACTAGAAACTTAATTAAGTTTAAAAAATAAATTATATATGCCTGGGGCTAACCATAATTTCCAAAATATAGTATTTTACTAACAGTGAAGAATTAGAGGGCAAAAATAAAGTATGGAAATCTGAAAATTTGATAATACTTTTATGTCATAATTATGTGATCATAAATTGCTCATATATAATAAGTTAAAATGACTGTGTTTACTGAAAACTTTACAAGAAAGAATTGGAGATAGTCTAGGTCTCCTTGGCACAGGTCGAAACTTTCTTAATAAGGACCAAGAAACACTACAAATCAAAAAAAGACTGGATAAGTGGGACTGCATTAAACTGCAGAGCTTCTGTATGGAAAAGGACATAGCTAGCAAAATAACTAGAAAGCCTACAGAGTGGGAGAAGATCTTCACCAACCATACAACAGAGAAAGGCCTCATGTCTAAAATATATCAACAGCTCAAAAAATTGAATCACTCCAAAACTAATCTCCAAAGAAACAACCATCTCATTAAAAGATGGGCCAAAGACTTAAAGACTGTCTTCTCTGAAGAAGAAATAAGAATGGCCTATAGACTCATGAAAAAATGCTCTATGCCTCTGGTCATAAAAGACATGCAAATCAAAACAACTCTAAGATTCTACCTCACTCCAGTTAGAATGGCCAGGATCAAGAAATCTAATAACAACAGATGTTGGAGGGGATGTGGCCAGGAGGGTCCACTACTACACTGTTGGTGGGAGTGCAAACTCGTTCAACCACTATGGAAAGCAGTGTGGCAGTTCCTCAGAAGACTAAACATAGAACTTCCCTATGACCCAGCAATTCCACTACTTGGCATTTACCCAGTTGTACAGAAACAAGGACATACTAAATCCACTAGCACAATGAATGTCATTGCAGCATTATTTACCATAGCAAAAATATTGAACCAACATACATGCCCCTCAGTTGATGAGTGGATCAACAAGATGTAGTATTTATACACAATGGAATTCTATGCTGCTGTCAGAAAGAATGACATCGCCCCATTTGTTAGGAAATGCAAAAACTTAGAAAAAATCATATTAAGTGAAGTAAGCCAGACTCAAAGGAACATAGGCTCAATGGTTTCCCTCATCTGTCATAATCAGTAGAAACCTTGGGCTCTCCTAGCAGAGATTTGCAATAAAGCAAAACCTTGATACATAAGGCCATGTAGTATGATGCTAAATGAAAGGACCTCCAGGATATAGAAACAAAAGCCATATAATGAGTGATTGTTTTCCTTAATGTACTATGTTATTTCTCATCTCTTTTGCTGTCCCTTGGTTATCTCATATTGTTAAAAATATTTTACCTTGTTATCTGATATATTTTGTATATGCTTAATTGGTCATTTGAAATAAGAGAGGGAAAGGGGGAAATCAAATTTTACAGGGAAAGAGAGAGAGGGAAATGGGGACCATGACATGAGAAAGGGTATTAACATGTGTGAAGTAATGTACCTTCTATCTGGTGAATATAATGTAAATCTTCTATTAATTACAATAAAAATATATGAAAAAATGACTGTTTACCTTCCAACCCTCAATTACTAGGATTTGTCATATCATAATATCTGTAATCATTATAGGAGCACAGTAAAACTTTCTATTGACTATGCTCAGTGTTCCTTAGCTTTTTCCACTTAAGCCATGCTTTCAGTTCCTGTATTAGTTTTTTTTAATATGATTAAGTACTATTTCCTTATTAAAATATACTGGAAAATCATATGATCTCTCTGAATCATTTATGTTTTTTAAATTATGGACATGTATCTTGCCTATTATTTCTTTTTTTAATTAAAGATTTTATTAACATTGATTTTTACATTGTATTTCAAATGACATGTTTAACAAACAAGTATTCAAGAAGGGAATCTCTATATACAATCACTGGCACTTAGATTTTAGAACATGATTTAAATTAGGGTGAGGATTTGTATGTCATAGATACATATTAATCTATGTAATAAAACATTATGTGTATAGAGTCATAAGTTTTTATGTCTATGTAGTTGTGTTTATATTTCCACTACCATGTCCACAGCATTGGGTACGTAAATATTGAGTCCTCACTTTTGTACTGTTTGGATACCATGTGCCCTTTGTTTTTTTGGTCTTGACTTGTCTCACACAACATAGTTCACTCTAGATTCATCCACTTCCCTGTGAATGCCATTATTTTGTCTGTTGGCTATGTAGAATTCCATCATATATATATGCCACATTTTTTTGTATCCATTCATCTGCAGTAGAGCATCTGGATTGTTTCCATCACCTGGCTATTGTGAATAGTGCAGAGATGAATATAGCTGAACAGTTGTCCTATTTCTTAAAAAAGAAAATAATATGTTGACCATTTCAATGTTAATACCTGAACAAACCACCAACATCATTATCATTATATCATCATAATTCTTCTATCACCTAAGTGAAAGAGTATCTTCCTCAATATATGTAAATTAGAAGACAATAATTCCAAAAATAATGTGTTCAAGTGAAATTAATAGTGAATTAATATACATTAGACATGTAAGTTAACACTTTAAAGTATAAATCAGAAAAATCGTTGAAGCATGCAGTTAGGAACTTTTTGAAAATAAGTTCAACTTGTACTAAATGTACTATTCTTTCAAATTTATTTTCCAATGTTAAATCAGATTTATGCAAACTTTGCCAACTATGAGGTTAGCCAAGTTCTATAAATATTTACATCATTTAAATGTTCATTTCAGTGGTAAGAATAAATTGTCACTCTTTGCCTTTGTCATTACACTGGTTGAACAGATTGCAAATTAAACAGGTGCAAACTTAAGGTGCAAACATTTTCATCTTTCTAGCATTAATTATATTCCTCAACTTTTTTCTCAGAATAGAAATAGAGTTATTTGGAAACCATAGGACTTCTGGACGTAGAAATTAAAATGTCAGAAAAAAATCAGTCAATTAAGTATTAGTATAAATATTTGACCTATAATAATACATTTCGCTTTTTTTGGGATAGCTATATTATTATTTAAACCAAACTTGCTACTATGGAAAAAAATTTTGTTAACTCAATATGCCATCAAGAATATTTTGAGTGTGTACTGGTTCTGTGAGTTGAACTCAGGTATTAAATGTTGTTCCTGAGCTTTTATTTTCAAGACTAGCACTCTACCACTAGCTCAGCTCCACTTCCAGCTTTTGGGGATGTTTAATTGTAGATAAGAGTCTTATAGACTTTTCTTCCTAGACTGGCTTGGAACCACGATCCTCAAATCTCAGCCTTCCAAGGAGCTAGAATTACAGACAGAGCCACCAGCGTAAGGCCCATCAAAGACTTTTTATTACAGATTATTTATAGGCTCATACATGTAAAAGCTTTGTAATCCTTTATAAATTCCCTTAGGCTTATGACTTTCACTTCTGATGGTCACAAATTTATAAATAAATTAAGAGAACAATTAGCATTAAAAGAGAACAATTTTATCATTAAAAGAGCAATTATAGCAGAACTTAGAAAGCATCTTCTTTGGCTAAGTATCTTCCTTGCTATTACTTTTTCCCTCCTTTTATCTTCTTTTGCCAGTCCTGGGTGTTTAACTCTGGGCATAATCCTTGGACACTTTTTGCTCAACTAGTGTTCAACCACTTGAGCTACATGCCACTTCTGTCTTCTACTGAGCATATGGTTCCAAGGAATGGAACCCAGGGCTTTACGTATGCTAAGCAAGCACTGTATCATTAGGCTACACTCCAGGCCTTCTTTGCTGTTACTATTTTTTATTCTTTTTTTTTTATTGTAATTAGTAAAAGGGTTACATGATATTTGCCAGATAGAAGGTGCATTAATTCACATACATTGATACCCTTTCACATGTCTTGGTACCCGTTTCCCTCCCCCCCCCACACCCCCCACCCGTCTTGGTTTTACCCCCTTCCCTATCAAATTTCAAATATCCAAATACAAATAAATTCAATATATCAGATAACAAAGTGAGATACTATACCAATATGAGATAACCAAGGGACAGCAAAGGAGATGAGAGACAACATAGTACATTAAGGACAACAATCATTCATTATGTTACTATTTTTAAGAAACAATTTAGTAATTATTTCCCCATTCCTTGGTGATGGACCTGTCATGCTATCACAAATCATTTTGCATTTAGACCAGGATGATGTATACGCTGTTTGAAACCTAGCAATACTTTTCTCCCAAAAATAACTGAGCTGCTGTAGGTACAAAAACTACTGAATATCACACATTATTTGGTGGCCAGATCTCAAACAGTAATTCTGGCATGTGATAGGTTTTGGAAGGATTGTAATTCCTTCTGCTTAACATAAATGAGAAGACACAAATTACAAGCTATATGGTAGTTTCTCTTATTTGAAGATAACCCTCAATTACCCATGCAAAGTTGTATTCTCTGCCAGAAGTGAGGTTAAAACTCTAAACCTACAGGGCATGTGTGCTCTCTGCATGGGCGAAACTCAGTCAGACAGCTGTGCACTCTCACCCCTGCCAGAACCTCCAGCATTTGATTTAAAGGAGAAAAACCAAGAGACAAAGGTTCAATTTGGCCTTATTTCATTTTCTATGAAGAAATGCACCCTGAGTTTTTTTAAAGAAATTATTACTTTGCCTTTTTAAAAATACAAATGGCTGTACAAGGGGATTCAAATTTAATATGTATCCAATGCTTCTTTTTCAGAGTCTACCCTTCCATTATGCCTTCTCTTTTCCCACCTCCACCACCACAGAAAGGACTCTTCACATTTCCTACCTTCTTTATCAAACCTGTACATTGAATACTATTATGATTCCATCTAGCTTTCTTCCCTTTTCCATTCATCCACCCCTCCCATTCATTCACCCAATTCAAGCATGTTTCAGCTTCCTAATATTCGTTTTGTAAAAATGTCTTTTGATACTTCACAAGGGTTAATTTACGGAGTTTCATTCCTGCACAGACTATACAGTAGTCAACTTAATCATGTACGTACTTTTATTTTCGGGTGTGTGTATATGTGGGAGGGTTTCATGGGATACTAAGATCTGCATACAGGTTTAGTTTTATTCCTTTGTTTCAGAAATGTTAATTGAGGAAGTGAAGCTGTGGCTCCAGTGGTAGAGCACAAGCTTTGAATAAATGGGAAAGCTCCCAGGTCCTGAGTTCAACCAAGGATGGCACAAAAAAGACTAGAGGCAGAGGTCAAGGGGCAGAGCACCTGCCTAGCATGAGACCCTGTGCTCAAATCTCAATGTTTCCAAAAAGAAAGAAAGGAGTTCAGCAAAAAATGTTCATTGTATAGCTACTGCAGCAGACCATGTCTAATTACTGCAGCTAGAGTCTTTAAAAATAAAATTACTGCTCTTCATGGTATCTTCATTCCATATTCCTTTATTATAGGACCTAGCACACTCCATTCTCACTCCTCCATTCCTCAGCTCACGTTCTTTCTAAATATCTGGTCTTTGCTTTAAAAAGCTTTCCAAATTTTAAAGCATAAAATCTCAGAATTTATTTGCCTAGAACTTAAACATAACTTCTAACTAACATCAATCATAAGGTTGCCTTTCTCTTGTTGCTGGTTTAATGCAGAGTTTTGTGCAATATTAAACATTATAGTGGCTTTGGGGCCAATTAGGCACCGTGTATCAGTAAGTCAAATGACTTTCTAGGCCTGCCTGAAATCACAATCCTTGCTTTGATTATATTTTCATTTCTGCTTTCATTTTGATTATTGTAAATTTTATTATATAGATTTGTAATTTTCTAGTGATTGTACTTATTTTATTTCATTTTTTATTTTATTTTATTTTTTGGTTTTTTTCCATATATTTTTATTGTAATTAATAGAAGGGCTACATTACATTCACCAGATGGAAGGTGCATTGCTTCACATACATTGATACCTTTCCCATGTCTGGTCCCCATTTCCCTCCCCCCACCCCCACCCTCATCTTGTTTTCCCCCTTCCCTATCCAATTTCAAATAAGCAAATACACATATATATAATATATCAGATAACAAGGTAAAATACTGTAACAGTATGAGATAACCAAGAGATGAGACAGCAAAAAAGATGAGAGATAACATAGTACATTAAGGCCAACAATCACTCATTATATGGTTTTGTTTCTATATACTAGAGGTCCTTTCATTTAGCGTCATACTGTATGGCCTTATGCATCTAGGTTTTGCTCTATTGCAAATCTCTGCTAGAAGAGTCCAAGGTTTCTTCTGATTATGGCAAATGAGGGAAACCATTGAGCCTAAGTTCCTTTGAGTAGGGCTTACTTCACTTCAAATGATTTTTTCTAAGTCTTTCCATTTCCTTACAAATGGGGCAATGTGATTCTTTCTGACAACAGCATAGAATTCCATTGTGTATAAATACCACATCTTGTTGATCCACTCATCAACTGGGGGACATCTGGGTTGGTTCCATATCTTTGCTATGGTAAGTAGTGCTACAATGAACATCATTGTGCTAGTGGATTTAGTATGCCCTTGTGTCTGTACAATTGGGTAAATGCCAAGTAGTGGAATTGCTGGGTCATAGGGGAGCTCTATGTTTAGTCTTTGAGGAACTGCCATATTGCTTTCCATAGTGGTTGAACGAGTTTGCACTCCGACCAACAGTGCAGTGATGATCCCTCCTGTCCATATCCCCTCCAGCATCTGTCGTTATTACATTTCTTTTTTTTCAGATTTTTTTTCATGTTTCTGGACTAAATTCTTTTTTTTACTGTGTACATTTTTTTATTGTAATTAGTAAAAGGGTTACATGATATTTGCCAGATAGAAGGTGCATTAATTCACATACATGGATACCCTTTCACAATTCTTGATACCCATTTCCCTCCCCCCCCTCACACCCCCGACCCGTCTTGGTTTCCCCCCCTTCCCTATCAAATTTCAAATAACCAAATACAAATAAATTCAATATATCAGAAAACAAAGTGAGATACTATAACAATATGAGATAACCAAGGGACAGCAAAGGAGATGAGAGACAACATAGTACATTAAGGACAAAAATCATTCGTTATTTGGCTTTTGTTTCAATATCCTGGAGGTCCTTTCAATTAGTTTCATACTATATGGCCTTATGTATCAAGATTTTGCTCTATTGCAGATCTCTGCTAGTAGAGCCCAAGGTTTCTACTGATTATGACGAATGAGGGAAACCATTGAGCCTAAGTTCCTTTGAGTCTGGCTTACTTCACTTAATATGATTTTTTCTAAGTCTTTCCATTTCCTAACAAATGGGGCGATGTCATTCTTTCTGACAGCAGCATAGAATTCCATTGTGCACAAATACCACAACTTGTTGATCCACTCATCAACTGAGGGACATCTAGGTTGGTTTCATATCTTTGCTATGGTGAATAATGCTGCAATGAACATTGTTGTGCTAGTGGATTTAGTATGTCCTTGTTTCTGGATGGTTGGGTAAATGCCAAGTAGTGGAAGTGCTGGGTCATAGGGGAGTTCTATGTTCAGACTTTTGAGGCACTGCCACACTGCTTTCCATACTGGTTGAACGAGTTTGCACTCCCACCAACAGTGTGGTAGTGATCCCTCCTGGCCACATCCCCTCCAGCATCTGTTATTATTCCTTTTCCTAATCCTGGCCATTCTAACTGGAGTGAGGTGGAATCTTAGAGTTATTTTGCTTTGCATTTCTTTTATGACCAGAGATGTTAAGCATTTCTTCATGTGTCTATAGGCCATTTTTGTTTCTTCTTCAGAGAAGATTCTCTTTAAGTCTTTGGCCCATTTTTTAATGGGATGGTTGTTACTTTGGAGATTAGTTTTGGACTGATTCAATTTTTTGAGTTGTTGATATATTTTAGATATGAGGCCTTTGTCCGTTGTTTGGTTGGTGAAGATCTTCTCCCACTCTGTAGGCTTCCTAATTAATTTACTAGCTATGTCCTTTACCATACAAAAACTCTGCAGTTTAATGCAGTCCCAGTTATCCAGCCTTTCTCTGATTTGTTGTGATTCTTGGTCCTTATTAAGAAAGTTTCAACCTGTGCCAAGGAGGCCTAGTGTATCTCCTTCCTGTAAAGTTTTCAGTGTGTCAGCTTTTACCTCCAGGTCTTTGATCCACTTGGAGTTAATTCTAGTGCAGGGTGACAAAGAAGGATCCAACTTTAGTTTTCTGCAGGTGCTTAACCAGTTCTGCCAGCACAACTTGTTGAAGAGGCTGTCTTTCTTCCATTCTATTTTTTTGGCTCCCTTGTCAAAGATTAGGTGGCTTTAGGTCTGTGGTTTAGTATCTGGGTCCTCAGTTCTATTCCATTGGTCTTCAGGCCTGTTCTTGTGCCAGTACCAAGCTGTTTTGATAATTATAGCTCTGTAATACAGTCTAAAGTTTGGAATTGAAATTCCTCCTGGGCTGTTCTTTCTGCTAAGAAGTGTTTTTGCTATACGGGGTCTTTTATTATTCCATATGAAATTTTGGATTGCCTCTTCTATTTCTTTAAAGAATGCCATTGGGATGTTGATGGATATTGCGTTGAATTTGTAGATAGCTCTTGGCAAGATTGTCATTTTCACAATGTTGATTCTTCCAATCCAGGAGCATGGGAGGTTTTTCCATTTCCTTAGTTCTGCTTTAATTTCCTTTCTTAGGGTTTTAAGGTTTTCATCAAAATTCCTTTACATTCTTAGATAAGCTAATTCCTAGGTACTTTATTTTCTTTGAGGCTATTGTGAAAGGAGTTTCTTTCCTGATTATTGCCTCATTCCTCTCACTGTTGGCGTAAAGGAAGGCAGTTGATTTTTGAGGGTTGATTTTATAGCCTGCTACTCTTCCAAAGCTTTGAATCAGCTCAAGGAGCTTGGGAGTAGAGTCTATAGGATTCTTTAAATACAGAATCATGTCATCTGCAAAGAGGGATAGTTTTATTTTCTTTTTCCCTACTTGGATCCCCTTTATGCTTGCTTCTTGCCTTATTGCACTGGCTAGGAATTCTAGTACTATGTTAAAGAGTAGTGGAGAGAGTGGGCATCTTTGTCTCGTTCCTGATTTTAGAGGGAATGGCTTTAGATTTTCACCATTAAGTGTAATACTAGCAGTGGGTTTCTCATACACAGCCTTTATTACATTGAGGAATGTTCCATGGATTCCTAGTTTCTCCAGAGCTTTTAACATAAAGGGGTGTTGGATCTTGTCAAATGCCTTTTCCGCGTCTATTGAGACAATCATGTGATTTTTGTCCTTGCTCCTGTTGATGTGTTGAATTATATTAATTGATCCTTTCATTTGGCATCCTACTATATGTCCTTTTGTATCAAGGTTTTGCTCTATTGCAAATCTCTGCTATGAGAGCCCAAGGTTTCTACTGATTATGACAAATGAGGGAAACCATTGAGCCTAAGTTCCTTTGAGTCTGGCTTACTTCACTTAATATGATCTTTTCTAAGTCTTTCCATTTCCTAACAAATGGGGCGATGTCATTCTTTCTGACAGCAGCATAGAATTCCATTGTGTACAAATACCACATCTTGTTGATCCACTCAACTGAGTTGCATCTGTGTTGGTTCCATATCTTTGCTATGGTAAATAGTGCTGCAATGAACAAAGTCGTGCTAATGGATGTCATTTTTTCTGGACAATTGGGTAAATGCCAAGTAGTGGAATTGCTGGGTCATAATGGAGCTCTAGGTTTAGTCTTTTTCGGGGGGGGGGGGTTCTGTATCTTTTTTTTATTGTAATTAGTAAAAGGGTTACATGATATTTGCCAGATAGAAGGTGCATTAATTCACATACATTGATACCCTTTCACCTGTCTTGGTACCCATTTCCCTCCCCCCCCACACCCCCCCACCCGTCTTGGTTTTCCCCCCTTCCCTATCAAATTTCAAATAACCAAATACAAATAAATTCAATATATCAGATAACAAAGTGAGATACTGTAACAATATGAGATAACCAAGGACAGCGAAGGAGATGAGAGACAACAGAGTACATTAAGGACAACAATCATTCCTTCCCAAGTTTTGATTGGTGTTATCACTCTTCCTTTTTGTGCAGTTACAGACCACTCTTATACATCCACTGATAAGCGATTTATACCCAAAACAATAAGCCTCTCAATCCAATCTCTATTGTCTTTAAGTCCCTCTGAGCCTAGAGAGTAATTAAACACCTAGATATACAGTATTGCTCAACAGCCATCAAGTGTAGATCCATGCAGTATAAGGGTTGAAAGACGAACAGAGGTCCAGAGATAGAAAAATAGAATGAGAGAGATCAGGGGAGGTACTAGAGGATTAATGTAGGAGTGTAAGAATATTGTAGTAATGAAGAAAAGGTATAGCGTAAGGATAACTGACCTAAGTTGGTAAAAGGAGGTAGCGTATTTGAGTACAAAGTTTGGAAAGTATTAGAATAAAACTTATGTTTTGCTGCACGACTAGCTCTTAGCCCAACCAGTGGCCTCACAGTGGACCATGGGATGGATCTGCGAGCTTCCGTCTGTGCGTGGTTGGCGGACATTGTCCTGTGCTGCTTCCAGGGACGGCCCCAAGCCAAGGGTCTGGGGATTGAGAGTTTCAGGGACTCTCAGCAGGACCAGCAGGAGACCCCTTTGTTCCCAGGGGCGGGGCCCAGCTGGGGACGTGGGCTCCAAGGGCGGAGCCGTGCTTTTTTGGTTCTTAGAAGGGGAGCTTGGCTGCTGGTCGGCCCTTCAGATCCCTGCTGTGTTTCCACTGCTTTGTCAGAGAGTCTGTGACTGTGGGGGGCCCCTCGGTCCTGTCTTGCTCAGGATTCCCAGCTGGAGGATGCGCCGCTCAAGAATTGAGGGGTGGGGCAGGTGCTGGCTCCTATTTTCCAGCACCCCCTACCCGCTGTTGTAAGGCGCCCTCCACTCTCCAGATCCAGTGGCCTGGGAGAGGAGCCTGGTGGGGGGGGTGGGAGCTGGGACAGCTCCGCCTCCCCTGGTGGGGTGCTGAGTCTTAGGGTCCGCCCGCTTGTCAGTCTCCAGTCAGAGGGCTGGGGGTTGAGCCCCTTAGGCGGGTGGGAGTTGGGACAGCCCGCCTCCCTTGGTGGGGTGCTGGATCTTAGGTAGCCCGCCTGTCAATCTCCAGTCAATGGCCTGAGGGAGGGGGCTGTTGAGGGAAGGGACAGGATTCTAAATTCCTTGCCCCCCTGCTCCCACCAGTCTTTCTAGGGTGGGGTGGAGGGGTCTGAGTTAAGTTTTATTGCTTGGCACCTGCTCCGCTTTCCCGATGTGTTTGGGGACGCGCTGTATTACTCATGCCTCTGTGTCCGTCTGCGGGTGTTCCATGGTGGTTGGGAGTCTTTCACTCCCCTCGGGTCTCCGCCGCTGCCTGTGTTCTGCGTCGGGGTCCCGCTGCTTGCTGTTCTGGTTCGGCGTCTGGGTTCCGCTGCTTCTGCGGTTCGCTGGCCCGGTTCTGTGCTGGTTTCTACAGCAGTTGGGCTCCTGGCCTGGCGCCCTCCACTGCCGCAGCTTTTCGTGGCTTGGAGCCGGCGCCCGCCACCGCTTTTCCGGTGTGGAGCCAGCACCCGCAGCCAGCCGCTTTTCGCGGCTTGAAGCCAGCGCCAGCTGCAGCTTTTCAAGCCTTTCTGCTGCTTTCGAGGCTTGGATCCAGTGGCGAGAGGTGGGGGAGGGGTCCTCGTGTTCCGAATTCTTTGAGAAAGTTGGATGTAAGCTTTATCTGGATTTGTTTTCCTGTTTGAGTCCTTCTTCGTTGCTTTTTGAGTTTGTTGTTGTGGATTTCTTTAGGTAGTTGGCTCGTGGGACTCCCTGGTTCTCTCTTTTTGTGAGAGAGAGCTAGGCAGCGTCCCTATTGCGCCATCTGCCTTCCTCAAGACAAGTGATTTTAGTATTGGGAATAGTTCTTCTCATAATTAATTACATTCTAAATATGTTAATTTCATTTCTTCTAATTATTCTTTCATTGAAATAGGCATGTTTATTTCAGTCCTGGGGATGAAACTCAGTGTCTTACACATGCTAGGCAAGCATTCTACTACTAAGCTGAATACCCAGCCTGCTAGGCCTATTTAGATTTTGTGTGTATGAGCTTTGACGGGTGTTGAGAGTTGATCCCAATCATCAAATTTAGGAGCATGGAGGTATTAATGAAAACCTTTCAGTATCCCTTCAGCATCTATGAGCTTAGTAGTCATGGTGTCTCTACTGATTGTCACAATTTGACTTTTTGTACTCACTTTGGCTAAATGTTTACCTATTTCAATTATATTACAAAGGGCCAGCTCTTTATTTTGTTAGTTTCTTTACTAAATTCTTGCTTTCAGTTTTGTTGATTTTTGATTCCGGCTCTAATTTTGATACATTTTCCTACTTTACATTTCATCTATGCGTGTGTGTGTGTGTATGTGTGTGTGTTTCCTACCTAACTCCTGGCAATATTTATTTGCCTCTAGTAATTGTTAGTCTCTCGTCATATGGTGGAAGTCTCGTATGGTTCATCAAAATTAGTCATTCCTTGTCTCTAAGTTTAAAATAAAGCGTGATTTTAGCTGATGGCTCACACCTGTAGTTGCAGCTACTCGGGAGGCTGAGATCTGAGGATTGAGGTTCAAAGCTACTTGGGCACTAACAAACAAGAGTCTTATCTCCAATTAACCACCAGAAAACTTAAAGTGGTGGTGTGGTTCAAGGGGTAGGACTAGCCTTGAGCTGTAGAGCTCAGAGACAGCACCCAGGCTCAGAGTTCAAGCCCCACGACAGACTAAACTAATAAATAATAAAAGGGTGATAATTGTGTACACAATGAGGTTAAAACTTGAAAGTGATCTGGATTTTTAGATGGCCAGAACTAACACAAAGAATTTTTTTTCAAATCGGAGCTTGGTATGGCCCTTGTAGGAATGCTTTAAAAGGTCCCCAAATGAGATTTGCCCAAAGTGAAGAAATTGTCTCAAATCTATCCTTCCCTGTGATATGAAATTTTATGATTTGCTCCTAGAAGATGTGTTAATAGAGCATCACTCTATGCCAACATAAGATATAAGTAGTAGTGTATGATTTTTGTTAGTTCTTTTGCGGTACCTCTTGTTAACTCTTATGTCATCTCTTGCAAAAAAATGTAATAGCACTCTAGGAGAAATAAACTGTTACTCTTTTTCACTGATCAAAATTTTGAAGATTGAGGTGAGTGAAATAAACTGGAACAGATAATAGGTTACAGAATGGCACAAGAAAGAGCAAACTGCAGAATTGGTCAGGAACATAGACATGATTGTTTTGTACAGTAGAAAAAGCAGTAGGCACTATTTAATACCATGCATTGGCAATCAAGTACAATGTTCTTACACTATAGCATATTACCCAAAAAAAACCCCTGAGATGGAAATTTACACCCTCTCCCAATGAAAGTCAGGAAATTCCTGTTTTATTTTAAGATTTATTAAAACTGATTTTTTACATTATATTTAGAATATCATGTTTAACAAGTATTCAAGTATAGACTATCTATATGCACATAAGTTTAAGAACAATATTAAAATTAAGCTGTCTTTGTATTTCATAGATACATATCCATCTATATAATATATCAATATGTTTATTGAATATATATCCCATCATATACATATATGTCTATATAGTTATATTTATACCTCCAAGTTCATGTCAATGACATTGAGTACCTGAGTACTGAGTCATCACTCTTGTATTGTTTGGATCTAGTGTCCACATATCTTACCTTATCTCACTTTGCATGATTTTCTCTTGTTCCATCCACTTCCCAGCAAATGCCATTATTTTATCTTGCCTGTTGGCTATGCAGTTTTGCATTGTATATATGTACTACATTGTTATATCCACTCATCTGTAATAGGGCATCTGGGCTGTTTCCATCACTTGGCTATTGTGAAAAGTGCAGTGATAAACATGGCAGGTGTCCTTATCATATCCTGGATAATGATGCTTTGGGTAGATGCCTAGGGATGGTATGGCTGGATTGTACGGAAGGTCTATTTTTAGTTAGTTTTTTTTTTTTTTGAGGAGCCTCCAAACTACCTTCCAGAGTGGTTGTACTAGTTTACATTCCCACTAGCAGTGAAGTAGGGTTTCTCTTTCTCTATATCCCCACCAGCATTTGTCTGAATTCAGAATATTGGCCATTATGATTGGGGTAAGGTGGTATCTTAGGGTTGCTTTTAATGCAATTCCTTTATGACCATGATGAACATTTTCTCATATGTTACTTTGCCATTTTTACCTCTTCCCCTGAGAAGTCTCACTTTAGTTCCCTTGCCCATTTAGAGATTGGTTTGTAGGGTTTCTGGGGATTAGTTTCTTAAGTTCCCCATAGATATTGGATATTAAGCCTTTGTCTGATGTATTGTTGGTAAATATCTTTTCCCAGTTGGTTGGCTGTCTTTCTACTTTAGTTGCTATGTCTTTGTGCAGAAACTTTTTTATTTTTAGATAGTCCCATTTGTAGAGTCTTTCTCCAATCTTTTGACACTGGGACTTTGTTCAAGAAGTCGCTGCCTATGCCTGTGAGTTACAGTGTTTCTCCTACTCTGTTGTGTAGCAGTTGCAGAGATTCTGGTCTGATATTGAAGTCTTTGATCCATACTGAGTTAATGTTCGTACATGGCAACAGCCTGGGATCAATTGTTAGTTTTCTGCATGTGACTGCCCCATTTTCTCAGCACCAATAATCAGGGAAGCTGTGCTTATTCCACTGGCTCCTTTGTTGAATATAAGTTGACTGTGAGTATGTGGTTTCATTCTGGATATTCTATTATGTTCTATTTGATCTTCTGCTCTATTTTTGTGCCATTATTATGCTGTTTTTATTATCAGAGCTCTATAGTAGAATTTGAAATCTGGTATTGTAATACTACCTGCATTGCTCTTTTTGCCTAGAATTGCTTTAGCTACTCTAGGTTTTTTGTTGTTATATAGGAACTTTGGGATTATGTCTTCTATTTCAGTGCAGAATATCCTTGGGATTTTGATGGGGATTGCATTGAAATTGTATATTAATTTTGGTAGTATGGCCATTTTCACACTGTTGATTCCAGGAGATCCTTGTTTTAAGTGTTTTATGATTAAATAAACTAATCAGATTCGTATCTTCTAAAATTTCCTTCATCAAAATAACTGAACACTGTCCTTTGTCTATCTCAAGGCTAGAGCTCTACTGCTTGAGCCTCAGCACCACTTCCAGATTTTTCTATGTATGTGCTACCCAGGAATTGAACCTGGGTCTTTGTACATGCTAGGCAAGCACTCTACCACTAGGCCAAACTCACAGCCACAAAATAACTGGATTTTTTTTTATAAAAAAAGGTAACCTGATAATTTACCTAGTAATAAAGTAACTAATCCAAATTTTTTTTAATGTATTCATATATTAACCAGTAAATAATTATCAATCTCTTATAGACCAAGACATGCTCAGAACTATGGAAAGAAAAATAAACATAGCAAAGAACGTATCTTTTCATTGTACAGCTCAAATAAACTAAAACCAATTTTGATATTAAATGATAGCTAATGACTCTCATATCTATGATCCAGACTTTTACTTTTACTACTTGACTTTAAATTTTTCTCTCATCACTGTGTGAAATCTAAGAGACATTTGAAACTTTGGTCATTTAAAACCAAACTCATAGTCTTATATTTTTTTTCCAAAAGCCCTCCCTATATCCATTAATAGTACTTAATTATTATAGCTGTAAAATTAAGGAAAGGAAGCTTGAAATAGCTACATTTTATTCTTACAGCCAGAACTGTCCCATCAGCTAACCATACAATAGATCCAGATTCTGGTCATTTCCACATTCTGGTCTTTACTAACCCATTCTTACCCTAACATAATTTCCTTTTGGATTGTTGCAGTATCTTACTGCTCTTCTCCTTCAGATTTCTGTGCCCAGCACAATAATCAGAGTGGCAGTTTGAAGTGATATCACTCAGGGTAAGTCAAACTCCTTACTATAATAACATAAAATCACAAGGCCTGTGTCATAATATTGTTCTCCCAAACATCTCTTCCTTCAGTTTGTCCTCATTCAATTGCAGCAACTTCCATCAGATCCTGCTCTAGGGGACATTTAGAATATGCTGTCCCCAACACCTACTGAGAGAATTTATTCCATACCTAACATTGTCCAATGAGGGAGAGTTCTCTTGACTATTTATTGAAGAAAAATGTTTTAAAAAATTCTAAAACTCCCACTGTAAATCAGTGAGATATCTCTATGCCCTTGTCTACTTTTATCCCTGTCCTTACCTTCCTTTTATCTTATTTGATTTTATGATTTTTCATCCTCCCTACCAACTCAAATAGTGACTGCTGTGAAGCAATTCCTATCTATTGTAATATCTGGAACATTGCCTAACCTACAGTATGTGCTCACTGAGCAGAAATCACAGATGAAAGACAAGATTGTGTCATGCATTGACAGCAACAAGGAGATAACTTAGATTAAATGATAATTCCTTTTTACAACTACTTAAACATGACAAAAATAATTTTTAAAAACAATTTAATTTTTAAAAGAACAAAGTCCTTCTTCTAACTTAGAGAATCCATGTTAACAAGCCCCTTTTGGGAGATGTAAATCTTTCTTTTTACTTTTTTATAGACCTTAAAATAGGCATGGTATTTTCAAAATGCACAATTCATACTGAAAATCAATTGGGGAAAATATGTTATGGAAGATTTCTAGGGTTTATGTGGGTAGTAAAATAAATTTTAAAGTACAATCATAACTCCTGCCTCCTGACAAACTGCCATCTCAAAATAAATCTGCTTCAGAAACGGGCCAGAGGATGCATTGCAGAGTATCATAATGAAATTTGATTCAAAAAAGCTTTTCATCAAAATGTACTCTTAGATTCAATTTATTTTGATTCCTACAGTATATTTTAAAATCTTAGATAAACTACTCAATGACTTGTTACACTGATTCCCTTAATGTATAAATGAATGCAAGTTTATTTTTTGTTGTTTTGTAGGACACAGAACATAGTACTTGAAATGGAAGCTTATAACCAAGCATTGACATATAGTTTAATGGAAAGTATTTAAAAATATTTAATCTGAAGGATAGAAAATATTAGTTCTTCAATCTTGATATCAGGGTTGCTTAGTTTCTATTATTACATACTTCAGTGTTCTACCACATTAGAAATTCCTCTGTCACTATGAAATGGATGTATAAAAAAGCATTTAGAAAGAAGATTTGTTCCAATGTTTTTCTAAGTTGATAGTCTTTAAATGAATTAGAAAGCATTTAGCAGGAATTCACTATATCTCCCTCAATGCCCTTGAACCAGAAGAAATTGATAGGACTCTTCTAAAAAAAATAAGTATGCAACCAAACTGTGTACACTAAAGAACTCCATTCATACACTGTATACCTTAAGGCAGCTAGCATATATGGAGAATAACAAGTTAGTAAGGGTGATAAAGCAGGTTTCTAGATGAAGGGCAAAAGCAGATGGTACTTTTGTAGTCCCCAAAATGTTGTATCTGATGAACATATTTCCTTTTCCCAGAACATTTCCCAAAATCTTCCACCTAAAATAAAATTATTGCTATCATTGACAGCAATATCAAAGAAAGGAAAAGTTGTACCCAGGACAGTTTGATGATAGTAGCAGATGGTCTGTGTGGTTTGTAGGATCAATTTATAAAATTTGATCTGAGATCATAGGCTCAAATTGTGAACCCCATTTATATATATATATATGTATGTAAAAGTTTGAACAATATTTTTTCAATTTGTGTTAAGACCCTTTGAACTAAACTGTCATATCATGTCATTCTTTAGGTTGAATTTCATTGTGGTGTTTATTGAAAAAAATTCTCCCAGAAATATGCAAACTGCAGACATATGCAATCCAGTGGGTAAGATAAGATGACATTAAAAAAAAAAATGATGCTCCTTAAAATGCTCCAAGACAAGTGCTGTAGATCTGATACAGTGAATGGAAGGCAATCAAGTTGGAAGTTGATGTTTTATGTGGCAAATGAGTTACCCAGATCACAGGAATTTCATAGAACAATTAAGTCTTTGGGATTACTTCCTCAAATCAACAGCAAGGACATACTCTACATTTTAGTGTTTAACCAAACTACAATTAATGCACCAAGAAAATGTCAAAAGAAATGCTGAGATATTGTTTTGATTTCCTGTTAGGAATAGCTTTTCTACTATAAGAGAACAGATTTATCTATACTTTGGATAATAGATATTGAATCCATCTTGGAACTATTGAATAAACTCACATGACAGTGGAATATAAATATAACTTCTCACAATTCACTAGTTTCATTCATACAACCATAATTGAGGAAATTTCAAGTAGTTTTTAGGACAAAAGTGTAAAAGATTAAAAATAAAATTAATGTCAGCAAACACATAAATGGTTGAAATTGCATATGTCCAAATTGAAACCTCTTTGAACACTACTTAAAGATAATTTAAGATAACAGGATTCATAGAATATATAATATTTTAGATTGATTTATTTCATTTAACAATATGCATAAAATTTACTTCATGTCTATTCGGAATGCCAAAAGGCATCTCATTTAACACTGAGTAAGGCTACTTTTTCAAATGCATCTGTCAAAATTCATAAAAAGTACAACACCAACATAAACCCTAATTCAAGAATTGCAGTCAATATAAGTTCATAAATTGTAATAAATATATCCCCTCTGTTGTTGAATATAATTAATAGAAGAGTTGTACATGTATTAAGTTTATGTGGAAACTGTAAATTCATACAATTTAGCTGTGAGACTAAAATTACTTAAAATAAATTCTATTAATTAAAAGAAGCAAAAAACACACCAAAGCCCTGGGTTCAATTCCAGTACTTAAAAATAATTAAAATTTAACTTTCCCTATGAACTATTTCTTCAAAATACATTTGGTTCCTTTCTTGACATGTAAAAATCTTGACAGTAATTTTAAAAGAAATGTTGGCTATTTCCCATCTACTATTTTTATATTTTATTTTTATAAATATTTATATCCTTAAAATTTCTGATTATGTTACATAAATACTAACAAGATTTCTCTTCTGAAATATATAAACCATCATTATTAATAGTGATTGAAGATTTTTATTTTACAAAATCTAACTGGTATGTTTTATTAAGGATAGAAAATTCTCACTGTTAATAAAAGTAATCTTTTGAAAGATATTACAGTGATTTACAAGGCAGTCTTTTTAAAAATAATAGATGTCATATTGGAGGATGTATAACAAGGTAATGAATAAAATGGTAGCTCAGAATGGTTATGCTTTATCCTCTATGTGAAAAATACGAGTTATGTGTGAAGTAATGAATTATCTAAGTCCTTGAAAGTAGAGGAGATATTTCTGTTTAATATTGAGAAATAGTAGAAAAAACTCATTATTGCTATCTATAAAGAGTGAGTATTTCCACAAATAAAAAACATTCTCCATATACAAAGATGTATTTATGTTAAAAGTGCATTTGTTAAATGTATTGACAATTCTATATGAATTCATACAAAGAATAAATAGTTTAAATCTTTGAAACCATGTACTGGTAATGAGTTTTGATGTCATTAATATTTTTTTACTTTCCTAAGTGGGACATAATTACTGTTATTATTTTCAGCTAGAAACATAAGGCATATTCGCTATTTTTGATGACTTTGAAACATAACTCTGGGGTATAATCTCTGTGTGAAAAGCATGAAATGAATAGTCTGTCAAACAGTATGCCTTCTTCCCATAATGAAAATTTCCTTTACAATACATATATCTTCTATTACCTGATGGATACATAAAAGTCAAGCTTTCCAACTTCGTTAGATATTATTTATATTGAATTTGTGCCCCTTCAAGTAGCACAGAATTTAGTCCAAAAGGCAGCAAGTACACACACACACACACACACACACACCAATACTTATCACACACACCACATACATACATCATGTGTCATTGCATTTATATAACAATTTAAAGAGCTAAATAAATATATTAGGCATCTTTAATATATTTCATGGAGTTCTATTGGAAGATAAGGATGAATTTGAGTGAGAGGTGACCAAGAGATGACCTAATTCAGTGAAATCATTATTTGTTGACTATGAACTTTTCAAGACACTGAAATGGGTCCCAAAAAAATAGAAATACTTTTTAAATCCATGGTGAATATTGTACTGAATACTAAAGCAAAGAGCCTCATTATTATTTCTACATATATTTAAATACCTTCACTTCTGTTTCCTCATCTGGTATCTATACGGGGTAATTGTATGTGTGAATTTGAATGAACAAAAATAAATTTAAATATATATATGATAGACCTACCATTATAAGGTTCATAATTAAATTAATTGTGCCATGCATTTCTCTGAAGCAGGTTTGATTTTCAGATTGGAATATTCTACCTAAAATTCCATATCAACTTATAAAATGATATAGTTTTCTACAATGTGTTAGAATAATTGATTTTTTACATTCAGCAATATGGAGTGACCTATGGAGTATGATAATTATTCCATTAACATTTGTAAGATAGATGGAAAGAACTTGAACCATTTTTGAAACCACATTAGTTCGGAGTTTGATTTTAAGTTTCTGTTTGAACTGTTTTATAATCCAGTTTTGAACTTTTAAATCTTGATTCATTCTGACTTTTACATATTTGCCATTCTTATTCACCTAGCACTCATAGTTTTATTCCATTATACAAGCCTTCTTATTCACCCCGTAGCCTAATTAATATAAGCTAGAGGGAAGAAGTTGTAGCTAGCATGGGTCTAGAATATCAATTTGATAGCAGCATGCAAATTTTAAATGAGCTCAGAGTGTATATTAAAGTATTCAATACATATGCATGGTGAAAAGTTCATTCTTATTTTAATCAATATAGTCTATAAATTGAGAGAAATTTTAAATGTGGGCAAAGTAATGAACTTTCAGTCTTTATAAAATAGTTTATTTTAAACATGGTTTATGTTTTCTTTTTTTCATATATTTTTATTGTAATTAATAGAAGGGTTACATGATATTTGCCAGATAGATGGTGCATTAATTCCCATACATTGATATCCTTTCACATGTCTTGGTCCCCATTTCCCTCCCCCCCACCCCCACCCCTCATCTTGTTTTCCCCCATTCCCTATCCAATTTCAAATAACCAAATATAAATATATCAGATATATCAGGTAACAAAGTGAGATACTGTAACAATATGAGATAACCAAGGGACAGCAAAAGAGATGAGAGATAACATAGTACCTTAAGAACAACAATCATTCATTATATGGCTTATGTTTCTATATCCTAGAGATCCTTTCATTTAGCGTCCTACTATATGGGCTTTTGTATCAAGGTTTTGCTCTATTGCAAATCTCTGCTAGGAGAGCCCAAGGTTTCTACTGATTATGACAAATGAGGGAAACTATTGAGCCTTAGTTCCTTTGAGTCTGGCTTACTTCACTTAATATGAATGGAAAGACTTAGAAAAAATCATATTAAGTGGTTTATGTTTTCATCTTTGAAATCATTAGAGACATGTGGGTGAAAGAAGGAACTACGTATAGCCATGAACAGACAGGAATTACAATGATGGAAGTGGCCTTTGACAGGAGAGACTAATCATTTCATGTCAATATGCTATTGTCATTACTATGGAGGAACACTGTTAGTTATAGGCTGGCCCCTCAACATCACAAGAAACATCCCAAGATAGCATTTAGCTCATCAATATTAAGATAACATTTACTCACCCAAATCATATGGGAAATTACACATAGCATTCAGCATCCTTAATGTAGGAAGTCCAATAAGACACAACGGAGTAGTTCCATTTTAAGTGCATTGTCTTATCTGGCATCCATAAAAGAAGCAGTGTTTTATATGGATATTCTCATCAGATGAACGTTTAACATTGGAATGTGTTTATGGTTTATCAGGATTTCTCTTCTTGTTCTCCAGGAAGGAGAGGAAGCCTGAAAACTTGTTTAATATAGTGAATGTGTGGCCAAATAAACAGCATCTTACTACTATCACATAGGCACTCATTTTGAAGCTCTGGCCTTTTTGACTTTCATGTCATGGTGTCCACTGAGTTGCAAAATACCAGAATGCTTGGTATTTTGTTTGTCCAATAAAATTGTAGAAGCATCATTATATATCAGGTTCCCTCCTGGTCACTGCAAGAAAGTGAGGCTGTCTCAGAACATGAGAGAGGAAGGCCACAATTAGGAATAATAAAATCTGAATGGACTAAGAAAGGGTCCTGTCCCTTTTTGCATAGCAGGAGGCAGGAAAGATTTATCTGAGGTCTCTGGAACCACAGGAACGTTTTGAAATGTTCAAGTATTCTGTTTCTATTAATCCTCAGCTTGTTGGAGGAGTTTGGAGGGAACTCACCACTCATGAGCAGTGTAGGGATAGAGAATTGTTATAAACATAGGATCTTTCTTGAGAGCTATGTGCCACTAATGTAGAGGGTACATGTTCCTAGGGGATAGGAGTTTAGATCATGACTGTACTGAGGTCAAGCACTTGTCACTTGTTTTAAACAGGAGTTCACTGAGTGGCTCACTGTGTCTAGACCAAATCTCCTTGGAACCTATAGAAGGAGTGAGCATTCAGTGCACACTTTCTTCTAATGTATCATATCATTTATTCTGAGAAGCAGAAGAAGTACCCTGGTGATGACCAGTGATATCTGACTCAGAAGGGAATAATGAGCAATCATATGAGATCCTGAATTGCGTCCTTAGAGCTTAAAGGTGCATCTGTGACCTTGATTTATATTCTGGATATCTAGGAGGTAAGCAATTTTCACAGTTTCTTTGCATCAAACTGAAAACCAATTCTTGGCAATAAGCCAAATATAGAAAAATGCACCGATGGGGCCTGTTGTTCCCAGTGCATCCCGTTCTAAGATGACTGCCTGCAGTTTGAAGTTGACCCGTGGGTCCCATCTATTATTGGGGAAATGTGAGGCAAAGGCAGTAACATTCCATAGAGCCTCATCACATACGAGACTGGCAATTCCATCAGTAGTCTACACATTCTCCTAACTATTCACTCAGTTAATTTGGGGAGCTTCCCATGTGCATGAGGACTTTGGAATACACGTGACAGTCCGGCACAATGTCATATACATGGAGACTGAAGAAAAGGAGTCCCACAGGTCCTGTAGATGAGGTATGGAATAGGGTCCAGATTTGACTCCAGTCAAGAACATGGAGGCCTCTCTAGCTATGCTCAGTTTATGGGATGATGTTTCCTACATAAGTCATATGATTAAGTTGGCCCAAATGGAAGGATCGTGGGTGAGTAATCTATTTAATTGCCTCTATTTTCAGGCTCTACCAATATGTCTCTATAAATAACTACTTAAGTTGGTTATAGCACAAGTCTGCAGAGGACCTGTTTCTTACATAGGAGTCATGGACAATTTATAGCCACTACACATGGTTTAGAAACGTTAGAAGGCTTCGGGATACAAGGAAAGGAAACAGTTTTGCATTCATTCCACCTCTAAGAAAGAACTAAAGAAGACAAAGACAATCTCTATTCCTAACAAGTACTCTAAAGCATAGCTTTATAAAGAACTAGGCTGATATCAGCCCTGAATTCCCATTAATTTGTCTTTGGAAATATATTTATTTGGAGCTAGGAGTTTGGCCTAGTGGTAGAATGCTCGCCTACCATGCACAAAGCCTGGGATTCAATTCCTTCTTACCACATTTATAGAAAAATCCAGAAGTCATTCTGTGGCTCAAGTGGTAGAGCTCTAGCCTTGAGAAATCCCAAAGACAGAATTCAGGCCCTGAGCTCAAGCCCCAAGACTGGCAAAAAAGAAAAAGAAAAGAAATATATTTATAATTATTAAAATATTTATTTTAATGTAGCTACTAAAATTCAGGATCATCTTACAGAATTTTTGTGGTAAAATGAATGTGAAGGAAACAAGAGAAGTAAAGGAAAAGGAAAAATAAAAAAATAATAGGGAAACCCCTAAAATTAATCATATGAAAATACTTCAACATTTGTGGCTCATGCTTCTATCCCAAACATCAGAAGGCTGAGCTCTGAGGATCACAGTTCAAAGCCATCCCATACACTAAAAGCAGTGAGACTTTTACCTCCAATTAATTACTGGAAAAGGGGAAGTGGAGCTGTGGCTCAGGAATAGGGCAGTAGCCTTGAGCTGAAAAGCTCAAGGTCAGACCCAGGGGTAGGGTTGTAGCCTTAAGCTGAAGAGCTCAGGGACAGTGCCTAGGCAAGAGTACAAGCCCCATGACTAATAAAACTAACAAACAAACACACAAATAAAAAACCTGTTATCAATCCCATTTTTTCCACATTGGTCAAAAATATGATACAAATATTTGGTGCTTAAAATAAAGTTTTGGGGCTGGGTATCAATGGTTCATGCCTGTAATCCTAGCTACTCAGGAGACTGAAGTCTGAGAATCATGATCCTAAAACAACACACAAGAAAGTTCATGAGACTCTTTAACTATCAAACAAAAATCAGGGAGTAAAGCTGTGGCTCAAGTACTCTAATACTAGCTTTAAGAAAAAAAAGGTCAAGGACAACTACTACTAGGGCCTAAATTTAAATCTTAGGATACCACACAAAGTTTTTAGTCTGTTAGATTTTATTCATAAGTATGTAACCTTCAAGTTGTTGTACTAAGAAGTTGCCATTCAGCAAAGCATAGGATAACCAATGTTATCCCTTTTAATATTTTCAACCTTCCCTCCCCTACATATTCATCCCTTCATATTTCTTAATTTTGTAGAATATACATAGTTTTTTATTGTATTCCCTCTCTTCTCTTTATTCAGGGGAGAACTGAAACAGTAATTCCATAGGAAGGCTATCTAACAGTTCAATAAGCTAAACACCAGGAAATGGGTACTGAAATGGGTAGGGCGAGGCCAAGGAGAGGAAGGTAGAAAATGAATAGATTATTTTTAAAAGAATAATTAATACCATTTTGGAGAAGGAGGGGTTATAAAACAACCTCAGGACTATTTACAGTCGGTTTAGAAGAATTTAAAATTAGCTTACTTGCTTTTAGAAATGAAGCCCAGTCCAATACATAGTTTGAAGGATTCACAATATGTCTCATAAGAGGATCATTGTGAAATTTAGCTTGAATGATAAGGTTCAGGTAGGGAACTAGCTGACACATTGCACAATGTGTCAATAGCATTTTGTGGTCATTGTAGTTCCCACACAATTCTGTACTGAATTTCTAAATAAACCAGCAAGTAATACATTGTAATGACTCTAAATAATTCATGTCATATCCTAAAAACATAGAACGTTGAGGGCAGAGGTTGAAATGGGAGAAGTGGGGAGAATGATGAAAGGGGTAATATCAATCAGCATGAATTATATTCATAAATTGATTTGTAGGACAGTAATTATTTTGTAGAACTACTTAAAGATAATAAAAATATAATTTAAAAAAATTTCACATGATTAAAAAAATACTGCCTTAGGAAACTACAAGAAGAGAACCATACGGGCAAAGGCATTCTTTAATAATATTCAGAAAGTACAGCAACAAATGCAGAAATAAACAAAAATGATTATACAAAACTAAGAAGCTTTTGCACAGCCAAGGTAACTAACCGACATAGTGAAGAAACCGCAATGGATGATTCCTCAACAGGGGATTCATGTATGGAATACATTAGAAATTCAAAAAACTAAACAGATCCCCCCACCAAAACAAATGAATAATGGGATTTTAAAATGAAAAAAAAATCATGTGAATAGACAAATGGTCCACAAATGTAAAAGAATGTGTTCAATAGCACTAGTCATCAGGGAAACACAAATGCAAACCACAATGAGCTATCATCCCTGCTCCCCTGTTGGAATGGGTATAATCAGACAAAAACAACAACAAATACTACTGAGCATGTGTATAACAAGAGACCCTTGTTGGGTATGAAAATCAGTAGAGTTGTTTTGGAAAATGTCATGGAAATTCCTCAATAAATTAAAAGAAGAGCTACCATATAATCCAGTTTTCCCATTACTACTACATGTCTACAAATTCAACGCAATACCCATCAATATCCCAATGTCATACTTTAAAGAAATAGAAGAGGCACCTGCAGAAAACTAAAATTGGATCTTTCTTTGTAACTCTGCACTAGAATTAACTCCAAATGGATCAAAGACCTCGAGGTAAAAGCTGACACACTGAAAACTTTACAAGAAGGAATGGGAGATATACTAGGCCTCCTTGGCATAGGTCGAAACTTTCTTAATAAGGACCAAGAAAATTAAGAGCTGTAAGATGGGAGGGATGGGTGAGAATATTGAAAGAGGTGACATTGATGTACTTTTTCATAACTGCTTTGTTGAATGGTAACATTCCTCCTGCGCTGTTCTTTCTGCTAAGAAGTGTTTTTGCTAGATGGGGTCTTTTATTATTCCATACAATCAGAATCATAAATCTATTTTGACCATTAAGGAAATATTAAAAGATGGGCCAAAGACTTAAAGAGAGACTTCTCTGAAGAAGAAATAAAAATGGCCTATAGACACATGAAAAATGCTCAACATCTCTGGTCATAAAAGAAATGCAAACCAAAACAACTCTAAGATTCCACCTCACTCCAGTTAGAATGGCCAGGATCAAGAAATCTAATAACAACAGATCCTGGAGGGGATGTGGCCAGGAGGGATCACTACTACACTGTTGGTGGGAGTGCAAACGCCTTGAACCACTATGTAAAGCAGTATGGCAGTTCCTCAAAAGACTAAACATAGAGCTCCCCTATGACCCAGCAATTCCACTCCTTGGCATTTACCAGAAACAAGGGCATACTAAATCCACTAGCACAATGGTGTTCATTGCAGCACTATTTACAATTACAAAGATATGGCACCAACCCAGATGTCCCTCAGCTGATGAGTGGATCAACAAGATGTGGTATTTATACACAATGGAATTCTATGCTTCTGTCAGAAAGAATGACATCTCTCCATTTGTAAGGAAATGGAAAGACTTAGAAAAAATCATATGAAGTGAAGTAAGCCAGATTCAAAGGAACATAGGCCCAAGAGTCTCCGTCATTTGTCAAATTCAGTAGAAACCTTGGGCTCTCCTAGCAGAGATTTACAATAGAACAAAATCTAGAGACATAAGGCCAAATAGTATGACACTAAATGTAAGGACCTCCAGGATAAAGAAACAAAATCCTTATAATGAGTGATTGTTGTCCTTAATGTACTATGTTATCTCTTATCTCTTTTGCTATCCCTTGGTTATATCATATTGTTACAATATTTCACCTTGTTATCTAATATATTTTATATGTGCTTAATTGATTATTTGGATAGGGAAGGGGGGAAATCAAAAAGAAATGAGGGAGGGGGAAGGAAATGGGGACCATGTCATGAGAAAGGGTTTCAATGTATGTGAAGTAATAGACCTTCTATCTGGTGAATACAATGTAACCATTCTTTTAATTACAATTAAAAAAAAACTATGTGTGGGGCTGTTATAAGGCAAGTGCCAACACATTCTTAATAAAAGCTGGATCTAAGACTAAATATCAGTCTAGACTTTGAATGCATACATTAAACTGAATACTTTTTCATTATCACATTATGGCTTATCTTTCATCCACCAAACACCTTTGGAAATTTCATTTTCCTGATTTAAGAAGAAAAGAAGCTTCTGATTTCTGTTGTTTGTTGCATTTCCTCATACATCTGACATGGTCATTATTTTACATGTTGAACACTAATGTAATTAGGAATACTACTCATCAGGATATTGAAACAAAAGCCATATAACAAATGATTGTTATCCTTAATGTACTATGTTGTCTCTCATCTCCTTTGCTGTCCCTTGGTTATCTCATATTGTTACAGTATCTCACTTTGTTATCTGATATATTGAATTTATTTGTATTTGGTTATTTGAAATTTGATAGGGAACGGGGGAAAACCAAGACGGGTGGGGGATGTGGGGGGGAGGGTAATGGGTACCAAGACCTGTGAAAGGGTATCATTGTATGTGAATTAATGCACCTTCTATCTGGCAAATATCATGTAACCCTTTTACTAATTTCAATAAAAAAAAGAAAAAAAAAGGAATAATACTCATGTCCACCTTGATCTTATGACGATATCACTGGCTCCCAAATTCATGTGGTAAAACATTCATCTCCAGGGCAATGATATTTAACATGAAGACTTTGGCAGATTGATACAGTCAGAAACAACATTTGTGAATGCCCTTATACAAGAGGCCTGAGTAAAATTCCCCTACATTTCCTTGATCCATTCATCCACCCATGGGCATTTGGTGTGATTCCATATCTTGGCTATAGCAAATAGTACTGCGATGAACATGGTTGTGCTATTGACTTTAGTGTATCCTTGTTTGTACTCCATTGGATAAAGGCCCCAGAGTAGAACTGCTGGATCATAGGGAAGCTCTATGTTTAATTTTATTGAGTAGCCCACCCCCCAACTGCTTTCCAGAGTGATTGAACAAAGGTACATACCCACTAACAGTCTAAAAGAGTTCTGTTTTGAACACATCCCTGCCAAGATTTGTTATTGTTACTTTCTTGATAATGGCCATTCTCATGAGGGTGAGGTGGACTCTCAGTGTTGGTTTTGATTTGCAGTTCTTTATGGCCAGATATACTGATCACTTCTTTATGTGTCTTTTGGTCTTTAGGTCATTAGCCCATTTATTAATTGAATAGTTGATTATTTTTTGTAGGTTTAAATTTTTGTGCTCTAATTACATTCTGAACATCAGGCCTTATCTGATATATAACATAAAGTCTCTCTTAAAAAAATCTTGTTAGCTATGTCCTTTGCTGTGCAGAAACTTCTAAATTTGATGAAATCTCATTTATCAAGTTTTTCTGTAATTTGTTGTGTTTACTTAGAAACTTTTGACCTGTGCCCAGAAACCCTAGGTGTACAAACATTTACAAATTAATTAATCAAAGTTTGGTAGCCACTGTGGGGAGCTCACATACTGCAATTCTTTAGAAAGCCTAATTCAAACCCCAACAAAATAAGTACCAGGAAATAGGTACTTGCAAGAGAGGGGCTAGGATCAAAGGGAAAGGGGTAAATGAATGAAGGGAGCAGATGTGAAGAATAGTCAACATTCCATTGTATATTCTCTACGAAATTAAGAAAACTAAGGGTTCAAAGAGGGGATATTGAGGAAGATGACACAGAGAAAGATGCATTTTATCATAAACTGCTTTGTTAAATTGCAAAAAAATTCTCATCTATCCCACAAAATTAAGAAAATTAAGAGGTGTAAGTTGGGAAGGATGGGTGAGAATATTGAAAGAGGTAATATTGATGTACTTTTTCATAACTGCTTTGTTGAATGGTAACATTTTTATACAACTACTTAAAGATAATACAAATATATTTTCTAAACAAATAAATATTATACTACTTTTTTCAGAATAAAAAAGAGGCCTGAGTAAGACTCTTACCACCTTCCACTATGTATGGATACATGAAGAAGATGCCATCTTCTTTATGAGAATATTGTCTCACACTCTGATCTTAAGCTTATGCTTTAATTTTCAACTTGGATCCTCAAAAAAGAGTAATAAACTTGTTTATAATCCTCCAAAATTATAATACTAACTATAGTGCTAGCTTCTAACTGTATTACTTACAGGTGATTATAAAATGATAGTGTTAATAATTCTGCCACCTCCATTGTCAGAATTATTAATACTAACAAAGGCTAAGTATTTAATAACACATATTATTCTCTTACCAAATTTTTTTCTTTTTTTTATGGGTCATTGGGCTTTAACTCTGGACCTGGGCACTGTCCCTGAGCTCTTCAGCTCAAGGCTACCATCTTCCTCTTGAGGCCTGTTTCCCGTTTTCCGGACTGGCTTTGAACCTTGATCCTCAGATTTCAACCTCCTGTGTAGCTAGGATTACAGGCATGAACCACAAGCCTGGCTCTCTCTTACCAAGTTTTCCCAGGTTTGTCAACTCTATGCAATTCTTTAATTAAAGAGTCTGCATTACAAAAGGACAAAGTAATAGATGAAATAAATTTTAATAGTGTCTCCTTTAATTACTTCATAGAAGATTATATCTTCTAAGATTATATCAGTAAAGAAGCTTTGCAATCTCTCTAAAATCTCCTCCTCAAAACTAAATTGTAAAAATTATTTAAACCAGGAACCAATGGCTCAAGCCTATAACCCTAGCTACTCAGAAGGCTGAGCTATGAGGATTGAAGTTCAAAGCCTGCCCAGGCACAAAAGTCCTGAGACCCTTATCTTCAATTAACCATCATAAAAAAATGGCACTATGGCTCAAGTGGTAGAGCGCTAGCCTTGAGCTGAACAGTTCAAGGACAATGCACAGGCCGAGTTCAAGCCCCACGACCGACAAGGAAAAAAAAAAGATTTAATCACAATGAAATCGATGGAAAACAACACAGATAAATTCCCCACTGCACACAGATCAATGATAGAAAATCTCCATGATTCTCAGAATGTTGTTGGTGGCTGGGTTGAATAATTACTACCATCAGAATTGGACAAGCTAGAGTGGCAAGTGGTTGAAGAAGAATACTACTATTTTGTCTTACAAGCCCAGAATAAAAATTTTTAGCAAGTGAAAAGCAGAAGACACGTTACCAGAAAAATTATATGAAAAATGCTCACCCCTTGCCAAGAGTGCAAAAAACATTCACAGATTAATGTAGAACATGCTGTGGAGCCCATCAGAAGTGCCAAGTTAAATACAAACAGAAAAAGAACAAAATCTCACCTCAAGAGCAACCTACTAAGAATATAAACTAAGCAGGGCAGAAAAAAGCACGGGAGGTAAAGAAGCAAATGGCTTAAAGAATAGTTGAAGAAAAATACCTTAAGAAGGAAAATCATAGACATAACAAAACATCACCCATAAAATCAAGGGGTATATTTTGAGAGACTAGTCCAGAGAGCTCATTCAATGGCCAGGAAAAAGTAGTGTGGACTAGGGTTAGGGTTAAGAGATTAAGGCCGAATAAGATCAAGATTTAATCATTCATGTTTGAAAGAAAGGAGGGAAGTATGATCCAAGTATGAGACAGAAAATTATCTCACTGTCTTTCTACAATTTTATAAAAGCACTTGCTGGGGGGAGGGGAGGGGGAAAAAGGAAGAAAACAGGGAGAGTATAACAGTGTTGAACAAGAAATGTACTCATTGCCTTTCTATTAATTACACTAAAAAAGGATGCCTTACTTATGTAACTGTAAACCCCTCTTTACATCATCCTTAAAATAAAAAAAAATTTAAAAAAGAACACAGGGAATTCCTACTCCTCGTTGCATGGGAGAAAAGCAACTATTTTCTGATAATATTGAGGTTTATTGTGAGAAATAAAGAAGAAAATGAACCTAACTTCCAAAGTAAAAACATATCAGAAAATTGTTGTAACAAACAGATGAATAATCCAATATTGCAAAATGAATAAAATTAACATAATGATAAAAACCTGGAAATAAATAACATCAGGAAGTAAATTATTAGGCAAAGAATTGCATAAAATGAGAATTCTGAACTCTTAAAAAATAATGACAGAACGAAGTTATAAAATCTTAATTTTAGGGCCGGGAATTTGGCCTAGTGGTAGAGTGCTTGCCTAGCATGCACGAAGACCCGGGTTCAATTCCTCGGTACCACATACATAGAAAAAAAAAATCTTAATTTTAAAAGGCTATGAAGTGAATAGGCATGGAAAAATCAGCAAGGAAAACATAAGCACAGAAAAATAAAAAGTAAGGATGAAAATTCTATAGTACCAAAATGAAAGTGAGCAAATGGAATAGAAAGTACATGAAAAACAATTCACAAAGGAAAGAAATTCTAAATCTATGCACAGTCACACCTAGTGGTTGAGAATTATGGTTAAGAACATCAATCATGAAGTGTATCCTGTTGTATTCTGAAGTCAGAGAACAAAGGGAGGATGTTCTGGGCAGTCAGGAATCACAAATCAAATCTGCTTTGTCATCAGGAAGAGAAAATAAAACTGGCCTCTAATTTGTAACAGAAATACAATCTTTCCTATATTCAGTTTTAGATCCACCTGTAGATTCTACTACCTCCTACAGATCATAATTACTGAGAAAATGGAATTGTAAATATATACAGATTTATTGTCAGAATTCCTGACAATGCAGCAGAGCTTTATGTAAACCACATTTACATTGCATTATTATTGGTGGTCAAAAAGTAAACTGAATTAAAATATACAGGGTGGCCAGGCGAGGTGGCTCACACCTGTAATCTTAGCTACTCAGGAGTCTGCCATCTGAGGATTGTGGTTCAAAGCCAGCCCAGAGACTCTTATCTCCAATTGACCACTAGAAAATGGTAGGGCAGTAGTCTTGAGCCAAAGAGCTCAGGGACCAGTGGCAAGGCCCAGAGTTCAAGCCCCATGACCAACAAAAATATATATTATTTTTTTTGCCAGTCCTGGTCTTAAGCTCAGGGCCTGAGCACTGCCCTTGGATTTTTCTCAAGGCTAGAGCTCTACCACTTGAACTTCAGCACCACTTCCGGCTTTTTCTAAGTATGTGGTACCAAGGAATCGAACCCAGGTCTTCGTGCATGCTAGGCAAGCACTCTACCACTAGGCCAAACTCCCCGCTCCCAAAACATAATATATATATATATATTATATATATATAATATATATAAGGAGGAGCAAACATAGTGACATAAGCCACTAATTTCACCTACTTTGGGAGACAGAGATAGAATTACATAAGGCCGGTTGAAAAAAAGCATAAGATTCTATTTAAAATCAATCTAAAGCAAAAAGGAGAAAAAAATGAATGGCTTGAGTAGTAAAATAACAAGCATGATATTCGGAGTTTAAACACCACCACTTTTAAGTACGCAGATAATGTAGATATACAAGAACATGTATGGGTTACATGCAAATCCTGTGCTATTCTATGTACTGACCTTGAGTATCTGCAAATTTCACATCTGTTATACTTTGGATCTAGAATATGTCCTGTTTTCCAAATATTGCACAGGAATTAGGATATGGGGTCTGCCAAGAACCTTTAAGGAATTGATAGTTTCTCCTTCTTTCTTCTTTCTTCTTTCTCCTTTCTCCTTTCTTCTTCTTCTCCTTCTCCTCCTCCTTCTCCTCCTCCTCCTCCTCCTCCTCCTCCTCCTCCTCCTCCTCCTCCTTCTCCTCCTCCTCCTCCTCCTCCTCCTCCTCCTCCTCCTCCTTCTTCTCCTCCTCCTCCTCCTCCTCCTCCTCCTCCTCCTCCTCCTCCTCCTCCTCCTCCTCCTTCTTCTCCTCCTCCTCTTCCTCCTCCTCCTCCTCTTCCTCCTCCTCTTTCCTCCTTCCTTCCTTCCTCTTCCTCCTCCCCATCCTGCTCCTCCTCCACCTCCTCCTTTATTTCTTTTTGTTTCTTCATATATTTTTATTGTAATTAATAGAAGGGTTACATTACATTCACCAGATGGAAGGTGCATTACTTCACATACATTGATACCCTTTTGCATGTCTTGGTCCCAATATCCCTCACCCCACCCCCACCCTCATCTTGTTTTCCACCCTTTGCTATCCACTTTCAAATAACCTAATACGCATATATCCAATATATCAGATAACAAAGTGAAATATTGTAATAATATGAGATAACAAAGGGACAGCAAAAGAGATGAGAGATAACATAGTACATTAAGGACAACAATCACTTATTATATGGCTTTTGTTTCTATATCCTAGAGGTCCTTTCATTTAGCGTCATACTATATGGCCTTATGTATCTAGGTTTTGCTCTATTGCAAATCTCTGCTAGGAGAGCCCAAGGTTTCTACTGATTATGACAAAAAAGGGAAACCATTGAGCCTATCTGTATTATCTACATTTAATAAAAGCCAGGATTAATACACAGCAACTATATCTTCTTGTTTGCTCTGTTCATCCCCATTTCCCTCCCCCCACCCCCATCCTCATCTTGTTTTCCACCCTTTGCTATCCAATTTCAAATAACATAGGCTCAATGGTTTTCCCTCATTTGCCATAATCAGTAGAAATATCCTAATACGTATTTATCCAATATATCAGATAACAAAATGAAATACTGTAATAGGTTTTGCTCTATTGCAAATCTCTGCTAGAAGAGTCCAAGGTTTCTTCTGATTATGGTAAATGAGAGAAACCATTGAGCCTATGTTCCTTTGAGTCTGGCTTTCTTCACTTAATATGATTTTTTTCTAAGTCTTTCCATTTCCTTACAAATGGGGAGATGTCGTTCTTTCTGACAACAGCATAGAATTCCATTGTGTATAAATACCACATCTTCTTGATCCACTCATCAACTGAGGGCCATTTGGGTTAGTTCCATATCTTTGCTATGGTAAATAGTGCTGCAGTGACGTTCGTTGTGCTATTGGATTTAGTATGCCCTTGTTTCTGGACAGTTGGGTAAATGCCAAGTAGTAGAATTTCTGGGTCATAGGGGAGCTCTATGTTTAGTCTTTTGAGGAACTGCCATACTGCTTTCCATAGTGGTTGAACGAGTTTGCACCCCCCCCCCAACAGTGTATTAGTGATCCCTCCTGGCCACATCCCCTCCAGCATCTGTTGTTATTAGTTTTCTTGATCCTGGCCATTCTAATTGGAGTGAGGTGGAATCTTAGAGTTGTTTTGCTTTGCATTTCTTTTATGACCGGAGATGTTGAGCATTTCTTCATGTGTCTATAGGCCATTCTTATTTCTTCTTCAGGGAAGACTCTCTTTAAATCTTTGGCCCATCTTTTAATGAGATGGTTGTTTCTTTGGAGATTAGTTTTGGAGTGATTCAATTTTTTGAGCTGTTGATATATTTTAGATATGAGGCCTTTGCCCATTGTATGGTTAGTGAAGTTCTTCTCCCATTCTGTAGGCTTCCTAATTAATTTACTAGCTATGTCCTTTGCCATACAGAAGCTCTGCAGTTTAATGCAGTCTCACTTATCCAGACTTTCTCTGATTTGTTGTGTTTCTTGGTCCTTTTTAAGAAAGTTTCGACCTGTGCCAAGGAGGCCTAGTGTGTCTCCTATTCCTTCTTGCAAAGTTTTCAGTGTGTCAGCTTTTACCTCCAGGTCTTTGATCCATTTGGAGTTAATTCTAGTGCAAGGTGACAAAGAACGATCCAACTTTAGTTTTCTGCAGGTGCTTAACCAGTTCTGCCAGCACCACTTGTTGAAGAGGCTATCTTTCTTCCATTCTATTTTTTTTGGCTCCCTTGTCAAAGATTAGGTGGCCATAGGTCTGTGGTTTAATATCTGGGTCCTCAGTTCTATTCCATTGGTCTTCAGGCCTGTTCTTGTGCCAGTACTAAGCTGTTTTGATAATTATAGCTGTGTAATAGTCTGAAGTTTGGTATTGAAATTCCTCCTGCGCTGTTCTTTCTGCTAAGAAGTGTTTTTGCTATACTGGGTCTTTTATTCTTCCATATGAAATTATGGATTGCCTCTTCTATTTCTTTGAGGAATGACATTGGGATATTGATGGATATTGCGTTGATTTTGTAGATAGCCCTTGGCAAGATTGTCATTTTCACGATGTTGATTCTTCCAATGCAAGAACATGGGAGGATTTTCCATTTTCTCAGTTCTGTTTTAATTTCCTTTTTCAGGGTTTTAAAGTTTTCCTCAAAAAGTTCCTTTATATTCTTAGTTAAGGTACTTTATTTTCTTTGAGGCTATTGCAAAAGGAGTTGCTTTCCTGATTGTTGCCTCATTCCTCTCACTATTGGCATAGAGGAAGGCAGTTGAATTTTGAGGATTAATTTTATACCCTGCTACCTTTCCAAAGTTTTGAATCAGCCAAGGAGCTTGGAGTCTAGAGAGTTCTTTAAATACAGAATCATGTCATCTGCAAAGGGGGAAGAGTTTCACTTCCTTGCTCCCTATCTGGATCCCCTTTATGCTTGGTTCTTGCCTTATTGCACTGAGTAGGAATTCTAAAACTATGATAAAGAGGAGTGGAGAGAGTGGGCATCCTTGTCTTGTTCCTGATTTTAGAGGGAATGGCTTTAGCTTTTCACCATTAAGTATAATACTAGCTCTGGGTTTGTCATAGACTGACTTTATTATACTGAGGAATGTTCCATGGATTCCTAGTTTCTCCAGAGCTTTTAGCATAAAGGGGTGTTGGATCTTGTCAAATGCCTTTTCTGCATCTATTGAGACAATCATGTGATTTTTGTCCCTGCTCCTATTGATGTGTTGAATTATATTAATTGATTTGCGTATGTTGAACCAACTTTGCCTCCCTGTGATGAATCCTGTTTGATCATAGTATATAATTTTTTATGAGTTGTTGTAGACGATTGGACAGTATTTTATTGAGATTTGCATCAATATTTATCAAGGAAATGGGTCTATAATTCTCTTTCTTTGATAGATCTCTGTCTGGTTTGGGGATGAGGGTTATACAGCCTTCGTAGAATGTGTTTGGCAAAGAGTCTTCATTCAGCTCCTTTGGGACACAGCAAAGGCAGCACTCAGAGGAAAATTTACATCTCTGAGTGCCTACAATAACAAATTAGAAAAATCACAAACCAACAATTTAACGTGTCACCTTAAGCGCCTGGAAGAAGAGCAACAAACCAACCCTAATCCCAATAGAAGGAAGCAAATTATTAAAATCAAAGCAGAATTAAATGAATTGGAGTCCAAAAAACTATAGAAAGAATCAACAAAACAAGCAATCGACAGACCCTTAGCAATAAAAGAAGGGAGTATACCGAAATAAACAAAATCACAGATGAGAATGGTAACATCACAACAGAAATTACCAAAATTCAGAGGATCATGAGGGAATACTTTTCAAAACTTTATGGCAACAAATTTGAGAATCCAGAAGAAATGGATGAATTTCTAGCCAATATTAACCTACCCACGCTGAACCAAGAAGAACTAACCCAACTAAACAGGCCTATTTCAAGCACTGAAATAGAAATGGCAATAAGAGACCTTCCACCTAAGAAAAGTCCAGGGCCAGATGGATTCACAGCTGAATTCTATAATGTCTTCAAAATAGAGCTCACAACAATACTCCTCAAGCTCTCTTCCTTTATTTCTGTCTGTCGTAGGGCTTGAGCTAAGAGCCTGGTGCTGTTCCTCAACCACTTTGAGCCACAGCCCTACTTCCTATTGTCTGATAGCTAATTAGAGATACACATCTCATGGACTTTCCTGCCGGACTAGTGTCAAACCTAGAGTTCTCAAATCTCAGCCTCCTGAATAGTCAGGATGGTAGGTGTGAGTTTCTTGCACCTGCCTGAAGATATTTTCTCAAAGAGATTGTGAGATCCTCGTATCCTCTCTAGACAAGAGTGAGTGAACTAGGATTAAAGCCTCTTAAACCTTAAGCCAATGCAACCTTCTCTCTACAATTTAGAGACATAAGATATTTTCCTATAGTAGTAGAAAGAGTATTAGCCCAGTATCTATAGAATTCCTCATAGATTCAGAGGGACAATTATATTATGGACTTGAAAGCATGGAATATTTTTCCTCTAGTTCAGTGTTATCATTCACATATCATTTTATTTTTTTACTAGAATTATCCTCAATACTTGTACAAAGGGAATGAACTTTATGTGTTCCTACATCTGATCAATGTCACTCCTTCCTTCTCCTCTTCCCTTCTTTCTCAACCCACCTGTCTCCTAAAATTTCCTAGTTCCATTGTCACAAATAGATATTTTATACTGACAATTTTTGCCCATTATTTTCTCTATTGATCTACTCTCTTGCTCTTAGGTCCCACCCCTCAGACAAGACATGTTTCCCATCTTGATATTCATTTTGAAAAGTCTGTAGATTGTGTAAATGGGTCTCACTGAGAGAATCTACCCCTTATATATACAAAACTTCAGTCAGTTTGATTGTGTATTTATGCATATGGTCCTGTATTTGTTTCATATGTCTTTATGTCTAACATCCATCTATTAGAGAAAACATACTCCCGTCGTCTCTCTGAGCCTGACTTACTTGATGCAACATGTTTTTTCCAGGCCCTTCCATTTCCCTGCAAATGTCATACCATTATTTCTTTTGATAGAGATGATTAAAATTCCATTATGTGTACATTTGAAATATACTTATATATATTATTATGTACATATACAAATGTATATAAATACAGTATATCATATATATTTGAATTTTTCAACTGTGAGCATTTACAATAGGTGGTATCTTGCAGATTTATAGCACTTCAGAATCAAAACATACATACCTCTCCTTCCACTTGTCTGTGTGTGTGTGTCTGTCTAAATTTAGCATCTGAATGTGTACAGAGTTTTAAAGGGGTTCTATTTCCATTTCTTTATCAATGAATTTTAAGCTTCATTTTGATACTGCCATATAATAGTATGACTGTTTAGTATGAAAGGACTCGTTTCAAAGCACCATGGCAGTCTAATGTAATACTTTGAAAAACCGAGCTTGACAGTTTAAGCTTGCTGTTGCACTGACAACTTTGATTAATTTGCACTCTGAAGGCTGAGACTCTCATATGAACTAGGTAAACAACTAAGAAAATAACACTGTTGTGCAGTTTTTAAAACCAACATCTTATAGGGTGTTTTTCTAGAAGAAGAAGAAGAAAGAAAGAAAAGAAAGAGAAGGAGGAGAAGGAGGAGGAGAAGGGGAAAGGGAAGTGGAAGGAAGAAGAAGAAGAAAGAAAGAAAAGAAAGAGAAGGAGGAGGAGGAGGAGGAGGAGGAGGAGGAGGAGGAGGAGGAGGAGGAGGAGGAGGAGGAGGAAGAAATACTGAATTACTAGACCCTTCCATTACAGGTAAGTTAACAAGTAAACGTTCTAATTTAAAGACGTTTAAGATAGACTGAGGCAAATCCATGACACATGAAGTTTTATAGTTGCAGCAAGACACGTACTCAACTTGAAATATTTGTCAGAGTCCTTCTTGTGGTTTCTCATGTAACATCCAAGTGATACCTACCTCTACTCTCTAGCCCCAGAAGCAGAAGCCTTCCATAGAAATGTTATTGTTTCCCCTTGCAGTGATTGCTCAAAGTCATTCCTCATTTTTCATGCTTTCAGCCAAGAGAGAAAGAATCTTTAGAGGAAACTGATTTGTAGTCCCAGAGCTGTAAGACTTGGACTCGCAAGGAGACATTTGAAACAAGGCCTGTCACATAGAGATTACATGAGGTTCTTCACAATGGGGTAGCCGGCTCTGCTGCCATGATTTATTGAACATGTACATGCATAGGATGATGAAAGGCCAAGCATCATTAAAAATACTCTTTTCAATGATGAAAGATGGCCTACAATGAAAAGCTTGTCAGTGGAGATAGTGAGTTTCTCAAGGAAAACTGGTGGTTAAGCATATGATATCCAAAGTCAAGCCTGGGCTCTATCACCCCACACATAGGCCTTCATTTACATGTGCTTTCAAAATGCAGCTTCTACCATTCTAACATCTGTGACCAGCTCTACTGATATACCTCATTTGACTTGCTGGAGCATTTAAATCAATTCTTCTGCTTCAACTACTCTGACATCCATTTTGACCTATAATCCAGTGACCATTATTGAAATTTTGTCAGGTCCAGCAATAGTGGCAAATTCCTATAATCCCAGCTACTCAAATGACTGACTATAATTTTTTCCAAGTCTTTCCACTTCTTTAACAATGTCATTCTTTCTAATGGATGAGTTTTGCCCTAATTTCTTCAGTACTCATTTCAACACTGGGAGAAAATAGTTAAGAGAAAAGACACATTCAGTAATGGAGAAGAGTACATACAATTTGTTCACAACTTACTATACTATTAGGATTTACTAAGTGTAGCAATTATGCTAATGAGCCTATTAGTTTTTATATACTTTAGATATTTGTTATGCAAAAGTTTCTCACGTTTCAAATCTAGACTCTTGAAGTATATTGCTTATTTAGTGCTACTTGAATCATCAAGGTATCACTATATTAACTTTTTTCTGTTTTATTGAATCAGATATAAAAGTTTAATTACTTTGACAAAATGTACAGACTCATAATTCTGGAAAGACTCAAAGACATATATCTAACTCACAAAATATATTTTTCCTAAATAGATTTCATATCTTGACAGTTATTTATGGTAGGAATGAGAAGGAAAGACCCACGGGTGACTTTGAAAGGCTACTAAAATAGCTTGCACTATTTAATCTTTGAGCAAGTTAGAGTACAGCATGCTTCAAGACTCCCTGGATCTTTTCTTGTTGACAGACAGACCTTTCTTTGCCTGTGACACACTGTGAGCTTTGCAAGTGCAAATGGAGCAGAATCTTTTGTTATTGAGCACGCTGGAAACCCACAGACATGATTAGACTTGGTGGTTTTATGTGTTTTATAAGCTAGGTGACATCATGACAGATGAGAATGTTGTGCTAAGGAAAATTCAAATTTTCTTAACAAACATGAAGGTGTCCACAGAGAAATCATAGGTACTAAATGTCATTTATCTGTACAATGATTTGAACATAATCCAAAGCAGGAAAAGCAATTTTGCAACCACCATGCTTATTATAACAGGACATCGACTCACAGCCATAGACTGTCAGGATTTACAAAGTATTATAAGTTAAATTCAATAGTTGCCATCTGTGGCTAGGGATATGTTCTTTTGTTTTCCCACTACTATGTCATCTGATGAAGCATCAAATATTCTACTGGGGAAATAAAACATACAAAAGCTGGTAAATAGTACTGTTGTTTTAATGATCTTCTTTTATCTGTGAATCACAAAAGTACACTGCAGTGAGGAAATGAGTTGAATGATGTATGCAGAGAATACAGCAATAGACCATGACTGCTTCTTTTAGAGTTTAAAAAATTCTAGGCTAAGTATATCTAAAGGGAGATAGGAGCAAGTCAGCAGAGTATGTTGGAGACAAACAGGCATTACAATTGACTAAAGAAGACATTTTACTTTTTACCAAGCCCTGTTGTGTAGAGAGAATATAACCAAACAATTATAAACTAGGTACACAGTTCACAATTTTTCTATTAACATTTTCAGTCTTTAAAGACCATATCCAGTAATAATGTCCTTAAAAGCCACACTCTGTAGCCAATTGCTGAAGAGAACAATGACCCAACCTCCATAAATTTGATTTAATAAAGCAGAAGGAAGCCATGATTGGGGTCTTTATTTATGAGACATGAAGGAGCAGCTGCACGGTGTGCACCACTTTCTAAATGGGTTCTGCCTCCAGCAGTTGTCTAGACCAGATGGAAAAGTGACAAGCCCTGCTTAATACGTCACAGTGTCAGCATGGTCATAAAAGAGTCCCCAGCAATTCTCTTTTGAACGGAAGCCACCTGTTTACTATAAACACTCCTCTTAGTTCTTGAAACACAATTTTAATTTGCAACTTGCACCTGAAAGAACACCTTTGAGTTCAAAGTGGCCAAGTTGCCAATCAATCCGAAATGTTTGAAGAGGTCAGATCTCTGTGGTGGAATTTGGATAGTTTTGAAACATTCATGTGCCCAAAGCTTGTTTGTAAATGACCCAATCCATCTCTTAGAAACAAGTTTCATCAAAATTATCATGACAGTTGACATTTTATTTGGCTCTTGCTTTATTTTGGAACGGTGTTTATTAGAGACAGACTTGGCACCCCTTAGTTATTAGAAACAGATTCATTATTCTGCCTACTTTATCTTCGTAACAGGAATCTAGTCTGGAAAACTAAAGATTTGACTCTAGCCTATAGCTACAAATGCTTCACAGAAAGAAGTGTTTTTTTTCATATATTTTTATTGTAATTAATAGAAGGGTTACATTATATTCACCAGATAGAAGGTGCATTACTTCACAAGCATGGATACCCTTTCTCATGTTTTGGTCCCCATTTGCCTCCCCCTCCCCCCAACTTCTTGCTTTCCCCCCTTCCCTATCCATCTCAAAAACCAAATAAGCAAATATACAATATATCAGGTAACAAAGTGAGATACTGTAACAATATGAGATAACCAAGGGACAGCAAAAGAGATGAGAGATAACATAGTACATTAAGGACAACAATCACTTATTATATGGCTTTTGTTTCTATATCCTAGAGGTCCTTTCATTTAGCATCATACTGTATGGTCTTATGTATCTAGGTTTTGATCTATTGCAAATCTCAGCTAGGAGAGCCCAAGGTTTCTACTGATTATGACAAATGAGAGAAAACATTGAGCCTATGTTCCTTTGAGTCTGGCTTACTTTACTTAATATGATTTCGAAAGAAGTGTTTTATCTGCCCCCTTGCTCTTCATTATAAAAGATCACCTGTGTCTCTAGGTTCTATGATCACATGTCTCCTAGGAGGGAAAAAACTGTAAAATAATTGGAGCTAGTATATGAATCTAAAATCAAAGATAACAGATATCACTAGACCACCAGTTCATATTACTATGGAATAAATCTATTACATTAGATGCCATATTTCTCTGAACCAAGTCATTCTGCACAGGGATAAAGCAAAAAACAGAAAACCAAATACTATTTGGATGATGAAGCTACATTTTATCATTCTAGATTTTATTAGGAGCTAGGGATTAAATGTGGCTCCTTTGAGATCCAATATATAGGTAATTTTTCTTTTCCTTCTTTTTTCCATTTCAACTACAAACTTAGCTACTGAATCAACAATGCTAAATCCAAAGCCAGTGAAAGACTCTTCATGAGCCAGTTCATGAAGAGTTAAGGGGTGGTCAGTGTTAAGTAGTGTTATGGTTAGGGTGTTGTTCAAAGGATTGGAAAATAAGGTAATTTGTCTCACAAAAATATGAAATTAGAAGGCAACTGTTTTGCATCTCTTAATCCGTAGGTGTCTTACCCTCTTAAAATGAAACTCTTTTTTTTAATTCTTTTTTTAATTGTAATTAGTAAAAGGGTTACATGATATTTGCCAGATAGAAGGTGCATTAATTCACATACATTGATACCCTTTCACATGTCTTGGTACCCATTTCCCTCCCCCCCCCACACCCCCCACCCGTCTTGGTTTTCCCCCCTTCCCTATCAAATTTCAAATATCCAAATACAAATAAATTCAATATATCAGATAACAAAGTGAGATACTATAACAATATGAGATAGCCAAGGGACAGCAAAGGAGATGAGAGACAACATAGTACATTAAGGACAACAATCATTCATTATATGGCTTTTGTTTCAATATCCTGAAGGTCCTTTCAATTAGCTTCGCATTATATGGCCTTATGTATCAAGATTTTGCTCTATTGCAGATCTCTGATTATGACGAATGAGGGAAAACATTGAGCCTAAGTTCCCTTGAGTCTAAAATGAAACTCTTAAAAGGTTCACTATTCACCAATATGTAATACGTTCTTTGAATTTTGTTTTAAGTTTTGTATCTCTGTTGAATCACAATTTTATATTTTTTTGTCATAGGTCCAGGTTTCCTAGTTTAACTTAATGAAGTTTAAAAAAATAAGAGGTCAATGAAATCATTATGGTCACTAAAAGGAAAAAAATGACTGTTCAAAATGTGTAGAAGGCAGTGTTGTTCCAGATAGTCATTATCAAGTAACATCATCAAGTAACACAGAGCCTTTAATTCATTTTTGCAGACACATCTTGCTATGAAAATCAACCACAGACAATATGCTTTAGAGGCTGGAAATAAATCAAGCTTAATGCAAATTATTACAATAGTGAGACACATAACCCCCAGACATCAAAACCACTTTCTCCCTCCCTGGTTTCCATGAATTCTCACTGCAAATACTCTGATCCAGAGGAAAGACAAATTATCAGATGCCATAGCGTAGTATGCAAGCCACACATTAGATTGTGTTTTGATCCTCAGGCTCAAGCAGCTTCCTGTGTTTGAGCGTATTTTCAGCTTCTCTGTTAAGTAACCCCTATGGGGAACCACAACCATCATTTTGCACTAAAAGGCTATTGGTAACTCACTTGTCATTATCGCACAGCAAGTCCTGTCATGTTATTTCCCAGCTTATGAGAAACAGAAGGTGTTCATCAGACATTATTCAGAATAAGTGTTGAAAAATAAAATGTTCCTGACTTTATGCACCCTACCAAAATAGCATCAAAGTATTTGTGAATGATATATCAGATGGATTCAAAGAATGAAATTAAAAGAATATTTCCTTTGTGAGAAGTGGGCAATCTCACACTTAAGGGAAACTATAAGAACTACATTTCTAATGATAAAATATTGGCAGGTGAAGTACATGTAACATGAGCTCATCATTTATTGAAACAGTGCTAACAAATCATTCTTCAGTGAGGAATAGGGAGATTTGCTCACAATTAAATCAGCATTCTTTCCTAATGAACTTTTTTCTTAATTCCTGCAGGTGAGTGTGAAGTTTTGTGTATCTGAAATAATACAAGCTGACAATCTCTTTTTTAATAACATTTTTCTGTTGGATATTTGCAAGATGGTGTGCAAGCCATTAGCACATTCTCCTGTTATTTGTCATTATCATCATTCCAGTTTTACAGTTGAGAAAGCAAAAAGTAAAAGATTTATGTAGTTCTATGGAATTAATGCTAGTATACTGCAGGATTGTCTTCAAAATAATGCAGTCCTTAAATTTTAAGCATAATAATTAAGAAATAGAATATTAGATTATGTTCTGATGGAGTTTTTAATTATGTGTACAAAGGGACTTAAGTTCAACATGTTTCTTTAGGATTAAAATGCCACCTAATCAATGTTACCCACCTTCCATTATTTATTATTGTTTTCTTTTTCCCTAAATATGGATATTAGACTTTTGGTTAATGTGTGTGTGTTTGTGTTTGTGTGTGTGTGTAAGTGTGAGTGTGTGTGTGTGTGTGTGTGTGTGTGTGTGTGTGTGTGTGTTTCCTGTGCTGGTCCTGAGGCTTGAATTCAAGGATTTAGCGTGGGTTGTGAGAAATTTTTGCTCAAGACTAGGGCTCTATCATTTCAGTCACAACTCCATTCCAGCTTTTTTTCGTTTGGTAGTTAATCAGACGTAAGAGTCTTATGGAATTTCCTGCCTGGTGTGGTTCAAATTGTGTTCCTGAGTTCTCAGCCTACTGAGAATCTAGTATTATAGATTTGACATACCAGTGCCTGGAAGTTTTAAAATCTTAAGAAAAAAAATTTTAATTTAGGCCAATTACCTAGAAACATTGCTATGCCTTATACCTTTATATAATTAGGAATAAAATATCAAAGGGCTAGAAAGCATGGCTCAGTGTTGGAGTACTTGTCTAGCATGTGTCAGAGTGAGAGTCTAGGTTTTATCCCCAGTAAAGAAAAAAGAAAGGCTAGAAGCTAGCCTTGAGCAAAAAATGTTCAAGGATAGTGCCCAGGCCCTAAGTTCAAGCCCCGGGACTGCTAAAGAAAAAAGAAAAAGAAAGAAAGAGAGGGGCAGGAGTGGTGACTCACACGTGTAATCCTAGGTACTCAGGAGGCTGAGATCTGAGGATCTCAGTTCAAAGCCAACCTAGGCAGTAAAAAGTCCATGAGACTCCTAGCTCCAATTAATCATCAAAAAACTGGAAGTGGTGCTGTGGCTCAAGGGGAAGGGTGGTAGCCTTGAGCTAAAGAACTCAGGGACAATGCCCAGGCCTAGAGTTCAAGTCCCACAACCGACAAGAAAGAAGAGTCAAATATTTATTTAATTTCCCAGGTATATTTTAGTTTGAATATACTGGATGAATTCATTGCAGTTCATAATATTTGCATATATGTAGTGTTCATTTGAAAAATTTTAATACTACAATATTCCATGAAGTTTCTTTTACATTATTTGGATCAGCTAACACATAGAAACCCAAAATAATTAAAATTGTGAAATATTTGGGTTAATGACTACAATCACTTAATGAATAACCACTATAAATATTTTCATAAAATATATAAGTGTAAAAATCAATGTTAATAAATTCCTTAATAAAAATATGTTTCGATAAAAAATAAAATAAATGAAAAGAAAAAATATAAGGAAACTTATGTACTGTTTATTTTGTTTTTCTTTTCATTTTTTCATATTTTTATTGTAATTAATAGAATGGTTACATTATATTTGCCAGATAGAAGGTATGTTTCTTAACAATCATTGCTACCCCTTCTCATGTTTTTGTCCCCATTTCCCTCCCCTCATCTTGTTTTCCCCACTTCCCTATCCTATTTCAAATAAACATACATGCAATATATCAGATAACAAGGTAAGATGAGAAATAACATAGTACATTAAGAACAATGGCCACACTTTATATGGTTCTTGTTTCTATATCCTGGAGGCCCTTTCATTTAGCCTCATCCTATATGGCCTTATGTATCTAGGTTTTGTTCTATTGTAAATCTCTGCTAGGAGAGTCCAAGGTTTATATCAATTATGACAAATGAGGGAAACCATTAGGTCTATGTTCCTTTGAGTCTGGTTTACTTCACTTAATGTGATTTTTTTTCTAAGTCTTTCCATTTCCTTACAAATGGGGCAATGTCATTCTTTCTGACAGCACCATAGAATTCCATTGTGTATAAATACCACATTTTGTTGATCCAATCATCAACTGAGGGGCATCTGGGTTGGTTCCATATGTTTGCTATGGTAAATAGTGCTGCACTGAACATTATTGTGCTAGTGGGTTTAGTATGTCCTTGTTTCTGGACAATTGAGTAAATGCCAAGTATTGGAATTGCTGGATCATAGGGGAGCTCTATGTTTATAGCTACATTTAACAACTAATAAGGTTTGTTGTTGATTGCATATCTGGAGAATGAAAAAGGCTGATAAATGTAGCCTGTTGACTTCTATATCAGTGGCTATGAATAACAGAACCAGAATATTGTTCATATTTTTATTTTCTCCTAAAATTATTTACTAATATATTATGCATTCATTTTTGTTATATAATTTTAAGCAATAGATATTGCCATAGTGCTGTGAGTAGGCCTGGTGGCAGAGTGCTTGCCCAGCATGTATGAAAGCCTAGGTTCACTTCCTTTGTACCATATACACAGAAAAAGCCAGAAGTGGTGTGGCCCATGTGGTAGAGCACTAGCCTTGAGAAAGCTCATGGACAGTGCCAAGGTCCTGAGTTAAAGCCCCAGGACTGGCAAAAAAATCAGCTGTCATAAAGTAAAGGACAAATCCCATTTCAATTATATCACCTCAGTCTCAGTAAACTCATGAGGTAGGGAGGAATGTTATTATATTTTCAGGTACTCAAATGTAGTTACTGATTGGTTAATAACTTGAATAATACACACAGTAAATAATGAAATTTAGTAAACAAAAGACTCTGAACTTAAACTAAAGCTGTGAAACTCTGGAGTTAATATAGATACAGATCTTGTGCTTTAAGCTAAGATGAAGTAAAAAGTTCCAGATCTAACCTACCTGAATTAATTAAAAAAAAGAGACAAAAAGGCAGTGATACCTAAGGGATGAAAAACAAATTAGATGATGCCTACACTTGTCTTTGCAGTCAGTAAAAGATTCAGGAAAAGCAGTGAAATAAAGTGAGATATGGTGATAGCAGTCTCCCAAAGTTGAAAAGACAGAACTAGGAAGTTAGAAATGGTACATCTAGAATGGAAGAGCTACACAGAAATGACCTTAGAAACTATCCTCAGCTGTTCAGATGCTTACAAGTTAATACATGCTGATGACAAAAAGACATAAGCCTAGGAAAAATTTGACCAGGAATAAGAACTAAAGCACACAGAAATATCTTCCCACCAACGATGCTGATAAACTTTAGATTTCCCAAGGATATTGCTAAGAGTAGTCAGAAGATGATGAGTAAATAGATGATGAGTCATTTATAGTACTCAGAAGATGATGCGTAAGTAGGCAATGAAGAAAAATAATCCCAGGCTAGATGTCATTGTAGTCTCAGCTGAAACAGCTTAGAAGAAAATACAACAGAATACTATTCTCTACCATGTAAATGAACTGGATCTCAGATAGAGCTTACATCTATCTTATGTAGAAAAACATTCATCATCATTCATAAAAGTAATGACACTGAACATAGTTGGGATTCTAATAAAAAACTATGAGACATTAAAAGAAATATCTATTAACCATTACAAAGAGAACAAAATTCAAAATGGTTCTATAATGCACACCAATAATGGAATTAATAGAAATTCCAATACACACAGTCAATATTTCACTTCATGATTTAAAAAAAAAAACCTAGACCAAGAGTGTGTCCTCGTGGTAGGGTGCTTGCCTAGCATGCACAAAGCCCTAGGTTCAATTCCTCTGTACCACAAACACAGGGGAAAAAAAGGCAGACATGATGCTGTGTCTCAAGTGGTAGAGTGCTACTCTTGAGAAAGCCCAAGACAAGGACTAGTCCTGAGTTCAAGCTCCAGAGCTGGCAAAAACAAAACAGAACAAAACCAAAAAGACACTTAGATGCTTTCTCTGATGATCTAGGATGTCTACAGCTATCATGTCGATGTGCTTTGCTGTTGAGTCCAAGCAAGGTGATTAGGTAATAGAAAGGCTAGAAATCATGCTGGTGGTGACTCACCTGGAATATAATATTCAGTATAGAAAACCCTATGGAATCTGCTAAAATTATTGAAGAATACAACAAAATACAAACATATTGGGAGATACATGACCAATATATAAAATAAATAATATACCTAAACATGCACTGATGCAATTTAAAATTGAAATTCATAGTTGTATTACAATATATTTTTAAAGTTAGAGACAATTGTATGAAAGAAATAAAAGCTATATATTGTGAACTATAAAAAGCATTGCTAAAATGAATCAAATATATAAATAGAAAAAATATTTTATTGTCTAGCATTGAAGGATATCCAAATGAAAAGGCTCCCCAAACTAATGTACAGATTAAGCATTCTTTTTTATTTTAAAATTATATTTTATTATCTTTAAGAAGATGTACAAAGAAGTTACCATTTGACAAATCAGTCTGTGAGTGCAATGCATCTTGATCAATGTCATTTTCTTTCATCCTTCTCCTCATCCCTCCCAACCCAAAAGCTCTCCTAGTTTTGTAGTGCATGCATTGAATAGTCTAGCTTGAGTCTTCCCCTCTTCCTCTCTTCATTCATCCATCTCTTCCCATTGGCTTCCCCCTATACCTTTCAAGTCATTCCTGGTAGTCGTTTTGTTAGACTGTGAGATAGGAAACAAACAAACAACGAAAAACAAATATTCTTTAATAGGTTACTATTTGATTCTCAGTTTTAATTGAAATTACAAGGAAAGCAAACAACCAAAGAAGTCATAAAAAATAAAGTAGGAGGAATTACATTTTCTTATCAAGACCATGTTGCAATGGTACAAGGTCTCACACAGAAATAGGATGACAGGTCTTGAACTATGGCATAGTGTTACTGTGCTTGCCTAGCATGCATGAAGCCCTTGGATTTCATTGCTTGGTGCCAAAAAGAACAAAAAGTAAACTGATAAAAATAAAAGAAAATAAACCACTAATGTTTTTCTTTTAACTTCAAATGGAAGTTGGAAGCATGGCGTAGTTGATAGAGAGCCAATGAGCAAAAGCATCATGTATCCAGTTTGAGTTCCAATCTCAGACTTAGAAAAAGAAAGAAGAAAGGCAAGGAAAGGCAAGGAAGGAAGAAAAGAAGGAAGGGAGAGAGGAAAGGAGGGAGGGAGGAATAGAAGAAGAAAGGAAGAGGAAAGAAAGGAAAGAAGGAATTCATAAACACATAGATATAAATATCTATGTGAAACTGATTTTCAATATGGACTAGTCTTTCCAACCAAATCAAGTGGATAACAAAATTATCAAAATATAATTGAGACTTGCTTTAAACAATAAACCAAAAAACACATAAAAACAGAGTAATAAATTTTTAACCAAACATTGCACTGAATCTTCATGACCTTGTACTTAGACAAAAAAAAATCAGTATGACACCAAAAGCACAAGAGGAAGAAAGACTATAAAATTAAACTCAATAAAATTGAAAAACTTTTCAAATAAACAAACATATATATATAATATACCAGATAACAAGGTAAGATATTGTAACAATATGAGATAACCAAGGTCCAACAAAAGAGATGAGAACATAGAACATTAAAAACAACAATCACAAATTATATGGCTCTTGTTTTCATATCTTGGTGGTCCTTTCATTTAGCCTCATCTTATATGTATCTAGGTTCTGCCCTATTGTAAACCTCTGCTAGGAGAGTCCAAGGTTTGTACTATGACAAATGAGGGAAACCATTGAGCCTATGTTCCTTTGAGTCTGGCTTACTTCATTTAGTATGATTTTTTTCCAAGTCTTTCCATTTCCTTACAAATGGGGCGATGTCAGTTTTTCTGACAACAGCATAGAATTCCATTGTGTATAAACACCACATCTTATTGATCCACTCATCAACTGAGGGGCATCTGGGTTGGTTCCGTATCATCGCTAGGGTAAATAGTGCTGTATTGAACATCTTTGTGCTAGTGGGTTTAGTATGTCCGTGTTTCTGGACAATTGGGTAAATACCAAGTAATGGTATTTCCTTCATACATGTAAGGAAAATGGTCTGCCTCAGTTCAAGCATAAAGCACGTCTCCACTTGAAACACAGATGAAAGCAATAAGTGTTGTGATTCACGTAGAAGACCTCTCACCACATGCAGAAGGCCTTGACTTCAAACCCCAGTAACTAAAACTTAGAAACATGGAGAAGGAATTACATCATGGGTGGTACCTGATGAGTTGACTCTAATGCATCTCTATTTCCCCATTGTCAAAATGCTCCTGTATAGTATCCCAAGGAATAAACAGTAAATTCACATCATCCAAGTTCTGCCCACAAATAGCAAGCAAATATGCGCAGTTATCTGAGCAAAGAACTGAAACACAGATGTCTACTGAAGGTTCTCATGCCAATAAACTCAGCCTAGTGAAAAGCTATGCTCTTCTTTTCCTGGTGTAAGGAGGGTCGAACATTCTAAAATGAAAACATTTCCACATGTAGTTTCCAGATTTTTGATAGTGAAGATTTTTTTTAAAGTTGTAAAAGCTTTCCTTTGTGCCATTCTGCCAGCCATTTTCCAGACTCTGTAATTGATTCCTTGGGGCGTGCTTGAATCTGGAAGCAATGAATGTGGTTGTAGAGCACATTAGGAGAAATTGCTTCTTCTTGCAAAGTTGCCTTCTTCTGCCAGGTTAGCACAGAATTTTCAGTGAAGTGGAGAAGTTTCATGGGTGGGAGAAGGAAGGGCTCCTTCAGCCAATAGGGAAGGAGGTTAGATTGGGATCTGGACTTCTGGTTATTATCATTCCTTTGCATCGTCCCAAATGCCATTCTAATCACCAAATGTATGTCCTTTCACAGCCAGTTGGCCTCTAAAAAGTAGGAGAAATTACAGAATAATTACAGAAACTCACTTCATTTTTTTTCTTTTTTGGCCAGGGAGATTTTGTAGTGTGAACCTTGCAGATTCATTTCCAATCCACTAAAATGAAACCAGTTCAACCCATATCCCTGGCACTGCTCAGGCCCTTTTCCTGAATCTAGAATCCCAGTACCTACATTTTGCTATTTCACACTGCAGGTTACATCACTCTGTCCTATGGGAAGGGAACTAAGCTCAGGCTCACAGTTCCTCCAGGTTCGCTTACTATATTGTGTGCTATATATTAAAGCAGAAACAGAATATACATATATATATATTTATTTTTTTCAGTCATGTGATTTGAACTCAGTGCTGGAGTACTATCCTTGAACTCTTTTACTCAAGCACTGTAGCACTTTGAGCCACATAGCCACTGGCATTCTGTTGGTTAATTGGAAATCTCAAGGTGTTTTAGGCCCCAGCTGGCTTTGAAATGTAATCCTCATGATCTCAGCTTCCTGAGTAGCTAAGATTACAGGTATGAGCCACCAGTGCCTGGAAATAAATACAATTTTAGCTTACATCAGAAAATGGATTGATTAAAATATTAAATAGAGTGATCATTCCCTCCACCATCTCTCAAGGGTAGTGGGAGGGATGTCGAGATATCAGCTGAGAGACGCACAAAGGAACAATTCCCAAACTGACTTTCTGACCTAATGTCACTAGTACCTATCCCTCCTGGTATTAACACTGCTATAGCTCTGATGCCTCTAGAAGCTCCTTCTCTCCTCTCTATCCTTAGAGAAGCAGTATTTATCTACCTTCTTTTATCTGAATCCATGTTACTTTTCGGTGTTTGTATCTACAAAAGAATAAGCCACACTGAGCATGCTGGCTGCTAGGAAGAATTGACTTACTGTCTTCAAACATAAGTAGTTACAGAGTGAGAAGTCCTCAATTATTTAAAGAAAGAAAGGCAACTCAATAGCACAATTATTTGTATGATGTATTTCCCTAATCAGTTTACACTAATATAGTCTGAAGCATCATGTTTAGGCCAGGTGACCATAAAAAAGGAGGCAGGCTCTTTGGCCATTTTCCAGCACAGAAAGAACACGTGAGTTTGTGTGCTCTAGATCAGAGAAGATTTCCTCTTTTATTTTCCTCTTATTCCTCCTACTGCCCTTTTTTACCTTTCACTTGAGGTAGTCTGTTTTCCTCGTTATGCTCCAAAGTCAAGAAGTTCCTTGCTTTCTGGCACAGCTCTGGATTTCAAGTCTGTGATCAATCCCAGATGTCCCTGAAGGTCACCTTGAAGAGAAATTGGGGAAGGAGAGTATGGTTAAAACAGCTCAGGTAACCTACTACCTTCCTTTAACCCTTTACCTGATTTTTTATTCTGGTCTTGATATTTTTCTAAATTGTGTAAAACTTAGCTCTGTCATGAATTTCATTCTTTTAAAGGGCTCTTCTATTTTTCTCTTCTGAATTCTATCTATTGTAAAAAATGAGCAGACTTTCTCTTGTAAAACTACATTTTACAACATTTCTACTGTGGGCACACTTTTCTACATTAAACGTTCTGAGTTATGGATTGCTATTCTCATTTTAGACAGACAAAAACTGAGTCTTAGATAATTTAAGCAATTTCCCAAAAGCTGATAAGAAATGAAGGTAAGATATTAATATTGTTTAACCCCAGAACCCAATATCATAATTCCTGGGGAAGATTGCTCCCACACATTCCATCATACTGCTCTTAATAGACATTGTGTTCCCTCTGATTTTATTGCACATTCTAAATATGTCTATTAACTTGAAATTGTGAGCATTTTTTAAATCTGGGACGAACAGAACTACTATAGTATATAATCAGGGTATGCAACAGTCTTATCTTACTACAGACTCTTTGATTTCTCATGAAATTACATTCGAAAATGTCAGTTTCACTCTTTTTCTCAAATAATCAAACCAATTTTCCCAATCTCTTCTTGTCAATTATACAGGATGTAGAGATAAGGGTATGACTTGCTCTAAGTTACTTCATTGGCAGTCTTCAGGTTATGCTTTTCCCTGAGAAACTCCTATTTTATAGAAAAAGAGTTTGTTTGGTTTTGTGTATGACTGTAGAGGCAGAATGACTCTATATCTTATTTGTGCTGGTGAACAACCTCCCATCTTCCCACCACAAACTATACTTATACCTTATTTATGTACATAAAATAGTGCTATCTAAGAACTAGTCAAATTAAGTCAGAAGTATGGAATCACTGGGAAAACTAATACCAGGAAAACTAATCCCATGAGCATGTTAATCACACCAGCTCTAATCCCTTACCTGGTTCACAAAAGAAGGGCCACCTGGCCAGGATACAACAGCATCCCTCAGTCCATCACTGAACAGATCCACCAGTGCATACACAACAAGATTGACAGGCTACCAACTCCCAATTCTGAACTCAGAGTTTCAGTTTAGTCTGTTGTCCTTGTCTGAGGCTGCTCACTGGAACTGACTCTTTTTGCTAGAATCAAAGCACTCTGACCTCAATCCAGGCCCATACCAGAACAATTCTGTAAAGTGATTACTCAGGTTAATATCTTTTTTTAGCCTAAGTATCTTTTTTGAATGATTTTGTTAAATATATATATTTATCAATATACATACATAATGTAACTTTCATCGGGTTAATATCTTTTTGAGTCCTCTCATCTACATTCCTTGCATCTATAGCAGCAGCTCTTGACTTCAGCAAGGCTCCCTTGAGGCTGACACCTACTGTAACCTTTTCTCAGCCTATGCATGCACATGTGTGCATACGCACATGCATACACACACATAATTATTGTTATCGTGAACAATGAGGACAGATAACCAAGAGAAACTTGAGTTAACAAATCTTGTTAAGGTAAATATCTTCTTAGTTGCTTTTCCAAAATGAGCTCTCAGGTTCAAATTATTTTTTCCCCAATCTGGTATGTAAGTGTTCAGATTTAATCACTTGTCCATGACATTTCTAATGAAGATTTCCATGCACATGTTTTAATGACCAAATAAACTTTGCCCATGTTTCTATTGTTGATGGGTCTTATGTCATTCCCAGCTGAAGTTTAGAGGAGAATGCCACCCCTTCACTACTATGCTGCAGTTTTTCAAGTAGAAAGCTGAATATGGCACAACAGATATCCTTCAAATATGAGTATTTGAAAGAAAGTACTACCCTCCTGTCTTATGGGAGGAAAAGATCATTAAAGGGTCCAAGTTTAGTAGGTTGTAGTAACACTAAACCCAAAGAAACATAGATTCCATGATTTTCCTCATTTGTAACAATTAATAGATGCTTTGGATTCTCCTAACAGAGGATTACAATAGCTCAAAAGCTATGTACATATGTCCATATAGAATAAGGCTAAGCAAAATAAACTCCAGGATAGGGAAACAAAAGGATTATCTTTGTGATTGTGTTCTTAATGTATTATGTAAAGTTATTTCTTTTCCATTTTTTCCATTATGGTTTATCTTATGTTATTACTGCATCTGACTTTGTTACCTGGTATTGAATATATGTTTATTTGTTTTTTTAATAGGGAAGAGAAAAGATGAGTGGGATGGAGTGAGGGGAGGGGAAGTGGGAGAAAACATAAGAAGGGTATCATTTTTCAAGAAGTAATGAATCCAATACCTAACAAATGTAACTGTAACCCCTCTATACATTACCCTGACAATAAAATACAATAAAAAGATATATATACAATTTTTTAAAAACCCAGAGAAATGGAACAACTTACAAGTCTGAAAATATCCCAACTAACACCCTGGTGTATGTTACTTAAAAAATCAATGGAAACAAAAAATTATTTTTAAAATTTACAGGAAAAAATAATTATTGCTATTGGATATAATTAAGAAAGAAGGAATTAGAATTTATACTAGTCAGCTTTTCTTTGCTGTGACAAAAGATCTGAGACAAACAATTAATAAGGAGGATAAGAATCCTTCGGGCTCTTAATTTTGGATGTTTTCGTCCAAGGTATCTAGGCTCATTCTGAAGGCCCTATGGCAGCACACTATAGTGGGTACATGCTATAAAGGAAGCTGATCAGCTCATGGTTGCCAGACCTCAAAAAGAGAGAGGAAGAAGGCAGGGGTCCCAGTTGCCCTTCAAGAATACACCTGTCATGACCTTCCTTCCTTCCTTCCTTCCTCACATGCTCAAAGTTCTACCACTTCTCTCTAGTGCCATGAACTGGAGACCAAGTCTTGGACACATGATGTTGTGGTGCTATCCAAACCACAAGTGAGTACACATGTCAATCATCTTCAAATTCTAAAACGTTCCTGAATGTTCAAAAAATAATCAAGATTTTAAAATTGGAATTTATAGATAATATCAAAGGAGCTCTATCAAAGGAGGATGTATATAAAATATATTTTCTCTAGGTAAAACCTTTGTGTGTAAAAGTATAATAGATTTCATTCCAAGTGGTGAATTATAACTCATCAGTTTAAATGTCCTAACCTAACTCAAAGGATAGAAACCTACATGTGGGTGGGAAGCAGCTTTGAAAAGGAGCAAAGAACTTGCTAAGGATTGAAGCATGGAGATCTCAGTCTCTGCAGCAATGTTCACATGAGAGGGCTCCTTCTTTTCCCTAGGGAGAGGTCATCAGCATGCTTTCTACTATGTGAGTATCTATTATCTATCTGTCTGTCTATCTATCTATCTATCTATCTATCTATCTATCTATCTATCTATCTATCTATCTATCTATCTGCCAGTCCTAGGGCTTGAACTCAGAGCCTGGGCAATGTCCTTGGTCTTTCTCAAGGCTAGAGCTCTACCACTTTAGCCATGGTACCACTTCTGGCTTTTTCTGTGTATGTGGTACCCCTGAATTGAACCAAGGTCTTCATGCATGCTAGGTGAGCACTCTACCACTAGGCCATTCTCCTGGCCCCTGCATGTGTTTCTTGAAGCCTTCACTTGTAAAACTAAATAAATAAATAAATCTACGTTCAACAATCCCTCTTCTCCACAAATGCCTTGTGAGTCTGACTCCAAGACACACATTGTGGGAATGTGTCCCGGGGATCTAGCACATAAGATTGTCTCTTTTTTTTAAAGACCCCATAATAGCTCAGTCTCCCCCCTTGATAGAACTCCTTTGATATTATCTCAAGCCCTATCTCAGTAGAGCTTCTGGATACAGCTTTCAGGATTTCTTTGCCAATACAATCCAATGAAACAAGAGGAAACCTTGTTATACCAAAGTTCTGCACTTGATTTAAGGTAGGAAGCAAGAGCTGGAGCAGTACCTTGTGGGTACAACTCTAAGGCTATTGTCACCAAGGATTACCAGGAAAACTAGTCTGGGGAACCTATCTAGGAGATTAAGTGTATAAAGAACAGAGTTGCCAAATTAAATATATATACATATACGTGATTAATATAACTAAAATATATAATTATAGACTTATTTTAGATAAGCAAGAATATTTTAGTATATGTTTGTAATACAAGGGACATATAATTTTACTATAATTTTATACGAAATACTACAATCTACGACCTAAATAAAATTTAAACTTAACAATCGTTTTACATTTTACCTGGAAACTGTAGCTACTACAGATCAATTACTGCTAAAAACAATTATCATCCTGGATTGAAATTGGATTGGCTTTATTGAAATACATTAAGACATTTGCATTAAGACATATCATTAAACCTAATTGTGTCACCATACAATTAATGTTGATGGTTTAAAGTATTAGAAAGTCTACATTATTTGATGAGAATCATAAATACCCTGTAATGACTCCTGAATCTATCTTCTAGAGGTTCTATGACACTGGCCAACCTTAAAAAGCGTATTAAAGATTTATTCATCTTTCAAATAAAGCTAAGTAAGTTCTATAGTCTCCCTCATGAAGAATTACTGAGGAGATAAGTACATAAAATGCTTGGTATAGTAACTCTCCTGTGCCAGATTCCTTTTTTGCCTTCCTTTCTCAAATACAAGACAGTTTCTCAAAACAGCACCTGCACTGCTTTTCAAACTCCAATTGTAATTTGCAAAGGTGATCTTGCAAAGGTGAAACTAATAGACTGGTTAAATGAATTAGAAACTAAAATGGAACCAAGGAGAGGAAGGTCAAAAATAACTCCAGGTTGTGAGTAATGAAAAGGGACAAAAAAAGATCCTAACAGAAGGAGTCAATATAAAAGAAGTGATGTTGGCAAGAGAAGACAGAGTTTTCAACGTAGTGACTTTGAAATAATAGTGAAGTTGTGTGAATGTCTCCCTCCTCTCTTTCTTGAAACATAGTCCTTATTATCTTCATTCCATCATTCCATTATCATCATTTATCAGGAAAAGAACTAACTTATATGAAGCACTGAAAATATTACCTGGAACAGCTATTACTCTATTGATGTTAGCTATAATTATTTTTTATCATCTTCCAACTGACCAATTTGAAATTACAAAATCATTCTTCACTACTATTTTCTATACTAAATGTATAATTACAAAGAAGAAAGGGAAATCATTTCCTCAATTCTAACATTTCTGGTTAAAATAGAACAATCCAATATGGTCTCCATTACTCTTCTCATTCCTACCAGAATATTCTCACTCCCTAAGCTATTGCTTATTTGGTTATTCGTTTGCTTATAATATATTTAAGTGAAGTAATGCATGTTTTCTAAATATCATTTGAAAAAGAAGAACAAAAAGATGATGAACACTCACAATGGCTTACATAAGAGGCTGAGTTGGGGAGGCTCTGGGTTCAAAGCTAGTCCAGAAATGCCCATCAGAGTTCATCTCCAAAACAACCAGCAAAAAACTGGGCCAGATAAAAGAAATACAGATCAAACCATTATTGAGATTCCACCCTACCCCTGTTAGAATGGCCATTATCAAGAAATCCAATAACATAACAACAGATGCTGGTGGATATGTGCCCAAAAGGGAATACTACTCAACTACTGGTAGGAGTGTAAATTTATCCAACCACAGGTAGCAGGGTATAAAATTAACCCTCAAAAATCAACTACCTTATCTCCAATTAACCACTAGAAAACCAGAAGTGGTGCTGGGGCTCCTGAGGTAGGGCGGTATCCTTGAACTGAAGAGCTCAGGGTCAAAGCCCAGGCCCCAGAGTTCAAGGACCACAATCAATAAAAAAGGAAATAGGACTTACCTAGGGCTCTATGATAGCCACATAAACAAATCACTGTTTCAAGAGCCTCTCTTCATCAATGGCTGTGAACAGTACTGTTCATTGCAGCACTATTTACCCTAGCTATGACACGGAACCAACCCAGAAGCCCCTCAGTTAATGAGTGGATCAACAAGATATGGTATTTATACACAATGGAATTCCATGCTGCCATCAGAAAAAAAAAATGACATTGCCCCATTTGTAAGGAAATGGAAAGACTTAGAAAAGATCATATTAAGTGAAGTAAGCCAGACTCAAAGGAACATAGGCTCAATGGTTTCTCTCATTTGTCATAATCAGTAGATACCTTGGGCTCTCCTAGCAGAGATTTACAATAGAACAAAATCTAGATACATAAGGCATATAGTATGACCCTAAATGAAAGGACCTCAAGGATATAGAAACAAAAGCCATATAATGAGTGATTATTGTCCTTAATGTACTATGATATCTTTCATCTCTTTTGCTGTCCCTTGATTATCTCATATTGTTACAGTATTTCACCTTGTTATCTGATATACTGTGTATACTGTGTATATGCTTATTTGGTTATTTGAAATAGGATAGGGAAGGGGGGAAAACAAGTTGAGGGGCGGGGGTGGGGGAAGGGAAATGGGGCCCAAGCACGAGAAAGGGTATCAATGTTTGTGAAGTAATGCATCTTCTATCTGGTGAATATAATGTAACCCTTGTATTAATTACAATAAAAAATATCAATAAAAAGAAATTTCTACCAAACCCTGAGTTCAAACCCCCAAACCAACAAAAAAGAAAAGCCAATTATTTGAATAGAGTATTCAGAGAAAAGGAAGTTCAGAAGCTATATCTTAAATGATAGAGCCATAAAAGCTAAGGGACAGTGGTCAGTCCCTGAGTTCCAGCCCCAGGACCAGCACATATACATACACATACACATACACACACACTCACACACACACACACTCACACAAAGACTGTAATGCAATACTGCTTCAAATCAACATAGGCAAAATAGGCAAAATGAAAAAATGCCGGTGATATTAAAGTTGGTCGCTATGTAAGAATCACAAACTCACAGGTGTGGCTTTCAAAATTATATATGGTAACAACTACTTAGGAAAAACTGGCAGTATACAGTGAATTTGAAAGTGTTTATTTCTCAAGACCTAGTGATTTCCATTTGTGCTACACCTTCTATAGCAAGGCTTACTATGTTTTATTTTCTACAGAAAACACTGGGGAATCTTATAAGGCAGATTCTGAATCAGGAGGTTTGGAATGAGGTTTCAGGCTCTGCATTTCTTTTTGGTTTTGTACAAGTCAATTTTTTACACATTATTTTATATTCTTTATATAGGTGTACAAAGGATTTCAATTCAACATCTCAATTTATGTGTATAATGCATCTTGAACAATATTATCCATCCATCATCCTACCCCTACCCACCTAATCAACTCCCCCAAGCGTTTTGCTTCCCATTTCCAATTCCATTTTTACCTTTGTTCAATGAAAGTTAATGTTTGCTCACATGGGGGAGGGGGTTGTTGCTGTCTGTTTCTAAGCCTCTGCATGATATTGTGACTGCTTCCTTGTAGATAAACTTTGAGTAACAAGAGCTCTGTAAAAGCTTCAGTGCATGCATCAGGAGACAGATGCAATGATGTTCACAGAAGCATTAATATAGGAACAAGTGACAACAGCCTGACAGGCAGTCCATTAATATGATAACAGGTGATACATTATAACATATTCACAAGTAAAGAGATATGGTACTGGTTCCATCCTCAAGAACAGGCTGTTAAAATGAAAAACAAATTTTTGAAAATGACACCTACAGTATGTTATTCTTCATATAAATCGTATTTCTGATTACAAAGCTAAGTAAATGGACTATATAGAGGAATAAAATGTTAAGGACGAAAACACTGGTCTTTGAAATGGAAAAGAACATGGGCAAATATTAATATAGATTAATACAGTATAGTGTATATTTATTGTTTAAATCATTCTTTTAAATTTCATAGAGTTTTAAAGGCTTAACTTCTACAACCCATGAATGTTTGCAAAGAAAGTCCTCTTAAGAGGGGTGACTCATAGCCTCTTTATGGGAGCATTTTATCAAACAGAGTAAGCTCAAAATTAGCTATGTGCTATATGACATTGTATTCTTTATAAGTTCATTGGAAGTAAAAGTAAAAGAGAAAACATTTCAGCTCAAAGTTTCAGAAATGAATGATAATAAAAGCCTTTAAGATACTTTTATTCTATATCCTTTATTTGGCTGTTTTCAATTCAGAATAATTGCACATACATTTTACTTAAGTAAAAACAGAAACATGCAAAGTAAAATACATTCAAAATCAAATAAGTGCAAAAATATTAAAGAAATTTGGCATAGGTATTAAAACATGGAAGGTGTATTGATTAACAGTTAGGATTTTTTTTTAAAGAAAGAAGTAAAAAGACCAGGCGTGGTGGCTCACACCTGTAATCCTAGCTACTCAGGGGGCCAAGATCTGAGGATCAAGGTTCAAAGCCAGCCCAGGCACAAAAAGATCTGAGACTCTTATCTCAAATTAACCTCTAGAGAACAAGAAGTGGGGCTTGTCTCAAGGGCGCTAGCCTTTAGCTGAAGGCTCTAGAACAGTTCCCAGGCCCAGAGTTCAAGCTCCAAGCCCCACAAAAAAAGAGAGGGGACAAAAACATGAGAAGGGGTATCAAGGTTCAAGAAGTAATGTACCCATCACCTGACTGTAACTCCTCTATACATTATCCTGACAATAAAATGCAAGAAAAAAGAAAGAAAGAAGCAATGTGTAGCATGTAAACTACTACCCAGTAATAATATGACAGAGATGCATACAATTTCTAACCAAAAGACTTATATGCAATTAAGTATATTTCATTTCTACTTCAAAAGTTGTTAACAGACCTGTCATCAGTATTCTGGTTTTTCTATTCCCTCCTTTCTCTCCCCCTCTTCTCCACTTGGATAATTGCTGGGTCCCAAGCTACATCCCATACCATCATACTCCTTTGTACTTTCTGTCCTTAAGTCACCAAAGGTGTGCCTTTTCCATAATTCAGTCTGCTTCAATCATCATGACCCCTCACTGAAAATGTCTTGTAAAATCTCTGCCTTCCAGATGAACTGCAGTGTTACCAACATAAAAAACAGAATCAATGCTGGCCCCCATTTTTCCAGAAAGGACTAAATGCTTCCTAATGTCCAGTTGACATTCAACATAGAGAAACCAGCAATCTGAAGCAATCTAGACTTCAGGATTGATGATGCAAATCAAAAGCAGAATCTGAAGTTGAAAATGACAGAAATGTAAAACAGGCTGATTAACTTAGAAATACAGTCTTCTTTTGCCATATCCCAGGCCCTGTGCCTAGCTTCAAAAGCAAAAGCAGGGCAGAAGGGAGAGGTTCATGCTTTATTTCTCATTTAGAAACAGGTCATTTTCCCAGTGCATGCTATAGGTTAGGTAAGTTCTTTGGAAATTTTGAGTATACTCTGTGCAAGAGAGTGTAAGGGAAAGATTGATTCAGGGTAATATTTTCTCTACAGACCTGGTTAAATAGAATGTGGTGCTAAAGGAAATGATGATTCTGTTTAACTTTGTCTACCATTTCTTCCTTGCTTTCCTTTATAGTCTTTTCCACTGAAGTATCTATTTCACAAAGGTTGCCATTGTTCAATTTAGATGGTCAGGATGGAGTTTAACACTAGTGGGAGTTGAAAATGGCTACATACGCAGTTAAAGCAAGCTTTCAGCTTGAGATTCTGCCTTTATTACCACTGCATCACCAGGGTAATTTGAAGCTGAGATTATCTAAAAGTGGATAATAGCACAGAAAACTGGAGGGAGGAGAAAATAAAAGAGGCCTGTACTCAGCAAATGTATAAAGAAAAAGAAAGAAAGATGTATCACTCCAGACTACATTTTCATCTCTCATCAGTTACAAAAGAACTGCTGCTATCATATGTGATGACCTTAGTTCTGATGTGATTGAATCTACAGAATCTCTTTCATTTTCTTTGATTTTAAGACATTAAAAACACTGTGATGGCAATTGGAAATAAACTTTGCTGAAAGTAATGACCAGTCGGCCTCTCTTCGGATCACTCAGAATTACTAACATCTTTTCAACTGGCCTATTTTGCATCAGCAAAATGATGTCAAATGTATTTTATCAGAAACATGAAACAGAAAAGAGCAAATAAAATCAAGAATAAAAGTAGAAAGCTTTCCTTCATAACTTCCTTATCTTCCTTTCCCCACTTTGAACATAACTATGTAACTTTTTAACACCTGACATCTGAAATGGTGGAAAAGTTGGGTTTTTATAATTTGATTAGAAACATGTTACTCATTAGTCTTTTGTCCACTGACCCATTTCTAAAAACTTTATATTACTAAACAAACAGCACAGAGCCATTTCTATATGACAATAATACAAAATGCCTAGTACCATAGACATCTAGGCATGGAAATTTGGGTATAGGAGTAAAACTACTACCTATGTTTCATGTTCAGTTGACTTCAAACTATTCAAATAGCAAAAGCAACATTGCTAGCAAGTATCATTTCTGGCAATTTGCATTTTAGTAATTTTGAAAAACCTGATTACATTGTATTGCTACGATGTCATTCATTCAAAATTCATTCTGGATGCCTCAATTCATATCAAATCAGTAGATAGTATAGGAGATGATACAATATTACCTGGTAAATAGTAAATTGCTGGTAGTAAATGTTATTATTTTAATATTGTCAGTAATATTTGCCAAACACAGAATGTTAAAAATGATGTTATACAAATCTAGCCAAATCATCTTGATTTGTATGAGAAAAGCAGTAAATTTATCTCTTTCTGGCATCTGAGACTCTGATTTCAGAATTACTGTGAAATCATGATAACAAATCCAGTCACTGCAAGATGATAAATGTTAGGGAATTTAGTAACCCCATATCTTGTCAAGTTTGTTAGGTACCATAGAGATAGTATAAAAATCCTAACAGCAAGCCTGGCATGGTGGCTCATGCCTGTAATCCTAGCTACTCAGGAGGCTGAGATCTGAGGATCAAAGTTCAAAGACAGTCCAGGCACAAAAGGACCTGAGACTCCTATCTCCAATTACCCTCTAGAAAACGGCAAATGTGGCTTGGCTCAAGGGTAGGCAGGTAATATTGAGCTGAAGAGCTCAGGGACAACACACACACACACACACACACACACACACACACAAATTGTAACAATGATCCAATGATTATTCATATGCTATAAAGTGTGGTCAAAATTATAAAATGAGTAAATCATTTTTCTTTTTTGTTTTGTTTTGTTTTGTTTTCATTTATTTTTGTTTGAAGATTTGAGGCTTGATATGATTTCGTTTGGTTGTTTTGGTAGTGCTAGAGATGGAACCAATACCTGGGAAAGTAATATACCCTTGAGCAAAGTCCTTAGTGCTGAGATAAATCTTGATAAAAAGATAATTTGGCAAATATTTTACATTTTGTACACTACTGAAACAAATAATCATCCAGCTTTGAGCCAGGTATGTTCAAACATTTATTTGTAAATATCATTTGGATAACAGCACAAAGGAAGAAAGAAGCTAAATGTCATTATTAAGCAAAAATGAAATAATACTAAGGTCATAACTTTCTATTTAAAATATTGTTACATGATACTGCCTGATAAGGCACAAATTTTGAATTTTCTCAAAAATACATCTATTATAATCTAAGCATTCCTAATCTGAAAACTAAAAATCTTCCAAAATCCAAAAGATTTTGGGTGCTGATACCACATATAAACAAAAATTCAAGCTTGGTGCCATGGCTCATTCCTGTAATCCTGGCTAGTCAGGAAGTTGAATCTGAGGATCAAGGTTCAAAGGCAGCATGGGCACAAAAGGACCTGAGACTCTTACCTCCAATTAACCTCCAGAAAACAGGAAGTGGAGCTTGGGACAAGGGTAGCCTTGAGCTGTAGAGCTCAGGGACAACACCTAGGACCAGGGGTAGGGTGGTAGCCTTGAGCTGAAGAGCTCAGGGCCAGTGCCCATGCTGAGCTCAAGCCCCATGACCCATCCAAAAAAAAATGAATTCATGGACTTTATGTGACAAATCACAATCAAAAACAGGCATACTAAAAAATTCTGTAAGATTGTTCCCAGGCCATGTGTGTATGGCATATATGCATTGTAAGGAATTTTATGTTTAGGCTTGATCCTATCCTCAAGATATCTCATGACAGAGCAAGAAAGAGAGAAAAAGAGGGAGATTTATATGCACACACAAAGACATACAAAGTATGAGAGAAAGGTGAGTAGTCAAACATGTGTAAAAAGAAAATCAAAATAAAATTTCCCTCTTTTCCCAACCTGTTCAATTAGTGATCTCTAACCTATATTGAGGAAGTGACTACATTTGTTTTGCAAACTATAAGCATAAAAGATGATCACTGATAGGAAAATCCCTGAAATAGATATGTACAAGAATAATCATAGTATTAGGTTCAAAGATGATGATACATGTAAGTAACTTCTTTTTCTCAGTCATTTATCTCAGTTTTTTTTTATAAAATGTTTTCTTTGGATTTTCTTAGAAACAAATAAAAATAATTTTCCTAACTTAAAGCAAAATGAAGCAGATTAAGTGATGTACAAACAGAGATATTTCTGATAACATTATACTTAGTTTATTAATGTCACACATATACTAGTATATACTTAGAACTAGAGAAGTTAGGCATTGAAAGTAATAAAATAATACAGATTCAGTCAAATATTTAAGGCAAATGATCAGAAATGAAAAGAATGTTTATTCTAGTTATAAAGACAACAGATGGCTTTATAGGATGGGGTACCATTATCATCATCATCATCATCATCAACATCAATTAACATTCATTGAGTCAGTTCTCTAGAGATCTAAACCTATTTCTCAACAATCGGGCACATCTGGAAGTAAAGTTTACTTTTTAGGGTTCAAGGGGATGACATAGGAAATTCCAACTTCAGAACATTACATGGTATCTAACCTCCTGGAAAACTTAATGTAGTTTCCAGAACCGTCGGCATATTATATGTTGTCAAAAGGAAACGGTTGGATTATAAAACATAATCCCAGAACAAGGGCACTGGGAATCGCGGGATTCCGATGATCTATTGCCATTAGTGGATAGCTGTAGACGTTCCCTGCGTCTGATACGGCTCGGATCCCAGGACACCCCTGTCTTTCACGGAGTGCTCTTGAACAGGGAGCCAAAACAAAATTTTAAACATTGGAGTTGAAATCCAAACTAAATTCTGTGACAGGAAACATAATTCCCTTCTTGGGCATTTCTCCAGGATGCAAGAAATCCACTCAGGACATAGCCAAGGTATGGAATCAGCTCAAGATGCCCTTTAGTGAAGCAATGGATAGAGAAAATGTGGTATAGACACACAATAGAATTAAACGTGCCCATTAGAAAGAATGATACTGAACCATTTGTAAAGAAATGGAAAGACTTGGGGTGGTGGGGGGAACATGTTGTGTGAAGTAAGACAAGCCCGGACAAAGAATCCATATTTTCTCTACTATGTGGAAGGTTATCTAGATTTAGCTTATAAATTTATAAATACATTGGGTGGTATACAATTGTATTAACTGAAATACAGGAGACTAAAGGGAGCTCTCAAATAATGCAAATCCCTAGAAAGCCCAAACCTAAGTTTAGCAAAATAAAACACCAGGAAGCAGACACTGGAAGGAGGTGAAATGGTGTGAAAGAAAAGGGATGGATGAATGAAGACCAGAAAATACAGACCAGAATCTGATGTATATTGTATAAAATTAAGAAAGGTGAGGAAAGGGGATGGGTAGAGGAAGAAGGGATGAGAATGTTAAGGGAGGGTGACATTGATCAAAACATATTATATTCGTAAACTGCTATATTAAATGGCAATACCACTGTACAGCATTTTAAAGAAAATAATAAAACATATAAAGAGGACTTTCAATTTATAAACACCTTTAAAATCATTCCATCAAAAAAGTAGCTTCACTTTCAAATATAATAGCTATCTAAATGACCTTTGTGACCTTTGAAAGGTTGTCCCCTTCCAAATAATATCATGGTTTTTTTACAGCATAACTTTTCAGTTTAAGTTGTCTTAGGATTTAAGTAACATTTCTCCATTTAAGTAGGCAATTTGACTTTCTTTTTAAGAAGTTTTAAGGAATATTTGTTGAAGTCCAGTTTCCAAAAGAAAATAATTTTGAACTTACTGTGGGAACTATGTTTTGGAATGTGTTTGTTAAGAATGTAAGATCTGAAATCAAACTGCTTGGGGGGGGTCAAAGCCCAACTCTGCCAATCTGCAGCCTTGTAACCCTCATTAATTTACTTAAAGTCTTTGAGGCTTGAGTTACATAATACAAAATGAATATAATTATTCACTTAGATAACTGCTTGTAGGTGTGCTGTGAAAATAAAATAAGCTGGTTCATACAAAAGTATCTGAGGGGAAAAAAGAGAGAGAAAGAAACACAGAAGTAAAAATAAATAATGACAAAAGACACTGACCACTCCTTCATAATTTCCCTAAATGTGAACTGCCTGAACAATCCAATCAAAAGACACAGAGCAGCAGACTGGATTAAGAAACATGTCCAATCCATATGTTGCCTCCAAGAGACCCACCTCACTGCCAAAGACAGAAACCAACTTCAAGAGAAAGGATGGAAAAGTATTTCCCACTCCAACGCACTGGGCAAAACAGCAGGAGTAGCAATCTTAGTCTCTAACAAAATTAACTTCTCAGTAAAATAAGTACATAAAGATAAAGATGGCCACTACATATTAGTAAAGGGTACAATCCATACCCACAATATTACAGTTATAAACATTTACTCCCCCAACAAGGGACCACCCAAATTCGTCAGGCAAACTCTCTTAGAATTACTAGAATTACAGAACAAGATAGACTCAAACACAATCATAGTGGGAGACTTCAATATACCACTCTCACCAAATGATAGGTCAACCAACAAAAGTTGAGCAAAGACACCATTGACTTAAATGACACCATAGCCCAGCTGGGCTTAACAGATATACACAGAGTCTTCCAACCAACAGCAAAACTTTATACATTTTTTTCAGCAGCACATAGAACATACTCCAAAATAAATCATATAATAGTTCATACAGAAAATATAATCAGATACAAGAGGACTGATATAATCTCATGCATTCTATCTGATCATAGTGGAGTCAGAATAGTTCTGAACAATGCAGTAAAAGCCAATAAATATTCAAACACTTGGAAGCTGAATAACACACTTCTAATGGACACTAAATGGACACACTAAATGGACAAGGGAAGTAATACACTGTTGGTGGGAGTACAAACTCATTCAACCACTATGGAAAGCAGTATGGCAGTGCCTCAAAAGGCTAAACATAGAACTCTTCTATGACCCAGCAATTCCACTACTTGGCATTTACCCAACCATCCAGAAACTAGAGAATACTAAATCCACTACCACAACAATGTTCATTGCAGCATTATTCACCATAGCAAAGATATGGAACCAACCTAGATGTCCCTCAGTTGATGAGTGGATCAACAAGTTGTGGTATTTGTACACAATGGAATTCTATGCTGCTGTCAGAAAAAACGACATCGACCCATTTGTTAGGAAATGGAAAGACTTAGAAAAAATCATATTAAGTGAAGTAAGCCAGGCTCAAAGGAACTTAGGCTCAATGGCTTCCCTCATTTGTCATAATCAGTAGAAACCTTGGGCTCTCCTAGCAGAGATTTGCAATAGAGCAAAACCTAGATACATAAGGCCATACAGTATGACGCTAAATGAAAGGACCTCTAGGATATAGAAACAAAAGCCATATAATAAGTGATTGTTGTCCTTAATGTACTATGTTATGTCTCATCTCATTTGCTGTCCCTTGGTTATATCATATTGTTACAATATCTCACTTTGTTATCTGATATATTGGATATATTTGTATTTGGTTATTTGAAATTGGATAGGGAAGGGGGAAAACTAAGATGGGGGTGGGGGGAGGGTAACGGGGACCAAGACATGTGAAAGGGTATCAATGTATGTGAATTAATGCACCTTCTATCTGGCAAATATCATGTAACCCTTTTATTAATTACAATAAAAATATTAAAAAAGAGAGACTTATCAAAAGAAGAGATTAAAATGGCAGAAAAGCATATGAGAAAATGTTCATCATCCAAGGTCATAAAGGAAATGGAAATGCAAATAAAAAGAACCCTAATCACCTTACCCCAACAAGAATGGCCAAGATTTTGAACTCAGACAATGACAGATACTGGCGGGGCTGTGGAGAAAAAGGAACCCTACTGCACTGCTGGTGGGATTGTAAACTAGTTCAGCCACTCTGGAAAGCAGTATGGAGGTTTCTTTAAGAACTGAAAATTGACCTTCCCTATGATCCTGCCCTCCCACTCCTGGGCATCTAACCTGAACACCATAACCCAAGATACGATAAGGACACCTGCTCAGCTATGTTTATCTTTGCACTATTCACAATAGCCAGGTGATAGAAACAATCCAGATGCCCTACTGCAGATGAATGCGTTCAGAAAATGTGGTATATATATCCAATGGAATTCTACATAGCCAACAGACAAGATAAAAATGGCATTTGCAGGGAAGTGGATGAATCTAGAGTGAATCATGTTGAGTGAGATAAGTCAAGACCAAAGGAACCAAAGGTGCATGGTATCCTTAATATGTGGCTATTAGATCCAAACAGTACAAGAGCGAGGACTCTAAAGTTGCATATCCAATGCTATGTACATGGTACTAGAAATATAAATACAACTACATAGACATAAAAACTTATGACTCTCTAGACATAATGTTTTATTACATAGATTTATATGTATCTATGACATACAAACCCTCAGCCTAATTTTGATCATGTTCTAACATCTAAGTGCCAGTGATTGTATATAGTGATTCCTTTCTTGAATACTTGTTTGTTAAACACATCATTTGAAATATGATGTAAAAATCAATGTTAATAAATTCTTTAATTAAAAGTAAAAAGTATCTGGAATATAATGATTCCCAGTTAGTGCTTATTGCATTATTCTATAATATGTGTGCCTAACAACATAATACAATTATTTTTTCAATTTTTTGGTCATTCCTGGGCCTTGATCTCAGGGCCTAGGTACTATTCTTTGACTTTCTCAAGGCTAGAGCTCTACCACTTGAGCCACGGCACCATTTCTGGCTTTTTTCTATGTATATGGTACCAAGGACTCGAACCCGGGGTCTTCATGCATGCTAGGCAAGCACTCTACCACTAGGCTAAACTCCTGGCCAATACAGTTATTTTTATTTAACATTCTGAGTGATCTTTTTTGTGATTGATTTACTATCTTAGTATCACTTAAGATGAGTCCTTCAGTATTCTCTCTCTTATATTTAAAATGAAACTAGTTATGCTTTATCAAATTTACATGATATAAGTGCAGAGAGGTGGTACTATTGTGAATGATACATTCCAGGTAGAAATATACTCTGTAGGTTAAGTTCTTCACATCCTTGTTCTTCCAGGTTGTGAGTCCACATGAATAAATCACATGCCCAAAGTCAGAATATACAAGAAATAAAAGAACAACATAAAGGAGAACAAGGTCTAGAAGTTTAGCATCCATTGTATTTTTTAAACATGCTCTTCAAAAGCAAGTGTATATTTATCAACAAGAAATTATGATTCTCTTTTTTTTTTTTTTGCCTGTCCTAGGCTTGAGCTCAGGGCCTGAGAACTGTCCTTGGATTTTCTTAAAGCTAGGCTCTACATGCCTGCATGCAAAGGCAAAGACAAATAGAAAACAAGATGAAGGGAGCGGGTAGGGAAGGGAAATAGGGGACAAAAACATGAGAAGGGGTAGCAATGATTGTTAAGAAATGTACCTTCTATCTGGCGAATATAATGTAACCCCTCTATTAATTACAATAAAAAAATTTTAAAAAGAAATGTAGCTTTGGGGTTTTCTTTTGGTCTTTTTCTTTCACACGATTCGATTTTCCTTCCACCATAACTCTAGAACTACTTGATATGATCTTATTTTGTTCTTGCATTATGTGTTTCCTTTTGTGTTTGCTTTTAGACTGCAATGTATCTGCTAGGAGAATAAGATGTTACCTCACAGCCAGTGTCTTGTGTAGTGTCTAGCGATAGATAGGTGTGTCTTTTGTTTGAGAGATATTATTTTGTATTGTTTTGTGCCATGCTGGTCGTGGGGCTAAAACATAGGGTCTGGTACTTGACCTTCTTTGTTCAAAGTAAGCACTGTACCACTTGAACCATAACTGCACTTCAGGCTTTTTGCTGGCAAATTAAAGATAGGAGTCTTATGGACTTTTCTGCCTTAGCTGGCTTCAAACTGTGATCCTCAGGTCCATAGACTGATTATTTTGAGTGGGTTGCTATAACAACAGTAGATTAACTAACACTTATTTTCTCACAATCCAAGTGGATGCAAGCCCAAGAACAAGATCTGCAGGACTGCTTTCTTCTAAGGCCTCTGGATGACTTCCAGGTGACTGACATCTCTGTGTTATCACATGGCCTTTCCTCCATTTGCTCATGTGTGGTGTGTGTGTGTGTGTGTGTGTGTGTGTGTGTGTGTGTGTGTGTATAGGAGGGTAGAGAGGGAAAGAAATCAGGGACTGGGCGCTGAATCTCATGTTTACCATACTACCACTCTACCATTTCATCCATGCCCCTCAGCCCTTTTTTTTATTTATCAGATAAGGTCTTATTCATTTTGCCTCATCAAGTTTGGACCTCAATCCTCCTACCTTTGCCTCCTGAGTAACTGGAATTATAGGCATGTTATACCGCACCTGTGTCTTAATTATTTCTTCTTCTTCTTCTTCTTCTTCTTCTTCTTCTTCTTCTTCTTCTTCTTCTTCTTCTTCTTCTTCTTCTTCTTCTTCCTCTTCTTCTCCTTCTTCTTCTTCTTCCTCTTCCCCTTCTTCTGCCAGTCTTAGGCTTAAGCTCAGGGCCTGAGCACTGTCCTTGAACTTTCTCAAGGCTAGAGCTCTACCACTTAAGCCTCAGAACAACTTCTGGCTTTTTTTCTATGTATGGGGTACTCAGGAATTGAACCCAGTTCTTTGTGCATTCTAGGCAAGCACTTTACCACTAGGCCAAACTCCCAGCCCAAATTCCCTCTTCTTTTAAGGATATGACTCAAATTAAATCCTGCAAATAATACCTTGTTCAACTATAACTACCTTTTTTATTTTTTTGCCAGTCCTTGGGCTTGATCGCAGGGCCTGAGCACTGTTCTTGGACTTTCTCAAGGCTAGAGCTCTACCAGTTGAGCCACAGCACCATTTCCAGATTTTTTTCTATGTATGTGGTGTGGGGGAATCATCCCCAGGTCTTCATGCATGCTAGGCAAGCACTCTACCACTAGGCCAAACTCCCAGCCCTATAATTACCTTTTTAAAGACCCTACTTCCAAATACAGTCACATCCTAAGGTGCTGTGCAATTATGACTTTAATTTATGAACTATGGAATAACGTAATTCAACCTGTAACAGAGAATGAACACTTCAACTTCAGATTCTGATGTCAAACAGCCAAACCATCATCCCTGACAACTAATTTCAAGAATTTCTATTTGCCAAAAGGTAGTTGAGTGATGTGGGGCAAAATTAGTTGAGAAACAGACCATCTTCTGACTGTATAAAGCCCTATACACAAATGCTAACAGCTTCATTTATAATAAGTCAAAACTGGACACAGTCCAAACGTTCATCTGCAGAGCAGCATGATAGATTGGGATGTAGTTACACAATGAAATACCATTGAGCCACATGAAGGAACTACTGACGGATGAAACATGAGTGAGCCTGGAAGGCAAGATGTTAAGTGATAGAATACAGCATCCCAGATCACTCTGTCATGTGGACTCACACGGATGACAGTCTAGAAAAGGCAACAGTCTGGGATAGAATACAGATCAACCATTACCAGTAGGTGGAGTGGGAATAGATACAGACTTTAGTAGAACGCCAGAGGACATGACAAGGCAAAAACCATGTTCTGTTCCTTAATTGTACTCTTATGGTTCCTTAGCTACTTACATTTGTCAAAATCCATCAATTGTAAGCTTAAAATGAGGGACTTTTATGTGAATTATACTTTAGTGTATCACACCTTGATAAAGCTGATTTTTACAAAAATCCAAACATATCCAAAGTTCTTTAAAATACATGATTCCATCATAATTGATCACAGAAATTTTGTAAGATTCATATTTATTTGGGGGGTAGGCAGGAAATGTACTTAAACAAATGCACACATATGTACATACAAAGCCAGACTGATAGAAATGTAGAAACTGTGGGGATTTTTAGGTCTAGAGATTACTAGAGGTGTAGAGAGCTGTGTCAATTTGAACCTGGAATTCTCTTCACCGGGAATTGGGGAAATAGTTCATGCATTTTCTATTGTTTGACTCCTCAAACCCCAAAGGTCCCCCTTGAAGAGTCAGTAAGGATGTCGAAGTGATCTTCTCCAAACCACCACTATTTACTATGGCCTGGAAAACACCAAAAGATACTTATACATCTTTTCACTGCACATCATTTCATAATTTTGTATTGAAGTGTTTCCTCAGACAGCATGCTGTAGAGAAAAGTTGTGCTCAGTATAAAGAACTTATATGCTCCCACTGGAAAATGCAAGAATGGTAAAGAAGTTGTTTTTCCCTAAAAGGCCGTTCCCACAGATGAAGATACTATCTATGTTTCCTTTAAAGGTTCAGAGACTCCGGCATTTTGAACTCATCTGGAACTCTATGTAATGAATCAAATCAGCAAGGAACTCCAAAGATAATATAACACCTCCATCCCAAACACACACACATACACACATACACACACACACACACACACACACATACAAATATATAAACACAGACTACCTTAATTGTTCAAATTGGACATACTGGGTTTTCATATTCCTACTGGCTCATTCTTTTGGAGCTGACTTTAATCATTCCTGATATTTAAGCTAGCACACAACTTTTTCACAGCAGTAATAATAATATCTATTATTATTATAATTAATAATAATTATTATTTTTAAAACAATCCCTCTCCCTACAAGGAAGTTTTATTAAACACTGTCACACAGATGAAAGATTATAGCTCTCCTGTATGCCAACTCACAGCACAATAGGGGAACCATCAAGAAAAATATTATCAAGCACCACTGAAACTGACTCAAGCCTGACACTGTCTAGCATCCTTTACAGCTTCCAGCACCAAGGGGTTTCTAGAAACTTCCCTGTGCTCCCTGTTTGAGTATGAAAAGCTGCCAGGAAGGCCGCTTTTGAAAATCTGCTGATCTAAGGGCCTGTCTCAAGTACTGGCTTTGAGGACATTTTCCAGGAAGTGGCCCCCTCGGTGACTGTCTGAAGCCAGCAATCAAGATAAGAGTATTTTAGTGAGTGGAAGAGACACCTGGTGACGATGTGATGTTTGGGGCAGGCCAGGAAGGAATTGTTGAGATCAGCATTTAAGACATGTGGCTAATAGTACAAGCAGCTACTCTCAGGGGAGTCTGCGAGAGAGAGAAAGGATTAATGACCTCTGAGATTTCTTCTTTTTCCACTCTTTTCCTGAAATGCCAAAGCATGGGACTAGTTATCAATCAAAGAGAGTGAAATACATCAGTGGATGGATTCGCTTTGCTACAGTGACAGCCAGCTCCACTTTTGAATACTCTCTGAAAACAATTTTTACTGCGCAATGCTGGAGAAAGCCAACAAATAATAAACCTGTCTCGGAACTCACTAAGTGCTCGTAAATACAAAAGCTGGCCTTGCAGCTGCAAAGGGAAGCCATTCCTAAGTTTGAGACATTTTCCATGCTTAATCATTGCGTCTGATAGCCATCCTTGTTCCGGGCTGTGAACTCTTATCTTCTTCAGCTCCTTGGGAATGGAGCCTGTTTGCTCCTTTTAACCAAGTAAGAGCCTAGAGTGGAGGAGGTACACACATCAGAAGAGTTTGAGCTCTTTCTATTTGCTCACCTATGTAGAGTTTACACACCAGAAACTTTGCCTCTTACTCAAAACCTATATGGAATTATGCTTATCACTCATTTTTCCTGAGAAAATTTCAAAAGCAATAGAAATCCACACAATGACAACTGTGGACCACTGAGTTCTGCCCAAGGGCTCCTGGGTCTGGTTCATGGTGGCGGGAGGGGCGGGGATTGCTAGAGGAGGCTTTCTGTAATCCTTGCTCAGTAAAAAGTAATTCTCATTATACCACAGCCCCAGAAGACTGTCTCTGTCTGTCCAATTTTTCTCTGTCTTGTCTGTTCTTCTGTAAAATGATCAAACAAAGAGCGGTAGAGAAGGGAGATGCGTTCTCACACAAACCCTAACTGGAGACAAGCAGAGTTCCACTAGGGACCATTATGCTGAGTGGATATTTTTCAACAAGATCAAGTCACTTTAGTGATATGCCAAGACGCCAACTTTGAGAATGGATTCTTCAAAGGAAGACAGGAAACTGCCTGCCAGATACTTCGGAAAGACTCGCTGTGAAAAGGAACAAGAACGGTTCCAACGGAGGGGGAAGCAATGGTGTTTCTAATTAAGGTAAAGCTTCTAGGTTTTCAGGAGGTTCCCATTTCCTGAGAGGAGCCAGGTCACACATTTGCTGTTGAGAGATGAATAAGTTACTGGATTTGGAAGTGACAGCTAGAAACATATGCACCTTAGAAAGGTGTTTTTCAGTAGCAAGAGGTGCTATGTTAAATAAGCTGTCTTTTTCAAAAATAGTTTTCCCATACCTCTGCTGCCTAGGTGCCACTCCTCTGGTCCTCCTTTGTGATGTTAATACACATCTTGTTGGGTGTTTTCTTTCAGTTTACCTTTTGCTGAGCCACAATTTGCAGTTCTTTTCAAAAGAAATACCTCCCTCAACCATCTCTGAAAAAATAGTAGGTAATTTTGATGATTTGTTAGTATGGTTAAGCAATCATTTCCATTTCCCACATGGAAGTCCTGGGTTTAAAAAACAGTAGTTCACACCTGCAATCGTAGTTATTCAGGAGAGAACTTAGGATCATGGTTCAAAGCCACCCACGGCAGGAAGTTCCATCAGACTCATCTTCAATTTATCATCCAAAAGCTAGGAGGAGAGCTGTAGCTCAAATGTTAAAAGCAGTAGCCTTGAGAAAAAAAAAAGCTCAGAGACAGAATTCAAACCCCAGAATCAGATCAGCATGCACACACACAAATACACACACACACACACACACACACACACACACACACACACACACACACAAACAAATAGATTTCTGACAGGAAAGATAAGGAATTAAACTACTTATGGCTTCTTTCCTGCTAACATGCAACAGTATGTACAAAGTAGAAAGACTTTTTGCAGCTAGAGAACAATAACCTAACAAAAATGTAAAAGTGGCTTATTTTCATTGAATCATTTTCAGGGAATGGTTTAATAAATGAATACTCAGCTTCAGCAAATATTCGACCACAGGCATGTGCTTCTGTAGTAGAACTCATGTTGTTTCCCCAGACTGTCTATGAATATAGGAGTTTATACACTCACCGATAGTATATCATCTCACTAGAAGAAAAATGAAATACAGCTATATTATACCAAAATCATACTCATGTGGCAATCCCTAAATCAAAAACCATATTTACTCAACATCTGTTTATGACCTGTTAGTTGTTGAAGCCAAAACATAAACATGAATTTACACTTAAATTCTATTAACATCTTATCAGTCTAAATCCAAGTCAACTCTGCCTTTAAATGTTATCCATCACTTGATAAGATTTTACAATCTCTACTGATTTTTTGACATCTTTGACAACAACTATGCTTTGTGATCTCTTTGTTTCATCTCTGCATATTTATTTTATTATATATATAGTAATGAGGGGGAAGTCTGTAAGATACCAGCTACATCAAGGCAGTGTTTTGCCCAAGAACTGCAGTGGGTTACAATAATTTGTAACAAAGTCTAGCAAATTCTTCTGAACAGGTCAAGAGAGTAACAATAGCTTCAACTCTGTGGGTCATAGTGTTCTGTTGCAACTCCTCAGATTTGCTTTGTGGCATGAAAATAAACATACATAAACAGTACATGAATGAATATGCATCTGTATACTAATAAAAATAATTTCATTTTTGGAACTAGTATAGACTGGCTAGGAGCCAAATAGTTTGCTGACTACTGGTACGTAAGTTATTTGGCTGCTGGTTCACTGGGCTAGTCTCACACTAAATAACTCCACTATAACTGTCATGATCTCCTTCCTAACTGTTTTGGAAATATAGCAACCAGATATCCATCTTTGGTCCTCTGCTCTAATTCTTGAATTAGATATCTAGTGACATATGATAATAAATCACATCAAAATATAATACTTTAAAACAACAGTTATTGATTACCATTCATAATCATGGGAGGGATCTGTGCTCAGTAGAGCCTTTCACACATGATATTAGAGATATGGGCATGGGGCAGTTTCACTGAGCATGATGGTTCATTTACCTGCAGGCATCTGGTGCCAGCTAGTCTGGGCTTTATCACAAGCAGGGTTATTCTTCACACAGTCTGTCACATGGCTTGAGTATCATAAAAAGCAAGGGCTACTTATTTGTCATAATCAGTAGAAACCTTGGGCTCTCCTAGCAGAGATTCACAATAGAACAAAATCTAGATACATAAGGCCATATAGTATGATGCTAAATCTAAGGACCTCCAGAATATAGAAACAAAAGCCATATAATGAATGATTGTTGTCCTTAATGTACTATGTTATCTCTCATCTCTTTTGCTGTCCCTTGGTTATCTCATATTGTTATAATATTTCACTTTGTTATCTGATATATTTTATATATGCTTAATTGGTTATTTAAAATTGGATAGTTAAGGGGGGAATTCAAGATGAACAGGAGGGAGGAAAATGGGGACCATGACATGAGAAAGGGTATCAATATTTGTGAAGTAATGTACCTTCTAGCTGATGAATATAATGTAGCCCTTCTATTAATTACAATAGAAATATATGAAAAAAGCAAGGGCTAGGTTCCAAAAATATAAAAATACAAAATGGTATGCAAAGATGTATAGCATTGTATCTTCTATGCATATTGATCAAAGAAAATTCAGGGCAAACAGATAGGTGGAGGGAAAATAGGCTCCACCTTTCCAGGAAAATGACAGAATTTGCACCTATATTTTATTCATTACAATGCTCATCTCTACCTCGCCCCACCGCCAGATCTTCATGTATATGTTACCTTGTTAGAAAAGCCAGTTCTGGCCAAATTTCTGCTTAATTCTACTATATTTGTCTTATTACACATAGGTAATATGTATATACAGATATGTACAAATCTATATGTAACATACATTTATATATGCATATACACATATCTGTAAATATATATATACGTGTATGTGTATGTGTATTTACTTGTTTTTAATTTCCTCAGGAGGTTTTTGTTCACTTTGCCTATTTATTGATTTGTTTTGTCCATTCACTATTTTATTTCTTTTATTGTCAGGAAAATGTATAGAGGGGTTACAGTTACATTTGTCAGATGAGAGGTGTATAACTTCTCGCACACTGATATCCCTTCTCATGTTTTGTCCCTGTTTCTTTCTCTACTCCACCTACTTCTTTACTAATTCTTACTATAAAAAAGAGCATTGGCTACTATTTTTCTGATTGAAGTTTCTATATGCTTTTCACCAAGCCAGCTGTGGAAGAAAATAAACTCATTACAAACATGTCTGCTCTCAAAAAAAAATCTTCAGCCTAAAACTGAAACCTACTTAATTTGGATTTGGTACTGTGGAGCCCAAACTCCAATAATATGGAATGCACAATATATGAATAACCTTTACAGTGCTCAGAAATGAAATAGATGTGCCATTTATTCCTATGAGGGAGAAAATTGTGTCCAATCCTCTGCAGTGATGGTGGCTTTCAGAACTGTGGGAACAGAAATGTGAAACTCATTTCCAGCTTCAACCATTCAGAGAAGGACAACTTATTATCATTGCCTAGACTGCTAAATAGGAATATTTACCAGGCATCTTCCATATATACTAAAATTTTTGAACTAAAGGATCTTCAAGATACAAAATATGATCATCTTTGTTTATACACCTTCTTGTCATTTACTCTAAGGTTTTTGCCTTGAGATGTGTGTGTGTGTGTGTGTGTGTGTGTGTGTGTGTGTGTGTGTGTGTGTGAGAGAGAGAGAGAGAGAGAGAGAGAGAGAGAGAGAGAGAGAAGCAAGACTGAATACTCTGAATATCCTATACAATAAAATGACTCAAAAATAAAGTAACTCGAACAAGGTAAAAATTTTTTTCCCTCTGATATAATAGCCGTTAGATTGACTGTCAGTCCAAGGAAATGAGGGGTACCTTCACCTTAAAGCTTTCTAGAAACAGGACCAGTACTTGGTCCGATGACCAATGGATAATCAGTATGGACGGATGATAGATAATCACCATGAAAAAAAAGTCAAACATTTTTAGACCTACATCATCAAAGAGGAGCAAAATGAAACAAAAGCCAAACCAAGAGGGCACAGATGATCAAATTACCTCACGAGAGGAGAATCTCATTTTGAACTTCAAATGAACAACTACTATATTAAATGGGTATATGTGATAGCCACGTTTTAATGGTTTTTGTATTATGCATAAAAACTAAAACATTTTCCTTTAAAGGAAGTATTCATTGATGAATATAACATCACTTGGAAAAATTTTTGCAAAAGAATATAAGAATCAATTATGTATATTCCAACAAAATGTTCAAGAGAAAAATGAAAATATTCTAAGAGCATGAAAGTGGATTACAAACCAAATGCAAATTAAAGTTATCAAATCATCCACCTAGATATACCTTTGTATTTGATGACAAGTTTTACATTTCCATTTTTAACAACAAATAATTCTATATTAGAAAATTATGTATAATGGGACCAAATTACTATTTATTGAAAGTTGTTCTTTTGTTTTAAGTCAAATTATTTTTGAAACTGGATGAGATCAAATAATGTTCTGTTCCTACAGCTTTAGAAACTACTGAGAAAATAAGAGGATAAGGATTTAAAAAAAAGAAAAGAAGCTAAATGAATTAATATTAACTGGTCATGATAAATATATATTATCACCATTCATTAACTAACCAGATTTGGTGGATGTCGTAGCTAAGTATACAAGAAGTAGAGATTGGAAACATGGTTAAAATCAAATGTGAGCAAAAAGTTCATGAGACTCAATCTCAACAAACAACCCAGGTATAATGATTCAAGTCTATAATCACAGCTATGCAGGAGACATAGGTAGATGTATCATGGTAAGTGACTAGCTGTGGGAAAAATATAATACTTTATCTCCAAATAACTGAAGCAAAAAGAGCTAGAGGTATTGCTCCTGAGCCTCTGCAGATATGAGACACTGGTTCACCTGTTAGTACCACCAACATATAAACAAGACCAAGGAAAGAAACAAACAAATCAGAATTACTTCTCTAAGGAAGATACCTTTCAGATGTTATATATTTAAAGTCTAGGTAAAAAAGAATTAGCTAAGAAAAATTATCCTTGCTGCCATTCCTTAAATTTTTCTGGCATTTCTATTAGTACTTCTTAATCATCTTTAAGTATTTGTACAAAGGAATTGCCATTTAACAAAGAAGTTTATGAATAGTATAATGCATCGTGACCAGTGTCACCAGTTTCAGTTAGTATTTTACTTGAACAAATATGATAAGTGGAAGGAAGTCATATAGGATTTGACTTCCCTTTAGGAGATTAGATAAAGCTAAACAACCACCTGGATTCATAAGAAAAATGGGCCCAATGCTTCTATAAAACACCAGATAAATAAATATTTAAAGTTCTGTGGGTCATAAACACTTGTTTTCATCTATGTCCTTTTAAAAATATAAAATGTATGTTTAGGTTTGCCTTAAAAATAAGCCAAGGGACATTTTTTTATTTTGCCCCTCTTGGCTCTAAATCATTAGCCATACGTTTTGGTGTGAATATGAAAATGTCCCCCACAGACACATGGGTTGAATATTTTGTTCCTAGTTGTAGACATTATTTTGGGAGGTTATGGAAACTTCAGGAGATGGGATCTAGTTGAAGGAAGTAGTTCACCAGAGTTGTCTTGAAAGGTTACACATTACCCCTTATCTCTTCTTCAGTGGCTGCTTCCTGGCTACCCCCATAAGGTGAAGAGCTGCCTCTTCTACAAATTTCCACTGTCATGATGCTTTGCCACATACCTCTGGTCCAGAATCAGTGGAGCCAAGGACTGTGAGGTGCAGTCTCTGAAACTGTGAGCTCAAGTAGATCTTTCCTCCATTAAGTTTTCTCAGGGGCTATGTTACAGCAAGGTACTATTTAGTTCATTTATTCCTCCTCTATACGAGGTAGGTAATTTCTTGTGTTCAAATATAATTTGTGTTTTCCTAAAATTCTCATGTCCATCTCTTTACATTTCTTCATGACTTTTTTAACAAGCTTAAAAGTATATTCATGAGGTTTTAAAGTGTACCAAGAGTGTATGGAAGGCTGTTCATCTTATAGTAGACAGAAATCAGACACTCAAGAAGGGTCTAGAGGCAGGGTGGGGTCTTTCTAACTTTAACTCACCTGTTTACTATCAAAGAACAGCCTTTGATTTTACTATTACAGTTTAATACATAGCAAGGATGCCAAAGCACATGCATACATGTAATTTGTGGTGGCATTGAAGGAAAAGTAAATCTACTACACAACTCCCAAACTCAGTGATTTTCCTAGGATCACATGGCTACTACATGGTAGTAGGAATTCCAGCAAAGCCAGAATTTGCAACTTCCTTCTCCCTTTAAGTCTAATCTTCTCTACTTATGCTTTGGAATTTCTAGACCTGCTCACCTTTTCAGAGGCCTTATGGTTTATAACCTGCAGAACAGGTAGCATCTGTTGCTCATCTGATTTCATAGGGTTCAAAGCTAAAGATGATTTATACATTTTCAAATAATTAGGGAAAAATAATCAAAGAAAACAAAGTATGTAAATTATACATAATACAAATTTTATTATCTATGAAATAGCTCTATGGTAAAATAGCAATATTCATTTATGTATTGCTTGTACTTGTTTTAGTACATCAGTGGTAGTTTTGGCTAGGTTGTAAAAGAGAGTTTATGGCTTAGAGAACTTAAATATTTACTATCTGGTCCCTTATACAAAAAAATATGCTGAACTCAAGCATATATTACTGATGATTCATGCTCTGTCTTCATATTCATCCTAAAGTACTTCTAAGTATTTATTTGTTGTGTTTAATTATACTTAAGTTCTCTGTTTTAGAAAAAAAGGAAAAAAAATTTCCTTTCTTGGTCATTTGTTCTCTTCCCAAATCAAGCTTTACTCATGTCTAACTGTCTAATTGATCATGAGAAATCTCAAGATTCCTGCAATATTTCCTCACTTTCCCCTTCTTCATTCACACACGCCATCTCTATAGCAAATAAGCTTGCACTAATACCATTCTGGAATATATTTGACTCCGTCTTGTATCCTCAGAAACATTATGCAATTGACCATGTTTTCCCACTCTGGAGGAAGTCATTTCCTTTGCTCCTTTGTGTAAAAATGCACCCCATTCCCCCAAATTTTCTTTCCACCTTATAATTTTTCCCCCTACCACCTCTATATTCCTCTTACCAGAATTTAGGTAGTATAAATTCCTCAGGCCTTAGGTCCTCTTTCTCTTTCCCAGTCTCTACACTCTCAAGGCATGTTGTAGAATTCATAATTTCAATTCCTACCTATAAGCAAATAACCTACAAATTTATATTTCCAGTACATAAATCCAATTTGATATCAGATATTAAATGTCTCAATTGAGCATATGCATAACCAAATTACCTATCGGAAAACAATTGTTTCTTGACCACTCCATTCCTAAGTTCAGATGCTGAATTAATTGACAACAAATTAATGTGGAAATAGTATTTGGGATTTAAATATGAATTCAAGTAGAAAATAAATCAAATAAAGTAAATGGAGTAAGACCAGAGACAAATAGATGAACTTTTCTCTCTATTATGTACTCTTGATTTCTCTTCATTATTTATAATATAAAAATATTACTCATAAAAGAAAATAATAGTATGTGAATTAATGCACCTTCTATCTGGCAAATATCATGTAACCCTTTTATTAATTACAATAAAAATTTTAAAAAAGAAAATAATAAAAATATTAATATACAAGAGAAACATCTATGTACTAATGTTTTAGCACCACTATTTACAATAGCCAAGGGATGGAACCAGCCCAATTGTTCAATAACTGATGAATGATTAGATAAAGAAATGTGAGATATCACACAACACAATCATACACACATGCACACACATATACGTGCATGCTTGTATGTGAATGTCTACAAACTTACACAATAGAGTATTATTCAGTCTAAAGAAGAATAAAATATCATTTGTAGGAAATGGAAGAAATTGGAGATACCACCTTAAGCCAGCTAAGCTAAATCACAGAAAGACAAGCATGACATTTTCACCCATTTGTATGAAATTAATAACAATAATAATAATAATAATAAATATGTGGTTGTATAAGAAAGGCTTTTGGAGAAGGAAACCAGCAGATTGGAGGAGTGAGAAAAGAGAGGAGAGAATAAAGAGAATGAATATAGTATGTAATTGAATACATATATATTACAGGAGAAATACATTTGATTAAATATGTATATGAAAATAGCATAATAAAATACTTTAAAAAAGAAGAGATGAAAGGAAAGGTAGTTGAGAATGTTTGTAAAGTAATGCACCTTCCATCTGGTGAATATAATGTAACCCTTCTATTAAGTACAATAAAAAAATTAAATAAATAAATACTTATTGGTTAATTTTGAAAAAAAAGAACAAGCAATACAGAGAAGATGAATGATCAAAGCACATCATATGCAAGAATATAAAGAGCACAGTGAAACCCCTTTGTACAATTAATTCATGCTGATAAGAAACAAAAGTGGACTTAATTCAAATGTAAAAATCTAAAAGGATGCCTAGCTACTCAGGAAGCTGAGATCTGAGGATCAAGTTTCAAAGCCAGCTTGGGCAGTAAAGTCCCTGAGAGTTTTATCTCCAATTAACCACTAGAAAACAAGAAGTGGGCTGTGGCTCAAGGGGTAGGACAATAACTTTGAGCTGAATAGCTCAGGGGCAATGCCTGGGCCCAGAGTTCAAATCCCATGACTGACCAAAGGAAAAAAAAAATCTAAAAGGGCCAGATTTAAAAGATCTAGGAAGTAAGAACCACAGAGAAACAAGAAAATAGAGAAACTAAAAACAATTTGGAAAGCTAGTTACATTTTCAGGTATACAAACATTATCATCAAAATTATGATCCTTAATATATCTCTCATAAAACAGACTATAAGAAAATGCTCAAAAATTCTTTCCATGCACTGGTGTCAAAAATACAACAGACTCACAACACATGTGTCATTTCACATCCCACAACATCAACAATTCCAGTTAATTGTCTTCAGCTTCAGAAGAAATGTCTTCAAATGAAATGATGTGAGAGAGGAAGCCTTACATATTATAGATCTGTTTATGCAATCCATGCAATGCACAGAGTTCAATCGACAACCCCCTCCTGTGCTGGCTATGACTTGTCAGGAAAATGTAGCATTTATCTGTAATCTTTAGTTGTGGTAAGCCCCTCCATAAAGCTCAGCAAATGCACAATCCCTGTCTTATGTTCTCATGCTATGTTCTCTCTTATGATCTCAAGAATATCTTTGCAGCTGAAGAGGGAGAAAAAAAATAATTAGACCTATCTATGTAATAGCTTTTCATCATAAATATCTACTTAAAATTTGAGGACTGTTTAATGTGAAAGTGCACCTGCTATGACTAGTCATTTTCTTTTTTTTCCATTTAGTTTAGCATGTCCAATAGCCTACTTCCACTATATAAACAAGCCTAAAATTTAATATTTCAGTATCCACCCAAAGAACAGTTTAAATCACATGGGGTTTATAAGCCACTTACTTCTATCTCACTCCGAACAGATAGTTGGCCAAAGTTTACTGCTTATTTTCATGATGAGATTACTTTATAAAACATCAGCCTGATATAATTCATGAACAATATCAGTTGTTAGAATATTTTGCCTTATGTTGAATTGACATTTGCTTTTTTTTTTTTTTACTCTGTTGGTCCTGGTAAGATTTGATATCTACAATAACATAGACAAATTTACTCTGGTATTATGATGATGATGATGATGATGATGATGATGATGATGATGATTATTTGGTTGATTGGTTAGTTGGCTTATAGTGTGCTTGCACATTACACTTCAAATATTTAAATTCAACTACACTGTCGATTTTTTTTCTTTCTACAATCAGTTAAATAAACCAATTTTATACCTTTGATTTTAGTTAGTTGGTCATAGAGCTTGAAGTCAGAGCCTGGGTACTTTCTTTGAATTCTTTTTGCTCAGGGCTAGTGTTCTACACTTTGAGCCACAGCTCCATTTCCAGTTTTGTGGTGTTTATTTGGAGATAACTCTCACACTTTTCTGTCTAAGCAGGCTTTAAATCTCAGTTCTCAAATCTCAGCCTCCTCAGTAGCTAAGATTTCATTTGTGAGCCACCAGATCCAAGCTTAAAGCATATTTTTAAAATTAAAGTAAGTCTTGTTGTATTTCATCTTCTTATCTTCTACTTTTTTGCATGTAGACTTCAAGAAAATTTTTTAGTGTAGATTTTATTCTTGTTATAGATGATTAAAACAAAACCGTAGGAAGGTGTTTTAGCAACGAATATCACAGATACTTTATAAAGAAAAAACCTGAGGCATGAAAAGTAAAAAATGAAACAATAGCAGGTTTTATCTGTGGTTGTTACAAGATGATTCTAATCTAGAGCTATACCTTCTTGAGAGGAGTACTTTGTCCTCATAAAGTGGAGGGGGTGAACCTAGCTTTTCAACTCCTATTTGCTCTATCATTACTTCATTAATGAGACAATACTCTCATGATATCTAGTATTTCTATGAGGCCCTGTTGTATTTCATTAAGTTTCAACACGTGAGTGAATTTTTGGAAATACATACAGACCATAACAAAAGGTAAAATAATTTTTGCCAAGTTCAGACAGCTAATAAAAAACTAGGCCAATGGTCAATGTCAGATATACTTGAAGCAAAATGTTGACTGAAAATGACTACTGCATGTACCAGTGCTTTTCAAAACTGAATTGTAAAATCAATTTGTTTATTAAGGACCAACATTTATTTATTTTTTTTTACTGTGTACATTTTTTATTGTAATTAGTAAAAGGGTTACATGATATTTGCCAGATAGAAGGTGCATTAATTCACATACATTGATACCCTTTCACATGTCTTGGTACCCATTTCCCTCCCCCCCCACACCCCCCACCCGTCTTGGTTTTCCCCCCTTCCCTATCAAATTTCAAATATCCAAATACAAATAAATTCAATATATCAGATAACAAAGTGAGATACTATATCAATATGAGATAACCAAGGGACAGCAAAGGAGATGAGAGACAACGTAGTACATTAAGGACAACAATCATTCATTATACCGCTTTTGTTTCAATATCCTGGAGGTCCTTTCAATTAGCTTCACATTATATGGCCTTATGTATCAAGATTTTGCTCTATTGCAGATCTCTGCTAGTAGAGCCCAAGGTTTCTACTGATTATGACGAATGAGGGAAACCATTGAGCCTAAGTTCCTTTGAGTCTGGCTTACTTCACTTAATATGATTTTTTCTAAGTCTTTTCATTTCCTAACAAATGGGGCGATGTCATTCTTTCTGACAGCAGCATAGAATTCCATTGTGTACAAATACCACAACTTGTTGATCCACTCATCAACTGAGGGACATCTAGGTTGGCTCCATATCTTTGCTATGGTGAATAGTGCTGCAATGAACATTGTTGTGCTAGTGGATTTCGTATGTCCTTGTTTCTGGATGGTTGGGTAAATGCCAAGTAGTGGAATTGCTGGGTCATAGGGGAGTTCTATGTTTAGCCACACTGCTTTCCATAGTGGTTGAACGAGTTTGCACTCCCGCGGACAAACATTTATTTAAAAAGTAGACGATACAAAGTAGAATCTGATAGAATCTCTCAGAATGGAGAATTTACGTTGACAAAAGAGTAAAGTACATTTCATAAGGCTTTTATGTCAGAAGATTTAGGTAAGTGTGTTGATAGGTAGGTAATGATGATAATGAATGATGATGAAGATAATACATAAATAGTTCATATAGATACTTCAATAGGTAAAAGGTACATACCATGTATGTGGACAAGAGATACAGTGAGAGATTTAGAAGTGACATGAAGATATTTCCTACAAAACATTATATATGTTACAAAAGTTAAATGTAAAAAAGGGAAGTGGTAGAATTTTACCAATGCACTACTGTAGTGAATTATTATGAGAAGTAAATGCAACAATATAGCATCTGAGTTAGAATGAATGTTCAGTACAATTCTGATTATTCTTGTCAGTAAAACTACATTGTTTTAATATTTTCCCATAATCATGGACAAAGAAAGCAAAACACAGTCTGTCATCCTAGAATGTTATAGTCTTCAGGGTCTTTCAATATTACCTAACAGAAGAAATTCAATATTTAAAGCATGGTCTAAACATACAAACAGAATGTATGATGTTAAGCAAGGGAATGATCTCTGAGTTTATATTGTCTTTATAGAGCATTCAAATATCAGTCCCATCTCTGCTTAGTGAGATCTTCCTTGAATCTGCAGCCTTGATCTACTTGCCATATTGTTCATATTGTTAATGTCCCTCTTTCTCTCCCTCTACTCCATCTCTTCCTTTCCATCTGCCATTGAGAACAAATATAGTCATTGAAAGCAGAGCTTAATCTTCATTTGGTCCCCACTATAATTTTAGGCCTGAACCACAGGCAGCAACCAATATATATTTCTTCAATACTTACAGATACAATCCACACGTCAGTAGAATTTAATTTGGTATCCATTCAATCTTCCTTGCTCTGGATCATCTAAATCATTGCAACAAGATAACCATTGTATTGTTTTGTAAATTTTCTGCTTTGAGATACACTGTAATTTTAAGGTAAACTTTTCTCCCAGATGCTTAGCATCCCCAATGTCTGAAAAGGCCGACTGGAGAGAGCCAGGATCAGTAATTATTAACCAATATCCCAAACTAGCAAGTATTTAGTGTCTCATTTCCTCTCTTTCTTACTTAGTATTTCCCCAACAGTGTTGATTGTGTTCAATCCAAGATAAATGGGAGCAAACTGGAAAAAAATGAAATTATGACTATTAAAGCAGGAATCAGAAACTTATATAGTAATAAATATGGGTTATTTGACATTATATTCCTTAAGTATATTTTATGTTCTTTTATATTTGTGAGCAGAGTCTGTTAACCAGGAAGTAACAGAATAGCCTGCAAAAATTTGTTGAGTGTTTCCATAAATTCTCTGATAAAAATGGCATTAGGTTTAAGAAGTACCATTATATATATATATATATAAATTACATTATTTATATGTGTGTGGGTATATATATATATAAGTCCACATGTATATATATTTAATTTTATGATGAATTTAAACTTTTATCCTTGGAAGCATACTAAGTAGGGGAATATATAGTGTTTTATTTAGAAATCATCTTGCTCCTCTCTCATAATTTTGTTTTCTCTCATAATTTTATAATACGATTTTTAAAGGATGGCCCAACTCTTTGGTGGAAAACATGCTTCAAAGTCACATGAGAAATCAGAAGACAGGATAAACAGAAAGAAAAGGAAACAAAAAACTTATTAAGGGGGGAAAAATCACCTTAATCCTTAAAATTCTGTCTTCAGATGTCTGTTCATACAGACAACAAAATCTATTTTAATCCCTTTTTATTATTTTTTTTTGTGGGTCATGGGGCTTGAACTTGGCCTGGGCACTGTCCCTGAGCTCCTCAGCTCAAGGCTACCACCCTACCCATTTTCTAGAGGTTAATTGGAGATAAGAGTCTCAGGTCTCAGGTCCTTTGTGCCCGAGCTGGCACTGAACTTTGATCCTCAGATCTCAGCCTCCTGAGTAGCTAGGATTACAGGCATGAGTCACCGTGCCTGGCTTGTCTCTTTTTGGTACACACAGAAGATCTCTCTCTCTCTCTCTCTCTCTCTCTCTCTCTCTCTCTCTCTCTCTCTCTCTCTCTCTCTCTCTCTCTCTCTCTCTCCTCTCTCTCTCTCTCTGCCTCTGTCTCTCTCTCTGTCTCTGTGTCTGCCTCTGTCTCTCTCTTTCTGTCTCTGTCTCTGTCTCTCTCTCTCTCTCTCTCTCTCTCTCTCTCTCTCTCTCTCTCTCTCTCTCTCTCTCTCTCTCTCTCCCTCTCTCTCTCTCCCCCCCTCTCTCTCTCCATTTGTTGTTCTCTTTTGTCCTCACTAACAAATTAATTTGGGTTATACACTTGTATCTTCTAAATCTAAATGGAAATAAAAAAGATCTACAAAGACATGCCTTTTATTCCTACAGTCATTTTATCTCTGAATTATTTGCTTTTATTCAGACATAACCTTATCTCTCACATTTTATAGTTCTCTCTAGTAATCACCATTATAAGAATGGGTGCATTCCTATGGTAACTGAAACATTTTTAAGATCATTCATTATCCCTCCAAGGAACATAAACTCATCCAGGCAAATGGAATCTCATTAACCAACTTAAGCAAGAACATGTGCCTAATGGCATTAGCCATTTCAGTTGGCAAAGTGCCAATTCATGATGTCAGATAAACCTAAAAATCAGTATACTCTAATCCCTGACAAATTTAAGTCACATATAATATAAAATAAATTAAGAAAACAGCAGTTACAGCTCTTCAGAAAAATATGGCAAGATACATTGCAAACCACAAATTTTTGAATCCTATCTAAATTTTCAAATGATAATTTTACAATGGTAGGTGACTTTGGTAGAATTTTCGAATTTTCTTTTTTCTTTAAGTTCCTCAATCTCAAACCGGTAACAGTCTAAAGTAAGATATTACTTTTTTTGTTGTTGTTGGGTAATGCATAGAGAGGTTACACATATATTTGTTAGGTAGCGCGTGCATTACTTCTTGAACATTAATACTCCTTTTCGTGTTTTTGTCTCCCTTTCCCTCCCTCTCCCCTCCCAATCATCTTGTTTCCCCCTTCCCTTCCCTATTTCAAATAAACAAGTGAACATATATACAATACACCAGGTAACAAAGTCAGATACAGTAACCACATGAGATTAACCATAAGGGGGGAAAAAAGAGAAAGAAATAACTGCTTATAAAGTGCTTTATCTTGTGTAATTGTTGTTCTCAATATACTATGTTATCTCTCTTCTCTTTTGAATAAACCCTCTATACACATAGTATATTGAGAACATCAATAACAAAGATAAACCTCTTTTCCATATCCTAGAGTTCATTTTGTTTAGTCTCATCCTATATGACCATAGCTTTTGAACTATTGTGATCCTCTGCTAGGAGAGTCCTATATGTGTACTAATTATTACAAATGAAAGAAACCCTGGAGCCTATGTTCCTTTGGGTCTGGCTCACTTCACTTGATATAATTTTTTCCAAGTTTGAGATATTGCTTTTTTATGTATATACCCATCTTGGTGAACTTGGGGCCTGGAAGTGGTCCCTGAGCGTCTTTCGCTCAAGGCTAGTGCCCTACCACTTAAACCACAATTCTACTTCTTGGAGATAAGAAGTTCACAAACTCCTGCACACACTGGCTTCAAAATTCAATCCTTAGATCTCAGCCTTCTGAATAGCTAGGATTATAAACCTGAGCTACCAGTGCCCAGCAAGATATTGCATTCTTAAACAAAGATTAATAACCTCCAATAGTCAACAAAGGAAATACAGTGACCTTTACCGCTTTCAGAATTTTAGTTGGATAGGCCTTGGAAAAGAAGGCCTCAGTGTTCGGAAGAAGAGAAGGTGAATGTATGATACACGCCATAAAGCTAATTAGTGGCCAGGCTGACACTGACTCCACTAATTCAAATTAGATTGGTGCTACTACTTTGCACCAATTGCTGTTTGTATTTTACCAAATGAAATTTATAAAATTACCTGAACCCACATCCAGTGTCAGAGTTTTGTGACATGAAAAGAAAGAATGAGGCAAATTACAAGGAGACATTCTCTATTGGAACCTTTAGCATCTACTTTCTCAGCGAAGAAAAGTTTGTACTTTGAAAGTAATAGGTTATTGTCTGTGAAGCTAATCAGAAGCCTATTGATAAAATTTAATTACCAATAGAGCTATTTTTTTTAAAGATTCTAACTCATGGATATGAACAGATTGGATTCTTGTGGGTAATGATTCATTCACTTCGACTCCTCCTGTGCCCTGTTTCATTTGGCAGGATTGATTTCCTCTCTCCATATAATTTCACTTGTCACTACTCATGACTTAAGAATTGACCCTCTCATCTCTTTGTACTTTCACTTGTGAGACAAATTCTGTTCTTAAAAACAATTGAAATTACACATTAATGAAAAACAACTGAAGGTAGAATTTGCAAAATGTGTGTTTGAATTACTAATACAAAGGTGTGTGTGTGTGTGTGTGTGTGTGTGTGTGTGTATGTAGCTGAAGAGCTATACCTCTAAATGAATCTCAAATTATCATCAAGACTTGAATAATAGATTAAAAATGTCAAGTACTCAGCCTTAGCTCCATCTCACCTTACACATGACTCTGTAGTAAGTCTAATCTTTGGCTTCCACACACACAAACAAAAAAGATGAAATGGAAAATAATGGGTTCTATCACTCCCAGTTACTCCCAGGTTCTAAAGTGATTCTCAAGTTTAATGAGAGAGAAATATATATATGAGAGAGAGAGAGAGAGCGAGAGAGCGAGAGAGCAAGAGAGCGAGAGCGAGAGAGCGAGCGAGAGAGCGAGAGAGAGAGAGAGAGAGAGAGAGAGAGAGAGAGAGAGAGAGAGAGAGAGAGAGAGAGAGAAACTAAGTTAAAGTTTTCATAGGAATTACTGGACAACAGCCCTTCTAAAATCATTGGTAAGGTTATGGGACTGTTTTCTTCCCTTCAGTGATGAAGATACCTTCTTGGGTTTGAACTTGGTTGAAGAAATTGTAGAGCTCAATGTTTGTAACAATTTCCTAGGAATTTCCTAGGACCTGAAATTATAAAATCGGAACTCAATGAGAGCAGGACCATAACAAGAGCAAAGCTCTGTATGCATCTGGCATCTTGTCCTATGTGCAGGTGGTATTTGGTGTCACTTCTCTGCCACAGAACATTGGGAACAAGAAGAGATACAATGAGATAGATGGCTTTAGGTGGGGTCATCCTCTTCTCTTTCCAACTATACCTCCCTTACCACATGTGATCATTTCAAAGCAGAAATGCCAGGAAGTGGCACTGTGGCTCAAGTGGCAAATAGCTAGCCTTGAGCACAAAGTGTCCAAGGACAATGCACAGGCCCTGAGTTCGAGCCCCAGGCCTGGCAAAAAAAAAATAGTACAACTGAAGTAGAAATTCTGATGTTTGACATCTATTTCCCTGATTGAAAATAGTTAAAATCCATTACTCTGTTCTTTTTTGCATGAACTTGAAGTGCAACAGACCAGTCATTATCTGGGAGAGGGTACAGAGATCTTAATATTTTCTCTAATTACCTGTTTCACACAAATCAATGGTCAAATATATAAGCTTATATCATGGGAAGACTTTCACTCCATAAAGTATTGAAATATTCAGAAGACAATACATCTCGAGGGAAGTTAGCTTATCAGCATGAAGAAATGTTACTTTGCCAGGAACAAAAATCAGATTTAACTAACTGGATATGTTATTTAAACCAAAACAAAACAAAACACTGAATGTACAGATTTCTTCCTTGACTAAATGTGGAAATAACACCTACCCTTTAAACTTGATAGAATTAGAGTAGATGACTATCATGTCTTACTGAGATAACTAATATAGGAAAAAGTAGTGTGGTTTTTTATTTTATGGATATAGAAATATTTATACAGAGAGAGGTCACTGGAGAGCTCTGTCTAGGTATATGCGAGTTAAATAAGACTTCTTTTTGGAACCCAGGAAGGCAAAAAATACTGAAACTCAGAATCAAGCCATGGAGATACTTTGGGGATTGTTAAACTCTAAAAACTATTGGGATCAAAAAGTACACAGTGATTTCTTCATTACATAGAATCACAGCATTCAATTCTGCTTCTAGCTTCCAAGTGAAATGACCTGGTAGCTTACAGAAATGATGTAAAATTGTCAACTGTGCTGAGAAACAAGAAGTGTCAGCCATATGTCTATGGACATATATGTGCTAGATAGTCTGCAAATGTTAAAACAATTCAAACCCAAACTCTGCCTTCATAAGAAATCACAGCTCTCTGGAAATTCCATGATGAGCCTCCTGAATGGTCAGAAAACAAGTAATAAGTCCTCATGGGGGCACTTGTTTCTCTGGATGCTGTCAGGATGCATGCCACTTAAAATCCTTGCTGGTTCTGAAGACTGAGCAAATGGCAGGCATTGAAGTACAGCAACATAGCCAGCAAGAATTTTAAGACAACTTCGGTTCCTCTGTTGTGTACAATATCGATAAAGGCCGAAGCCACTGCTTGATCCTGGCTGATATTGAGATTGATCAACATGACGATTTGGAAACAATTTAATGAGAAGATTTCATTAAAAATAACATCCGTAATCATTTAAGTTCAGCACAATAATTTCAAGACTACCTGGAAGAACTGAACAGTATCCTATGTTTAGGAGAGTAAGGAGAGTTGGTGGTTTTGCTAAGTGATGCAAAGGAAAACAACCTTTGCATTGCATTGCTAAGTAATGAAAAGGAAGGCAATTGGGCCTAAATCTGTTTATTGTCTTTAATGAATAAATAAATTTATCAAAGGAAATAGAGATGCATATACTCATTGGCATGCAAGACATGTTCCTCACACTGACAATATACTTGCATAACTGCTTCATACCAGCTTGTACTCCATGTACAATTGTATCCTCCTGAAATGCCTTTGTCTCTTCTCTTCTTTATCCCACAGAAGCATCTTTATTCAGACTGAATCCAAATCTCTCTCTCTCTCTCTCTCTCTCTCTCTCTCTCTCTCTCTCTCTCTCTCTCTCTCTCTCTCTCTCTCTCTCTCTCTCCAGCCATCATGCCTGTCACCAAGGCCCTAGAGGACACATTACCCTCACAGCCTTGAGAATCAGTCTTACACCTGCAGTTCCAGGCAGTCATCTGGTCACTCTTAGGTAAAAGGTTGGTTGTTAAAGCCAAAAATGAGACAGTTTCCTTAGGCCTATTGAAATCCTGTGGATTCTTGAAATGTCCAGGTTATTCTTTCCTTTTCTTGAAGAATAACAACTGTTCATAAATGGATGGTTCTAGTGAACACTCATGAAGAATTTCACAAGGCCACCAGCTTTTGCTTCATTTTTGTTGCATCTCTTTCTCCTTTTCTGAGATCAAGGTATATCAGTGTTTCTGCAGCTCCATCCATATTTCTGGCTCCTGCTGAAATATACCCACAGATTGTATTCATAATTTTTATGGCATGATTGCCTAGCCACAAAGTTGGCCTTTCCTCCAGAACACACTTTGGCAATTTTTTGTACAATAGGGAGAAGCTGAGAACTTTCCAAATCTCAGTTAATGTTCCTTTGAGCTAAATTTCCTGAGTTTATCTACTTCCTTTCATATTTAACTGAAGCAACATGGAAACTGAAATTTTAAAGCCAGACTGTACTTTCCATACTTTACTTAGAAATATTCTCAGGGAAATATGCAAATTTCTAACCCACAAATTTAACATTCCATCAAACACTAAGACACAATACAACCAAATGACTTGCTAGTTCATATCAAAAATCACGCATTGTCCAATAACATTTCTCATTTCAGCTGAGTTTTCACCGGAAACACTTCTTTTGGTGGGGGCTTGCAGCCTGAACTATTCTGGGTGATAGCCTTGATCTTCTCTTGCTCAAGGATAGAACTCTTCCACTTGAATTAGTGCTGCACTTTCAGATTTCTTGGGATAGTTAATTGGAAATAAGAGTCACATGGACTTCCCTTCCCAGGCTGATGTTAAACCCATAATTCTCAGATCACAGCCTCCTGAGTAGCTCAGATTATCGACACAAGCCATCAGCATCTGGCAGAAATGTTTCCAATGCCTATATGTCGACAATTTTCAAAAACATCTGGACTTTTCAAAATTCTTGAAGTCAGTTTCTAATCATTGTTTCGAAGTCATTTCTACATTAAAAGTTAAATACTTGTTGGGGCCGGGAGTTTGGCCTAGTGGTAGAGTGCCTGCCTAGCATGCACCAAGACCCGGGTTCGATTCCTTGGCACCACATACATAGAAAAAAGCCGGAAGTGGCTCTGAGGCTCAAGTGGTAGAGCTCTAGCCTTGAGAAAGTCCAAGGACAGGGCTCAGGTCCTGAGCTCAGGCCCAGGACTGGCAAAAAAAAAACAAAAAAGTTAAATACTTGTTATAATAACACCCTAATTCTTAAATTTTGTATTTATTAGAATTTTCTGGAGAAATAAAAGATACGAGTTTAGAGAGAAGAAGGAATGTTGATTTTAAGAAATGTATTCAGGCAATTGTTAAGGCTTGGAAAGTTCAAAGTTAGCTGAGTTAGGCTGGCAGGTTGCAAATTCAAAGAAATAGTGAAAAGCCAAGTCCTTGTTGCCCCAAAGAGGTTAATCTTTGTTTAATTAAAGAGCTTCAACTAATTAGATGGATGGTGCTAACCTACATTTTAGAGGAACATTGCTTTAATTAAAGTCCACAAATTTAACTGTTAATCTCACCTACTTAATAATGAACCAGTGGCTTCAGAGGCCTGTAATCTTAATTACTCAGGAACAGAGATCTGAGGATCACAGTTAGAAGCCAACGCTGGGAGGTAAAATCCATGAAATTCTTTTTTTTTTCTGCAAAAAGCTTTATTTCATTTGGTCCATGGCTTGGAAAGGGCTAAGGGTATTTAGTCGGAAGTTGCCCAGTGGCTAGAGGGAGAGGCTCAGGTGAAATGGCCCTCAAAGGCTGCTGGATTCTGGGATCTTTTAGTCATGCTTGAGGGTGAGATGTTCGAAGAGATACTCGCCCAGCCCAGCCTGAGGAGCGCCCAGCCTGCAGAGGTTAGTTAGATGGTCGCCCATCTTCTTGATAAGCTTCACCTCTTCATCCAGGAAGTGGTTCTCCAGGAAGTCACAGAGATGGGGATCTGTGCGGGCAGAACCCAAGGCATGAAGGTCCAAAATGGCTTGGTTCAGGTTCTTCTCCAAGGCCAAGGCGGCTTCCATGGCTTCCAAGGTTTTACCCCACTCATCTTGAGGAGGTTTCTGCACATCCTGGAACAGCGCGCAGCCGCCACGCTGGTTCTGCATCTTCAGGAGACGGTGGGCGCCCTCATGCTTCTCCTCCGCCAGCTCGCACAAGAAGTGGCCCACGCCATCCAGAGCCACATTGTCGGGATCGAAATAGTACCCCAGAGAGAGGTAGGTGCAAGTTGACCAGGCGGTTGACGAATCTGGGAGGTCATGGCTAGTAGTCGGTGTAGAGCTAACCACACACACACACACCAAAAAGGCATTGGTTGGTCCGGGAAGCAGGAGACGGGGGAGAAGATAAGGGTCGGAGGTTGTGAGTGGAGAGGAGATCCGAAGGTAGTCGCTGGTGGGAAAGAGGAGTCCCTGGTCTGTTCCGTCCAAACACTGTTGAAGCAAGAGACAGATCCACGGGACTGGCGCGCGCTGCTGGTTTTTTTTTTTTTAAATTGCCAGTCCTGGGGCTTGAACTCAGGGCCTGAGCACTATCCTTGGGCTTTCTCAAGGCCAGAGCTCTACCACTTGAGCCACACTACCTCTTCCAGCTTTTTCTATGCATGTAATACTGAGGAATCGAACCCAGGTCTTTGTGCATGCTAGGCAAGCACTCTCCCAATAGGCCAAACTCCCAGCCAAGTCCATGAGATTCTGTCTGCAAAAAGCACCCCTGGCCCAAGAAAAGTATGGAGTTTGGGTTCAATTAATAGAGCACTAGCTTTGAGTACAATATAGCTCAACACTCAAGCCACAGGGCCAGCACACACACATATACACACACATGCACACACACACAGGCACACACAGGCACACACACATGCATATGCACATACACTCACAGACACATACACACACTAAACACATTGGCTTTACAAAAAAATACTTACTGCACATCTTGGTATTATTACTTGTTTTATTATACTACTACTTTATAATAGCACAGTAATAAGACATGTCCATTTGTTTTCTGAAACTAGATGGTTCTGAATGTCTCTATTTTTTTTCCTCTAAACATTTGTAAGAGCTATTTACGGCCATCTTTAATAGGTACAAATTGATTATGTAACAGAAATCCTCCCACTAGGAATAAAAACAAATATTATGTGACATTCTCTACCCTGTCCCTCATAATTCATGCTGATGGAAGCTGAACAGAGCTGAGAGCATGACGAGCCCGTAGACGATGGCAAGGTGATCAATGAAGTACCAATGAGGTCTCAAAAACAGCCAGGAGACTTGTCTGCGGTGCTGTCCAGTTATAAATATACAGTCAAAAATAGATTTTCTTTTTCTCCTGAGTAGCAAGTGCTTGTTTATAGGTATGTCACCGGCCACTTCAGTTTGGGGATTCTGTTTCACTCTGAGAAATTAAATGATCGACTTTCCTTTAGGGGACGGACTGCTATACCTACTTACAAAAATCCCCCTCCTTCTTAATTGCTACTATAACCCTCCAAATCATATTCTTTTTGTGTATTTTTTAAATTGTGAAAATGATATAAGAGGGGTTGCAGTTACATAAGTACTGTTAAGGATTACATTTCTTTTCAACAATATTAACCCTTCCCTCATTTTCCCCCATTTCACTCCCCCTGACTCTCTTCTCTCACAAGTTGTAAAGGTCATTTCCAACATAGTGTCTTGTGAGTATCACTGTTGCATCTAAGTCATATTCTTAAGGACCAATATCAGTTGTGCACTCTCAGGCTGACTAGTAATGCTTCAGTGGTTCTCTGGACTGTGAAGTGTTAGATGGTTGTCATGACGATTTCCAATATTTTGCTGCTGTTGTTAAGATGAAAAAACTAGTACAGTTTGTTGCTTTCCTTGTAAGTTTCAAAGCAAATACATTCAGTTAAAAATAAGGAAGATATTAAGGAAGGTAATTGATTTTCATCCATGGTGAAACTTTATCACTAAAGTAAACTTAAAATTAAGGGAGCAAAAGAGTATAAACATTTTTCCAGTGGAAACCAAAGGATTCTTTGTGTGTACTTAGTTAAGACTACTCACCTTAATCCATTAAAAGCCAGAAGGAAATTTCCTTAGCTCCAAATCCCAACAAAATCCGCAACTATGAATTTGTTATTTCCAACTTGGCATGTTGTCTTAGTTCATTTTTCCTTTCTAGTACCACAAGACATCCCAGTCTTATCTGTATGTGTAGCTTAATTTTAGTCAAATAAAATATTAAATGCTCAAAGGCTTTGTATTTCTTGGTCTGGAATTAGAAATAACACTCCCTAATAACTTTTGCAATCTCTATAAGTAAAAGCAGTGTCCCTGTTTCCTGGAGAAATGATGAAACAAATGGCCGGGTTAAAGAGTTCTGTGGGATAGTTTCTTATAACTAAAATTTTCATGCCTCAGGCAGGAGAGTCGGCAGTAACATTGAATCCTGATAATAGAGCTAACAACCTTTCCCTCCAGCACAACCCCAACCAAGATTGTCAATTCCCTGTTGGTGCAAAATTGTATTGACTTAGAGCTCTCCTCTCTCTACCTCTCAACCTCTGTCCCTGTTTGTAAATATACAGTTGATAGTCTCTCATGAAATCACCATTGAATAATACATTGTTTCCATATAGCTATATGGGCTCTGGAGACCCCCAAAGCATTTTACAGTGTAGATGTAGGTCAGTTACCCCAGAAATGAACTGAAACAAAGCTATCAGTGCAATTCTATGAGTCCACATTTGGGATAAATAGCACAACTGAGGATTCCAGCTTGTGTTATTTCATTATATTTTCCTTAAAATAGTAATGCTAAAGGAATTCTATTATTTTGCACTTCCTAAGAGCCAACCTATACCTGTTTCATCAAGAGTACAAAGCAAATTCCTAATTTGAATTTAGATATCATAAAGCAAAAAGATAAACAACATAGGACATTTTGCTATTTTCAAAACATTCACACAGACTTGTAACATGAGCAACTTGCCAAATGGACAAGAAAAATAATCACAACATATTACCGCTATTTTGTTGAATAGGCAACCTAAAGAAAAATATTCAAATTTCTACGTTCAAACAGGTAACAACTCACAGAGTTTAAGGATTTAGGAACTTTTGGAAAAGTCTCCTGAATTATTGCGTATAAAGAATAGTATGCGCAGAAAAAAATCACAAAATATGTACTCTATCTAGATTATTCTTTAATGCTATCAGATGTAAAAAGATTAAATCTTATTAGAAATTTAAAAAAAATTATAATTAACCTTGCTCAGAATTCAAGCTGTTTTTGTTTGAACTCAATGTGTTTACAGCCTAATTAACTAATCTATTCTATGAATTTTATTCTGGCAACAACACACACTCTCAACCTATAAAATGTAATTTCAAGGAAGTTATATGCTGTATTAAAGTCAAGGTGGGAGATAGGTGGGGTATTTCTTCTAAACTAAGGGTGCATTTTAGTAAAATATATTTATCACAATGTATGAGAAATTAAAAGATAAGACATGGTATGGTCTTTTGCTTTTTATTTGCTGACATAGAAATCTTATTTTTTAAAAAATATACTGAATCTTATCTTGTCATTTCCACAAAAAGCACTTACCAACCTTTCATCTCTTCAAAATCATTCTTTGACAAGACAAAGAGAAGAATAATATGTGGGTGGCACTCTGAAATAATAACCAGGGGAGTGTCATAAGAAAGAACATCATGTCATCGCAAGAAGGTTTGCTGAGAGTCAGGATTAATGTCTTCATGATTACTTATGAAATAGAGTGATTTTACTTTTGAAACCCAAATGAAGTCATTAATTCTAAAGGGCAGATAGAGCTTCACAAGTTCTATACTCACCTTTCTAAGAATAAAGGAAGAAGGAAATTAGGCAGCCAACTTACTGAACATTTTTTTCCCTCTGCTTTGTCACATTAGTCTTTTATTCTTCTCATTGAGAACAAACATGATGTGAAAAATCACGGAGCTAGAAAGCTGACTAGAATGCATGTACTCTGGTCTGTGAGTAGCTTATTCGTGCCATGGGTGAGGAATCCTGAAGAACAGGCACTCCACCTAGGTTTTATACCTCAGCAGTCACATGCCATGACAGACAGAAACAATAGAGGTTATCCTCAGCAAAGGCCTTTGGAAGTGGGTAAAAGGAGACAAGGAAATAGGAGCAGAGTCTGGAGTGTTCCAGCCAGTCTCTCTTAATATCAAAATACTGCATTCTGGTGGCCTCAGTTGACCTTGAGAACTAGGCGCAGAAAGAAAAGCTGAGTCAGTTCAAGGTAGCCCAAAGATCACTGAGCTTAGATGGCAGAGTGTTTCCATTTCTTGGTTCTGTCTCTTAGAATATTGTCGTCATTAATCTCATTTGTACTGTGGTCAATCCATACATTGTTACTATTGTTAATTTCAATAGCCATCTTTCACATCAATCACCAAAAAGAAAATAAAGGATTCAATTCTATTTTCATTTACATTTTTCTATTGTTCTTCCCTTTCTAATTTTGATCTAGATATCTTGTCAATATACTTCTTCTTGAAAATGTCATTTAACTTTAATTCCGGGGAATATCCCCTTAGCATAACACCCTCAGTTTTAGTTTGAGAAAGTCTCTGCTTCTCCTTAATTTTGAAGAATAATTTCTCTTTATACAAAACTTCAAGTGGGTTGAATGTTAGCTTACAATAACATTGGTTATGTGATTTCTGATGATAAATTCTGTGTTATTCTTGTCCTGTTTTCTTTCCAGATAAAATATCTCTCTGAGACAAGGTTTGAGTTAATCTTTGTCAGGTGTATTCTGTAGTTTATATATGAGAAACCCTGATGTATGTTTTTCCTTATTTGCATTTTTAGAATTTTCTGAGCTATCTGTATGTGCAGAGTAGCATACACCATAAATTTTGCAAAGTTCTCAGCATTAACTGTGGCTCCATTCTTTCTTCGCTCTCTTTCTACTAAGCCAGTGAAAGGTATGTTACACACACACAAATTATTCATTTAGTTTATAACCTTGCAAAGAATATCATATAAGGCCTGTTGCTCACTTATTGGACATCCTTTTTATTTGTGCTTCAGCTTGGCATGTTACCATTGATACATAATCAAGCTTATGAATTCTATCTTTGGCTTTGTCCAGTCCTCTGGTGAGCCCATCAAAACATTCTTCATTTGCTATTTGTGTATTTATTTATTTATTTCTAACATGTCCTTTTGGTTATTACTTTGTGGAATTTCCACATTACAGCCAGAATTAGTTATCCTTGTCAAGATTTTTTCATTTTTTGTTGTTTTACAATAATTTTATTGTTACTACTATTAATGTGCTATACAGAGGAACTACAGTTTCATAAATCAGGTAATGAGATCATTTCTTTTTTAAACAATGTCACCCCTTCCTTTACTATCCTCAATTTCTCTCTCCTTTCCCAGTCCACAAATTACATAAGTAGTTTTTCACATGGTGTTTACTGAATAGCCTATTTGCATTTGTTCACCCTTCTTCCCTGCCTTTCTGAATCCTCCTTTTACTCCCCAAGAATTAAAAAATTTCAAAGCCCTCATCAGCATTTACTCTAGATCCTTCAAAACACTAATCTTAATTCTTTTATATTCCTTTCTTTTCAATTCAAAATCTGTCATTTTGATACTGGTTCTGATGCTTCCTTTGTTTCTTCAAGATGTAGTTGTTCATGGAATATGTGGTATTTGTTTAAGTTGAAAAAGAGCTTTTATCCCTATGTCTCCTAAAAATTCATCTGCAGATAGATTCTGTGCCTTTTAGTTCTTCAGCTATAACTTGCTATTTCACAATAGAGCCCTTTTGGCATGCCAGCAAAGCATGGGGAAAAAAGCCTTTCTAGAGCCTCAGAATTAAGTCATAGTGCTGGAGATTAGACCTAGGGCCTCACACTCCCTTTTACTCACAACAGATATACTATTGTGAGAGCTGCCCCCTTTATTCACATATTTTTATTGTAATTAATAGAAGGGTTACATTATATTCACCAGATGGAAGGTGCATTACTTCACAAATATTGATACCTTTTCTCATGTCATAGTCCCCATTTCCCTCCACCCCCCCGCCACTCATGTTGTTTTCCCCCCTTCCCTATCCAATTTCAAATAACCAATCAAACATATATACATTATATTAGATAACAAGATGAAATACTGTAAAAATATGAGATAACCAAGGGACAGCAAAAGAGATGAGAGATAACATAGTGCATTAAGGACATCAGTCATAATATGGCTTTTGTTTCGATATCCTGGAGGTCCTTTTATTTAGCATCAGAGTATCTGGCATTATGTATCTAGATTTTGTTCTATTGTAAATCTCTGCCAGGAGAGCCCAAAATTTCTACTGATTATGACAAATGAGGGAAACCATTGAGCCTATGTTCCTTTGAATCTGGCTTACTTCACTTAATAGGACTTTTTCTAAGTCTTTCCATTTCCTTACAAATGGGGTGATGTCATTCTTTCTGACAGCAGCATAGAATTCCATTGTGTATAAATACCACATCTTGTTGATCCATTCATTAACTGAGGGACGTCTGGGTTGGTTCCATATCTTTGCTATGGTAAATAGTGCTACAATGAACATCGTTGTGCTAGTGGAATTAGTATGTCCTTGTTTCTTAAGGATTGGGTAAATGCCAAGTAGTGGAATTGCTGGGTCATAAGGGAGTTCTATGTTTAGTCTTTTGAGGAACTGCCATACTGCTTTACATAGTGGTTGAAGGCGTTTGCACTCCCACCAACAGTGTAGTAGTGATCCCTCCTGGCCACATCCCCTCCAGCATCTGTTGTTATTAGTTTTCTTGATCCTGGCCATTCTAACTGGAGTGAGGTGGAATCTTAGAGTTATTTTGATTTGCATTTCTTTTATGGCCAAAGATGTCGAGCATTTCTTCATGTGTCTATAGGCCATTTTTGTTTCTTCTTCAGAGAAGACTCTCTTTAAATCTTTGGCCCATCTTTTAATGGGATGGTTCTTTCTTTGGAGATTAGTTTTGGAGTGATTCAATTTTTTGAGCTGTTGATACGTTTTAGATATGAGATCTTTGTCCGTTGTATGGTTAGTGAAGATCTTCTCCCACTCTGTAGGTTTCTAGTTAATTTTCTAGCCATGTCCTTTGCCACACAGAAGCTCTGCAGTTTAATGCAGTTCCACTTATCCAGACTTTCTCTGATTTGTTGTGTTTTTTGGTCCTTATTAAGAAAGTTTTGACCTGTGCTAAGGAGACCTAGTGTATCTCCTATTGCTTCTTGTAAAGTTTTCAGTGTGTCGGCTTTTACCCCGAGGTCTTTGATCCATTTAGAGATAATCCTAGTGCAGGGTGACAAAGAAGGATCCAAATTTAGTTTTTTTGCAGAGAGCTGCCCCCTTTTTGGAGATGAAAGTATCTGATTTGTCTCTCTGAAGTGGCTTCAAACTCTACTACACAGATCTCAGGCTCCTGAAAAACTAGGTTTATGTGCATGAGCCATGGATACTCGACAAATCTCAGTGTCTTAATGTTCTCTGGTACCCATCAAGTCTCAGTATCTTTACTAGCCCATTATCAAGTATTTCATAGCTTTCCTCTTGCATCTATAGAGATAGAAGAAAAAGAGAGGGATCTACTGTCATAGAGAAATATATTTCTTTTTTTACCTTTTTTATTGTCAGGATAATGTATAGAGGGGTTACAGTTACATTTGTCAGGTAGTAGGTGCATTAGTTCTCACATATCGATACATTGATCTCATGGTTTTTGTCCCTGTTTCCCTCCCCCCAACTCCTCCCAATCATCTTGTTTTCCACCCTTCCCTTTCCTATTTCAAATAAGCATACATACAATATACCAGGCAACAAAGTCAGATTCAATAACAACATGAGATTAACCATAACGGCAAAAAAGAGAAGAGAAATAACATAGTACATTAAGAATAACAATCACACAAGATTATCCTTTTGTTTCCATATCCTAGAGTTCTGAGAAGTGTATTTCTAGGTAGGATAGTGCTTGAAGTCTTTATCCCTGAGATTTGGCTGTGGTGATAAAGAAGAATCTGGAGCATTTTATAAGGATGGTGCTTTTCCTCCCACTAGCCTGGTCACAGGCACAGCCATGGGAGATTGCTCTTGCTTTTGCCATGAAATCCTGATAGCGTCCTGGATAGTACAGAATCCTAACACCACAGTGCCCAGCAGTTTCTTACTCCCCAAGTCATCCACATTCAGACTGAAGCAGTTCATTATAAAACTACCATTATGTTTCTTGCTAGTTTATGTCCCCACATGTCTCCACTTTAGGTAATATGACTAGATCTAGGATCGTCAGTGTCCACGTGTCTCTCAAGATTTCAGGTTGATGATTGGTCCTTGGATTTCCATTTTCTGATGAGTCTAAAAAAAAGCTTGCTTTTCACTTTGGCTTGTGTAATTGTACAAAGTGATGACTTCCAAGCTGTCTCCATAGAAAAGAAACTTGAATGGAAATTCTACAAATTTAGCCTTAAAACTTTGCTTGGTAATTTCTTCACTCTGGGCAATTCTTAGAATGGGCCACTTCTACTCAGGAACAAAGGCATATAAGAATAGTAATATATTCAAAGAACTAAATGTTCCACCTTTAGGCCACCCTAGCTTTAAATTATTAAACACATATTTTTCACCATTCTCTTTAATCTAAAGAGAATTAGGTTAATTAATCAATACTAATAGCTGACTTTAGCTATTAATAAGAGCGATCAAAAGTCTGAACTTCTTACATATTGCATTTAAACTAGATCATACTGCATATTATACCATAGATTTTAAGAAAATTAATCAAAAAGATATTATCTGTACAATAAATTGATTGAGTGAATATATATGGTGAACCAGGCAGTGATGGCTTGTGCCTGTAATCATGGCTACTCAGAAAGCTGGGATCTGAGGAATGCAGTTCAAAGCCAGACCAAGCAGGGAAGTCCTTGAGACTTTTATCTGCAATTAAATAGCAAAACACTGGAAGAAGTTCTATGCCTCAAGTGGTAGAGCATTAACCTTGAGAAAAAAAAATGTTTACAGGGCTTGGGATTTAGCTCAGTGGAAGAGCACATGCCTAGTAAGTGCAAGATCCTGAGTTCAATCATCACCTCTGAAAAACAATAAAAAAGAAAAATGCTCACAGACAATGGCCAGGCCCTGAGTCCAAGCTCCAGGAAGGGTGAAGATATCTGTGTGTGTGTGTGTGCTTCTGGATTCTAGTTTGTTGCATAGATCTATCAAAGAACCATGCAAATGAAAAGGAAAAAAGTGATTCCCTCTATTCATGTACATTCCTCCAACCAAGTCTAGTGTTGGCCTTTCAACATGAACCCTCAATAAAGGGCTTTTGACTGCTTTGGATTGCTGTGCAATCATATCCAAACTGCAAAAGCACAACTATGTGCTTAGCTCAAAACTAATTTATACTATCTAGTGCAGAAATTCGTAGTATCTAAGGCAGAGATTAAGATCTGAGTTATATTGAGATTTTTTTTCCTTTTTCCCTACTCATTTTTGAGGCTTTACTAGTATGCTGATAGGGAACAGGACAAAAGGAAGTGTTCCCCAAGAAGTATAAAAAGGCTAAATGCCAGCATTCTTTCATTTCAGACACAGGATTGGCAGTGGTTTTTTTTTTTAGGGGACAGTCCATTCCTTTGACTTTTGAGTTGCTAGACATTTCTTATACATGCTGACACTGTTGCTTTTCCTTTAGGTTGCTTTTTCCTTTAGGTTGATGTGATTTTTCACTTTTTTTGTCTGGGAAGTTCAGAGGCGATATAAGATAATATTCTAAACTGAAAGACTATTGAGTTAACAGTGACTACTGAGGCAGAAAGACTCAACATAATATAGAACTAACTACTTTATCTTTCTGCTTTAACTGGACAGGTGTCTATCTTTGAATTTCCCCAAATCCATGACAATTTTCTTACCTTCTGTTAGATTATGTTCTTACCTTCAGTTCTACATATTAATATTCTATACTTTAACTATTATCATGGGCAGTAACTCCTCTGTAGAATATATGCTGGTGTCTTCAATTAGATGTTATCTTTCCCTGGATTGAACTTTTATGTCATTTTGTTCCCTCATTATCTTTTCATAATGCAGAGACCGCGATAAAAAGTCAATTCTCATTATTTGCAGAGTTACAATTTTCTCATTGTTTGCTGCAGTTACAAACTTGCTGATAACTGAAGTGACAAATACTAAACCATTATTCCTAGGAGTAAAATCAAGTTCGGTTCTGGAGTCCTTTGTTCACATGTTTGTCAACTGATCTAAGTTTCAATTCAAAGCCACCTTCTTCAGTACATCATTGCTGATTCATAACACTGAACTCAGCAAGCACTCACATATGACTCAAGCTCATTGATCCTAAGTATTTGCAGGAAGATCACATCCATTTTAAGCTTGGGAATATCTCATGTCTTGTAAAACTTCATGGTTATGATTGAAGCCATTTTAAACAGTGAAATAAAACCAAAAACATATGGCACAATATATATAGTAAAAGCTACCCCGACTCTAACTAGTATGAGCTACAGAATATGAAACCACAGCACCTTCTTGTTCGGCCTCAGTTTCGTTTTTTAAATCACTCTACAAACATCTGACAATAAAAGTAACATAGATTCTGACTTTACTGTAACAAATAAATTTGATTGTGAAGATAAATTTGCAAATATACAGTATGTGAAAAATTAGGAAAAACTATGTGTGTACATCTGAGTGTGTGTGTGTGTGTGTGTGTGTGTACGTGTATGTGTATGTGTATGTGTATGGATGTTAAATGCCTGTTCTGTGCCAAACTCCAAATTAGATATTATGAATATAAAAAGGAAGAGTATCTCAATCTAGAAGGGAAGATTATCAAGTAACTGATGCTTGCAATATGGTGTAGAATGAACTAAAGGAAAATATGTAATCAAGCATCCTCATTACAAAGGTGGTTAATGGAGCATTAAGATGGAAGAAAAACTGTCCGCCATGCTGAGTCCTAAAGGACAACTAAAGGTTTGTTCCAAAACATCTAGTATACTATCTGAATATAGGTAAATAACAAGATAAAGTTTCAATTAACAAGATCTACTTAGCTTTCAAAAATAAAATAGGAAAAAAGTCACCTACCTCAATACTAAAACTAAAATATTAATAAGGTACTATAACTTGTCCACTAAAATGACCAAAACAAAACAGACAAACAAACAAACAAAAAATTCATAATACAAGGTTTTATTGAAGATAGGGAACAACTAGATCTCTTAGAAATTGCATATAGAAGCCTGGGACTCTGGCTTAGTGGTAGAGTGCTTGCCTAGCATGCACGAAGACGCAGGTTCAATTCCTGGGTACCACATATATAGAAAAAAGCCAGAAGTGGTGCTGAGGCTCAAGTTGTAGAGCTCTCGTCTTGAGAAAGTCAAAGGACAGTGCTCAGGCCCTGAGCTCAAGCCCAGGACTGGAAAAAAAGAAAAAAGAACTTATTTGGAATTTCTGGCAGCTTTTTAATAAGTACTTGAAGATAATAAAATAAGATGAATTCAAAAATAAACTTGCATTTCGAACCAATAATAATCATGCATTCTGATATCATAAATAGGAGATCTAAAAGGATTAGTGAGCTTATAAGTAGTAATACCAAAGTCCACACTGGTCCAGAAAAAAGGCAGTCAGCTGCAAGACAGAAAGATGCCTTTGTTTAAAAAACTAACCTTGCCGAACAGGGGGAAGGAAGATGGCGCCGAGACAATAGGGATGCTGCCTAGCTCTCTCACAAAAAGAGAGAACCAGGGAGTCCCACGAGCCAACTACCTTAAGAAATCCACATCAACAAACTCAAAAAGCAACGAAGAAGGACTCAAACAGGAAAACAAATCCAGATAAAGCTCACATCCAACTTTCTCAAAGAATTCAGAACACGAGGACCCCTCCCCAACCTCTCACCCCCAGATCCACCCCGCAAAAGCCGGGGAAAGCCGCGAAAAGCATCAGCAGGCGCTGGCTCCAAGCCATGAAAAGCGGCGGCAGTGGAGGGCACCAGGCTGGGAGCCCAACTGCTGCAGAAACCAGCACAGAACTGGGCCAGCAGAAGAACCCAGACACAGAACCAGAAGAGCAAGCAGTGGAACCCAGACACAGAACATAGGTGGCGGCGGAGACCCGAGGGGAGTGAAAGACTCCCCACGACCATGGAGCACCCGCAGACGGACGCAGAGGCGTGAGTAATACAGCGCGTCCCCAAGCACATCTGGAAAGCAGAGCTGTGCCAAGCAATAGAACTTAACTCCTCCACCCTGCCCGAGAAATGTGGGGAGCCGGATGGCACCTGTTTCCTGCCTCGCTCCTTGTAACTTATTTGGTATGTGAGTGCGAGGCCTTTACTCGTTAATAAGTATCAAGTTGCTCTTCAGTCTGCGCATGACGAAAAAGGGCGTGACCAATCCCGAGTCTCAAAACGGCCTTACCAACAGAGCAGCCAATGGTAGAGAGCCCTTTGTTCCTTGGGCCTATATAAGCAGTTGCATTTCCTGGCCCAGGGCCCCTCTGCTTCAGCTCTCCCTTTAACCAAGTGGCTCTTCATTAAAAGCGTGATACGAGAAGGATCCTCGGGTGGTGTCCGTTCTTCCCTGCTGGTCAGGGGTGCCGGGCGCCGCAGAGAAAGACTGGCGGGAGCAGGGGGGCAAGGAATTTAGAATCCTGTCCCTTCCCTCAACAGCCCCCTCCCTCAGGCCATTGACTGGAGATTGACAGGCGGGCTACTTAAGACCCAGCACCCCACCAAGGGAGGCAGGACTGTCCCAACTCCCACCCGCCCAAGGGGCTCAACCCCCAGCCCTCTGACTGGAGACTGACAAGCAGGCAAACCCTAAGACTCAGCACCCCACCAGGGGAGGTGGAGCTGTCCCAGCTCCCACCCGCCCACCAGGATCCTCTCCCAGGCCACTGGATCTGGAGAGTGGAGGGCGCTGGGACCCTGCCTTACAAAGCAGGTAGGGGGAGAGGGAAAATAGGAGCCAGCATCTGCCCCCCCTCAATTCTTGAGCGGCACATCCTCCAGCTGGGAATCCTGAGCAAGACAGCACCGAGGGGCCTCCCATAGTCACAGACTCTGACAAAGCAGTGGAAACACAGCAGGGATCTGAAGGGCCTACCAGCAGCCAAGCTCCCCTTCTGAGAATCAAAAAGGCGCGGCTCCGCCCTTGGAGCCCACGTCCTCAGCTGGGCCACGCCCCTGGGAACAGAGGGGTCTCCTGCTGGTCCTGTGGAGAGCCCCTGAAACTCTCAATCCCCAGACCCTTGGCTTGGGGCCGCCCCTGGAAACAGCACAGTAAAACGTCTGCCAACGGCGCTCAGACGGAAGCTCGCAGATCCATCCCATGGTCCACTGTGAGGCCACTGGTTGGGCCAAGAGCTAGTCATGAAGCAACACATAAGTTTTATTCAAATTCTTTCCAAACTTTGTACTCAAATATGCTACGTACTTACCAACTTAGGTCAGTTATCCTTACGCTATACCTTTTATTCATTACTACAATATTCTTACACTCCTACGTTAATCCTCTTGTACCTCCCCTGACCTCTCTCATTCCATTTTTCTACCTCTGGACCTCTGTTCATCTTTCAACCCTTATACTGCATGGATCTACACTTGATGGCTGTTGAGCAATACTGTATATCTAGGTGTTTAATTATTCTCTAGGCTCAGAGGGACTTAAAGACAATAGAGATTGGATTGAGAGGCTTATTGTTTTGGGTATAAATCGCTTATCAGTGGATGTATTAGATTGGTTGGTAACTGCCCAAAAAGAAAGAGTGATAACACCAATCAAAACTTGTGAACATCTAGTGTCTGCCAGCTACAGAGGTCTAGGTTGGTTATATCTGAAAAACTATAATCGTATTTAGTATTAATCGTGCTCCCATTTTCAAATGGGCAGAACAAGAAACTCAAGAAAAATGTCAAATCAAGAAACAACATCCCCCACCCAATGTAAACAGACAATGGAACAGTCACTGGCAAACCTAGAGGAGAGTCTTCCAAGTGCTATACAAATGCAATTGATAAACATCATTAATGAAAAATGTGAAAATATAAAGAAAGAGATAAGGGAGGAAGCCATAGCTGAACAAGAGGAAACCATGAACAAGGTGATAAGTGAAAAAGAAGAAGCCATAAAGGAGGCCATAATAAAGGTTTTTCAAAGAAAGATGGATGAATTCATAGAATCCACAAATAAAAAGGTGACCGAACTCCAGCAAATGTTCAAAGAAAGTAAAGCTACTGAGCTAACCACACAAATGGAAAACAAGGAGCTAAAGAAATCCATACATGACCTAAAAGAAGAGATGCAAGGCATCAAAAATGAGCAATTAGAAGCAAGGGAGATGAAAAATAAAGTAGATAGCTTTGATAGCAGGTTAGACAATGCAGAGGAGAGAATTTCCGGGGCTGAAGATAATTTAGTTATTATAGAGAAAGAACAGAAAATGAGTCAATCCAAATCTAGGAAAAATGAGAGAGCACTTCAGGAGGTCCAAGGAAGCCTAATTTAAGGCTAATTGGTATTGAGGAGGGCGTGGAGAAAGAGGTCAATGGTATTGGAAATACACTTCAGGGAATCATCTCAGAGAATTTCCCAAATATCCAGAAGGGCAGGCCCATCCAGATACAAGAAGCTTTTAGAACCCCAAACAGACCTGACCAGAAAAGAACATCCCACTGCCACATCGTAATCCGAACTGGATCAATAGAAACCAAAGAAAGGATCCTAAAGGCAGCCAGGGAAAAGGAATCAGTAACCTATAAAAGAAAACCAATCAGAATAACCCCAGGTTTCTCAGCAGAGACCATGCAAGCAAGAAGTGACTGGAAGCAAATATGTCATGCCCTTAAGTCAAATAACTACCAACCAAGAATACTGTATCCAGCTAAGCTCTCATTCATAACTGAGGGAACAATAAAAACATTCCATTCCAGGGAAAAAGTGCAAAAATATGTCGCAACAAAACCAACACTACAGAGAATTCTCAACGATGTTCTATACATAGAAAACCAAAATAAATGCAATATAGGGAAAGAAATGGCACCTAAACAGCATACCATCTAAGGACCACAAGAACTGTCAAGACACAGGCCCTAATAAAAGCTTTGAAAAATGGTAGGAACTAATAAATATCTCTCAATCCTAACTCTCAATATCAATGGACTTAACTCTCCAATTAAATGGCATAGGCTGTCCAGTTGGATCAAAAAGCAAGGGCCATCGTTCTGCTGTCTTCAAGAGACACATCTTACCCAAAAAAAACAATCATCTTTTGAAAGTGAGAGGTTGGAATAAACTCTATCAAGCTAACGGCCCCCATAAACAGGCTGGAGTTGCCATCCTCATATCAGATAAAACAGACTTCAAACTAAAATTAGTAAGAAAAGACAAAGAAGGTTACTACATACTACTAAAGGGATCTTTCCTCCAGGAAGACATAACGATCCTAAATATTTACACACCCAATCCTGGAGCTCCGAACTTCATCAAGCAAACTTTACTTACACTGAAACCGTACATAGATCGAAATACAGTGATTGTCGGTGACTTTAACACACCACTCTCACCTATGGACAGATCAACAAGGCAAAAACTCAACAGAGAAACCTTAGAACTGAACAACTATATAGACCAACTAGATCTAACAGACATCTGCAGAATATTCCACCCAGCAACAACACAATATACATTTTTCTCAGCAGCACATGGAACATTTTCCAAAATAGATCACATCTTAGGCCATAAAACAAACCTGGTCAGATTCAGAAATACTGAAATTATTCCATGCACACTCTCAGACCACAAAGGCATCAAACTGGAACTGAATACACATCTCCACCAACGAAAACCCTGTAACTCATAGAGACTGAACAACACATTGTTGAATCACCAATGGGTCATTGAAGAGATCAGAACAAAAATCCAACCGTTTATGAAATTTAACAGTAAGGAGCACACAAAATACCAACTCCTTTGGGACACAGCAAAGGCAGTACTCAGAGGAAAATTTATAGCGCTGAGTGCCTACAACAAGTTGGAAAAATTGCAAACCAACAACTTAATGTCTCACCTTATGCTCCTGGAAAAAGAGCAACAAGCCAACCCTAATCCCAGTAGAAGAAAGCAAATAATTAAAATCAAAGCAGAATTAAATGTTTTGGAATCCAAAAAGCTATAGAAAGAATCAACAAAACAAGGAGTTGGTTCTTTGAAAGTATTAACAAAATTGACAAGCCCTTAGAAAATCTTACCAAAAAAAGAAGAGAGCATACTGAAATAAACAAAATCGCAGATGAAAATGGTAATATCACGACAGAAATTACCAAGATCCAGAATATCATGAGGGAATACTTCTCAAACCTTTACACCAACAAATTTGAGAATCTAGATGAAATGGATGAATTCCTAGCCAATATTAACATACCCACACTGAACCAAGAAGAACTAACCCAACTCAACAGGCATATTTCAAGCTCTGAAATAGAAATGGCAATTAGAGAACTTCCACCTAAGAAAAGCCCAGGGCCAGATGGGTTCACAGCTGAATTCTATAAGGTCTTCAAAGCAGAGCTCACACCAATACTCCTCAAGCTCTTCAACGAAATTGAAAATGAAGGTTCCTTACCAAACTCATTCTATGAAGCCAGTATAACCCTCATCCCCAAACCAGACAGAGATTCATCAAAGAAAGAGAACTATAGACCTATATCTTTGATGAACATTGATGCAAAACTTCTCAACAAAATACTGGCCAGCCGTCTACAACAACTCATCAAAAAAATTATACACTATCATCAAAGTGGATTCATCACGGGGAGGCAAAGCTGGTTCAACATACGCAAATCAATTAATATAATTCAACACATCAACAGGAGCAAGGACAAAAATCACTTGATTGTCTCAATAGACACAGAAAAGGCATTTGACAAGATCCAACACCCTTTATGTTAAAAGCTCTGGAGAAACTAGGAATCCATGGAACATTCCTCAATGTAATAAAGGCTCTGTATGAGAAACCCACTGCTAGTATTACACTTAATGGTGAAAATCTAAAGCTATTCCCTCTAAAATCAGGAACGAGACAAGGATGCCCACTCTCTCCACTCCTCTTTAACATAGTACTAGAATTCCTAGCCAGTGCAATAAGGCAAGAAGCAAGCATAAAGGGGATCCAAGTAGGGAAAGAGGAAATAAAACTATCCCTTTTTGCAGATGACATGATTCTGTATTTAAAGAATCCTGTAGACTCTACTCCCAAGCTCCTTGAGCTGATTCAAAGCTTTGGAAGAGTAGCAGGCTATAAAATCAACCCTCAAAAATCAACTGCCTTCCTTTACGCCAATAGTGAGAGGAACGAGGCAATAATCAGGAAAGAAACACCTTTCACAATAGCCTCAAAGAAAATAAAGTACCTGGAATCAGCTTAACTAAGAATGTAAAGGACCTTTTTGACGAAAACTTTAAAACCCTAAAAAAGGAAATTAAAGCAGAACTAAGGAAATGGAAAAACTTCCCATGCTCCTGGATTGGAAGAATCAACATTGTGAAAATGACAATCTTGCCAAGGCTATCTACAAATTCAACGCAATACCCATCAATATCCCAATGGCATTCTATAAAGAAATAGAAGAGGCAATTCAAAATTTCATATGGAATAATAAAAGACCCCATATAGCAAAAACATTTCTTAGCAGAAAAACAGTGCTGGAGGAATTTCAATTCCAATCTTTAGACTCTATTACAGAGCTATAATTCTCAAAACAGCTTGGTACTGGCACAAGAACAGGCCTGAAGACCAATGGAATAGAACTGAGGACCCAGATATTAAACCACAGACCTACGGCCACCTAATCTTTGACAAGGGAGCCAAAAAAATAGAATGGAAGAAAGACAGCTTCTTCAACAAGTTGTGCTGGCAGAACTGGTTAAGCACCTGCAGAAAACTAAAGTTGGATCCTTCTTTGTCACCTTGCACTAGAATTAACTCCAAATGGATCAAAGACCTGGAGGTAAAAGCTGACACACTGAAAACTTTACAGGAAGGAATAGGAGATACACTAGGCCTCCTTGGCACAGGTGGAAACTTTCTTAATAAGGACCAAGAATCACAACAAATCAGAGAAAGGATGGAAAAGTGGGACTGCATTAAACTGCAGAGCTTTTGTAAGGCAAAGGACATAGCTAGTAAATTAATTAGGAAGCCTAGAGAGTGGGAGAAGATCTTCACCAACCAAAGAACGGACAAAGGCCTCATATCTAAAATATATCAACAACTCAAAAAATTGAATCACTCCAAAACTAACCTCCAAAGTAACAACCATCCCATTAAAAAATGGGCCAAAGACTTAAAGAGAGTCTTCTCTGAAGAAGAAACAAAAATGGCCTATAGACACATGAAGAAATGCTCAACATCTCTGGTCATAAAAGAAATGCAAATCAAAACAACTCTAAGATTCCACCTCACTCCAGTTAGAATGGCCAGGATCAGGAAAACGAATGCTGTAGGGTATGTGGCCAGGAGGGATCACTACTACACTGTTGGTGGGACTGCAAACTCGTTCAACCTCTATGGAAAGCAGTGTGGCAGTGCCTCAAAAGGCTAAACATAGAACTCCCCTATGACCCAGCAATTCCACTACTAGCCATTTACCCAACCATCCAGAAACAAGGGCATACTAAATCCACTAGCACAACAATGTTCATTGCAGCATTATTCACCATAGCAAAGATATGGAACCAACCTAGATGTCCCTCAAGTGATGAGTGGATCAATAAGTTGTGGTATTTGTACACAATGGAATTCTATGCTGCTGTTAGAAAGAATGACATTGCCCCATTTGTTAGGAAATAGAGATTTAGAAAAAATCATATTAAATGAAGTAAGCCAGACTCAAAGGAACTTAGGCTCAATGGTTTCCCTCATTCGTCATAATCAGTAGAAACCTTGGGCTCTACTAGCAGAGATCTGCAATAGAGCAAAATCTTGATACATAAGGCCATATAGTATGAAGCTAATTGAAAGGACCTCCAGGATAGTGAAACAAAAGCCATATAATGAATGATTGTTGTCCTTAATGTACTATGTTGTCTCTCATCTCCTTTGCTGTCCCTTGGTTATCTCATATTGGTATAGTATCTCACTTTGTTATCTGATTTATTGAATTTATTTGTAGTTGGATATTTGAAATTTGATAGGGAAGGGGGGAAAACCAAGACGGGTGGGGGGTGTGGGGGGGGAGGGAAATGGCTACCAAGACATGTGAAAGGGTATCAATGTATGTGAATTAATGCACCTTCTATCTGGCAAATATCATGTAACCCTTTTACTAATTACAATTAAAAAAAATTTACAAAAAATAAAAAAAAATAAAAACTAACCTTGCCAAAATCAGATTTCAAGATATGTAGATTCTAGAACTGAAGAAACATATTTCTGTTATTTAAATCACTCTCCATGTGCCATCTGTATTCCTCGCTACTCAAAAGGTTGATATCTGAGGACTGTGGTTTGTAACAATCCAGGCAAAGTCCATACTACTTTTATCTCCAATAGATTATTCAGGAAAAAAATACAGAAGTGGTGCTATAGCACAAGTGGTAGAGCACTGGACTTGAGCACAAAGAAGCTTAGGGACAGCACTCAAGCCCTGAGTTCAAGCCACAGAAAGAGAAAAGAAGGAAGAGGAGAAGGAGGAGGGGGAGGAGGAGAGGAGGAGATCATATAGTATGACACTAAATGAAAGGACCTCCAGGCTATGGAAACAAAAGCCATATAATGAGCGATTGTTGTCCTTAATATATTATGTTATCTCTCATCTCTTTTGTTGTCCCTTTGTTATCTCATATTGTTACAGTATTTTACCTTATTATTTGATATATTGTATATATATGTGTGTGTATATATGTATATGTATTTGGTCATTTGAAATAGGATAGGGAAAGGGGGGAAACAAGATGAGGGGTGGAGGTGAAGGGAGGGAAATGGGCCCAAGACATGAGAAAGGGTATCAATGTACGTGAATTAATGCACCTTCTATCTGGTGAATATAATGTAAAAATATATGGAAAGGAAAAATACACACAATTGCTTAAATAATTTAAATCAAAGTAGTGTCATGACTTTAAAAGTGGGCAATTACAAACCAAGATTGATTTATTATACAGGATTAGGCAGCTCACAGAGTTTTGGGCGAGTAAGGAAAACTATTTTGCTTGCCATTGAGGAATCTACCATAACACCTTTAAGTAGAACTAAGTATGATTAGTATATGTTCACAGTAAGAGTCAGTGTTTTGTCATGTGATCACTGTTTCTGCTGCCTATTTTCACGTACTTCCAGGTCTGTAATGGGAAGAATTACCTGTCACAAGCAAGGTAGGCTGGCTTAACCATATCACCTTTATTCCTGGGGTAGTAAAATCCCTTGTTAGTTCACCACTGAGCTGTATTCAGGAGACTTGAAAAGATTCTTGAAAGAGAAGATGAAGAAACACTAGCAGTAGAGTAGACCCTTGGTATCCATGGGTCTATAGTTATAAGGAGATCACTACCGAGGAAAAACATGTTTGCTCACAATGCATACAATTGAGTATTTTACAATGGCTCAAATTTCCCCATTGTGTACAACTAGAAGGGCTGATTATCCATGACTTGAAACCACATGAAGTAGGTGTCATTACTGTCACAAAAAAATAGCTGTTGTTCATATTAATACTGCCCAGCAAAAACTGAATTTTTTTCACGCTCTTTTTCTTGAGAACTGCAGATGTCTATTTTCCCCATCATTTCTCCCATCTTCTGATAATATGCAACCTTTTAAGAAATTTGAAACAATGTTTTATCATGTAAATTAAATAAAATCCAGGTGTTTTAGTCTTAGGAGGACTGTCACAACCTCCACCTTGTTGTTAAGACACCCTTTGCTCTAAATAATTTTCTTACTAAAAACTTCAAAAGAGGGCCAGGAGTTTGGCCTGGTGGTCGAGTGCTTGCCTTACCATACACAAAGACCCAGGTTCTATTCCTCAGTGCCACATACACAGAAAAAAAAAAAACTGGAAGTGATGCCCTGGCTCAAGTGGTAGAGCTCTAGTCTTGAGGAAAGCCCAAGGACAGTGCTCAGCCTGAGTTCTAGCCCCGGGATTGGCGCACACACACACACACACACACACACACACACACACACATACACACACACTTCAAACAACTGTACAAGGCAGTTAAAATTTAATATATTCATTTATATGCCCAAGGCTTATTGATGAGTCACCTCATCACCATTGTTCAGCATCTCCTCTGCTCTTTCCTCTTAGAATCAAGGCAATATTTAGATTTCACCAAACAGCAGTTAAAATGGCCATCATTGAGAACATAAACACTAACCAGTGTTAGTGAGGGTATGAGAAAGAAGGGAACAGCTTAGGTGAGAATGTTAATTGATGCAAAACTATGGAAGCGAATGTGCAAATTAGTTTAAAAATAAAAGAAAGAGAATAGAAAAGGAACTAAATATAAAACTATCTATGATCAGGGGCCAGGAGTTTAGCCTAGTGGTTAAAGTGCTTGTCTAGCATGCACGAAGACCCGGGTTCGATTCCTTGGTACCACATACATAGAAAAAAGCCGGAAGTGGTGCTGAGGCTCAAGTGGTAGAGCTCTAGCCTTGAGAAAGTCCAAGGACTTTGAGCTCAGGCCTTGAGCTCAAACCCAGGACTGGCAAAAAAAAAAAAAAACAACTATCTATGATCTACTAATATCACTCCTAGACATGAAAGAATTCAACAAAGGCACCTGAATACCTACGTTCATTTCGGCACAGTTCACCAAAGCCAAGTGATGGAACAGCCCAAATGCCCAAATGCTCTGCCACCGGTGAAAAAAAAAACAAAAACAAAAACATGAGAAGGGAATCAATGTGTGTTGCTCTCCAGCAACAGGGGTATAAGAGGGACACCCAGGACCAGCCTGAAGTCCCATGGAGCCTGAGATGGAAAGTATCGATAACCCAGCCCTCCCCCAATTACCGGGGAGAAAACAACACAGAGCCAGGAGCTGTATCAGCCATAAAAGCGCAGCAGATCTCAAGTTTATTGAGATCTCAAGTTTATATACTGTGGGGGAAAGAGGAGGTGGGAACTAGGAAATGAACCAATAGAACAAAGGTCAAGGTGCTATCACTAAGGGTTAGAGCAAACTTTCAGATGCTGGGCCGGACCAGTGCAGGAAAGCTGGGCTGAGGACATGCTCTAGGGGGTTCAGTTGAGTCACATACACAGAAATACCTCAAGAGAGGTATGCAAGGAATGCCTGGTCAAAGCCCTTCAATGGCTGCTGAGTCAGATTGGTGAACAGGCCCCAGAAATGGCGATCAGGCCCCAACAAATGTGCGAGAAGTAACGCATCCACTACCTGATGAATGTATCAGTAACTCCTCTATACATTACCCTGAAAATAACAAAAATGTTTTAAAAATGTGGCAATAAAAAGAAGCTGGGTGTGGTGGCTCACGCCTGTAATCCTAGCTACTCAGAAGGCTGAGATCTGAGGATTAAGGTTCACAGTCAGCCGGGCACAAAAGGACTTGAGACTCTTATCTCCAATTAACATCCAGAAAGCAGGAAGTGGGGTTTGGCTCAAGGGTAGCGCAGTAGTCTTGAGCTGAAGAGCTCAGGGACAGTGCCCAGGCCAAGTTCAAGCTCCAAGACTCACAAAAAAAATGTAGCAATATTAATACCTCTCACATAAACCAGCACAGGATGAGACACATCTATAGACCCCCAAGCTGTACAAGTGAAATTCCATGGAGTAAGGTTTAAACAGTTAATAGATAGTTAAACCATTTGCTTTTCAGAGGTATTCTTTCACAAAAGGAAGAGCAGGGAAAATACTCCACAGTCACACAGTTTGAACACACTGGTATGTTAAATGTTTGTCTGCATCAATTAAGCTGCATAATGCATTCACAGGAATTGAAAACTTTTTTGATTTGGAAATATTTATTTATTTATTTATGTTGACCATGCATGTCCACACATAAGGCAAGATCATTATATTCACTAGGCAAAAGGTACCACCAGAGTGGTACATCTGGTACTCCTTCACCCAGTTTCAAAGGAGACTATGAAAAGGAAGAATTTTTAGGGTTTTTGTTGTTTTTCTTGTTCTTTGTTCTTTTGTGTCACTCCTAGGGCTTGAACTCAGCACTTGAGTACTGTCACTGTGCTATTTTTTGCTCAACATTGGCACTCTACCACTGGAGCTACAGTGCCACTTCAAACATTTTGGTGGTTAATTGGAGAAAAAGTCATGGACTTTCCAATTCAGGCTAGCTTTGAGCTGTGGCGCTCAGACCTCAGCTTCTTTGAGTAGCTAGGATTGTATGTGTGAGCCACTGGTACCTGAAGATGTTTGAGTTTTTAATGATGACAACAGTTTTGTTGTACATTCCTCAAATTAGTACAGCTGATTGAACTCAGAATAATAGTGGAGAATCATTCATGTATTATTTGCATAGCAATAAAATTGGTAAAAAAAAAAACAAGTTAAAATATGCATATAAATCAAGTGATATACTAAAAAGAAGTTTCTAGGTAATTCATGAAAATCCTTTTAAATGTTAACATACACGTATGTATGGCAGCTTATCAAACTTGAAAATGGCAACAAGTCCAGGCCTATGTTAAAAAAAAAAATGTGAGGCATAGAGGCTCACACCTACAAATCCTACTATGATCATGGTTCCCAAGTGCCCAGTCAGAAAATTCTGAGACTCTTTTGTTATTACTGTATTTCATTGTTGGAATATAGAGTGGTTACAGTTACATTCGTGAGATAATGTGTACATTACTTCTCGAACCTTGATCCCCTTCTCATATTTTTGTCCCCCTTTCTCTGCCCTCACCCCTCCCAATCATCTTGTGTGAGACTCTTATCTCCAATTAATCATCAAAAACCGAAGTGGAGCTGTGAAGCTGTGACTCTAATGGTAGAGTCTTGAACACAAAAGCTCAGAGACAGCACCAGGCCTTGAGTTTAAGCCCACCCCCCCCCCAAAAAAAAAGACTCTGTAGCACTTTTTCCCAGCACTTCTTATGACACTAGAAGCTTACATCCTTAGTCTTGACTCTTGTTAGGAGCACTTGGCCCTGCAGAAAAGCTCACTTCCCCAATTTATTTCTTTGAACATGTACAAGTCATTTCACCAGCCTGGAGCTCCAGTTTAACTTTACCAAGGACAGTTCCCAAAGCCAACTACAGCTCTTAGTCTCCAATATCTTCAGGAAGCCTCTCAGGTCTGGCAGCATTTTGGGACTTCTTAGGGAACAGTTTTTGCTCCAATCTTATCTATGATTTTCCCCATTCAAACTGGCCAAATGATGTTTGAAAATTGTTAGTTATAGAGAGACCAAGCACCTTTTATTGAAATGTCTTTATTCAAGACCCCAGATCAAGGCAGGTAGTGTGGCTGGAGAGGTAGACAGAGTGTCTGTCTAAAAGGCATAAGGCCTGAGTTCAAATTTCCTGGTACCAAAAAACAAAACAGAAAAAACAGTCTCATACCCAGGGAGTGATATAAAACTAAATGGAAATTCTAGAGGAAGCCAATAAATGAGCCAATTCAGAAAACATGCTTGAAATTCTTCCAAACTTTAAAATAAGAATAATGTCCATATTGTGTATTCAAATGCCTTTAGTTGAAACACCAAAGAAAGCACAAATTGAATGAAACAAGCAAGAGTGGAAGACATCTTGGCAACCTCTTAGCCTAGATACTTAGCTGGCAGAAGACAGTGGCATTCTCCAATTAGCCCTTCTTTCTCACTGCAATCCTCATCCCATGATGAGCTGCCTTGATATTTAACAAGAGTGCAAACTCCTCTGAACTTTGATGCCTTCTGCAATTACATCAGTGGCCTATTTTTATTAGGCCACTTTATGACTTTTGGAAAGACCAACTCACCTGTGAAATGTGGAATTTTGAAAGGGTCAAAGCTACATCTTGTGGAAAGAAACATAAGATATGAATAATTTACACATTAATTTTATACATGCAAAAATAACTAGAAAATATTAGAGGTGCTAAGGAGTGAACTCCTTTTAGGTCTGTGTTAGTCTCACTTTCCTTTCTCACACATTTCCTAAATCTTAGGATGTTAATGAGCAAAATCTCTCGTCCTCTCTGCATAAGCACAGTCATGCTGGCTCTGAGCTAATAAACATCCATGGCCTAGTGTCACTTGTTCAAATGATGGATTAATTTTTGGGTGCATAGTGGAATTTGTCAGTAAGCTCCATTGTAACCAGTCTAGATGCTGTAAGACAGTAAGACAGAACAAATAGAAATGCTGAATCCTTAAATTCATTTTCAAAATTCATACCCTACACTTTACATTGCATGTGTATGTCATTTCTGGTAACACATTTTATAAAATAAATCCACACATAATGATTTCTTTGCAAAGGCTGGCATGAGCTTTCTGGAAGGCATTGGACTTCTCAGGTTTGCAGAAGGAAGAAATAATGGATATTACATGAGAAGTTCTACATTTTTCCACAGCGTTTGTGAAGCACTCCTAGCCATCTGTCCACATTTTCTGTAAGGTCCTTTAAACACAGAACTCTCTGATCAAGCATAAGAAATTAAATCTTTCTCCCAGAATGCTGCACAGTTCACTGTAAGATCTGTTCTTACTGAAGCGTGTTAAAACTGTCAATTCCTTTGCAGTATTACCTGCTTTTCATAGTTTGCTGAGACCAAAATGTGTCAAATGGACAGATTATACTGCCAGAGACAGATTTTGTCAAACTAAGAAAATTAAACCCAGGTCCTGCCATGAAGGCATAGCCTTGGATTCCTCTAGATGCCCTGGTCTTGCTCACAGCTGCACTCCTTCCTGGCATTTTAACATTTGCCAAATGTTGAATCAAAGCATAACCAAACCAGAAATCTCTGCAGCAACCTCTACTTCAGCCAACACAGATGACTGGTTTGGGGTAAATGGTGTTTGTCAACCCCCAGTCTGAATGACCAACTATAAAGCATGAGGTAATGAACAAAAATTATCCCCAGTCCTCTGCACTTATCTTTCCCAGGCTTTTGGGGGGCTTTGGGAAAGATAGGCTTTCTTTAAAACAAAACAAAACAAAAAAACCTTCATCCCCAAATCAGCTTGACTTTCTTTACAATTAGAATGCTAAATGTAGTGTTGCTATTAGTATGATCCTGTTCATTGCATTACAATGGTTAAGGAGTATATACTGCAGGAGATAGTAGGAGCTTCAGTAGAGCCTGGCCAATGATTCAGGGAAATGTATCTAAATAAACACTTGAGACCTTCCCTGCCAGGTGTTTCTCTTCTGTCATTGACACTGGGTATCTGACATCTGTAGGGTTGCTGAGGAGCTATGGAAGGATTCTAAAGTTTCAGCATAAATCCCAGTGTTCTTCATTACCTCTACATAAATATTCCAAAGAACAGATGGCTGGAAAATTATTGCATCACAAAGGAAAACAGAAATTCAGTTAATAGTCATTCATTGATGGCGGCTAATATGAAAGTAGCCAAGGGTGATCTTTTAGACTTAACTCAATTTCTAGATAAATTATACATCCCCATAAAGCTAAAGCCCACATACAAATCCTGGTAAATCAGACAAAAATTTAAAAAGAAGAAAGGACATCTTCTTTAAAGTAGCATTTTATTCAGCGATAATTATTTGCCTTTCACTTCCAACCAAAAAGTCAGTCTGGGGACTCAGTTTCTCAGAGGGTTGGAAAATTATAGTCACAGCATTTCCTCTGTTCTTTCTGGTTGAACTGTGTTGACCTGATTCTTATTCACATTGAGGCTCCTATTTCTTTAGCAGTTGACTATTGGGACAGAAAAAAGAATGTATAAATTTCCATTTTTAATTACACATAAACTTAATTCATAAAGAATTAAATTTCATCCATTAAAATCTGAAAAAAAGAAAACATGAATGTCTTATTGTTGTATGCTAGAATTTAGTATAAATATACACAAGGGATCACATAAACAGCCACGAAATTTTTACAGAATTGTCATATGAAATAAAAGACATTCTTCTAAAGATATCCATCAGAGTGCATTCCTCCAAGAATCATTCCAGTCAACTAATTAGTTAGGTGCATATTTGAATCCCAGGGCAGAGACTCTGTCTATGTTTAACTTGATTTCCCTGTCACAAGTGATTCAATCTAGAAATTTAGAGGTGAGCTGAAACTCCCAAGCCCATTTTAAGATGATTTGCAATTATCGTAAATTAAACAAATGCCACAGACATTTCTGTCTCAGTGATTGCCAAGAAAGTATATATTTATATACATATACTAATTTTCCTTTTTTGCTAATCTTTAAGTATCCTTGCGCTCTGTACTTTAAATCTAGCTTCTCAGTCAGTTGAAGGAGTACAAAAATAAAAACTTCCAGTTGAAATTTAATCTATCTAGGTAGTAAATGTTGCCTCTTTACCACACTTTGCCTTATAATTCTCTCAAGGCATCAATGTAATCACACATTTAGCCTTGAAGTTTTGAAGAATTTTATATGTGGTAAGCCTATGAATCTGATAGCTAGGAAGATGGTCATTATGCCCATATTACATTCAACTACATTACCAAAGCAGAGAAGTACACAAAGTACAAAGATGGGGATAGGAGGGAGAAGAACCTTGAAGTGGCCATAGATGCAAAGGAAATATGTGAATGCAAGTCTTGATCTATGGAAGCAGAAGAAGCTAGCAAGGGCAGACCCTCATTTTATGGCCTGAACATTTAAGGTATGGAAGATAAAGGAGAAAATATGATTTGTAGCCAGCACAAAGCACATTTTCCTTGCTAATGCCTGGCAGTTTAACTGCCTTCATTTGAAATTACTTTCTACCTTTGAATGTGTTGTATTTCTGTCCCATTGACAATGGCTGAATTATTTACTAACCTCCTAGGAAAAGAAGCTAACCTATTTTAAGCTTTTATTTTTAGCAAGATAGCTATCATAGGAATAACAGAGTGCTTTTAGTTTTCTGGTTCATTTTACAGGATAAATGACTACAATATTCAGCGTAAGTAGTCTACAAGCTGATGTAATTGCAACCACTCTAGGCAACTTGGGCATTGTTCTCCAAATTTTTGAACAATTTGTTCCCTAGAGTTTTGGACAATTATCTTAGTAACTAAGCATTTTCTTCAGTGATATCACTTTAAAGAGTCTTAAAATAAGTATAGCAATTAACATACCACCTTTCTCCTCTAGGACTGTCACGGTCCCTCTACTCTCCTGAACCGTCCCATACACACACACACACACACACACACACACACTACACAGACACTCCTTCCTTAAGACAAGTACTATGCTTGGGGGTTTCAGCATAGTGTTCAACTGTATAAAACATCATTTAATTTAGCACTCTGAAGTAATTGACTTTTGACTTATTTTTCTTTGGGGATTTGTTTTGTTTTGTATGTTTGGTATGGGTTTTGTTGTTTGGTTAGTTTGATTTGTCTTGGTTTGTGACATGGCCTGTACATATAGTCCATCTGGCCTTGAATTTCTGATCCTCCTGCCTATATTTGTGCAAGCAAGGAAGTAAAAGCAAGGAACACTATGTGTGATTGCAACTAACTTTTAATTGACTAAGAGATTAATCGACCCATAATGATGTTATCTTGATATCTTGTTTAAATGTAAAGGCAATCTTCTTAACAACAGACATAGTATAACTAAATTCCTTCTCAGATTCAAAATCAATCCATAAGGAAAATCAACTTGACATTTTCCAGTCACAAGAACTTGTGACATCTAAAATATTTTCCAGGCAGGCATGGTGGCTCACACCTATAATCCTAGCTACCCAAGAGGCTGAGATCAGAAGATCAAGGTTCAAAGCCAGCCAGGTCACAAAAGGAACTGAACCTCCAGTAAACCTCTAGAAAATAAGAAGTGGGGCTTGGCTCAAGGGTAGGATGGTAGCCTTGAGTTGAAGAGCTCAGGGACAGCGCCCAGGCCGAGTTTAAACCCCATGACCCACAAAAAAAATTATTCTCAAGAATAATTAGCACTTGAATTAGTGAGGAACTACAACTTGTAATGCCTTGTTTTTAGACCTCCTTTCTAGGAATTGGATATTATTGGTAACTTTATTAAGAATAAAAACAAGATTAGAAATCCTATAAGAACAATCAAAACTGACATTCAGCAAATTCAGTCTATCATGAATAAGTACTTCTGGGGCCTATAAGCAAAGAAACAGGATAATTTAGTAGAAATGGATGATTTCTTAATTAAATATAGACTACTCACATTGAACCAAGAAGAGATAAGCAAACTGAACAAACCAATTTCATATAATGAAATAGCGGAAGCAATCAGGGAAATGCCAACCAAAAAGAGACCAGGTCCAGACGGTTTCACTGCGGAATTCTACAAGACTTTTAAAGATGAAGTAAAACCTATACTCTTGAAACTCTTCAGAGAAATAGAAGCAGAAGGAGCCATATCAAACTCAATTTATGAAGCTAATATCATACTCATCCCCAAACCAGGGAAAGATCCAACAAAAAAGAGAACCATAGACCAATCTCTCTGGTGAACACAGACACAAAGCTCCTCAATAAAATACTAGCTAACAGAATCCAGAAACAAATTTAAAAAATTATACACTATAATCAAGTAAGCTTCATCCCACAGATGCAAGGATGGTTTAACATTTACAATTAATGTAATACATCATATCAATAAAACTAAGGTTAAGAATCATATGATAATTTCTCTGGATGCCAAGAAGGCATTTGACAAAATACAGCATCCTTCATGTTGAAAACACTAGACAAACAGTAAAAGAGTCATGACTTAATATTCGGGTACCCAAGGTAATGGACATGGTCTTGGAGATATAAACATAACTATCTAGACATAAAAATCTATGATGGGCTACATACTCTATAGGCATAATGTTATAGTATAGATTGATGTATCTATGACATGCAAACCCTCAACTTACTTTTAATTATGTTCTAAAATCTGTGTCAGTGATTGCATATAGAGATTCTCTTCTTGAATATTTGTTTGTTAAACATGACATTTGAAATATGATGTAAAAATCAGTATTAATAAAATCTTTCAAAAAAACTGTCCACCATCATCATAATGTTATTGCTGTTACCACAGTTGGTAATCCATTAAAGACTAATTCACACTTAAGGGTCACAATATTTCATTACAGAGATACAGCTAGCATGAATAGGGCAAGGTGTCAACCACAAGTATACCCACAGGCCTTCCACTACTGAAAGTAGTGGAAGTAGAAGCTGGTTGGTATCAAACCCTGATATCAAAAAAAAAACCCTAAGATTGGATCGTGTGAAGTATTACTAGCCCATAATTTTGATTTCCACATAAGGTAACTATAAATTTTTATATGATTGCAGAAAGAAATTCCATGAAAGATAATCTCATAAATCCACCTTGTGGTAGAGTTGAAACAGCCTAGAAGGCTTGGCTTTAAGAGAGATAAGTGATAGATAGATAGACAGACAGGCTCACAATTCTAATTAGTTTCAGAAAATAAACACAACACATAAATGTTGCTAATTAATAACCCCACAATAATGAAGAGTTGAATAAATAATCCTTTATACTGACTCCTGAAATGTCAACACTGGAAAACATAGTGAATCTTTTATAGACTCTTGCTAATAATAAGTATCATATCTGACCAGAGAACATTCTAGAGACAGGCAGACGTCCAAGTATTACACAGCTTAGTTTCCAAAATCAGACTGATTAGACTGGAAATCCAACTCTGACAAACACAGCTGTGGGTCTTTAGACAAATTACTTGATCCATTTATTTCAGTTTTCTAATTCAAAATGGTTAAACAATTATTTCTATCACAGATTACTATAGGGCCAGTAGACACAGTCAGTGATATGGGAATATAAAGTCTTCACTAAGCAATGTATTAGAGATATTGTTAAAATTACTTACTATGGGTAAGATTATTTAATGTTGCTCATATTAGTATGTAATTTATTTTAACTTGTCTTGCCTAGAAAATCATCAAGAAAAATAGTTTTTCTATATTTAACTTTGACTAATATAGAACACACCTCTCATTCAAAATAGTAGATAGTCCAGAATATCACCAAACTAACAACTCAAGTAAGAGATTTTCAGTCAAACGGGCCAAGTAGGATCACGATATTTTATTTTATCTTGTGGTACTAGGTTTTGAACTCAAGGCCTCACACTTGTCTGCCTAGGCTAAGGAACACCCAGCCCTTTTTGACGCTGGTAATTTAGAATTAGAGTCTTGTGATTTTTGTCTACTTTAAATTTGTCTATTTTACATCTATTTTCCATCATAGCTCAAATGGTAAGCACCTACCATGAAGCTGACCTTACTTCCACCACACCAAGCTTACTGTCATTGAGATTATGAAGTACTTTCCATCCACGGGATAGCCAGGAGCCATGGTCTTAATCTGAGCCTCTCATCCCTTCCACATGCCTGGGATCACAGGCATGAGTCATTGGTGCCAACTCCAAGTAGGGCCTTGAATAGAATCAAAACTCCTCCGATAATGAAATGAATGTGTCTATAAGAGCTCACACACACACACACACTCACACACACAACTCAGATTGAATTTGGTTATTTGAAGTCGGGTAGGGAAGGGAGGAAAACAAGATGAGGGGTGGAAGTTGGGGGAGGGAAATGGGGACCAAGACATGAGAAAGGGCATCAATGTATGTGAAGTAAAGCACCTTCTATCTGGTGAATATAATGTAACCCTATTAATTACAATAAAAATGAATGAAAAAAAACTCAGATTGAGACCAAGTTCTTCAAGCTACATTTATTCTGGCCTTTGCTCTGTAATAATGTAATTTCTCTTTTGAACATTTCCATGTACATTTTGACTTTGGCCTTTTTTTTCCTTGTCCATTTAGCTGTTGCCCTTTTTATTAATCCCTGTGAATATGCTCCCTGACATGAAATAGAAAATCTAGATCATTAATCAACTCAAGGGCACTGAGCCACCTTTGAAAGATTTTTTTTAAATCAAGCACCTTTGATCCTAGGCAATACCTTAGTGGACAGTTCACTGAATGTTTAATACATACTAAATAAAATATCCAGAGAAATATTCACCTGTTCATCCTACATGTTCAAAATGATTCCCTATCCTTGAAAGGTAGGATAATTCCAAGAACCCATATATAACCTACAGGAGGAAACACATATTTCCCATAGCAATGGGATTCTATATAAGTTTACATGTACTAACAAATGAAAGAATTTCCATGCTGAAGTAATCATTATTTTATATTACATTTTAAACTTGAAGTTTGTAGAGAACAGTTTGAAGAAAGACAGATGGTTCCAACCTAGTTTTCAGTATTAATAAGTAATCAGAGGCCCTTAGACCCTTTGATCCATTTACTCATTCAAGACAGAATATCTACTCTGTGCTTGCCCCTGTTGTAGAGGATAGAGGACGAGTCAATAAGACAGGGAGGAGGATCTAATGGCTATGCTTCCAACATTGTGTTATTTAGCCTTTTAATTCCAAAAAGGTTAATGTGAGAGGGGAAAAAGGAGATTAACTTTCAAACAAACAGGTAGGATTATTTCTTCAAGTTCTTCACACAGAAACACACACATACAGACGCATATGCACACACACAAACTAGCAAAGAAAAAACTGACAGCATTTTCACAACAAAAGCACATTCCACACTGTATTTAACAAATGAGTAGCCAAGAAGCACAAATGTGGCCCAGAAGTGCACCACCCTGCAATTATGGGTGCCCCGGGAGGAAAGATAAACCTGTCCCAAATGGAGTTGAGGAAGAAGCTGTCAAGCACCGTTGGGTTTTGAACTAAGAGTGGAGACTGAAGCACAAGGTGGTCGGGGCCATGATAGATGGGCTGATCACGAGACATCACCTCAAGAAGAGAGCATCCAGTGCTCATGCCAACATTACCCTGTCTGGGAAGAAACGCAGAAAATTACTACAGCAGATTCGGCTTGCACAGAAAGAAAAGGCCACTATGGTAGTGGAAGCCTCTTCAAAGGCACCTAGGACTAGTGAAACACAGCCCAAAAGAAGGCAAAAGAAGATTAAAGCCCCCCAAGATGTAGACATGGAAGACCTTGAAAAGCAGAGCTAAATTCTTCTACAAGGAGATTCTCAGCTATAGCCAACATTTGGTGGTTGCTTCGAAGTTCTTTAGAGAAAGCAAAATCCCTTGTCCTCAGATTCCTTTTTCACAGTGGTCTGCTGACCTTCTCTAGAGGGAAGTTAGGAAGGAAGAAGGCACAGAAGCAAGATTGAGGAGCATTCTCCTAGCAATCAAATCTATTTGTAATGAAGCCCTAGAATCAGTCTGAGGCATGTGTGAATAAGTGTAGAGATGGAGGTGGGCCTTGAAAAAGAGTGTAGGTGAAGATAGGCCAGATGCAGGACTCACTGAACTTCCTTGAACAAAGGCAATTAGAAACCAGTCTCTCTTGCTGTGTGCCCGTAGCTCATGCCTGTAATCCTAGCTACTCGAGAGGCTGAGATCTGAAGATCTTGTTTTGAAGCCAGCCTAGGAAGGAAAGTCCGTAAGACTCTCATCTCCAATAAAGTTCTCAGAAAAGGCAGGAAGTGGTGTTGTGGCTCAAGTGGTAGAGCACTGGGCCTTGAGCACAAAGAGGCTCGGGGATAGCACCTAAGTCTTGAATTCAAGCCCAAAGACCGGTAATAAATGGAAAGAAAAAGAAACCAGCTTCTCCAATGGCCCTGCCTCCCTAGTGAATGACATTCCATCTTACCATTTCTAACACAAGTAGTGATCATTGGAGGGGTGTCAGGTATGAATCCTGATATCAGTCCTGCCTCTGTGGTTTTGCTCAGGTTGTATAAATCATTTTATCTCATTTACCTTGCTTCTGTTGTATTATTTTTAATAAAATATAGTCCAAACATTAAAAAAATGAATAGCCACAATCAAAATACTACCCATAAAGAAAATTATTTTCAGGGTCAGTAAATGTTACTTTTTTGTAATAGTGATTTTAATGAATTGAGAAGTATTTGCTTCAAAATTTCTAAAACAGTAAGCAATAATCTATCAATATGGATGGGAGATAGCATGGGTTGAAATGCTATCTATACAGGAAGTGTTTAGATTGTTATTTCTGTAGAGAAAAGGTCAAAGAGAAAATTGTCAGATACTACATATTGAGAACAATATTTTGTTTATCCTGGAATTCCTGGAATGCTGGAGGTATGAGTGAGGACACTAAGCTTACTACTTAGAGATACTGCTTTCAACCTCAGGTTTGGCAAATTTAAGAATTACAAACTAAGAAACCAGATGTGGGCAAAAATGGACTCCCATTTTAAATCAAATGACAGTTATCATGCCCTCCTGTGAGGGAACAGATGGTGGTAGGTAACAGATTTCCCCATCATCATTAAAATGAGAGCATGGAGCCAGATGCACTAATTGAAGAAAAACATTCTCCTGAAAAAATAGTAACTTTTATTGTTACACTATGTACCCTTTCTCTGAAGCAAATTTCAAAGAACTATGGAAAGAAAAGAGAAGTACAGCTCAAAACAAGCTGTTAATCGAGTCAGGAAATTCCATATATTATCTCTGCTTGGATAATATAGAAACCTTTAGTTCACAGACACAGAAAAGGATTCTTCCTTGCACCACGTTCTAAATTCTTTCCTTGGGGCTTCTCAGTTTAGGAAATACCGTGGCAAGGGACGGATATGGCCATATACTTTGATGTTTTATATTCTTTTGTTCCTTGATACTCTCCCATTAACCTGATGCAATGTTATCATAATTGCTGTGTGCATGACAAAAAAAATGTTCAATTTGAAAATCCAGTAAGTAATTCAAGAAACAGGAATCAAACAAAAAAGGAAAAGGAAAAATAGAAAAGCATATCAGAGTAAATAAGATATTGGATGATGAGAAAGCTAAAATAACTAATATATACAGAATCCAGGGGGAAAAGGGGATGGAGGAAATTATTTAAAAAGAAAAAATTCTTCAAGGTATTGGAATTACTAGGTAGGAATACAGTATAAATTATAGAACTGAAAAACTTCAATATTGGAGCTTGAATAAATATATCTGCATATTCCACATACGACTTGGTCTGTTTGTTACTGCTATAAAAAATTATTACAGTCTACACAAATAGACAATATAAGTTTCTGTCTTCAGAGAATTCCAGGATTAAGGAGCAAAGTCATAGAAGGACATCATATCATGGTGAAAGTATGGGTGATAATAGAGAAGCTAAAACAGGTAAAAGAGGCCCAATTCCTTCCTTGTATTAGTAAACTTCTCAAAAGATAATGGCTTTTATCTGTATTATAAAGCTGATATACCGATACAATAACATAAGTCAGGTAATGTGTACATATCCTTTTGAACAGTGTTACCCCTTTCCCCATTTTTACCCTCTCCCCACTCAAGTTGTATAGTTCATTTCCAATATAATGTCTAGTGAATACAGTATCACTGCTCATTTGATTTATCCTTTGTCCCACCATTTTTGTGTTTCCCCTTCCCCTCCCCAAATCAAATAAACTTATATACAAGACAACGTGTATAGAAATCAAATACAGAGACAAAAATGAATACACCAAAGAAAAACAGGAAAGAAAAAAAAGACTAAACAAAAACAAAATTGTACACAGTATCACAAACCAGTCTGCACTAAAGCCACCAGCACAACCATGTTCATTGCATCATTGTTTACCATAAATAAGATGTAGAATCAACCCAGATGTTCCTCAATGGACGAATGGATCAAGACAGTGTAGTATATATACACAATGGAATTCTATGCTTCTATCAAAAAGAATGACATCGCCGCATTTGTAAAGAAATGGAAAAAATTATACTAAATACCCAAAGCCACATAGGTGGCATAGCTTCCCTCATTTGTAATAATTAGAATGTGTATATAAATCTACAAGTAAACCCAATTGGTAGTAAAAGACAAATAATTACTCATGGATATGACAAATTAAAAAGCACGCTAAACAGTCACACAGTGAGACCAAAGCATTCAGCATCTTTGTGCACATATAACCATATATATTGAGGCTAAAGGAAATGTACTCCAAGGAATGGATAGAAGAGGCTTCTTAGTGGCCCATGTTCTGGTCATCTCTTACAGGTCCTAGCTCTTAACACCACTCCCAAGGTAATTGCATTTCCACAGGAATTGAGGCAGGGTGAATAGTCAAGCCATGGCATGACAGAAGTAAATTGTATTTAGTGACTTGGAAAACAGGTGATTTGCAACTATCCAAAATTAATCACCAAGAGAAAAACAGCATGTGCAACAGGGTGACAAGTAAGACTGGAAAAATTCCATGGGGTTAGAAAACAAGATCATAATCTCTCCCTTTGTTGTTATAATTGTCTTGGCTTTACTTTATAATCATGTATTAACATGCTGAGAGCTAATTTCCTTATTATCTTGCTTGAGGTTCACAGAAATTCTTGAATTTGTGACAGATTTTCCTTTCAACAACTCTAAAATGTTATAAACTTTTTCTTTTCTGACTCAGCACTTGCCACATTTTATCTTTCTTATCTTTTGGGACTCATGTGATTTGGAGTGTTTTGCCCAGTCCCATATGCTCTTTATAACCATCCCTGCATTATACCTTTGTATTCTTCATGCTTGAAGCTATCATCTAGTTCAGTTTCTCATTCATTGTGTCCTATCTACTGTCAAATCCATATCAGATATTCTTCATTTTCAGTTATTGAATTTTAGTTATAAAGTTTCTACCTGGTCTCTTTTCATTAAAATTTATCTTCCTATGGCCCATTTCCTTGAAAATATGAATTATATGTATATTTTAAAAATTGTGTCCCTTACTGTCAATAATCTAGCTCACCTTTGCAGTTATCTCTGTTTTCTATTCATCTAGACCCAATCATTGAAGTATACTATTTTTTTATTTACACAGATATTAGAATCTTTGGGGTATTTTTTTTTTCATCAGAGAATACTCATACAACCCAATGGCAAAAAAAAAAGCTAGCATAGAACGCATAAAACACATCTCATCAATTGATTGTTATGATCCCACTGCTGATTGATGTAATTTTAGTCTTCTTAAAGGTCTCATTAGTGGTTTCAATAATGAATCTGCATGTTTGCTAAAATTCTCCCTCCACAGTTCTGAAATTCCCAAATTTAGTTCCCTCATTACCTCAAATTGCAAAAATGCTGTTTTATTTTTAGCTGCTTTGTTATTGGCATTTTGTTTTTCTACACTGCACATGTTAACAATTCAACAAATGACTCAATGGAAAAAAAAGTGTCAAACTTATTTTTCTATGTTCCTTTCTCTCAGGGCTTTTGGCATTTCTTTTCTGATTGCCTTGGCAGCCTTAAACTTCCATTTTCATTTCCTCACTTCAGTTTATTCCCATGAGATTGACCAAAGCCTATCTGGCCTCCTTGCCTCTCAATAAGAGTTCTCTGTGCCTCTCCATTTCCACTGACATTCCATCAACCCTCATTCCCCAGTTTGCGAATCAGCAATTAAAGATGGTTTAAAAATCACAAGAAAGTTGAGTTCATGCTCCAAATTTCTCATCTCTGTGCATCTTCACTACACAAAGTCCGGCTATGTAAGAAGCAGTCTGTAGCCTTCAATAAAAAAAGTGATTTTTTTTTTAGAATTTATTCAGCTGTTGTATTTTCTTAGGATCAGTACTATTGTAGGCTATTCTACTAGAGATAAAAGCCAGTCTATGAAACTCAGATTTTGCTTCATTCATGAAAATAGCTTTGCTATGATGAGTGAATGGCATGAGAAGAATGAACAAAATACAAATTTAGGGAAAAATGGGAAATTTAATGAATATACAATGCTTTTATTCTGTAGAGTAAATGAAAAATTTTCATATATTATACTATTTTTAAGAAACAGCCACATACTTTTTGCTTCTTGGAAATGTTGCTCTCTGCAGGATGAAGGACCAAAGAAAAAAACATTCTGCAATCTTCTCTCTCTCTCTCTCTCTCT